>NC_142065.1:98646253-99271253 GCF_059756535.1 Pantherophis guttatus | reverse complement strand
TGATCAGGTTAAGGACTTCAAGCATCTACTTCCAATTTTCCATTCACTGGAACCCAGTGAACTTTCTATCAGACATTAGAAAGTTTAGAAACTTTTTAGTCTAAGTTTCTGGAAGACATATTCTGTGTCCCACACCCAACTTCAAATTCCCTACTTGACTGCTTTTCTATATGACCTGCAGAAACCAGGTGACAGCTTCATACTATTAATTATTTTTTAAGGTTTGTTTTTCCCTTGTATTTTAAAATTTGTATTTATTTTTTATTTCTGTCTGTGTATTTTAAATTTTCTATTTGTCTGGGACTTAAATCTAAGTCTAATTTGAAGCAATACAGAAATGATCTTGTAGGATTTCATCTTCCCAGTTTTGAGTACATCCCTAGCAGGGGTAAAATGCTTCCAGTTCGGACCGGATCAGCCGATCCGGTAGCGATGGCGGCAGGTGGTTCAGAGAACCGGTAGCAAAAATCCCTGCCCCCTGCGCCCATGCCCTCCCAATTGCAGGTCGCCTGCTTGCCACTTCTTTTACAAATTGCTTTTAAAAGGTAAAAAAAGCTCTGATGATCCCATCTGAGCCGCGCAATCATCAGAGCCATTTTTTTAACTTTTAAAAGCATTTTTTTACAATCTATTTGGCTGTGTGGCAACCTATGCTTCCTTTTGGCATGTGTGGTACGCACTGCACATGCACGTACGCAGCGCACATATGCAGCAAGCAAACCAGTAGTAAACTGGTTCAGATTTCACCACTGATCCCTAGAATAATTTGGAAGACTCCCATCCAAATACTATGTAAAGCAATTATGAGGACAACATAGTCTGAAATTGTTGCTGGTAATATCTTGTTAAATCCTTTTTAAGTTCCCTATTTTCAGTTTTTATAAAAATTTTATAGTGAAGGTTTAGAATAAAAATTGGCCAAATTTATTTTTTTCTGGCCCAAGTTAAGTTTTTTCAATGAACCACGATCTAGCTAAAAGGAATTCACCATGTTAATAATATTGGCTTAACAATTTTATCTTTTCTCCTTCATTCAAAAAAGCAACTTTCTTATCTTCTATATTTCTCACCATCCCTGCTCCAATTTCTAGTTGTTTTGCTGCTCGCTATAGCAGCATTCATTTTGATTGACAAAAATGAAAGGAAATGAAGATTATCCATTCTTTAAATGGGCTTTATTTACTTCAAATGAATTGAGTCCATTTTTTCCTGTTTAAGCTCTGGAAGCCTTTAGAAATTGAATCAGATTTTCTATTACATGTCCCATATACTGGGCATCAACAACAGGTTAATGATTCCTCAATATAAGCCAATGGGTGACCTTACCTAGTGATTTAATATAGCTGTTTACCAAAATTTAGCTAGAAGGCCAAGCCCTGGACCACTACATACTTTTGAAAAAATTGCCAACTTGAATTGCTCAGTGAGGAAGGAGTTGAATGACTGAAATGCAGTGTCTAGACACACTCTTTTTTAATTACCTGTTGTCAGTTTTTGAACCGTTTGTAAGAATAAATTTATAAGAAATCAGGTGAAAGCTCTGGCAGAGATATCAGATATTTACACAACACTGCAGTGGAACTTCATGTTTAATGAGCACAAGAAATACATCTTTACAGTGGTGGAATTCAATTTTTTTATACTACCAGTTCTGTGGGCGTGGCTTGGTGGGCATGGCAGGGCAAGGATACTGCAAAATCTCCATTCCCACCCCACTCCAGGGGAAGGATACTGCAAAATCCCCATTCCCTCCCCACTCCTGGGGGAAGGATATTGCAAAAACTCCATTCCCACCACACTCTGAGGCCAGCCAGAGGTGGTATTTGCCAGTTTTCCGAACTACTCAAAATTTTCACTACCGGTTCTCCAGAACCTGTCAGAACCTGCTGAATTTCACCCCTGCATCTTTAAGACTGAGAGATTTAATGAAGAATGTATTTCATGACTTACCTAAGACTATTTCAGCCTAACTAGATGGCCTCTGACCAATTTTTGCCCATCCATCCATCCATCCATCCAGTTTAGCAAATGATTTTATTAACCAGATACTATTTACATTTGGCAGAAATAAGGCTATGGAATAGAAAATTTTATATTTCATTGGAATTGTTTATGGTCTACAATAGATAATAGTGCTTAGCCATTGTGCTTTTAATAGGCTGTACACCGCCCTGAGTCCTTCGGGACTTAATAATAATAATAATAATAATAATAATAATAATAATAATAATAATAATAATAATAATAATAATAATATCTGGAACGAGCTCCCCCCAGAGATACGGAGGATCCCGGATCTGCGCACCTTCCGCCGCGCTTTAAAGACCTTACTATTTCACCAGGCCGGCCTGGCCTAATTTTCCCCCTCTTTTATAAAAGATTTTTAATTTTTAAATATTTTTTAGTATTTTATACATTCAATTTTAAATTGGTTTTAAAAGTTTGGGGTTTTAAATTTGTCGGGGCCAAAATTATTTAATTTGATTTTATTCTACTTTTAAATTTTGTATGTATGTGTTTTATTGTTTGGCTGTGCACCGTCCTGAGTCCTTCGGGAGTAGGGCGGTATAGAAATCAAATCAAATAATAATAATAATAATAATAATAATAATAATAATAATAATAATAATAATAATAATAATAATAATAATAATAATAATAATAAATTATGTATTTATTATTATTATTATTATTATTATTATTATTATTATTATTATTATTATTATTATTATTATTATTATTATTCTAGGCCAATCTCAAAAATTTAAAACAGTTTTTTAAATGATTAATACATGCAAGAGAGATAATCCAGAGAGAATTACCAGATTCATAGACTAGACAGGGTATTCTTCAAATAGCATGTTAAAACAATGATAAAAGGTTTCATATTGTTTCTAATAAGATTACAAATCCCAATCAATGTTGCCACCAGGAACTAAGTTCATTTCAAGGAAGTTTTTATTGGTCAAATCAATTTCTGCAGGGATAATTGCTAACTAAATATTAGCATTAGCATGTTGGTGAGTCTGTTGGATAGCTCTTTTTATAGTCACCTCCAAGCAATTTTGGTAGTTAATAGTATATAAAACGTAATAATATTAACTATCAAAAGTTAAGCAAAAAGTCCATGAATAATAAGAAATATATGCTGTGCCACTTTTACACATGGCTCAGATATAAAAGAAATAGAAGTGTCCATTCATAATAGCAGTAATTCACAATAATAGGCTCTCTCTAACTTTACTATCATATTATAACACTTGTTATTGAAATAAAACACATTGATCCCAGTTGACTCTTAAATTGAAGGAAATTTACCCAGCTATTCTTGTTCAACACTTTTAACTTGGTTCATTATATTAGCAGCAAAATATTGTGAATGATACTGCTTTCTCAAATGTGTGATTTATTTACAGTTTATTAAATATAAATTAAAGTTGATTTAACTAATAAGAAGTAATGTTTTGTTACCTTAATTTCTGGATCTATTCCTGCTTATCCAGGGAGTCCTCAATTTACAATAGTTCATTTAGTGACTGTTCAAAGTTACAACGTATGAAAAAAGTGACCTATGATCATTTTTCACACTTACGACCATTGCAGCATCCCCACGATCACATGATCAAAATTCAGATGTTTGGCAACTGACTTATATCTATGACAGTTGTGGTGTCCAGGAATCACGTGATCCCCTTTTGCAATCTTCTGACAAGCAATGGGGAAGCTGGAATCACTTAACAACCATGTTACTAATTTACCAACTGCAGTGATTCACTTAACAATTGTGGCAAGAAAAGTCATAAATGGGGCAAAACTCATTTAGCAAATGTTTCACTTAGCAAAAAAAATAAAAAAAAAATGGGCTCAATTGTGGTTGTAAATTGAGGATTGCCTGTATAGGCTTGGCAACTCTAAAGACAAGCTCTGGTTTTATACCACATATTTGTATGTGACTCCTGGAGTCTCTTTAAATATTAACGCTGCAGTATATTTTTCTTGTGGAAGAAATATAATTATTAAATGCACAGTGAGTTCATCATATTTAATACAGGTGTACAGTTTGGCCATGATCTCATTTGAACAATCAGTTCAACTTGGATTATCAATTCATCAAATTAATTCTAATCAAATTACCCAAGTAGAGCAAATTGATTCAAACTTATTTAGAGTTTAAAAGTACATATACACAGGCATGAAAAGTCCAATTCAATTTAATAGTAATAAAATTAGTGATGTGATTGGAAACTTTGATTTGTTGTTCTAGTAAACTAATTTGAAGTCAAATCTTTGGCTATGTGTTTACACATCCCTAATATTTAGAGTCCTTCCTCCTCAATACTTTTTACCTATTTCCATCTATGTTTTGATATGTGGGCCAGCTCACCATTCAAAAGTCAAATATCAGTCTTAACTTAGAGAAACTATTCAGTCTTTCTATAGACAATAGCTTGTATGGTATATTCTGGATACTAACTGAAAGCATGCTGACATATAGAGTATGTTATTTTTATGTTTTCCACCAGAATATGGTTGGTGACACCTCTATGTCACCTGCTGGTGTCAGAAAGCCACAAACCAAATTGTATGGACTGATTCAGTGCCAGGTTGATATCTGAATGGAAATTGATAAAATCTTAATTGAATTTCTCAAGTATCACCTTCCTATTGATTAGGTGATATTCATTTACATTTCTCTTTGAAAACAGCGGGAATAAAATGTCCATTCCCTGAACTACAATAACTCCCTAGGCAGTTAGAATTTGAACTTTTCAACTCAGCTTTTCTCCATTCTGAGTATCTATTCCTGTGGGTGATTCCAATTTAAGGCAAGGTGTGAATTACCAAATCTGTGTCATGACATTACAATGCAGACTCTGCTCCTATTCTACCTGCATTTTCATGTCACCCATATAAGAACAAAGTTTGCTGCGTAATAACTTGACACTGCTGCTTCGAAGGAATAGCAACTTCTGGTTCAGCTAACATTGCTTTTAGCTATAGGATTATAAAGTAATTTAAAAAGGTATCAGTGTAATAAGCATACGGTTGGATCAAAGATCCATTTAGGTTAATGTTTCATTTTCTGAGCTTGTCAACCAGGTGCCTGAAAGAAACTTTAGCAAGCATGGCAAATATGCTAGATATTACCTGACTCTGTTTGTTCTGTTCAATATAGGAATATAGGAATTCAGCTAAGCTATCATGACCTCCCCCCAAAATTACCAAGGCTTACTGGGCTCGGTTATATGAGTCAAAAAAAAGGAAAAAATGATGGCCCTGACCTCTACATTTTGAATTTTAACCTTAGTTTTATAATAGAACTGTTCATCAAATAGATAAAAAGGCTTGACTGTTATTCAGAGATAAGCCCTGGAGGATTTGTTTATCATCCTAGATTTCTTCTTTTCTTTTAGGATTTTCCTTTTGCTCAAGTACAATCACAACACAATATTACGTTCTGTTTAAGTCCTGGAGGCTGATTTAAAAGAGCAAATGTTAAATCTGTATAAATTATTTGGCATAGATACTTCTGTTGTGGTCCACCAGCAGCCTGTGGAGCTGGCAGCGGAGTCGGACAGTGAGGAGGCTGAGGAGGAACATGGGCCAGTCCTGGAGTTTGGGGAAGGCCAGGACGAGGGCTCTGCGTCGGAGGCAGAGATGGGGCCAGGGCCATCTGGGAGTGATACGCAGACTCCGGAGCCCCCAGAGGCGGGCAGCAGAGAAGCAGGGGAACAGGAGTAGCCTGTTACTACTGCACGCATGTGCAGAGCTGCCAGAAGGCAAGAGCAGCTAAAGCAAAAGGGATGACTTGGGAGTAAGGCCAGGAGATGATTGGCTCCTCCCATAAGGCTTAAAAGAGAAACAAAGGACTTGGGCCTTTTTGCAGGAAAGCAATGCTGCTAACTCTGTTTCCAGTCAGCATCTCTTGTTTGTTTTTGAACTTTGTGGGGCTTTGCCAAGTAAGGCCTTTGGCAGGGTGTCAAAGAAGATAAAGGTTGGTGATTATCCCGAAGGACTTCTTCTGAAGGACTTGTTTTGCTACTTATTGGGACTCAGCTGGGAAAGAACGTAATTCTCAGCTGTTACAATAAAATATGTTTTTTTGGGACTAATTGTTTCTTGTAATGACTCCATAACCCTAGGTCACAACAACTTCTTCCTAAAAATCTAAGTTTCAATAGAACCACTGGCTACGTATGCAGAAAAAAGTTGCAGTTGGTAATTAAATTGCATTGGTCAATAAAATTTGCCTTCCCTCAGTAAGATTTTTGCTCCTTGCCCTGAATATTGGAAAAGATGCCAATACCAAGGTGAGTTAGCAGGGCAAAGATCTTATGTTGGCCAATCTATAGGAGCTTGATTTTTGTTGGGTGCTTGAAGCAATGACCTCTCCTACCAGTTATTCATGTACTAGCAAAAATACAGAAAAAGAGTGCTGAGACAGAACAGAAAATTTTCCAATCCAGTACCTTTGGTCAACCACATTTACTTGATACCTGGGAGCAATAGATCTGTGCCACAAGGTCTTACATACTCTCTTGAACTCTTTTCCCTTGTCTGTTAACCTTACTTGGATTGAAACTCACATTTGAACTCAGAAATTATTTTTTGCTACTTTGTTCAAGCCAAATTGTCTATTTCTCAATACTTGGCTTGATGGCTTGGAACAAATTCCAAGAGAGAATGTTCAGGTGAGATCAAAGTTGTTGAGAATGGAAAATAAAAAGTGAAATAATAATAAAGAAAACTAGTAATCATCGTGGAGTATACACTGAGCTGTTCTCTAATAATATTGAAAGAGTAAGATGAGAATGTCTTTGCCAGATTCGTTTATTCAGAGTTAATTGGACTAAAAGATCATAATTTGGATGGATCCACTTCAGCATGTTGCTAGATACTTCATGCATTTGTTTGTTTGTTTTCTTGTGTCTCACCTTTATTGTTTTACAAATAACTCAAGGCCGCAAACACAATACTCCTTCCTCCTTCTATTTTCCCCACAACAAGATCTCTGTGAGGTGTGTTGAGCTGAGACAGAGTGACTGGTCACTAGCCTTTTGCCTTTTCTACTAAATCAAATTGGCTCTTATGGTCTGTATAATAATAGATATATGGCCCTGAAGGCCATGAGCCCAAAATCTTCAAGGACTACATGCCGAAAAGACTGATTTAACAAGATATTGAACTCAAAAGAGATCCTAAAATCAATACCGGAACTTTGAGTGGTTCACCTCGCACATACATGCTAGTCATTCCCAACTTTAGGGGGCAGTGCTCATCTTTGTTTCAAAGCTGTCCGAAGACGTCTCCGTGGTCATGTGGCCAGCATGACTAAATGCCAAAGGCGCACAGAATGCTGTCACCTTCCCACCAAAGTAGTCCCTATTTGTCTACTTGCATTTTTTACATGCTTTCGAACTGCTAGGTTGGCAGAAGCTGGGACAAGTAATGGGAGCTCACCCCGTTACACGGCACTAGGAATTCAAACCACTGAACTGCCGACCTTTTGATCAACAAGCTCAGCGTCTTAGCCACTGAGCCACCACATCCCTGGCTGTTTATACAAAAAAAACCCAAACAAACAAACAAACAAAAAAAATCAAACCTTATAATAAGGAAATTTGTGAGCAAGATATATATATGTATGTATGTGGGTATATATACAGCATATTTACATACACACACATATACAATCCTTTGCTTTTATAACTTTTCCCTGTGTGTGTGTGTGTGTGTGTGTGTGTGTGTGTGTGGTGGCACAGTGGTTAGAATGTCCTACTGCAAGCTATTTCTGCTGACTGCTGGCTGCCAGCAGTTTGGCAGTTCAATTCCCACTGGCTCAAGGTTGACTCAGCATTCCATTCTTCCGAGGTTGGTAAAATGAGGACCAGATTGTTGGGGGCAATAGGCCGACTTGGTAAACTGCTCAGGGAGGTCAATAAAGCACTATGAAGCGGTATATAAGTCTAAGTGCTATTGCAATATATATAGGTAAAAAAGGGAATCGACAAGTCTGCGATAATCATAGAGGAATATCACTGCGTTCCATCGCAGGCAAGATCCTTGCATGAGTGTTGCTGAACCACCTGACTGACCACCTGGAACAGGGTTTATTACTGCACACAGTGCAGTTTCCACAAAAAGTATAGTACCGTGGACATGATCTTCGCAGCACAACATCTCCAAGAGAAGTGTCAAGAGCAGAATCGTGAATTGTACACCACCTTCCTGGATCTCCCTAAGGCTTTTGGCACTGTTAGTCGTGAAGGTCTGTGGCGCATCATGTCGAAGTTTGGGTGCACTGATAGATTCATCCTGATGTTACGTCAGTTCCACAACGGGTATGATGGCTCGCATTCTGGACAACGGAGAAGCTTCAGAGGCCTTTCCTGTTACAAATGGTGTCAAGCAAGGGTGCATGTTGGCACCAACCTTGTTCAGCATAATGTTTGTCAGATAGTCACGCTGTCAGATGCCTTCCAGAACAGTTCCTTGGGAGTTAGCCTGAGATACAGGACTGATGGGAAACTGTTCAACCTGCAAAGACTCCAGGCTGTCACCAAGATAAAGGAGATTGTGCTACGTGACCTCCTCTTTGCTGATGACTGTGCCCTGAATGCTGGATCAGAGCAGGAAATGCAAGGCAGTGTGGACAAATTCGCAGCAGCATGCGACAACTTCGGCCTCCTAAAGAAGACTGAAGTGATGCATCAGCCAGCTCCAAAAACCCAACACCAAGAGCCCAAAGGAACAAAAACTGCAAGCAGTGGACCAATTTACATACCTGGGCAGCACCCTTTCCCGTGCAGTGACAATTGACATTGAGGTCAACTGCAGAATCACCAAGGCAAGCTCTGCATTTGACAGGCTATTGACCAACGTGTGGAGCAGCTATGGAATAAGCTACAAAGCTCAAAGTCTACCGAGCAGTAGTGCTAACCACCCTGGTGTATGCCAGTGAGACTTGGACTGTATACAGGAGACACACTGAAACACTTCCACATGACCTGCCTCTGTAGAATTCTGAGGATCTGGTGGCAGGACAAGGTGCCAGACACAGAAGTCTTCTCCAGAGCAGGCCTGCCATTAGTTCACACTGCTGATGAAAGCCCAGAAACGCTGGGCAAGCCATGTTGCAAGGATGCCAGACCATTGCATCCCTAAACACATCACTCCTCTATGGTGAGCTGTCTCAAGGGAAGAGATTGCCTGGGGGAAAAAGGAAGTGATATAAAGACACGTTGAAAGCCTCCTTCAAGTCCCTGGATATCGACACCACCTCCTGGAAAACCCTGGCATAAGATTGATCGACATGGCACAAGCTGATCCACCAAGGCTGCCAGATATCCGAGGACAGAAGGATAACCATAACACAAGAGAAGTGAGCACTCCACAAAGCCAGAGCTGCAAATGCTGCAACAATGGTGCCCGCACATGTCTGCCCAACATGCAGCAGAACATCAGTTTGTGCCCGTATAGGCCTTACCAGCCACCTGCGGACACATCGTGAGAGCCCACAACCTGTTAGATGTTAAGATCCTCTTCAAACACGATGGACGAACATCATCAGGTAAAAAAGTAAAATCCTTTGCTTTTATAATTTTCCTGTATGTATGTACGTACACACACACACACACACACACACACACACACACACACACACACACAGAGAGAGAGAGAGAGAGAGAGAGAGAGAGAGAGAGAGAGAGAGAGAGAGAGAGAGAGGAGAAAGTTATAAAAGCAAAGGATTTTTTTTTCAGTTTTTCAATGCCCAAATTGTTAAAGAAAGGAACACTAAATGGATGTTTTCAGCAGTGATATGGGATAAACTTAGACTGATCTACATATCCTTATTTTAAAATATTTAACAACTCACAATTTGGTACATTACAGCCTGATATCACTGAGAATAACAGTTTGCACACTCTATTTTGGAACTACATGGATGTTTGGCTTACTGTAAAAAATCTCCTACCCAACCTTACCCGACAGTTTTCTTTCCTTTTTCTCCTCTGACCACATCATATGGCCTTACCAGCTGATAGAGTTCCAATTGAATAATTTTATTCAGTTATGCTGGATAAACAAGACTAGATCTATCATGAAAGATTTCAATATTCTTTCTTTCACAAAAAAGTACCAGGCATCTTCCTTCAATTTTGATGAATCTCTTTGCTCTTTCATAAATCAGGTATGAGATCTTGGGGTATGAAGATTGGTTGCACTACTGTTGGAAGATAGAGGGAGTAAAAGTACTTTCCGAAGAGAGGTTAACACACAAACTTATTCATAGATTCTCCAAGAATGATTTGATTTGATTTTGTATGGGACAAAAAATTAATGGTTTGTATGGGACGCGGTGGCTCAGTGGCTAAGACACTGAGCTTGTCGATCAAAAGGTTGACAGTTCAGTGGTTCGAATACCTAGTGCCGCGTAATGGGGTGAGCTCCCATTACTTGTCCCAGCTTCTGCCAACCTAGCAGTTTGAAAGCACGTAAAAAATGCAAGTAGAAAAATAGGGACCACCTTTGGTGGGAAGGAAACAGCATTCCGTTCGCCTTTGGCATTTAGTCATGCCGGCCACATGACCACGGAGACGTCCTTTTCGACAGCACTGGTTCTTCAGCTTTGAAACAGAGATGAGCACTGCCTCCTAGAGTCAGGCATGACTAGCACATATGTGTGAGGGGAACCTTTACCTTTAATGGTTTGTAATGAATTATACTGTACTGATATTGCAACCAGTGAATTGGAAAGCATCAATATAGCATAATATTAGTGAACCCTTTTTATACGCCTTTCCTTCTAATAAACCATGAACTCATTTATGTTGAAGTGAACAATAACAGCCAGTTTGGTATAGTGGCTAAGGTACCAGTCTAGAAGCCAGAAGAATGTGGTTAAGGTACTGGGCTAGAAATCAGGAGAATGTGAATTCTAGTCCTGCTTTTGTCATGAAAGCCACTTGGATGATTTTGGGCCAGTCACTCTTTTTCAGCTCAATCCACTTCACAGCGTTGTTGTTGTGGGGAAAATAGGAAGAAGAAGGAGCATTAGATATATTTGATACCTTTTGTTATTTATTAAAATAACAAAATAAATATACATCAGGGTGGGTTCTACTTACCTTTACTACCAGTTTGCAATGAGGCCACGTGCCTGTGCTTGCTTCATTTGTGCACGTGCACGCTCTTCTGCGCATGCTCAGAAGCATTCTGATGATGTCAGGGTTGGTGGGTGGAGCCTCCCTCTGGTTTTACTACCGGTTCTATAGAACAGTCCGAACTGGGGACAACCCACCACTGATATATGTGTGTGTGTGTGTGTGTGTATATATATATATATGTGTGTGTGTGTGTGTGTGTGTGTGTGTGTGTGTGTTTCTATCGAAACACCTGGTTTACCCCAACATGTGGGAGGGTGCATTCTGCTCCCTTTCGCCTTTCAGCTCCAATCCAGGAGCCCTCAAGCAGTCACATTCATGACAAACCATTTTATACCAAATTTATATTTTTGCTGATAAAGAAAAAAAGGGAGACTAGTATAGATCTATTTCAAACTTTTTAGCTTTCATCAGATAGCCATACCCTTACTTGGATTCGAACTTGGGCTTCCTGCATGTTAGGCAGTTGAATTAACCTTCTGAGCCAGGTTCACCTTTCAGCTCCAATCCAGGTATATGGATGTGTTCTGCATAGAACACAGACCACATATTCTGTAAGTAGATCATATACAGTCCCTTCCATGTGGAACAGCGCCCTCCTGGAGATTTTGGGTTGCTCCAACCTTGTGTGACTTTCATAAGGCATTGAAGATCTGTTCAATGCCTTATGAAAGGCATTGGAAAGTGTTTCCCTAGACACTTGGGTCAAGTGGGTTTTGTCACTGTTTATCCTTGAATGTCCAGGTTGTATGTGTATGTGTGTGTGTAATACTTCCCAGTTTACTGGTTGCAATATCAGTAAAGCATAATTTATTTCTTGTTATCATTGTCTTATTATAAAAAATAACATCTTCACTACATACAGATAGTACAGATACTCCTTGACTTACAACCATTCATTTAGTTACTGTTCGAAGCTACAACAGCACTGAAAAAAGTAACTGATGACTGTTATTCACGCTTGCAGCATTCCCCCTGGTCACATGACCAAAATTTGGATGCTTGGCAACTGGTGTGCATTTATGACGGTTGCAGTATCCTGGGGTCATGTGACCTCCTTTTGCAAACTTCTGACAAGCAAAGTCAAAGCCAGATTCACTTAACAACCATGTTACTAACTTATCCACTACTGTGATTCACTTAATAACTGTGGCAACAAAAGTTATAAAATGAGGCAACACTCATTTAACAATTGTCTTGCTTAGCAACAGAAAGTTTGGACTCAGTTGTGGTCATAAGTTGACGACCCACCTGTACTTATTTTCTTCATTCAATAGCCTCCTCTGAATGTATATTGTATTAAAATATACATTTAGTATACGGTATTAAATAAAACAGATCAGTGAGATCCTGGGCAAGCACTGTGAGGCACTTCTGAAATGATAAATTGTCTCCTCTACCCCCAATTTAGCTTCTCTCATCCTTTCTTGTCAAACAGTTGATCAGTAAAATTAAGATTTTCAAGACTGTATTCCCTCAGAAATTCTAGTTGTGGTGCATTGGCATGTGATACTGCAGAGTTAATATTTTTATTGCCATTCATTGAAATCCAAAGATCATAAACTCATCTAAACCAGTTTAAGATTCGCTACAAATACTTTGAGCATTCAGCAATAATAAAAAATGGGTACATCACACAGATGCATCGGAAATTAAAACTGCAATTTGTCAGTGTGTGTCTGTCAGTTTCCAAGTGTGTTGATACTAAATAATTCATATTAATTCATTAATCTCTCACCCTCCTTCTCAAACAACAGTAAAATGATTTAATGACAGGGAGTGGGGAGAAATGAATAAAATAGCATGCTTTGAAGCCTTTTATTGTGGGCTGAAATCACAGCTCACCAAAGTTATTACTTTTCTTGACTCTGACATTTGGCGGAAAAAAAACCCCTAGATAATCTTGGAGTCTGTCAAACCAGAAAAAGAAAAGATTGGGTCACAGCTTGTCATTCACACCTCTAGAATCACCATGAGGTATAATAGCCACAGAATAACTGTAATTGTAACTTGTGAATAAACCTTAAGACTAGCTGGAATGAGCATACTACTTCATTTATCCTCTGTTTAGGAGAGAGAGGAAGAGCTTGTTCTTTAACATAAGACTTCCTTCCTTCCTCAGATACTTCTAAAATATTTTTATGTCAAGTTACATAGCATGACCATCAAGAAGGATGAGCTGATACTGAATGAAAAAAGTAAAATTAGAAATATTTTTGAACAAATGCACTGAATTCTATCTATAAAGGTAAAGGTTCTAGTTGTTCTAGTCATTCTAGTCGTTCCTGACTTTAGGGGGCGGTGCTCATCTCTGTTTCTAAGCCAAAGAGTCAGCGCTGTCTGATGACAATTCCATGGTAATGTGGCTGGCATGACTAAAAGCCGAAGGCGCACGGAGCACTGTTACCTTCCCACCAAGGTGGTCCCTATTTTTCTACTTGCATTTTTACGTGCTTTCGAACTGCTAGGTTGGCAGAAGCTGGGGCAAGTAATGGGAGCGCCATCTGTTACGTGGCACTAGGGACTCAAACCGCCGAAGTACCAACCTTTCTTATCGACAAGCTCAGCATCTTAGCCACTGAGCCACCACCTCCCCAGAATTCTATCTATACAAAATGACTTATTATAAGTGGAAATTCCTACTTTTTATCCCAAGTAGTAAATCTTATTTTTCAGGCCAGATACATGGCAAGTCAGCCTAAATTCACTAAGACTATGAAAGTAACCTTAAAACATATGCATGCCAAGTTTCCTTTTTTATTAAAAAAGGGCAACTTACTTTAGCATATTTCATTGTATTGTGCTACAATCTTCATACTCAGTTCTGCAGGAGTATGTTGTCTTCATATCAAAATGATTTAACAGTTTATATAAGTTCACAAATAGGCTAGAGACCCATGATGGTGAACCTATGGCATGCTCACCGTCGTCCCAGGTCAGATCTCCATGATGTTTCTTTCGTGAGCTTCTTTTTCTCTGCAAACGACAAAACAGAAGCTCATGAAAGAAAAAGATCTTACCTCTTGCCACGCTGCTGGTATTGGGATGCCCCGCCTCCCGCTAGCCAGTTGGTTTTCAGGTCTCTGCTGCACATGCCTGCACATGCACATGTCTGCACGTGCACATATCCATGCATGCACATGTGCACACATGCACATGTCTGCACATGTGCACAAGTGCACAGTTTGGGTACTCAGTGTCTAAAAGGTTCACCATCACTGCTATAGACCAATACTTGGTAGAGTAGCCATGAAGCCCTTAGAAAAGATGTTCAAATGTCAATATGTGTCTATATCTACAAAGATCAGGATTGTTCACCCAATATTGTAGACAGCCAAGAAAACAAACAAATTGATAATTTATCCAATCAATCTAAATTTCTCACTCAAGGCACAAATGACCAGACTCAAATTATCCCATTTAATTATGTAAAAAACTAGCTCTCTGTATAAAGGGAAGGGTGGAAGGACAACAAGCAGCAAGGTTCATAGTCTCATTCACAGTGGCAATTATCATGGAGAAACTGTGGTTGCTAAGAGCTGACATTGACTTGATGGCACAACAGTCAAATGAAGGTCCACAGGTTTATAATTTTATGTATTAACTTTTTCAGCCCCAGCTTTCATGCTTGTGGAAAGAAGCATGCCCAGTTTATCACAGTTTTGGTACAGTTATCTCTTTTGTTCCCTCTGCGTCACTGATTTGTAGGATCACACTGATTAAATTAGACCAATCTATTAATGGTTTTCTAAAATCTCTGTTTAAAAGAAAGGGACATTTTGAGAAATATCTCCAGGTTTGTTCTACCAACTATCTTCTTGACAATGATTTGAATATCAAACTGCTTTTTCTGAATGTTCAAGAGCCATTTCAATGAGCAGAATTACACATTGCATCACTAGATCTAACAATGTTTTGACTCCAAGCCTTACAAGAATTAGCCCTTGTGTCACATGATATATACATGCAATGTTTCATCATGGATTATATTATTTTTCCACCAGACTTTTCTTTCTATTCACATCTGATCATGTGCAGATCAAATTACTCAAAGTCCAGGTCATATAGCATTGGATTCCTGTTAAAGTATTGTTCTATACTATTGATTTTGAGTATGTATATGATTTAAAACATCTTCTAAATAATATGCATACCTAAATTCATAGATTTTGACTCAATAGTACTGATCTCAGTTTTCCTTAATAAATGATTTTTATAAACAAGCAACTCTAATATATGCTTTTTTCTCCCTACAGCTAAGCTAATATAGCCAGTTTTGCAAGCAATTATCATGTAGAGGACTTAGAACTTTGAAGTATAGGAGTTGCTACTAAGGCAACAATTATGTAAGCAGCTTTTATAAGCTTACACCTGGGCCAAGAAAATAACTTAAGAAAATGTTGGAAATAAGTTTCTCCCTAGTTGATATAAGAATAAAGAAGAGGAGGGAAACACACTCAGACATGTAAGATTTTGTTACTATATCTTGTAGTGATGATAATTCAGAAACGAATGTTATTTCTGAATCCATTCTTTCCCAATATGTTCCTCAAATATATGAGGAGAACAGGACAGAGATAATTAGAGCTCATTACAGCCCCTCCAGGATATGTCAAAGACTATTTTGAGAGTTTGCACCAATACTTTCTGCTGAATTCCACTTCTGCTTTGTTTTCATATCTTGTTAATAAACACTTTTTTTAAATGAGGTAGTTACGGAGTTCAGTTCTAAAGGGCTAATTAAATATAGTTTAGAGAATATTAGTCTCCACAGTAGCAACATATAATTGGCCTTTGCTGATCATGTTATGTTTGCTAAGCAACATAAGACTGTGTTATCATTTACATGGAATTCTTCCATAAAATACTAGAGTTGTAGACAAGGAAGTTGGGGGAATTCTTAGAAGTGGATGACAAACCACTTCCATATTATTCCTAGAACATGCATTCATTCATTCTTCATAAGACTTCTGAGACTACAAGGGACAATGCTTTCTCATTATTAAAGATTAAGCTTGCTGATTTAACAAAAGCAATATTTCTTTGTTCCATACTCTATACCCCTGGGATTTTTTGCTGTTGATTTTTGATTTAGCAGCAAAGTCAACAGGTAAAAATATTGACTGCTTGCATTTCATATATGAAGTTCTTGCTTTGCCTTTGAAAATAAATAACTCTGTTATGGTGTTCTTACTTTAGTTACTAGCTTTATACAGTATATGCTTATAGTATCCTCTTCTATACTTATAGCAGCATGTAACATGCATGACCCACATTTGTCTAGTGAAATATTATTGTAGCCCCATGCTTAAAAGCAAAGAAATTAGTTAATATGTTATTTCAAACTCAGTGAAGCTTGGGTTCCAATATGTTTTCTCCAAGCTCAATGGAGGCCACAAATGTATTGCCTTAAAGACCATGGGGTGGCAGATGACTAGAAAGAAAAGAAAGAAAAGCAATGGACCATTGGACTTCAAAGGTCTGTTGTCATATCACAATTCTTGAAATCAAGGTAGATCTTCTTGACCCAAATTTGTTTAATCCACTCATTTTATCCTATGATGGGAAAAATCTAGGGCTTACAGGCGATGCATAACTTCATCATTTGCTCCATGTGATTCTGACTTGCTGTTCACACTAGTTATTAGTTCATATCTAATTAGTTCTACAATTTTTTATTTATTTTTTTTTAATTTATTATTGAATTTCTATACCGCCCTACTCCCGAAGGACTCAGGGCGGTGCACAGCCATGAAATAAAACACATAGATATACAAAATTTAAAATCGAATAAAATGAATTAAATAAATTTGGCTGAATTAATACCCATAATTTAAAATACCCATATTTTAAAATCCATTAAAAATTTAGAATTTACACTTAAAAGGGAGAAGATTTAGGCGAGGCCAGCTTGATGAAATAAAAGCGTCTTCAACTCGCGGCGGAAGGTGCGCAGATCCGGAATCCTCCGTATCTCTGGGGGGAGCTCATTCCAGATCGTCGGTGCCCCCACAGAGAAGGCTCTCCCCCTAGGGGCCGACAGCCGACATTGTTTGGCCGATGGCACCTGGAGGAGCCCCTCTCTGTGGGAGCGTACTGGTCGGTGGGAGGTTGTTGATGGTAGTAGGCGGTCCCGTAAGTAACCAGGTCCCAAGCCATGGAGCGCTTTAAAGGTGATAACCAAAACCTTGAAGCGCACCCGGAAGACCACCGGGAGCCAGTGCAGCTCGCGCAGGAGAGGTGTTACATGGGAGCTCCATGTTGCTCCCATAACCACCCGCGCGGCTGCACTCTGCGCCAGTTGGAGCCTCCGGGGGCACCTCAAGGGGAGCCCCATGTAGAGAGCATTACAATAGTCCAGACGAGAGGTGACGAGGGCATGAGTGACTGTGCGTAACGAGTCCCGATCTAGAAAGGGACGCAATTGGCGAATCAGGCGAACCTGATGAAAAATCCTCCCAGTCACGGCCGTCAAGTGCTCTTCTAAAGACAGCCGTGAGTCCAGGAGGATGCCCAAGTTACGAGCCCTTTCCGTGGGGGCCAATGATTCGCCCCCAATAGCCAGCGATGGCGCCAGCTGACTATATCGGGACGTCGGAAACCACAGCCACTCGGTCTTGGATGGGTTGAGCCTGAGCCCGTTTCTCCCCATCCAGATCCGTACGGCCTCCAGGCACTGGGACATCACTTCAAGGGCATCGTTAGGGTGGTCCGGGGTGGAGATGTACAGCTGGGTGTCATCAGCGTACAGATGGTACTTCACCCCGAAACCACGGATGATCTCGCCCAGCGGCTTTACATAAATGTTGAACAGAAGGGGCGAGAGAACCGATCCCTGCGGCACCCCACATATAAGGGGCCTCGGGGTCGATCTCTGCCCCCCTGTCAACACAGACTGCGACCGGTCAGAGAGAAAGGAGGAGAACCACCGTAAAATGGTGCCTCCCACCCCCAACCCTTCCAGCCGGTGCAGCATGATACCATGGTCGATGGTATCAAAAGCCGCTGAGAGGTCTAACAGGACCAGGACAGAGGAACAACCCCTGTCCCGAGCCCTCCAGAGATCATCAACCAACGCGACCAATGCCGTTTCCGTGCTGTACCCAGGCCTGAAGCCCGACTGGAACGGATCTAGATACGACGTTTCATCCAGGTACTGGGGTAGCTGTCGCGCAACCACACTCTCAACAACCTTCGCAACGAAGCAATGTACAATGTTCTTTTGAGTTCCTTAATTAGTTAACTTTGCCTATGCTAAAGAGAATAATTGCCTCACACTTTCATCCCTTAAATGTCTATCAGTTTGGTCCACTGTACTATGGAAAGTAAGTAATGCTTTTCAAAGATACACTTCCCTTTGCACACAACTTCAGAGAACATTTCCAAACGAAGATCTGCTGGTTCAAAATTAGATGCAGAAAACTGTGATCCCAGGATATCAGTTGGACTTTGGCAGCTGAACTAATGTATTTCCTGTTCAGCTGTGATATAACCAAAATCACACATAGTCGCCTACAAATTACCTGTCTAGGAGTTGTCAGTTTTGCTTTTGGATGGAGGGGATTCTCGACTTATTTCTTTTGTATTCTGAACTCCGGTCATTCTAGCAGTTTCTGAAAGAGAAATGTTGGGGTGTAGTGAAATTGACAGCGTGAAATTCTGCTTCTTCCTTCTCTTTGACAGGAAAAAAAGCAGACCCACAATATGGCTAGGTACTTGGGTTATTTTATTTCTCTTCATTCTTTTGTGGGGAGAAAGGAGAAAGGATTTAATTTACTCCTACTAATTTGAAACAGGGGCAATGTGGAAGTATCTTTTTGTTTAATCCCAACACCTGTAATACTGTAGAATAAATAAATAAACAAATGGATGCCAATCCATTCAGACAGTTTAGCCCACTTTAAACATCAGTTAAAGAAGTTGAGGAAAATGCTCAAACAAAATTATGACTTGACTCCATGCTATTTTCACAACTTTCAAGCTGTTTTTGTTTTCTTTTTTTTTAATATAGAAGGACAAGTTTCTTGGTAGATCTATTGTAATTGTTTGTTTGCAAATGACCAGAGAAATGTACATAATATATACAGAAATACATGTTTGTTGATGGAAAAACTGAACAGGTTTTTTTTCCCCCATTTCCTGTTGGTCAAGAATATATAAGAGGTTTTTTTTTCTTTGTAAAACTGTAGTGCAATAGAGAGTTAAAAACAGCTTTCCTATACTTTGAAATTCAATCCTGATCCTGATAAATGTCATTTAGATATCAACAATAAGACCGGGAAGGAAATAAAAACATGAAATACAACCATACATTATATATTTAGCCTTTTATTAACATATTAATGCCATGTATTCAATGTATAATTCAGGTAGTAATTTCTTGTAGTCATTATGTAGTGTAAGACTGTATAGTTTATAGTGTAAGAGTAATATTATTCTTAAAATGCCATTTGGAGGTAAATAAAAGAGGGTTTTTTACAATTATCAAATGAAAAGATGACAGAAGTGAGATTTGAATGCAGAGTTTCTTGATTCATAGCTCAGGTTCATAGACACTGCATTAAGCCGATTTTTGATTCAGTGTTGATACTTGCCTTATCTTAATTACTGAGAGGATGCAAACTGTCTTAATCACTTAAAACACGTGTCAAAATCGATCGCGTCATGGGCTGGATCATGATGTATTATGACGGTTTTCGTCTTTGCGGAGCCGGGGTGGGCATGGCCTGTGTGTGACATATCTGGTCCACGGGCCACCAGTTTGACAGGCCTGAGTCTTAAAACCATGTGAAACAGCATGTTTTAAATGAGAGAAAGCAATCCACTGCCCAGGAGTAAAATGTATCCAGGCTAATGTGTTCACGAACACCTCCAAGATCAAATCAATCAAATCAAATGGCAATCTCCAGTGGACCTATTTTGCTATCCCTCTCCCATTTTTAACAAACTGAGTTCTAAAAGAAGTATTTAGGATTTTGTTAAACTGAGTGCTTTAACTTTCAATAACTTTCAAAGTCCATGTTTCTCTAAAGATTATTAAACATTTTATTTTCTTTCCCTCTGATGAAGTTGATCCACCATCACCTATGTATGTGATCTTTTAAAAACAAAAGGAAAAGAGAAAGGAAAGGAGAGGAGAGGAGAAGAAAGGAAAGGAAAGGAAAGGAAAGGGAAGGGAAGGAAAGGAAAGGAAAGGAAAGGAAAGGAAAGGAAAGGAAAGGAAAGGAAAGGAAAGGAAAGGAAAGGAAAGGAAAGGAAAGGAAAGGAGAGGAAAGGAGAGGAAAAGAAAGGAAGCTTAAAGTTTATATTTCATACATAGATCTTTGAGCCTATGTATGCTTTTTTTCTCACATGTAAGATCAAGGTATCTTGAAACAACATGAGGTTCTTCAGGGTTGCACAGGTCAAAGTTCTAGGACAACTTGCCAGAGCCACCACACCATAGTCATCTCACCATAGTCATCTCACCATGTTCAACCCGGCAGAGTCATCTCAATGCAGTGATCTTGCCACAGCCACCTCATGGCAGGACAGCTCACTATGGCTGTCTCACTGCAGGGGACAACTCGCCGGAGAACAATCCCATACAGGATAACTCAGTGCAATAAATGTTATTCACCACTGTTTTTTTGATATTATTTCCATTGGCAAAAATGGAAATGATGTAGAAGAAACAGTGATAGATAACATTTTTTTTGCGTTATCCCACATGGATTGTCCAGAGACTAGTTGTCCTGTGGCAAAAATGGCAATGGTGAGATGGCCATGGCAAAATGGCTGTGGTGACTTGTCCCATTCTGGCCCTGGGGTGTCTAAGGGTGAGCATTCCTGATATACTACGGTTTCCCCCTTCTAGATATTGGGAAATGATATTACCTAATTGTGTTTATAATAAATAGCTGTTGCTCTATTCAGAGGCAGGTTTTTGAAATACTGGGAATTAAACTGAAATAACAAAAGCACTATGCCTTGGTTTGGCTTTCAGGAACCAAGAACAATGTTTTTTCTTAAAATGCTGAGGTCAGAATTGTGGGGATTTAATGGGTGTCAGGGGGGAGGTTTGCTATTACCTTCTTCTAAACTAGAGCTGTTATTGTTCCTCTGCAAAGCTAATAAATTCCAAGGGGAAGGATTACAAATATCTTCATCTAGAATTCAGTAACTGCAGATGGTTGCTTCCACACTATTTTACAATGATTACTGATCCAGCCTAAACTGTATTTCTTCTATGAAAATTCTTTTTAATTAATACAAATGTACACAAGAAGAAGCCGATTTTTATCTTGACTCAAATTGGCTGTTTGGAAACTGGGAGTACTCCTTGTTGAAGTGACCAAAGTGAAGTTGCTTCATTTGGATTACTAATAGGTAGGCAGCTGCATTCAGTTCTCATCCTCTGATTTCAAAGGAAACATTCTGGTATTTTTAACCTCATCTCTGTTTAAACTCTGCTAAAACTTGTAGTAAGTTTTTGTTGTTGTAGGTTGCAAAGTCATGTCTGTCCCATCGCGACCCCATGGACAATGTTCCTCCAGGCCTTCCTGTCCTCTACCATCCCCCGGAGTCCATTTAAGCTCATGCCTACTGCTTCAGTGACTCCATCCAGCCATCTCATTCTCTGCTGTCCCTTTCTTCTTTTGTCCTCAATCTTTCCCAGCATTAGGCTCTTCTCCAGTGAGTCCTTCCTTCTCATTAGATGGCCAAAGTATTTGAGTTTCATCTTCAGGATCTGGCCTTCTAAAGAGCAATCAGGGTTGATCTGGCAAATTGATAGAAGTCAAGTCCATGTATTTGCGAAGTGCATTCATATGGTATTACTCTTGGCTCATTTATCCAAAACAAACAACAAAACACTAAGAAAGTTGGGCTTTGTTATATAGATTTTGCATGCATTATGTTTTTTTTAACTATATGGAACTGCTGTTTTTTTTCAATGCTTTTCTTCCTGCTGCATACTATTTATACAGATTCCATTATAATGCTATATGTAGCCCTTATATACATTGTTATGCATTTTTCTCCAGATATATTGATTTGAGCACTTTTTTCCAAATAAATGTACATCATTTTATAGCTAAGAACAATGAACAGTAAACAACCTGATTATTTGTACTGTTAGTGCTATGGAAGATTGTTATTATTATATTTTTTTTCAAAAAACCCCATCTTTATTACTTTATAAGTAACTCAAGGCATCCAACATACATAAAATTTTCTCTTCCTTTTTTCTTCACAACAACAAACTTGCTTGGTGGTTTGGGCTGAAAAATACTGCCTGGCCCAAAGTCAGCATTCCGTATCCTTTGCTGGACAATGTCAATTTGATTTGAAACACAATTCATTAAGTAGCAAGACAGAATTCAAAGTCTACATTAAAATGTAAAGTAGCCTGAACAACACTGTTGCATAGCTGTTGGATTAGCTATGGCAATAATTAATTTGTTTTATCAATATAGTTGAAAGAATAACCCAGGATATCAACCCAGTTAAGAGTTTTGTTTGTACAAAGCTCTTAACTCCTTGTCTAGTCAAGGAAAAGGCTTAACATGTTATGCCCTTTATATACAGTAGATTGACTTTATTCGGTTCTTAAACTTGTTGTATCCTGCTTAGAGGATTCCATTTAAAGGTTATTTTATTGAACAAGTTTTATTTCACAACGGAGCAAAACTATTTGCTCTTTATATTCTGGATATACTTTCCTTATCCAGACATTATGTAAACAGCACCCGTTATACAGGTAAAAGATACACTTGTATTATCTACGGAATACCAAACCAGTAATTCACACTAGCACACATGTCATGCCGATTTCTTGTCTCATATTATGTCTGCATAGTGGAATGTTTTACCATTGTATCACTTCTAGCATCCCATCCACCTACTTTTTTAAATCTAAGGTTGAACCCCTAGTGGTTTGGGGAAATAAAATCAAGACTGCTATCATATGCCTTTATCATTTTAGTGGCATTACCAAATTACTCATCAAGATGTTAATCAGCTATCATTTCTTCAAAATTGCAGAAAGGATATTTATTCTGCACGAGTGTCTACTTCTGATTCTTGGGGAGAGGGGGAGGGGTTGTTAAATAGACTTCTGAATAATAACACCAGCTGTCTCTTGCTAACATCATGGTGAGGCAGTCCTTATATTTAGAAACATAGGCGAATTAATGAGGACAAAAGACAGAAAGTGATTAGACAGATCCTGATGGGGTTTCAAAGCAATTAATTATTCTGAAAAACAAGAAATAATTAAAATATGCTGCTTGTAAATCTCCAATGAAATACTGCATCTGTTGTGACTCTTTAGCCTTCCATCACTTATTCTTTTTGCTTGCTATTAAAATTCAGGAATACACGTATTTTGTGCGCAATGTGCATACTACTAATCTATCAAATGGAGGGAAAGAAATTACATATAATGCATTAATTTTAAATGTGATAAAGAAGCACAGTAGGAAGTATTCATTAACGGAGGGTGAAGTCTTTAGGCAAAGTAGATTCCCATGTCTTTCAGGTTCGTTAACATCCCAGCACCTGATTCAAATAAAATTAAGCCCTTTAAAATCGGATGGATTTGGATAAGCATGCTAATCAGATTTAAAAAAAAAAATCCAGTCACCAGAATCAATGAAATTATGAGTGGATCAGTTCCTGGATGTACAACCGTTTGTAAGAAATGATTATATGGAACTATTTTTCTCCAAGGGGAAAAAAACAAAATCTCTTTAAAATTGAAAGTTTATTTCTGAATCTCAAAGCTGAACTTTTTTGTATTAAATAAAGTTCAGCATTTAGTACTTGGAAGTTATAAAGCAGATTTTACAGGTTTCAGTAAAACAAATATAGCTCAAACAGGTGCCTATGATTTAACCCAGGGGTGAAATGCTACCAGTTCACTCCAGTTCGGATGAACCTGTAGTGATAAAAACTACCGGTTTGGCCAAACCGATAGTAAAAAAAATGCTTTAAAAAGTAAACAAAAAAGGTTCCATCGATCACAGCTGTGCTGCACGATCATTGGAACCTTTTTTTTTTACTTTTTTAAAGCATTTTTTTACTACCTATTCGCCCAAACCAGTAGTAAAAAAATGCTTTAAAAAAGTAAAAAAAAAAAAGGGTTCTGACGATCACGCGGTACATACAGCTGACTGTTAATCAGCTGTGCCATGCGATCATGGGAATCTTTTTAAAACTTTTTAAAAGTTTTTTTATTACTGGTAATAGGTAGTAAAATATGCTTTAAAAAAGTAAAAAGAAGGTTCCGACAATTGCATGGCACAGCTGTGATTGTCGGAACGTTTTTTTTTCTTTTTTAAAGCATTTTTTTACTACCTACTTGTCCGAACCGGTAGTAAAAAAATGCTTTAAAAAAGTAAAAAAAAAAAAAGTTTCCGATGATCGTGCGGCATAGCTGTGATCGTTGGAACCTCTTTTTTTTTTTTTTAACTTTTTAAACCATTTTTTTAATTACCGTTTTGGGTGAATAGGTAGTAAAAATGCTTTAAAAAGTTTTTTTTAAGTTGACCACGCCCACCAGCCACATGACTCCCACTGAGCCATGACCACCAAGCCACACCCATAGAACCAGCAGCAAAAACGTTTGCATTTCACCACTGATTTAAACACAATGTTTCAAAAGCATATTTAGTTAGCTGAATAAGCCAAAAGTAGGGTCTTTGTACTAATTTCAATAATCCCTTAAAATAAATGATATCAGAATAGTTCCATGGGTCAGGACTAGGTTTAGTTTCCATATCATATAGTAGTCAACTAGGTGTGCTAAGAATTCCAGAGATTGGAAATGAGGACAACCTACGTTTTTCACTATTGTTCCCATATACCTAGCATGCGAAGAGGAGGAGCAGCCTGAGTTGTCGGCCAAGCAACCTATCATGCAGAGACACTGGCTAGATGCCTGGAAGCAGCCCATATTTTGCAATATCCTTCCTCTAGAGTGGGGAGGGAATGGGAATTTTGTAGTATCCTTCCCCTGGAGTGGAGTGGGAATAGGAAATTTGCAGTATCCTTCCCCTGGAGTGGGGTGGAAATGGAGATTTTGCAATATCCTTCCCCTGGAGTGGGGAGGGAATGGGAATTTTGCAGTATCCTTCCCCTGGAGTGGGGAGGGAATGGAGATTTTACAGTATCCTTCCCCTGGAGTGGGGAGGGAATGGGAATTTTGCAGTATCCTTCACCTAGAATGGGGTGGGAATGGAGATTTTGCAGTATCCTTCCCCACCACACCCCCAGACCATGCCCCCAAGCCACGCCACACCCACCAAGCCACCCACAGAACCGGTAGTTTAAAAAAAATGGATTTCACCACTGGTTTAATTGCATTGCAGTAATGTGACTTTAGGGATCTTTGGTGGGGGTTGTGTTACATTTCTAAAACCATTTTGCAAAACATTAAACCTCGTCTGTAATTGTAAAGGAACTGCACAATTGTGGAATCAAACAAAGAACCATAGCACTACAGGATCACAGAAATGTCGATATTTCATTTGCCATGAATAAATAAAATGGAATCCTAACATGCTTGCAGAAGATTGTTCCAACCCTCTTTATCAGAGTTAGAAAAAATATAGCCTGTCAAGATTGATGAATGGCAATTCCCTTTTCAGTGCCAATTCTAGAAGAAGTTGCTGGAAGGCAAATTTCCACAGTAGATGGAAGAGCACAGATTCCCTAAGAAGATTGATATATTAAATTCCCCATATTTATAAGGTTCCCATTCTCTCCTTTGAAGTAAAGGAAACTCACAAATGTTTGTGTGACTTTTTTATAATCATATCAAAGTATATTTTTGTTCTTTATTTCTCATGTCCTTCAAATTTTCTCAAGTTTCATTCAAAAGAAAATTAACTTAGACTCTCAGGAATGATCTTGGAAAATTCTACTTAAAAACCTATTTGTCTGAAATCCTTATACTTCATTTTTTTAATGATCTTTCATAGAATTTAGGGGAAACTAGTCATCAAAAGGAGGACATGGATAGTAACACAGTGACATCTACAAGTATCCATCTATTTCTGTTTTTTTTTTTTAAAAAAAAGCATATAGATTTATAAGTGACACACTAAAAAAATATTTTTTTACTGCAAATTTTATATGAAAAGTTTAGATTTGGGGAATTTATAGTTTGAAAGCCTGCTGTAGAGAAAATTGCTTGTCAAGGATATTTGTAGTAAAATGTTTCTTGGAAATGTACATGAACACTCCAATAAGAGAAAGTATGTTATTAAAAACTTCAAGTTTTCTGGAAAGCTAAAATGTAATAGGTTTTTTGTGGCTATAGAAGCTTTTACATAACACAGAAAAATAAGGACAGTATGAGCCATGGTGGCACAGTGGTTAGAATATGGTACTGCAGGCTACTTCTGCTGACTGCTGGCTGCCTGCAGTGCAGCAGTTCGATCCTGACCAGCTCAAGGTTGACTCAGCCTTCCATCCTTCCAAGGTTGGTAAAATGAGGACCCATATAATTGGAGGCAATATGCTGTCTTTGTAAAACTACTAAGAGCTGTAAAGCACTGTGAAGTGGTGTATAAGTCTAAATGCTGTTGCTATTGCTATTAACAGAGTTTATCTCATTTATCTCATTTATATCTTACTATGGTAAGATAGTATCTCATTTATATCTTACTATGGTACTAGCCATGGGACAGTACAAAAAAGTGATGGTGGAATATGACCAGTGGTGGGATTCAGTCAATTTGCACCAGTTTGGCTGAACCAGTAACTAATGTTTTGTGCAGTTCAGCAAACCGGCTGAAAATAAAGTGCAAGAGAGGGATTTTTTCCCTTCTCTCTTCCTTCGGTTAATAGCTCTGGGCAGACAGCCAAGAACCACTTAACAGGCAAATACTTAGTTGTGACAACAAAACTGCAGGAATGCAGCCAGCACACACTTTGAATAAACAATAGAAACTGACAGAATCAGGAAACCAGGAAACCCATTAATAACCCATCTAGGAATGGATTAACCTCTTCCCTTCAGGAAGAAGGACAATATTACAAACATTATTATTATAAAGGGTATTCAGTAAAACTTCTGTGATCAGCTGATACTCCCTGGAGTTCCCCAAGACCTTTTATAGACAATTGGTCTTTTTTTGACTGACTCTAAGACTATTCTCTCTTACCCAAGCATTGTCCATATCTAGTCGTTCATGTTTATCTATCTATTTAAGTATCTTTCCCAATTTTCTTAGTAAAGAAATGAAGCTGCTAGTAAAGTCACTAAAATATTTAAAAAAATAAAATGCAATTTATTTAGGACATTCATTAATGCAAGACAGCATTAAACATTCAGTTTAACAAAGATAAAACATGAACAGGTGATACGGATAGATACATGGAAATAATTCATTATCTGCTTCTACTGATAATTGTTCTGGGTACCTACATCCATAGTGTTCCTCTTCAAGGAAACGGAATCTTCAAAACATCTAGAAAACACTGTAGTCTTCGGAAAACAAAGAACTTGCCTTAATCCATCTTCTTTCACATTGTGTCTCCACTGAAAAATGTCTTCTTCCAAGCCATCTAGAGCAATAATTTCCAAAAGATGATTTCCCAACTCAGGATCATACTGAATATTTTGGTCAGGGGTCAAACCTTGCTCATGGAGTTGATTCCATGGAAAAGTTTTAACCTTTGAATTTTTCTTTGCTTTCCCTGATGTCATACTGTAGAGAAGGAAATGATCCCCAGAATATCCTTTACTGTTTTTCCAGTAGAGTCTGTATCTGAAGAAAAGCTCCTGATTGAGAACTTGGGGACCAGCAATCCGTTAACATAGACCATACTTAGGGTGCACCAGTGTTTTGTTTATGTGTTTTGCATTAGGTGATGTCTTACCATTAAAAAAAAAAAGATTTGATTATCTACCTACCTATCTACCTACATACCTACTTATCACAACATTTTGGTGAAATCTAAATAAAATGCAACCTTCTGTATCTCACTGAATATTGTCCATTGATTGGATTTTGCACAAATTCTATCTGAGAACATATTCTAATACGGCAAAACCAGAGGTGAGTTTCAGCAGGTTCTGACCAGTTATGGAGAACTGGTAGTGGATATTTTGAGTAGTTCGGAGAACCAGTAAATACCACCTCTGACTGGCCCCGCCCCCATCTATTCTCTGCCTCCCAAGTCCCAGCTGATTGGGAGGAAATGGAGATTTTGCATAACCTTCCCCTGGAATGGGGAGGGAATAGAGATTCTACAGTATTCTTCCCCTGCCACACCCACCAAGCCACACCCACAGAACCGGTAGTAAAAAAATTTGAAACCCACCACTGGTCAAAACTTTCTTTTTCTGTCATGCACATATCAGTCTAAAATCTTAATTAGGTGAGCCGAGCACAGTGGTTAGAGTGCAGTACTGCAGGCTACTTCAGCTGACTGCTAGCAGCAGTTCAGGAGTTCAGATCTCACCAGCTCAGGGTTGCCTTCCATCCTTCCAAGGTGGGTAAAATGAGGACCCAGATTGTTGGGGGCAATATGCTGACTCTGAAAACTGCTTAAGAGAGGTCTGTAAAAGCACTGCTACTGCTGTTATTTAAGTAGATGAAATATTAGATGCACATTCCAAGACAATTTATAATTATTATAATAGAGAGGATCAATATGCAGTTTTAGATGACATTTAAAATGTTTTATTTTATTATTAAGTTTATATGCTGCTCATCTGTAAAAGATTCTAGGAAGTTCACAACAATTGAAGAACATGGTAAAGAACTGCCCATATGTTCAGGAGTGAATCAAATATTTCTTTATTTTTTTTAAAGAAGGAGCTAAATCTGTATCTACCAGGTTCTTGAACCTAAATAAGTGGTACAGTTTGTTAACTGCCATTAATAATGTATTAGTTTTCTTCCTCCATTTTCACATTTTTGAATACCTTTAAATGCCTCCCTCATTTCTTACTTTTAATATTTCAAATTACTCAAATAAATAAATGCAGGTTTGTGGGGAGGGTGGGGAGGTTTTCTTTTTGAGATAATTCCCACAATTCTGAATTTAAAGTGTTTGTAGTTGAATTTAGTCATCTCATCACAAAGTAACACTTCTTTGTGTTTATAGCCTGAATGTTCTAAGTTGTTGCATTAAAAAAAAAACCTTCTAACCATGATATGCTGAGTCCCAACCCTCCCTTTTCATTATCTTACAAACTTAACTGCATTATCTTCCATCTTTTAGTTTTTCTGTTTTCCTCAGATCAATTTCTTCTTGACGTGGCAGCCCCAATGGATTCATAGAATTAGAAGCTTTTTAAACCATAGAGTTAATATTTCTAAATTGTGATGCATCAAAAATAAATGATTTCCTAAGTGGTTTTTTTTAAAGATTGGGAGCAAAAAAGAAAAAGCAAGAAAAGAATGACTTAGTTTAAGAATCCCAAGAAAGACATAAACCCCAAATAAATCTTTAAAAATTACTGATGGATGGGCTTTCAATTAAAAAGAAATATGCAGTTTGTGAGGATGATTGAAAATGCCAAATTTGCTGTAAATGCTGAACAGTGGTCTATTTTCCCTTCAGGTGCATGCCTAGCAGCCATTAAACGTAAAGGGATTAAATTCCTAGGATGAAAGAAATGTTGCATCTATTGTGCTTATAAAACCTGCAGTGGTTCTTTCTGGAAAATAATGACTGTGCTTATAAACCCACAGTGACTCTTTCGGCACAATGATGTTTGTGCAGTGCCTGAAACTCCTAAAGTGTTGCTTTTTCATCATTTCATCATGTCAAAACAGTTGGGGAGGAAAGAGGGTAGGAAAAGGATTTACAAATGGGTGAATGATGAAGTGTCAATATTCTTCTTCCTCCTGCTCCCCTCACCCATTTCCAACAAGGCAATACACATTTATTCCGGTTTTCGGGACTCATCAGATCACATGCTGAGTAGCAGAAAAAGGATGATAAATGAATGCTTTTTAAAGTAGCCTTCTACCTGTTCACACCGTTGCATTCTTGCTAATTATCTTGATATACGCAAAACAGAATAAGGAGTAAATAAAAACAAGACAAAACAAAACCATATAGCATAGATGAAGTGAGGGAAGGATGTATCGGATCTGGACCTGAAATATTATCAGAATTTAAAATGTTTAACAATGTGATCAATTCAAATTTTTAACACATTTTCCCTGAAGGCTGTGATGAAAAGCCAAGCATAGTAAGATACATTTTATTGCCACTTCTTAATGGCTCAAAGTGTTAGAAGTTAAGAAATTGTTCTCTGTCAGCTAAATGTTGGAAGTGCACTTCCTGGGATACCTGGGTCTTATTATTATATGTGGTGGACGCGTGTAGAAGCAAAAGATTACTGGACATACATGGCTGGAAAAGATGATAAAACAGCACATTGATTTAAAACCAGAAATATTTTTGTTGGGGATTTTACCTGAAATTTATAGTAAAGAGAACACATATTTAATCATTCATGTATTAACCGCAGCTAGAATCGTATTTGCACAAAATTAGAAAAGTGAAGAGGTCCCTATTGATGAGAATGTGATTAGGAAAATATTAGAATGTGCAGAAATGAACAGATTAACGCTGGCAATTAAGGAGAAAGAACAAACTGAACATCATATGATATGGGAATTATCAATGGTTAGAGAATAAAAATGGAAGTTGGAAATAAAAGAAGGAGATTAAAGAAGAGTAGAAAATATGTTAAGATAGAGATGTAAACAATATGATAATTGTTATTATTATGATTATTATGCTTAATATTATTATTATATTCTTATTAGAAGATACGTTAAAAGGGAAAAATAAACAAGTTTATTATGCTCAATTGTTCAATATACTATAATCGTAAGATTAGAGAATTAATATAAATGTAATGAATGATGTTGTAAATTCTGATGGTTATTGCACAGAGATATTTGTACCCAGATGACACACTGTTTAAGGGAAGATGGAATGTTTATATTTAAAAAAAAATAAAGACTTTTTTTAAAAAAAGAAATTTGTTCCCAAGCTGGGCTACAAAGGACAGCAGGCAACACTTGTAAGGGCTTAAGAAAAAAATGTTTTATTTGCAATAGAGTCCAAATCAGCCAGTGGACAAGGAAGAATGTATATGGCCACATTGGGTCATTCCTTATCACCTCTCATAGAATTCTAATTGAAAAGTTTAGGCCAATCATTAACAATGAGAGTGTAAAACATTGGCCAATCATATGTTCTGTTCACTTATTTATGCTTTGTTAGCATGGACAGCCCACATGCAATTCTCTCTCTCTTATTTATTATTAGTCACAATGGCTACATAGCAGTGGTGGGTTGCCTCCGGTTCGGACCGGTTCTATAGAACCGGCGGGAGGCTCCGCCGACTGACCTGGACATCATCATAAGTGATTTGCGCATGCACAGAAGCTTCTGCGCAGGCACAATGCGAACCGGTAGTAAAGGTAAGTAGAACCCACCCCTGCTACATAGGTAGTGTCTGCAATAAACAACAATGTCTAAGTCTTCCTTTCACACAATTTTTGCGATATACATATTTAACCATGACAGAGTTAGCCCCGTGGGGTCCTTTGTGCTTTTTGAGCTTGTTTTCTTACATTTTATTACCCAACTAGGTAACATCATCAGCTGGCCCTCTTTTGCAAAACAGCCTCACTGCTGTTCATTACAACCATTTAGCTTCTTATCAGTATTTATACTGCTTTAGATATTATAGTAAATAAATAAATAAAATATTCCAACAAGAAGACTGGCTATTTCTCCATTGAATTTATATAAAGTAAGGAAGAAGGTGATTGGCAATATAGGTAATCCTTGATTTATGACCACAATTGAGCCCAAAACTTCCATTGCTAAGCAAGTCAGTTGTTAAATGAGTTTTACCTCATTTTATGAACTTTCTTGCCACAATTGTTAAGTGAATCACTGCAGTTGTTAAAACACGGTTTGTTAAGTGAATCTGGATTTCCTATTGACTTTTCATGTCAGAGGGTCAGAAAAGATGATCACATGACCCAAAGACATTGCAACCATCATAAATACATGCCGGTTGCTAAGTGTCTGAATTTTGATCACATGACCATGGGAATACTGCAATGGTTGTGTGAAAAATGGTAATAAGTCATATTTTTCAGCACTGTTGTAATTTTGAACAGTTATTAAATGAATGATTGTAATTTGAGGACCGCTTGAATGGGCTAATATCTATTTGATAGCATTGATTTGGGTGAGTAGGTTGGGAGATAAAGTTTCATATGAAGAAAATGCTTAGTTATCTAAAACAGACCAGCCTTTTTGTGTGGGGTTTCCAATTACTAGTAGTAAGTAAGTAAGTAAGCTTTTATTGCGGTCAGAGACCAAATTAAAATAGACAAACAAAGGAAGCATATTTTACAAATATGGATAGATCATGGAACAGTACACCATCTACTGTCTCAAATACAATCTGTACTGTCAATACTAGTGATCCTCTGCTGTCGGGCTTACCCGTCTCTTTTCCCGTTTTTTTCCAGCCACGACTGCAGCAAAATTTTTTGCCACCTTTAGAGTTATATTGGGGTCTGCGTCCTGGAGTAGGAAATAAAGGCTGAACATATCAGGTGAACCAGGGAATTTCTGGGAAATAGGAGAAATGAGTCTTGATCTTATATCCCGGTAGTGGGGATATACGAATGTAATATGGAACAGGGATTCCGGGGATCGGCCGTCACATGTACAATGAATGGATTTTACCCCCCCCCCCCCGAAAGCCTACTGTCGAGGACATTCGAAGGGATCACATTAAATCGTGCCTTCATAAATGCGAGCCTGTGTTTGATAGAGTGTAACGTGGAGAGGTAAGGCGGAGGGTGAGACGAGGGAACAATACCAAGGGAAAACGGTGAGCATGTTCCTGATCGATGTGCCAGATTTAGTTGTCTATCAATGTCGTCCAGCCATTGAAAGATCAATGATTTGGCAGCATCAGGGCCTAGAATAAAAGCTTCAATGGGGGAAATTCCGATCTTGAAAAGTTTTGTATGGATATTACAGGCCCAGGGACTATGAAAAGGGTCCCGCCATAGGCATTGGCCTAGGTAATAGCCTGGGAGTCTGGTCTACAGGGACAACCAATAGCCAATTGCACGTTTCCACAAGATTGTTGCAAGTGAGGATATGCCCAGTTCCAAACGAATTGCGGTGTTACTTACGCGGGGGGGGGGGGACTCCCATCAGATGGCATAGGAACTGGCTGTGAACAGACTCAAGAGAAGAAATGTTGGATTGGACCCAGAGAGAGGCGCCATAGGTGATAGCAGCTATCACCTTTGCCCTGTAGACTTTTAATGCTGAGGGGATGTGATGAGCTCCTTCAGTATGAAAAAAGTGCAGGAGGGCATGGGTGGAGATCTTAGCCTTATTACAGAGGGACTTAACCTGCGCAGGCCACTTGGTATTGGATTGAAAGAGGATACCCAGATATTGGAATCTGTGGACCTGTTCCACTGGGATGGCATCAAGATTCCATTGGTAGATTTTCCTGCTTCTTGCAAAAATCATGATTTTAGACTTTGAATGGTTTATATGCAATTGGTTAGCAGAGCAATAGGCAGAAAGGATTTTTAAGGCTCTAAGTAGGCCCACCCGGGAAAATGAAAGTATTGCGGCATCGTCAGCGTAGAGCAGGAGCGGACATCTATAATCAGCTAATCTAGGGGCATGGATGTAGACCATGTGATCCAAAAATGCCTTTCTCCAGTCACTGATATATAAATTGAAGAGAAAGGGTGCCAGAATACATCCTTGCCTAACCCCCTTGTTAACGGGGATAGCGTTAGAGAGATCCCCCTGCGGGGTAAGGCGCACTTTTGCTTCTGTTCCGTCGTGCAGTTGGGAGATAAGCCAAAGTAATCTTTTGTCAATACCCCAGGTGGAAAGTTTGGCCCACAGCTTAGCTCTAGGGATGCTGTCGAAGGCAGCCTTTAGGTCTATAAAGGCAATGCAGAGATGACCCTTCCTGGGGGTGGAATATTTTACGGCAAGATGATGAAGGATCAGGGCATGGTCAATTGTAGAATGGTCTGGACGGAACCCCGCCTGCTCATATCCAAGCAGGTCAGCCTCTTCAGCCCAGCACTCCAGTTTGGACAGGAGATAATGGGCATAGAGTTTCCCCAAAATTGAAAGAAGACTGATGTTACGGAAGTTGCTGGGATCGGAATGGACCTTTCTTATGTATTGGGATAATTATGGCATCCTTCCAGAGCTTGGGGATGAGGCCCGTCTGGTTGATCGCATTAAATACCTCAGTGAGAACCGGGGTCCACCAGTCCTTATGGGCTAGAATGGCTTCAGCTGGGATGAGATCCGGGCCGGGAGCTTTTCGAGGTTTGAGTTGTCCGATTAGTTTGGCAATCGTGGATGGTTCCACAGGAGGCCATCTGGGAAGGTGGTTAGGGAAAGAGCCTGAGGTCAAAGAAACTGGCACGTCGGTGTTGTAAAAGACTTGGTGTAGAAAGAGTTCCCATGTGGTGGCAGAGATGGAGAGAGTGAGCCTACTAGTTGGCCTCCTGTTTAACAGACTCCAGAAATCTTGAGGGTTGTTGGATTTCGCGGCCTCTAGTAGTGCATTTCACCTTAGCTGGTGCCAGTCTTGCTTGGCTCTTGAAAGGGCTAGCTTGTATGCCTTCTTGGCCTCGAAATAAGCAGGGGGGGCCATCGATGAACCTGTTCGTTTGTGAGCAGAATATATAAATCTCATATGATTCCTGGCTTGTTTGCACTGTGAGTTAAACCAAGGGGCTCCCTTCCTCCGGGAAACTCTACCAGGGGTAAGAGTGGGGTGCTGAAAGGAGGATATAAGACCGCTTAAACACTCAGTGAAGGCGGTCAGTAACACACCGGGTGTAGCCTTGGTGCCGATTAAGGCTGATAAAGTATTGGCTGCTTCTTGATGATAAAAGCGTGCGTGAAAAAGGGCCAGAGACTTTGACCATTTCTGCAACATTGGGGAGCCTCTGGGATTAGAGTCTATTGAGACAGTGTGAGCAGAATGGTCTTGAGGTCTATATAGCCGTGCAACCGTAATGAGAGGAAGGTGATCGCTGAAAATCCTGTCATCTACTTTGAAGGAGGAAATGTATGGCAAAAAGGCTCTCGAAACCAAGATATAATCTATTGTGCTGTTGCCATTTTTGGCCAAGTGGGTAAATTCCCCGGGGACATCCGGGGCACATCTGCCATTAAGGGGGAAGAGGTCTAGTTTGACGGTAAGAAGAGCTAGACAAGTCCCCACTTTGTCAACTTTCCAATCCTTGGAGACTCTCCCTTTCAAGGTATCCAGGGGGTGGTCATCCCTAGTTGGGCCTGTCCACAATAAGAGGCAACCAGGGTTTCCCAAGTCCCCGCAGTGCGGGCATTTAGATCCCCTGCCAGAAGAACCAGAGAATGAGGGAATCTAAGTGTGATGGTAGCGAGAAAATCTTCCAGACCGGCCCACAGCTCATCCAAGTCCCGGTGAGAGCCCCCAGGAGGAAGATCGATATTAAACACCAGGAGCGAGAGCTTCCTGACGGATATCAAATTTGCCTGGGCATAAGGGGGAAGGGAGTCTACAGGAGTCACGTTTGCGTGGCAATTACTAGTAGTGAATCACCCTGAATTTTTAATGATTATTATGTGCACTGATATAAAAGTTGGTATAATTCTATGCAAAGAGGTATTTTTTTTTAACAAAGTTAAAATTCTTTTGGCAGTTTCTCTTGCTTTTGCTGAAGATGTTAGATGGAACTAATATTTCAAAGACAGCAGTGAAAAACAAATTTGAGCTCAAAGTCTGGATTAGATTTGCATGACAGTCTAAAGTTATCCATGCTTGGTGATCTCATGATATTTGTTTTTAAGAATTCAAGAAGCCAATATTCTCACTGAATTTCATTTTAGTCAACCCCCCCCCACCTTTCCCCAGTTTCTAGGTTGGGATGGCAGGGTTATGATTTAGGGGAAAGGGCATTTGAAGTTTGGGTTACATCTTCTATGTCCTGAGAAAACTAAAGTCCAACTGTCACCATGATAAGAAATAAGATCAGCAATGCTAGTTGTTTGACAAATAAATTCACAACTTCCTTATGAGAGCAGTTGCATAAACAAAGTGATGGCTGATCTAATGAAGGCATGGTGTCATAAGGGATAACTGCACTATAGATCACAGTACTTAGTACTTCACAGTATCTAAGGTTATCATTTACTATTTAGAAGACAGACTTTTTCAATACTAAAGCAATATGGCAAAGCTGCAAGTGATTACAATCTTAGCTCATTATTATTGGTTTGGAGTGACTGACAAAAGATTGCTTAGGTGTGAGCATATGCTGTCTCTTGCATAGTGCTTCTCAAATCAATAAGAATGCCTTTTGTATATACAATACACTCTCTCTCTCTCTCTCTCTCTCTCTCTCTCTCTCTCTCTCTCTCTCTCTCTCTATATATATATATATATATATATATATATATATATATATATATATATATATATATGCATATTCTTTCTAGCCAGGTTTTACCTACGTAAACTTAGTTGTTCTACAGCCCTAGGTTCTGTGAAATCTCATTCACAAGTTTCTGGGCCTTTTTTCTGCTGACAAACTGCAACTCTGTGTTGCTCTCTAGGAGACTCAGATAGCTATTTCTGCCTCTTAAGGCGTCTTTGGTGAGCCACACCCACTTCTCATATATATATATATATATATAATATTTCGCTGATAAAGAAATAAAGGGAGACTTATTATAGATCTATTTCAAGCTATTTAGCTCTCATCAGCTAGCCATACCTTTACTTGGATTTGAACTTGGGCTGCATGTTAGGCAGTTGTATTAACCTCTGAGCCACAGCGAAATATAAATTTGGGATAAAATGGTTTGTCATGAATGTGACTGCTTGAGGGCTCCTGGATTGGAGCTGAAAGGTGAAAAGGATGCAGCATGCTCCCTCCCACATGCTTATGGAGCTCATACAAAAGATTTATTATGTATGAGGCATTAGTACCAGATGAATGCTTAGTGAAGGTGTTATCTTCACATCTGTGGAATACATGCCCTTGTAAGCAATAGCTGTTGCAATTTCCTTACCTATGCAACCAATACAAACACAAGAGCCAAATTATTTTGTAAATCTGCCCTTCATAGGTTACATGATCTTCAGGATATTCTCTAAAGCTTGGTTTACATAGCACATGAAATCCTAAACCCCGAATACAGTTGCTGTGTTCACAAAAATGCTATGTGCAAAGGAATAGTATAGGCCTGCAAAAATATTAAGTTCAGAAATTTAATTAAAAGATGATTTGTTTGATTTAATGATTCAGTCTAAATTTCTGAAAGCATCAAATCAAATTGCATGGCTCTGAATCACTTCGGAAACTTTTGAATGCTCTTTGGTGATTCATTTGTCTTTTGAAATACAGTTTTCCTGAATCAGTTTGGCAATTTGATTTGGATTTGTCATGATTTGACTGACCCTAAAATAAACCATATTATGATTTTCAGAGATAGCATTGTTCACACAACATGGTAAATCACAGACTGTAAAATACCATTTTAATGTGTACAATTGCCTCAAAGGTATCAAGAGCAGATAAAGTGATGCTTTCCATAGGGTATGAATTAAAATCCCCATAATTATTTTCTGTTGGTCATGCTGAAGTTATCACATTGTTTGCATGGAACAAAATTCATAATGTTGTTGTCTCAAATGTATCTGGTAGTGGTGGCTTTTACATTATAAACAAAGTATTAAACAGAGCTTAAAGGATCCCTGAAACAACATGTCATCATTGTCATCGTCATCATAGCGATTGTCTATCCACTGCAGGATGAAAGCCTCTTCCACATGTTTACAACCAATGTGGTCGAGAGCTTTCTTTTGCCAATTGGGACCACAATACTTGCTTATGTCATTATCCTTCTTGTTTTAGGTCTCTTTTGTGGATGTTTTTTTATCAAGAGGGATCCATTCTATGACTGCCTTGTTCCACTGCCATCAGTTCTTGCTAAGTGACCAGCCCATTTCCATTTCAATTCTTTTATTCTCTTGATGATATTGTATATTTTCATTTGTTCTCTAATCTATGTGCTAATTGTTATTATTATAGCATAGTTTGAAGGTTCCAAATGAAATTAACTAAAAGAAACTATATCTATACATTTTGTTTCATGTAATGAAAAAACACATTTTTGTTCTATTTGACTTCTGAACTGAATAAAGTGAAGTGAGAAAGTGTATATATAGGTATTATACGTGTGACTTTTTAAAAACTTTTAGATCATAGTAGAGAAGCTGTTCCTTTCCTTTTCAAAATAGGAAAATACATAATTTAAATAAATAAAATTTTAATTCAGAATTTTATTTCAATATCACATCTACAGCAAGGATGCAAAATAGTCCAAATATTATTTATGGGAAAAATCATTACTTTTTATGAATTGCTTTTAGTTTGCAATACCAACACAAGGGAGGACTATCCATTGGAATTTTCTAGAAAGATTCCACAAACTCCTTAAAAATCAAAATTGAATAAAAACAGTGAAATAGCTTGCTTTAGGACAATCAAACACGAAGGGAAGCTATGCCTGAGGTTGTGATTATGAAGTCAATAATGTTAGATTTCATCCAGACTGAAACATGCAAGCAAATTTAATTTGACATTTATTAGCTTGAATAATGCACCCATCTTTCAAATATGCTCTCTACATTCAAAGTCTGTGGGATGCATCCCAAGTTTAATCAAACCTGTCACATTTTATTCCAGGCAATTCAGCATGGAACACGGTTCAAGATAACAAACTATGTCTTTCACTGAAAAGGACATATGCCCTAGATATATTTTTGTAGGGCTTCCTTTGGGAGCATAGGTTCTAAGAAACTGTACAGAAGAAACATTTCCCAACTGAGAAATCGACAACCTAATAGTGAATAAGCACTGATTACAAATGAGAAATTTCTTTGTGGCTCCAACAATGTTATCATTATGTAAGTTGAATGGAACACTGTTTTTCTTCTTCTTCTGGAGGACGTGTGCATGAAGTAATCAGAAGATGTTTCCTAAAAACATGCTAAAGTTACAATGGCTCAAAATTATATTTTCTGTATACAAAGTAATTATGGTAGGATATAGTTGTTACTGATTCAGTAAGTATTGTTTAAACCATTAGGAAAACAAAAAGAGAGAAGGAAAACAAAATGAGAGAATATTTTATTCAATTTAAATGAATATTATCAGAAAATAATGAGTGTAGAGTCGAGCTGGGTTGTTGAATGGATTGATCATTACATGGATTTAAAGAACTTTCAATTCCAGCTAACTCTGGGTGATTTGCATATTAAAATAAAAACAAAGAAATGATGTACATCCAGGAAAATAATAAAACCCACAAAGCATCATATATATCTACAGTATATCCATATCCATCTATCCATCTATCCATCTATCCATCTATCCATCTATCCATCTATCCATCTATCCATCTATCCATCCATCCATCCATCCATCCATCCATCCATCCATCCATCCATCAAAAAGGCATACCTATTATCTTGCCATAAGGCCTGGGAAACTAAACATGCTTTCAAATTTTTTTTAAAAAAAATAATCTTATTTAGGTGGAAGTCACACACATTTCTGGGAGTATAATATTCCAAATGGCACTGATACATCAGAGAAGACATGCCTCTCAGACCCCAATAAGTAACGTTAAGTGAAATGATTGGGCTGGATCTTATGGATGGACAGTAGGTGATCCTTCAAATAACCAGCTCCTGTGTCATGAAGGACTTTGTAGATAATAACCATCCATCTCAGTGGTATCATAGGCTTATTGTGCATTCCTATTATTGCACATGCTAGCACATACTGGACTGGGTGTATCTTCTGAGTGATGTCCAAGGCCAGCCATATGCAGAGTGCTTTACAGTAGTCCATTCATGAGATGATTAGGGCATCAGTGACTGTCTGAAGGGCTTCCAAATTCAGGAATAGGCACAAGTGTTCAAGGCAAATGTTTTCTTCACTACCTACTCTTCAAATGTGACAACTCTCAGATTGTGCACCAGTCTCGAATAGAGAAGTGCTATCCACCCAACACTAAGAATAGAAGCCCCCCAAGGATCAGGTCATTTACAGCTATTTGATGCTGTCAGTATTGAAGCCAATTTCTATTTTTAATTATTCAGAGCCACACAAATACTGGAACAGAACATGAACAAGCAATATTTTGAGAGTTCTGAGGTCAAGATATACAACTGATATTATCAGGGTTTTCAACCCAATCAGCTAAATCAGACCAAGAATCAACTCCACAACAAGTTGTTGACTATAAAAGATTGATTGATTGATTCTTTTTATTGTGCTGCTATCATGCTGTTGATGCATGATGTTAACAATGTTGATGTTAACAATTTCTTGACATTCTATTATTCAGATAACTTGCAGTTTTAGAAATAAATAAATGAGAAAAAGTAGATATTTTTATTTATACTATTTAGGATTTATTTATTTTTATTTATTTTATTATATTTCTATACCGCCCTTCTCCTGCGGGACTCAGGGCGGTGCACAGCCAAGATAAAACATAACATATAAAATTTAAAAACAGTTTAAAAACAATTAAATAATTTCGGCCCAGTAATTAAAATAACCCAATTAAAACCAAATTCAATTAAAACTGAGAGGATGGGATCAAGCCAGCCCAGCTAGATGGAACAAGTGTGTCTTCAGGGCCCGACGAAAAGTCCAGAGGTCTGATATCGTGCGTATCTCAGGGGGCAGGTCATTCCAGAGGGCAGGCGCTGCCACAGAGAAGGCTCTCCCCCTGGAGGTCGCCAGCCGGCACTGCCTGGCTGATGGCACCTGAGGAGGCCCTCTCTGTGTGAGCGAACCAGTTGGTGGGAGGCAATTGGTGGCAGAAGGCAGTCTCGCAAATACCCCGGTCCTAAGCCATGGAACGCTTTAAAGGTGGTCACTAACACCTTGAAGCGCACCTGGAAGACCACAGGAAGCCAGTGCAGCTCGCGCAGGAGAGGTGTTATATGTGAGTGCCCCGTTGCTCCCATAATTCCCCGCGCAGCCGCGTTCTGGACCAACTGCAGCCTCCGGGTGCACCCCAAGGGGAGCCCCATGTAGAGAGCATTGCAGTAGTCCAGGCGGGAAGTGACGAGTGCTTGAGTGACCATGCGTAGGGAGTCCCGATCCAGAAAGGGACGCAACTGGTGTATCAGGCGAACCTGATAAAAAGCCCCTCTGGCCACGGCCGTCATATGCTCTTCTAAAGACAGCCGTGCGTCCAGGAGGACGCCTAAGTTGCGAGCCCTCTCCGTGGGGGCCAGTGATTTGCCCCCAATAGCCAGCGATGGCACCAGCTGGCTATATCGGGACGCCGGAAGCCACAGCCACTCGGTCTTGGAAGGGTTGAGTCGGAGCCTGTTTCTCCCCATCCAGGCCCGCACGGCCTCCAGGCACTGGGACATCACTTCAAGGGCATCGTTGGGGTGTCTGGGGTGGAGATGTACAGCTGAGTGTCATCAGCGTACTGATGGAACTCCACCCCAAAGCCACGGATGATCTCGCCCAGCGGCTTTACATAAATGTTGAACAGAAGGGGCGAGAGGACCAACCCTTGTGGCACCCCACAAACAAGGCACCTTGGGGTCGACCGCTGCCCCCCTGTCAACACGGATTGCGACCGGTCCGAGAGGTAGGAGGAGAACCACCGCAGGACGGTGCCCCCCACCCCCAGCCCCTTCAACCGGTGCAACATGATACCATGGTCGATGGTATCAAAAGCCGCTGAGACGTCTAACAGGACCAGGATAGAGGAACAACCCCTATCCCAAGCCCTCCAGAGATCATCCACCAACACGACCAATGCCGTTTCCGTGCTGTGCCCAGGCCGGAAACCGGACTGGAGCGGGTCCAGATAGACAGCTTCATCCAGGTACCGGGGAAGCTGCCGCACTACCACACTCTCAACAACCTTCGCAACGAAGCGAAGGTTGGAGACTGGACAATAGTTAGCCAAAATAGCCGGATCCAGGGAGGGCTTCTTGAGGAGGGGCCTCACCGCCGCTTCTTTCAAAGCGGTCAGCAGGACCCCCTCACTCAAAGAAGCGTTAACAATCCCCTGGAGCCAGCCTCGTGTAACCTCCCAGGAAGCCAGTACCAACCAGGAGGGACACGGGTCCAATAAACATGTGGTCGCATTCAGCCGTCCCAGGATCCTGTCCACGTCCTCGGGAGCAACAGGATCACCTCCCAGATAACACTCTCAAGACCTGCCTCAGTCATCCCGTCCGGACTTACCCAGTCAGAGGCCAGGCCTTCCCGAATCTGAGCGATCTTGTCATACAGATACTGCACAAAGTCCTCAGCTCGACCCTGCAAGGGATCATCCTGCGCTTCCAGATGGAGGAGGGAGCGGGTCACCCTAAACAGGGTGGCTGGGCGATTATCTGATGACGCGATAAGAGCGGCAAAATAGCTAGATTTCACCGCTTTTATCGCCACTAGGTAGGTCTTAATATGAAACCTCACCAGTGTTCGGTCGGATTCGGAGCGGCTGGTCCTCCAACTACTCTCCAGGCATCTTTTCTGGCGCTTCATCTCCCTCAGCTCCTCAGAGAACCAAGGAGCTAGGTGAGTTCTGTGCCGGGTCAGAGGCCACAAAGGCATGACATGGTCCAAAGCCCCGGCGGCCGCACTATCCCAGGCGGCCACCAGGTCTTCAGCCGAGTCATGAGCATGAGTCTCAGGAAATGGCCCAAGCTCCGTCTGGAACCTATCAGGATCCATCAGGCGCCTGGGGCAGAACCACCTGGTCGGTCCTGCCTCCCTGCAGTGAGGTGCAGCAGTTAGAAAGTCCAGTCGAAGGAGCGAGTGGTCAGACCATGACAAGGGTTTGATGACTATATCCCCTATATCAAGGCCACTCAACCACTGACCAGAGACAAAAATCAAGTCCAGAGTGTGTCCACCTATGTGAGTAGGGTTATGAATTAACTGAGTAAGGTCCATGGCCGTCATGGAAGCCATGAACTCTCGAGCCACCTCAGACGTTTCACCGATAGATGGATAGCAGTGTTATGAGCATTTGGCTTATTCAATCAAAATTAATACTGAAAGGAAAAAAATTAAAAGAAAGTCACACACTGCGACTTACATTGACTTACATTTTTTATATAATAAAGGGTTTGGTCTTAAACTAGATTACTTAATACTAAAATTCTCATCAAGCTGTTACTTAGTAAGTGTATGTATCAGGGGTGAAATCTATTTTTTTTTTTTGCCACCGGTTCTGTGGGCGTGGCTTGGTGGGTGTGGCTTGGTGGTTGTCATGTGACTGGGTGGGCATGGCCAATTTAAAAAAAAACTTTTTAAAGCATTTTTAACTAGTAAACTAGTTAACTAGTAAAAAATGCCTTAAAAAGTAAAAAAAAAAGTTTCCGATGATCAGCACCTGACCAGCCTGGCCCCCCTCACCAAGCCAGATCCAACGCCTCCTAGCCCCAAAGATTGCAAGCCTTTCTACCTCAGCCACCCAGTCTGGGAGTGATGGGTGGGGGGAGAGAGAAACAAATTGCTTGGCTGCTCCCCCTTTTCACTCACCCCGAACTTCCTGTTGCGGATTTTCATGCCTTGCTTCATGCACCCAGGATTGTCACCCTCGTCTTCTTCTTCCACTTCCTCTCCAAGAGGAAAAATGCCAGGAGCAAGTGCAAAAAGAAGGTCTTGCTTGCTCCTGGCCTGTTCCATTTGTAAGGAAGCTTTCGTACCTGTGAAGGCAAGTCTGGCTTCTTGCGCTAAAAATCTCACCAGTACCGCTGTGCGCATGGCGTGTGTGTGTGTGTGTGTGTGTGTGTGTGTGTGGATGTCGGGCATGGGCTGCTGTGAAGACCAGGAGCAAAGACACACACACACACACACACACACACAGGCTTTAAAAGACCTTTGAATGAAGGCGGGGGTGGATCGGAGGGGTCATTTCCCCCCCTCCCTGCCTCCTCACCGACATTCAGTGCAGCACACACACAGAGAGAGGCTTTAAAAGACCTTTAGAATGACTTGGGGCTCCTTCAGGTTGGCCTCCAAAGAAAAGAGGAATGAAGGCAGGGGTGGATTGAAGGGGTGAATTCCCCAACTCTGGTTCAGCCGGCCAGGGATGGGACAGCAGGCACAGGCTGCTGCGAAAGACCAGGAGCAAAAAGACACACACACACACAAGCTGCATTCACAGCAGTACTGGTGAGGTTTTTAGCGAGCAGCACAGAAAGCCAGACTTGTCTTCACAGGTATGAAAGCTTCCTTACAAATGGAAAAGCATCAGGAGCAAGCAAGCGCTTCTTTTTGCACTTGCTCCTGGTGTTTTTCCACTTGGAGAGGAGGAGGAGGAGGAAGAAGAAGAAGACGAGGGCGACAATCCCAGGTGTGTGAAGCAAGGCATGAAAATCCACAGCAAGAAGCTCGGGGTAAGTGAAAAGGGAGAACAGCTGAGTGCTTTGTTTCTCCTGAACCGGTAGAAAAAAATGCTTAAAAAGTAAAAAAAAAAATGTTCCGATGATCGGGCATTGCTCAGCTGATCGTCGGAACTTTTTTTTAACTTTTTAAGCATTTTTTTATTACCGGTTCTCTAGAAGTAAAAGCAGGAAGTAATGACGACTGGGCGTGTGGGCAGAGCCTCACGCCGCCATCGCTTCGGGTTCTCTGAACCACCGGCCATCATCGCTACCGGATCAGCTGATCCGGTCCAAACCGGGAGCATTTCACCCCTGGTATGTATGTATGTATAAAATGCCACAAAGAAAAAAAAGGAAGATTTTTTTAAAAAATTAAAAACTGAAAAGAGGAATGTTAAGTTTCTGGTTTTCTTTTATATATCTGCTAATTTTGTATACATTTAGACTCCCTTAGGAGCTAAGCTAAGCTATAAAAAATTATATTTGTTGTGCTGTACATGAGAACCATTTTTGCTTAAATTTAGTTAACCTTCTGCCATTGTTGCATATTCTCCAAGTTTAAGTTCCCAATTAGATAGTGTGGGAAAAAAGTATTTTTACTGAGAGTAGCTATAATACCAGAATCTTACAAGTCTGATTGCACTGTCTCATCTCCTTTTTATAGACACCCAAATTAGGGAGGTGTCTGCTTATCTGCTTTTCTATACTTTGTATTTGTTCTGGATTTAAATCATGTTTTTCTCCTTGTTATTTTGGTAATAGATGTGGCCCATCTCTCTCAAGGTAATCTTTCATATTGTCATGCTGGCAATATCAGAGCCTAATCCAACAACCTCACTGAGCTACATCCTGTTTGATATCAAATAGATATCAAACAAGATGTATAAGTGTTGAACTATAAAAGGAAAATGAGAGGTTGCTTTCAGTATCTCCCTCCATCAACACAGATTGAAATTAGCACAGAGAAAGGAGGAGAAGTACTATAGCACATTGTCCCTATAGCATATTGTCACAATCCATGCAGCCCCTCTGGAAGAGGCTCTGGAATGACTGATTTTATCAAAAGTCTCTGAGGGTTCATGGAACATAAGGTTTCATGGACCATTCCTATCCCAGTTCCATCAAAGATCAACAAGTGAAACCAATGCTGTCTCAGTATTATACATCAGTCTGAAACTCATCATCCAGGGTCCTCTGGAGCAGTTAGCCAACCACCTCCATAGAGACTGGATTAAAATTGATCTGAATCCAGCAATGGCTTCTCAAGTGAAGGGCATATCAATGTTTCCTTCAGAGCTGAAGGAGAACCCATATCTCAAATAAGCTGTACTGCTAAATGGACCCAACTACAGGTCAGATCCTCAACAGTTTTAACCACCTAGGAGGACCCTGAATCTAACAAATAGCTGGCTGATGTTAGTCTGAAGGAACCTGTCTATTTCATCTGGAATCAAAGATAAAACTTTTCCCCAAGTAATCTCAAAAGGTGCTTCAGCTGAACTTGCCCAATTGGAATTCAACTCTGAAGGAATCGTGGTGATTTTATTTGCCAGTTAGCTGACACACTGTTTTGCAGAAGTCAAGTAGGTGTATTTGTGAGTTGTCCCTTGCTAGCAAGGAACAAATTTGATGGCTATCAATGACACAATAAAGGCAGAAAAATAATGTCATTTTGCCATTATTATCACTATGATGTAATCCCAAATATTGGCTCTTCAATAGCAATAGCACTTAGACTTATATACCACTTCACAGTGCTTTACAGCCCTCTCTAAGCAATTTACAGAGTCAGAATATTGCCCCCAACAATCTGGGTCCTCATTTTACCGACCATCCCCGGATGAAAGGCTGAGTCAACCTTGAGCCAGTGAGACTCGAACTGCCAAATTGCTGGCAGCTGGCAGTCAGCAGAACTAGCCTGCAGTACTGCACTCTAACCACTGCGCTACCATGGCTCTTTGAACAATATTGTTCAATCAATTCTTTGTCTTCCTTCAACAGCATCCAGGGTGTCCTTTCTGTATAATTGTTATTAAATATATTTTATAAAAGAAGATAAAAACTAATAGAAATTACTATAAAGTGAGAGAAAGAAAAAAAGAAATAATAGAGAAAGCTAAATGTGTTCAAGAAAGGAAAAGAATAAAGGAAAAATAGAAAAGAAAGAAAAAAGATACAAAGAAGTAACTTTCATCTTGTATAGATGAATATAAAGATATAAAGAAGTAACTTTCATCTTGTACAGCCATTGTATATACAAATATAAATTTACCTTTTATTCTATAACTTTCTTCTTTCTATAATCTATTCTGTGTAACCATCAAAACCATAAATCATGCTTGTTTTTTCACATTGCAAAAATAAACGGTTTCCAGTCAACAATAAATGTTTTCTCTGATCAATAAATCAATTTAGCCATCTCCATCATCTCCACCAATCATTCCTTCATTGTGAGTAGTGTTGAATCTATCATTATGCATATAATAACCTTGCAATATTTATCATGTACATTAATAGAATTCCAATTTTTTGTCAATTAGTTCCAAAAGAAAAAAAAATCTGGTTTCAATTCTATATTAATGTTTAAAATCCAGTGTATTTATTCAAATTGAATTTTCCAGATATTTTACCCTTCTACCAAACATGATAAAATGTCCTTTCTTGTCCTTTCATGTTTCCAATATAAATTTGAAATATCTTTATACATTCTCTGGTGACATAAATGGTACATCATTCTGTAAAAATTATATTTAAGATTATAACATACTGAAAATTTCAATCACTTAAGCCACATATTTTCCCACTGTAAATTCTTACCAAATTTTTATGTTTTTCATGTATTCTTTCACTTGTAATTCTTATTTTTCAAATTTTAATAAAAGTTTATTTGTTATAGCAATTTAATGTTTATCATTTGTACACAATTCTATTTCAAGCTCAGCCTCACAATGTTCAAAAGCATAAATAGTTTTGTCAACCTAAATCTTTCTAATAATTTAAATAAGAGGGATATTGACAAATATATCCTCCTGACAACAGGTTCTTCTTTGATCTACTTTATATTCCCCTTCTAACTCCAAAACCCTTCTGTTTCTCAGCAACACTCACTCTTTCATTCAACCCAAATAGGAAGCTGAAAAATACAATTTCAAGTCAGGTATGCCCAATCTTTCTCTTTCCTTTGCATCTTGTAACACCTTATATTTAACTTGCATTTCCCCCCCACCATAAATTTAGATATAATTTCTGCTATTTTTAAATGATATATCAGTTGTCAAAACAGATATTGACTGAAACAAAAACATCATTCTAGGCAAAACATTCATTTTTAACACAAAAATTCTCCCCAACAATGATACTTGCAATTTCTCCTATCAGAACATATTGTTTTTAATCTCATTCCATGTCTTAACATAGTTATTTTGAAATAACATACAATTCATATTTCTCATATTGATATCCAGATACCACCTTCTCAATCTTTTTTTTTGAAGAAATTTTATTTTTTAAACAAATATATATATATAAAACAAATTAAAAAAACATCTTCAATTACAAATACAAACAGTGTGTCGGCTGGGTACAAGTCTTTTGTGCATCTTCACCTTATTCATATATATCCATATATTATTATCCTGATTAATCATATGTTTAACTGTGGCTATTTCTTCCCTCGTTTCATACCAGATCTTCTAAAATTTGAGTTAATTTGTATTATACCATTCATTTCATCCTCTTAAATCATTCCAATAATAGTACATCTTTATATTATATTTTATATAATTCTACATTACTTATATTAGAAAGATCATATTTCATTTCCATATCTTTTTATCTAGCCATTGATAAAATAAGTTCCATATCTTATAGCCGTGATGGCGAACCTATGGCACGCGTGCCACAGGTGGCACGCGGAGCCATATTAGTGGGCACGCCAGCTCAGCTCTGGGGCACATGCGTGCGCTGGCCAGCTGATTTTCGGGCCTTCTGGGCCCACCAGAAGTAGGGAAACAGGCTGTTTCCTGCCTCTGGAGGGCCTGCGGGGGGTGGGGGGTGGGGAAGGCCCGTTTTTTTTTCTTACCTGGCTCCAGATCCTCTCTGTGTATCTGGGAATGCCGAAAACAGCCTTTCCCACTTCCTTGGAGGCCCTATGGAGGCTCAAAGGGCCCATTTCCCCACTCCCGGTGGGACAGGAAGTGACGTTTTTTCCTGTCCCCAGCCTCCAGAGACTCCTAGAGAGGCTCCTAGAGGCTCCTAGAGAGGTTCTGGAGGCTGGGGACAGCAAAAAATATCACTTCCTGTCCCACCGGGAGTTGGGAAATGGGCTTTTTCAGCCTCTGTAGGTCCTCCAAGGGAGTGGGAAAGGCTGTTTTCGCCGTTCCCAGATACACAGAGAGGATCTGGAACCAGGTAAGAAAGAAAAACGGGCCTACCAGGCCATCATGTGCCAGGAGCGAAGGGGGGAGGGGGTTGCGCACACATGCACGTGGGCACATGTGCGCACGACCCTCCCCAGCCCCCCCTCTCCTGGCACGCGATGGCAAAAAGGTTAGCCATCACTGTCTTATAGTATTGTTTATCTTCTTGTTCTTTAATTTCAAATGTCAATTTACTCATATCTGCACATTCCATTATTTTCTTCATAACTTCTTCTTGTGTTGGGATTTTCTCATTTTCCAATTTTTAGCAAACACAATTCTAGCCACTGTTAATACATTCACAATCAAATATCTCATTTCTCTATTGTATATTTCAGGTACCATCCCCAATAAAAAAATCTCTGATTTAAAGTCTATATGTTTTTGTGTCATTTTTTCTACCCCTGTGTAGATTTTAGTCCAGTATCTTTTAGCTTCTACATACGTCCACCACATAAGGTAATATGAGCCCGGTATCTGATGACATTTCCAACATTTTTCAGATTTATTCTTGAACATTCTGGCTATTCTCGTCAGGGGTAAATGTCACCTGTAAAACATCTTATACAACTTTTCTTTATATGCAGTTGACATTGTCATTTTATAATTTTGCGACCACAATTTTTGCCATTTCTCTAAGTCAATTCCATGTCCAAAAATTTTCTCCCAAGCAATCATTGTTTCTTTAACTTGTTCATCTTCCAATTTAACCTCTAATAAATACTCATACAGTTTTTTAATTATGTTTTCATCAGTACCTGTTAAAATTTTATCTAAACTAGTCAAATTATTATAAAAACCTTCTGTTTTATAATCCCTCCTTCTCAATCTTAAAACCCATTTCATTCATCAATTCTTTTTAATCTTCTATTTTGACTGATACCTTCAACTTCTGTTTATTAATCTTGAAACCTGCTAATGTACCAAATTGTTTTATTTTGCACATTAATATTTCAATTCCCTTTAGAGGATCTTCCAAAACAAACACCAAGTTATCTGCAAAAGCCCTTCACTTGCAAATTTCCTTTTTAATCTTTACTCTCACAACCCATAAATATAATCTTGTCTTATCTCTATTCACTATTTAAATAATCAAAATCAACAAGAGAAGGGGCAGTGGGCATCTCTGTCTTGTTCCTCTTTTTTTGTATTTCACACAGCTTTTTTAGATCTCCATTAACTTCCCTTTTTGTGAAGTATAAATTGATCTTACCAGTTTGTAGATTCATAAAATGCTACAAGAAGCAGGAACATGATTTATAGCCAATTTCACAAATATATCTAGGTGCCTTTCTCTGTAGGCACTTCTCCTAGGTTTCTTTCTCTGTAAATTAATGCTTCTGTTTCTGACAGAGTCCAAACTGTTATATGTGCACCTATTTATACAGAATCCTTCCTCTCTTAGAGTTAAATAAGGGAGATTAACTATATTCAATCTCTGGCAATCTCTCAGGCTGTCAGAATGCTATTCTTTTCAATCTTCCTCTGGAGAATAATCCTATAATGGATGTTTATGCTCCTTCTAGGTAGACTGTAAAGAGGTTCTCATCTTCCTTTTTCTTTCATCAAAGGACTTCAGACCACTCTGGAACACTTCATCAGCCTTCTCCCTGTTCAGAAGTCTTCAGCAACTGAAGCTACATTAACTATTCATGGTTTGCTAACCATCATACTCTTCCTTCAAATCCCAGTTTAGTCAGCTCTTTTCTCCTAGCCCAAGGGTCAGCAATCTGTGGTCTGGAGCCGCATGCAGCTCTTTGGGCCCTCTGCTGTCCTAGCCACTATAACACCTCCTTTTCATTTTGTCACAAAATTATTGTGAAAAGCTTTTTCATTGGAGTATTCACCGATGTTGTAGTTTTGTTTATAAAGAGATGACATCATAGAATCTGCAGCTTCTGCATTCTGTCATAGTCGTTCTATTGCAATTAGGCTGGAAATCAGCCCATATTGAAATAGAGATAGACATAGAACATGAGTGACCAAGTAAAGGAGTAGAATATAAACTTGCCCCATTAGCGATCCAACTTTACTGCTACTACAGCTCTGGTGTGGGAAATTTCCACTCCACTGATTTCAGCACCAGTGAAAACGTTAAGAAAGAAGCTATGTAATCTTGACAGCTGCTTTTCTATGTCATTGTAACAGATCACAAAAATCACATCCCATAATATGCTTACAGCCAATCATCTCAATGAAGAAAAGAACTAAGATAAGAAGCACATGACATGGCCTATATCATTTGGTTCCCATAAATTAGACTTTGCAGGGAGGATAAAAAATGGAATAAAATGGAAGGAGGGAGGATAAAAAATGGAATAAACATACTATACCTCTAAGAACAAGCAATCTATCTACAAATAACTCTTAGGAACAGTGCAAAAACTGCTTAGTTCTTAAAATAAGAGACATAAACACATATAAAAATGTATTGCTATGGAGAGTCACAAAGGGAAATCCTCTATGTACAGATGAATGATTTATTATTAATTATTATTAAATTTAGACTGACATGATGCAGTGAAAAGGAGATGTCTGCAATGAAGGGATAATTCAAGCAAATGTCCAACCTTTAGGTCTTTCAATATTAAAAAACAAAAACAATGAACACTTTTAAACAAATGTTTGTAGATATAATATCAAGAGCACTTATTATGGTGGTTACTCTCAAGACAAAAGTCTCAAAGACAAGATTGGACAGATATATGAGGTTCATCACACTGGATAGAGATATTAGATTCATCTTTGGATAATGTATCAATTGCTTTTCCATATTTAAGGATCAGCAAACTGCAATATTATTCTTCCACTTGTATTATTGATATTGATATCTATGATACTCTAACATTTTTTCCCAAAGAAAAGAGAGATGGAGAGAGAGGGGGGAGGGAGAGGAGCGAAGACAGAGAGAGAGAGAGAAAGAGAGAGAGAGAGAGAGAGACAGACAGACAGACAGACAGACAGACAGAGACAGAGAACATGCATAAATAGCAAAAATAAATTTTGGAGACATTGTATTAAAATAAAAGATGTTCAAAAGCATACAGTTATTTATGATGAATTAAAGTGGTTTTTCTTTCCCTCTGTTTTTTTCCTTTTGCAATTTCTGAAAGATGGGAACATTATGTTCTTTGAAATTAGAATCATGCAATCTTGGCAAAATGTATGTTGCAGTGGTATGCTTATTTTAAATAGATTCCTTGAGCTATAATAAAGGATTATCGTGGGAAACACTGAAGTAACCAATAATTATTTACCTCTCAGTGGAAACAGGCTGACAAAATAATTAGCATCCAATACATGCCATAGAATATAAGCACAGAGCAGATAATATATGTACAGAGCAGCATGCAAGTTCCTGATAATTATATTTCATAAACTGGATCGTAATATAGAAATTAGACCTACATATAGCACAAAACAGGACAACACTTTTGGTATATGTCACCTCTTAGTGAGATGTTAGAGGTAGAATAAAGATCGAATTGCACGAAAAACAGATAAGGGTACCAAAATTTAAAATTAGAACTGCATCTTAAATATTTTCCAGTGCCAATTTCATTCACTAAATTGGATTTAGGAATGGACAGTCCTCTGGGCAGAAACATTCTGCTGAATTTTAAAGATATACTATTCCATCAATTTGATGAAAGAGAATTTGCATTCAGAATGACTGTTCAAGGAATGGGGCCTCTAATTTGTTTTTGTTTTTTTAAGAATTAGGGTTTTTTTAGGGGTACTTAGCTATGAGTTGGCCAAGGGGTATCTATGAATATTCTGCTTTTTTTTTTTTTCACACGGGGAGACAGAGAGAGAGGGACGGAAGGAGAGGGAGGGAAGAGGGATATTGTACATACATACATACATACATACATACATACATACATACATACATATATACATATATACATACATTTTTTTTTCTTCTTTTCAGCCGTGACTGAATCTTGGAGACTGCCTGGAAAAGTCCCTGCAGTTTTCTTCGCAAGATTTTTCAGAAATGGTACAGCATTGCCTCTTTCCTAGAATTGAGGGAGCTTGACTAGCCAGGATCACCTGGCTGGCTTTGTGTCTAAATTGGGTCTCATGGTCTCCCAGTTTCTATTCAGACGCCTTAACCACTACATCAAATTCACATTTTTTCATTGTACAAGCATCCCTATTTCCAGGATCTTATTTTGTTTCTTTTGCAAAAGAAGAAAAACTTTCAGAAATTGCTAGGTAGATTACCTTACAGCATTGCAAGGTTGAATTTTCAATGGGGAAGAAACGAGGGAGATGGAACATCATTAATGTTTATCCTTCTATTTCCCCTCTCATTGACAGTTCCCTTCTGTTGTGAGACAGAACTACTCCATGCTAAGGAAAAATGTTTGATTCTCTTTCAAAGGAAATTCTGGAGTAGGAAAAAAAAAGGAGTAATATAATTGGTAATATGAAATTTCTCAGCTGGCTTTTGTGTACCATTATCTATTTGCTTAATGACCCTTCATGTCTGAAAGAGAAGAATTTATTCAGAGTGCATTACTGTTCACTGTTTCAATTGTTTATCTGAGGAATGGTGTTCTCCCAACATTATAAGGCTAAAATAGAAGTGAAAAAGACTGGATATGCAGTAGCTGAGTGGAACTGGTATGCTATGGAGAACCATTTTATTCAATGAACATTTGTGTGGTTTTAATGATAAGGTATGGAATAAGACTCAAATGGAGAGCTTCACTTTTATGACACTTGAAGCAAAATATCCCTTCGGTGCACCTTCATGTAAGAATGTGCCCTTTTGTCTTGCTGCTACAGAACAAAGTGATTCCTCGGCTGCATCTCTGGCATGTCTGAAAGCCAACTGGAAGAGGCTTCTGCACAGGCATCAATGAAGGGGTGAAATCTACTTGCCTTCCCTTCCGGTTCGGAAGTGTGTATGCTGCCATCGTCAGGTCTGATTTTTGACCATGCACAGAAGGTGAAAAATGGGTTACTTCCTGGTTAAAACCACAAAGTAATGACGTCTGGGCGGTGGGCAGAGCCTCACGCTGCTGCTGCTACCAGTTCGCCAAACCACATGCCACCGCTACTACCGGTTCGCATAAACTGGGCAGAACTGGCAGGATTTCACCACTGCATCAATGCCTCTTCTGTTATTTCTAGTTGGAATTGCTATAGGGCACACTGTGCAAAATGCTTGTATGAGGTGACCCAATTCCTTGACATGATGAATATCATTTTCCCATGGTAAGAAATATTTCATGGAGGCAAATTACATTTTTATTTATTTTGTTTATTTACAGGTAGTCCTCGACTTACAACAGTTCATTTAGTGACTGTTCGGAGTTACCACAGTACTGAAAAAAAGTGACTTATATCAGTTTTTCATACTTACGATAATCGCAGCATCCCTGTAGGCACAAAATCAAAATTCAGATGTTTGGCAACTGACTCATATTTATAATGGTTGCACTGCCCTGGGGTCATGTGATCAGCTTCTAAGACTTCTGACAAGCAAAATCAATGGGGAAACCAGATTCACTTAAACAACTGTATTATTAATTTAACAACTGCAGTGATTCACTTTACGACTGTGACAAGAAAGATCGTAAATTGGGGCAAAACTCATTTAACAAAATGAGTTCACTTAGTAACAGAAATTTTGGGCTCAATTGTGGTCGTAGGTTGAGGACTGCCTATATTAAATTGTTATGCCACCCATCTCCCCTACAAGGTGACTCACAAGTTATAAGTATATAACAAGTAAAAAGGAACTAAAGCATTAAAGCATTAAAACTACACAGATTAAAATATTATTAAAAACTGAATTAAAGCCAAAACTAAAAAGAGCTAAGAGACAGACGTCTCCAGCAGTGTGTGCCACCTTTGGGGGCCCAGGCCAACTGGTAAATCAGGTTTTAATATTGTTCTGGAAGGCCAAAAGGAAGGTGGCAGTTCTCACTTCCAATGGTAGAATGTTTCACAGGTATGGGGCCACAGCAAAAAAGGCTGTTCTCCTTGACCACACCAGCTTCGAATCTTAGCAGATGGGATCCGTAACAGTCCTTTTCTGCTAGTGCAAGTGAGCAGGGCTTGTCCCATTGGGGAGAGATGGCTCCTCAAATAATAGGGACCCATGCCATGTAGCATTTACCAACTTCAAGTGGATCTAGAAGCAAATTGGTAACTGCACAGTTATGGTGTGGTGTGTGTAGTCTTAGGAACTCCCAGGACTGTGCACACATTCTGCATGGCTACAACTTTCAGCTGCCCTTCAGAGGTAGCCCCACATCCTCCTCAGAGACAGTGCAAAACTTTACCGTAAACTTTCTTAGGTTGCATTTGAAGTTCATTTAAAATCTACTCTTCAGGTAAGGAACCATCATAGTTCTATTCCTATTGCTCTAACTGAGTGGCTGCCTGAGTGACAGGAGTTTTGTGTGACACTCTGAGTGACAGAAATATTTTGATTAAAAATGTATCTTTACTTTCAGACCCATGATTTTGGATCCACAGCAGTTATCAAGTATTTTTATGGTGAAAGCATACCTTAAGGGCTATAGAATTTATAGTTCATTTAAAAAAAAATTAAAAAAAAAAATCCCAGGGTCAATTTTTGCTGTTATTTACTCAATCAATCCCCAATTAGATCAGTGAAAAACTAAATATTAGGATGCTTCATACATCCAAACCTTGACTTGTGCTTATTTACATGGAAAATGATGCTTTAAATATATGAGCATCTGTGTGCTTACTAATTGTGGGATTATTTGTAACATTTGACTTGTATGTGAGCTTTCTATTGCTAATCTTATATTTAAATCATGTTTGCATGGAAGCCAGCTATTGTTAGTGGAAACCTATGATGCTAGTGTAAAAATCAAAAGCTGGAATATCAGTCTGAATTCACAAGATAAGCCCCTGTGTACAAGAAAATGGCATATATTAATTCATCCTATTTCTGTGAGATTATGACTTGCCCAAGGCATATCACTGAGCTTAATGTCTGGGTGATGATTTAAGCTTCTATGTTTGAGAAAGCTCTCATTCATATTGGTTATTTGTTTGTTTGTTTATTTATTTATTCATCGATATTTCCTGTTATGGTGGCAAATGGCTGGATTAAACTGTATATTGAAATTGAATAAAGCATTATCCAAAACGTAGTATTCCTCCCTTAAAACTTGGAATACTGCTCCTTAACTACACTCATGGGTTGACTTTTCCTATCCCTTCCTTCCTTCCTTCCTTCCTTCCTTCCTTCCTTCCTTCCTTCCTTCCTTCCTTCCTTCCTTCCTTCTTGCCTTCCTGCCTTCCTGCCTTCCTGCCTCCCTTCCTCCCTCCCTTCCTTCCTTGAATCAAAGCATTTAAAAAAAGTTTGGAAAATCCTTTCCAAGTTCTGATTGTTTTGGAAAGAACTTTACTTCACTTTGAAGCATTTCTTTGAAGCAGCTCAGTTTGATTTGGCTGAATCTAATGCAAATCTCTAGTTGTCCAAAACTGGGTGTATAAATAAACTTCTCAATAAAAGGGATAAGAGAAGAAAGCAAAAGTATCAAAGTAAAACATAAAATAGATCATAAAAAGAATTGGAAACACAAACATCTTTAAACTAAGCATACAGACATTCAGGTATCAAACAGGAAAAGAGAGGGAGACAAAATGCTCAGAAAAAGATATAATTAATTCCTACTATCACATTCTTTCTTTGAGTAACAAAGATCATCTTGAAAGCTATCCACACCAACCTGGAAAGGGGATGAAAGCTATCTTCTTGCTTTCGGGTTTAATTGTATAGCAACAACTTTATAACAAAACTGCACATTACTGTGATGAGGTTGGACTGTGAACATGAGTGACCTGTATATTTCAATTTCCCCAACAGTGATTACAAAAGTACTTAGTACACAAAGATTCTTCATAGGTAAAATGTGTGTTTCTATGTGTGTGTGGCTTCAAGTCAGCTTTTGATTCCAGGTGACTACTTGGACTGGTCCCTGCAGTTTTCACAGCAAGATTTTTTGGAAGTAGCTCACTGTTACCTCCTTCTTAGGGCTGAGTGGGAATGACAGGCTGGCTTTGTGCCAAAGCTGAGACTAGAATTCATGATTTCTCAGTTTCTAGCTTGCTGCTTTAACCATTGCACCCAATTGACTCCACTGCAAATTTTTATATTGTATTAGTGGCAGAGACATTCTGGGCTGGCCAAAGCAAAGTTCTGATTTTTTCCCCCTACAAATGCTTCTCTTTGCACATATCCCTACCCCAGGATGCTGCCTAAAGTAAATTACCATATTTTTTGGAGTATAAAATGCACCTTTTTCCCCCCTAAAAGGGGGTGAACATTTAGGTGCATCTTATACACCGAATGTAGCCCCGCCCACTCACTGGCCCCCACCCTTTGGCCTCTACCTCCCAGCTGTTTACCTCCTTGCAGCAAGCAGCAAGAAAAAACAGCCCATTTCAGCTTCAGCACAGCCTAATTAGGACAAGTTGATTGTCCCTTGGATGGGCCTCCCGACTCTCAGCTGTTTTGCTCTCAGCTGTTTTGCACGGGCCTCTGCTGCTTGCTACAAGGAGGTAAATTGCTGGGAGCAGATTTTTGTTTTCTTGTGCTAATCAAGCTATGCTGAAAACAAAAATGAAAATAAAGCAGGCTATTTGCTTTTTGCTGCAACGAGGCAAAATTGCTAGGAGGGAGAGGCAGATTTCTTTTTCTTGTTTTCCTCACCAAAAAAGGTAGGTGCATCTTATAGTCCGGAGCATCTTATACTCCAAAAACTACGGTACTTCATCTTGCTGCGTGGTTTATTGGTGAGAAAGCCCAACAACATGTTTAAGGATTGTGTAAAAAGCAGATTTTGTCCTCTCTCTGAATAAGAAAAAATGTTCGCTTTATCTGCCAATTCAGATTATTTATACCACAGGCTGAACTCTCTCAAGATAAATTTAGCTCCCAAATAAATAAGGCCCTGGAGTGCAAACCTTTCACTTTTGTCTCCAATTACGTTAAAGGGGCCTTTTTGAGGGATATTTACTTTTGATGAATGGTAAGCAGGGGAATTTCGCTTTTCAGTGAAACATAGTTTATAAGGCTGGGCAGTATTTAGGATTTGAGAGGAAAGTTGCTTCAGAGCATTGAAGACATGCCCTTAGCAGATGTCTACAGTCCCTTCAACAATATTCATGTTTTCTTGGGATTGTGCTGCAACTAGGGAGGACAATAGAATGATTTGGGAAAAGATTCAGCAGCTTTAATGAACTGCAGACAGGAACAATGTTAGCATATCTGCACATTACAAAGAATATTTTTGACCTAGAATCTGAAATGCTGCACAGCCCTAATAATTAATCTCTTCTTAATTACACGAATAAATATTTATGACCTCTATGCACAAACTTTTTTCCATTCATGTCTGGGGAGACAAATAGAGAACAGCTACACGTTAATCACACATATAATTTTATATCTTCTGTTGTTGTTTTTCAATCTGGAAAAAACTTTAAATATTGTATTCTCTTTAAAATCTTCTGAAATTTGCCCATAATTTATATAACTGCTGATGAGGAGTGCAAATTCTAGAGATTTTGACTGACCTTAATGTTGCTGTCTGATGGCCAACAAAATTATACCGATGGGGGCTTTGAAAAATCTCAATCCACAGTTGGATGAAAGCCTGTTTTAGATAACGGAAGAGAATGTTACAAAATGCCGGAGTTTTAGTATTTAAGAAAAACGGAGAACACATTTGGGGCACTTTTCAACCCTCAGCTTCCAGAAATTTTTCAAGCTGTGAATAGGAAAGAAAATACAATCGGTTGCTCTGAGGAATGGATTTTTGCTTCATGCGCAACTATGTTATGCAATTTACCTTGATATTATACAGAAACATTTGATCAGAAATAAATTTTGCTTAGGAAAAGAGAGAGAAAAAAAGGAAAGCCAAGGATTTAGGGGAACTGCTGGAAACTGTGTTCCCCAAACAGCAGGTAAAACCCTTTTGTTTATTTTATTCCCTTCACTGATTAACTTTGATTTTTTGTTTTTTGTTTTTTTTTAAAAAAATCCTGCTTCTAGAGAAGCACTGACAGTTAAAAATACCTTTCTGACTTCCAAGTGATGGCTAGCTTGTACAAAGTGGATTAATTCGTATGAATAATTTTGATGCAAGTATATTAATTGTGCAACTGATTGTGCAATTAACACACTGTAGTAAGAGATGTTATTTGGAAAGTCCAGAGGAAATCAATTTTGTATTTAGTTTAATGTTTTCTTTGTAATGGCATCTGCGCTTTAGAATTTCTTTCTCTCTGTCATACACAAGCCAAAATGGAAGGAAGGAAGGAAGGAAGGAAAGAAGGAAGGAAGGAAGGAAGGAAGGAAGGAAGGAAGGAAGGAAGGAAGGAAGGAAGGAAGGAAGGAAATTGTGGAGTCATTTTCTGTGAGATAGAAATGGACAACTATGTAAATATAATAAATAAACAAATAAAATATGTAAATACAACCATATTGTTATGATATTCCATTTACTATTTAATGAACCAACGAATTTACATTTTGTAAACCACTTCAGTATTTTCTGTCATAAAAAGGGATATGAAAATACTACAGATGAATAAATGATAATTTACAGCAGTTATTTTTTTCACCAATAATTGTGTGTGCTTATAAAATATTGCAAGTGTCTATTCAAGTTTTTCAAACCCAGCCACTAACTGACCAGGCCTTTTGACACAGTTTAGTGAAGCAACCATCTGTGTAACCAGGTCATTTCCAAAGACATTTTTGTCCAAAATTCAGGTTTGAAAATGGAATTTGCCTATAGATGAGTAACCATATGGCGTCTGTGCCAGGGCCTGACTCTGGACTGCACTACCCATAGAAGCAGGAATAGCAATAGCACTTAGACTTATGCTATATACCATGAGTCATGGTCATGGCAGCTTAATAGTTAGAATGTGGTATAGTGGGGTAATTTTGCTGACTGCCGACTGCCAGCAGTTCAGCAATTTGTTTCTCACCATCTTAAGGTTGACTCAGCCTTCCATCCTTCTGAGGTCAGTAAAATGAGGACCCTGATTATTGGGGGCAATATGCTGAGTCTGAAAAACCATGTAGAGAGGGCTGTAAAACACTGTAAAGTAGTATGTAAGTCTAAGTTCTATTGCTATAGTTACACCACTTCATAATGCTTTTCAGCATTGTCTAATATGCTGTCCCCAGATGAGGTAAAATCCTCATTTTACTGATCTCGGAAGGATGGAAGGCTGAGTCAACCTTGAGCCAGTCAGGATCAAATTCCTGACAGCGAGCAGAGTCAGCCTGCAATATTCAGTTCTAACCACTGCACCACTAGGGCATAATGGAGTAATTTTGGGAAGAGTAACTTGGTGCATAATGAGATTATCAGTTTTCTTTCATGCAGCAGCCAGTTTTCTTCTGTTCAAATTCAGCATCATAACATTTGGTGGCAGCTTATAGAGGTGAACATTTATCAGATAATAAAAGGAAAGAACTATTAGGATTTCTATGTTTAGATGAGATATTATATTGTTATCTCCTGGAACAAATATAAGGCCAAGACTAAGATAACTGGCACTGTTATGTTGGAACATAACAGTGGATTAGAAAGTTCTTAACCTCACAAAGGAAAAAAGAAAACACTTTCCTTTTTAACAAAATCTGAGTAAAGGAAAATTCTACACCAGTTAATTACGGTTCTTTGTTACATTCCTATAAAAAACCTCACTGAAAATAATTGAAAAAGAACACATTTAATTCACAAAGAATCATTATCAAGAATCATTAACTGTTCAATTTTTCCCCAGTACACAAACAGTTGTAATAACAGAATCTGAAACATGGTTTCTTCAAATAATTTATACCGATACAATCCAAAGCCCTGTGCTCTAGCTCTGATTTACAAGTCTAAATATCCTTAATGCTGTATATCATAGTGCCCAATATGTTTTAGATTTTTTCTTCCAAAAGCAAATGTTTTCTAAGCTGTTTGAAAAACAACAGTAGCGGCATATGTTTAGATGAATGAACTACAATAGTAAATGATTGCAATAGGCTGGCTAGTTAAAATTCACAACATGGTTGAAAGCAATCAGCATCCAAGTCTCTGCATTGCAGTTGAAATCATCATCATCACTTTGCATAATCAGCTCATGTTGTTTGTCTGTCTGTTTCCATCAAAAGACTCAATCAATTTCCACCAACTCAGAGCCAACCAAAAACCTGCTGTTTCTAGGTGATGTTTAAATGGTAGTATTTGTTTACTTATTTTCACAATTCATATTTTCAATCTGTTTATGAAAAGCTAAGACTAAGAGTCGATGGAAGAGGAAAACATAGTTCTAGGGAGTAACAACCCTGACTATTTCCCTTAATGCGAATTTTTGTTGTTGTTGTTAGTTGAGAAGTCATGTCCGACTCATCGTGACCCCATGGACAACGTTCTCCAGGCCTTCCTGTCCTCTACCATCCTCTGGAGTCCATTTAAGCTCACACCGACTGCTTCAGTGACTCCATCCAGCCACCTCATTCTCTGCCATCCCCTTCTTTTGCCCTCAATCTTTCCCAGCATTAAGTTCTTCTCCAGTGAGTCCTTCCTTCTCATTAGGTGGCCAAAGTATTTGAGTTTCATCTTCAGGATCTGGCCTTCTAAAGAGCAGTCAGGGTTGATCTCCTCTAGGACTGACCGGTTTGATCACTTTGCAGTCCAAGGGATTCGCAGGAGTCTTCTCCAGCACCATAGTTCAAAGGCCTCAATTCTTTGGTGCTCAGTCTTTCTTATGGTCCAATTTTCAGAGCTGTACATTGTAACTGGGAAATCTATAGCCTTGACTATATGCACTTTTGTTGGCAGCACCTTTTTAGTAAGCTATCTAGATTTGCGAATTTTAGTATTGCCTATATTTTGTTCAATTAATGTATTAACATAGGAAGTGTTTTAAGAAATATTTGAATTCTTTTAATCTGCAGATTCAGTACAGAAAAGCCACTGTATGAACCATAACATTTCGTCTATTTATAGACTGAGTTCTAGTAAAGTTTCTTTTTGGACAGATGTACACATTCTGTCTGCTACCCAGTCCCAGGCATGACCTTTCATGGTCCTTCATGAAAAAGACAATTTAGAGACCTCCACATAAATTGTCAGGATACTTAAGGAAGTATATATTTGGTGAACCCCATCTTTCCTTCCTTATTTTCTTTAGAAATATTATAAATCTGAATATATCTCTTCAACCCTCTTTTGAATATATGCTTCTATCTATTTCTTATTTATTTATCCATTAAAAGCAATTGAAAACTAGGATACATATAAAAAAGGCAGGAAATAATGCAATATAAACTTATCCCAGTCATTTTAGACCTCCAATTTGCTACAAATTGCAGTCCAAAATTTGCAGATACATAAGATCTGGTGAATAGCTGAGATATACATCCTTGTATTCAAGATCATGCCACTTTAACTACAGATTGCTAAAACCTAAATTTCTAGCCATCTCTATAAAATCCCGATATCTTGAATTTCTTATGACACATATGTGCAAAGGGAAAACTTTCTTTCGTTCTTTCTTTCTCTCTCTCTCTCTCTCTCTCTTTCTTTCTTTCTTTCTTTCTTTCTTTCTTTCTTTCTTTCTTTCTTTCTTTCTTTCTTTCTTTCCTTCTTAAATTAAAATTAATGTATATTAAAAACTATGTTTATTCCCAAATCTTGCAATTTTATAATGAGATTAAGGTTACTACCTCTAAAACATTTATTCAACATTTGAATAAATGGATCAATAATGTCAAGTCATAAAATGTTTAATTCAGAGGATGTTATCTCTTAATTAGTGGATATAAAAAAAAACCTTCATTCTTGTTTTCTCAATGGCTCAATAGGCCTACTGTGTACATCTTTATGGGTGATTTTTAGATCTTCATGTATTTCAGATTAGAAAATGGATTTTTTATTTTGTGCACAAGATTCCATTCCACTCCATCATTTTATATTCCAGAATTTTGCTCCACCATATGATAATCACAAGTATTTGAACTTTCACACAATTCTGAGAGGCATTAATGATATATGATGAATGGATAATATCATCAGCATCAGCATCATCTCATGGTCAGTGTTAGAGGTTATGATGGAATATTTAATATTCAGCATAAACTGAATTGCAGGACTTCCTTGCAGATTTTAAAATGTTGCTTTAAGGTAATTATTGTTTGAATTACCTTTGAAATGCAGGGGGGAAAGGGTCAATTGTGTGAATTGTGAATTACACCTAATTAAGTTTCTAATTCTTACTGCACTTTTGTTGATGAAAGCACAATTGCTGCTAACTTTATTATATTAAAATTAATCTATTTTTTTTTAGAAGAATATCACTATAATGGGGGCAGATGGCAATCGGTTGGCATAGTTAGAGGACTTCAGGCAAATTAAACAATTGTGTTAATTAAAAAAGAGCAAGGTAGAAAGCAAATCATTAAGAAATACTCATCCAGTTTAGATAATGAGAGTTATGAAGAACTGCAACGACAATTCATTTATTTTCTTTACAATACTTTTAGTTGATAGTCAGATAACTCTTCACAGCTCCAAAAGGAGAAAAGCTGTGGGGTTGTTTTTGAAGGGGATGATTTTTTTAAAAAAAAAACATGATTATGTTGTTATTTCCCAATTATTAATTGCATTATACTGTCTGATAACACACACAAAAAATGCAAAGCCTTTCTTTGCTAATAACTTTGTAAGAAACTGTCAAGAGAATCAGCATTAAGGGAAACTAGAATGGCTGCAGAATATTTTCTTTTAAAAAAAGAAAGGCTTCACTTAGTTCCCATAGTTACAGACAGGAGGAAGAAATAAATAAAAATGTTTCATAATCTAAGCTTTTATATCTATGTATCATCCATCCTTCCATCCGTCCGTCTGTCTGTCTGTCTGCTTCTTTCTCTCTCTCATCTATCTATTTATCTATATATCCATCCATTTATTATCAATCTATCTATCTATCTATCTATCTATCTATCTATCTATCTATCTATCTCTCTCAGTGGTGAAATCCAAATTTTTTTACTACTGGTTGTGTGGGCGTGGCTTGGTGGGCATGGTGTGGCTTGGTGGGCATGGAAGGAAAAGGATACTGCAAAATCCCCATTCCCTCAGCACTCCTGGGGAAGGATATTGCAAAATCTCCATTCCCACCCCACTCTGGGGCCAGCCAGAAGTGGTATTTGCCAGTTCTCTGAACTACTCAAAATTTCTGCTACCGGTCCTCCAGAACCTGTCAGAACCTGCTGGATTTTACCCCTGATCTATGTATCTATCTAACTATTATCATCTACCTATCTTCACATTTATTTGGAATTCTTCCAGATTTGGGGAGACACTCCAATTCAAGGGTATTGAGGAATGATGACCTCTTGCTCTTAAATTGACTCTTTCTCTGGTTTAGCTCTGCTTTCTTCTTAAGCAGACATACCCATTTTATCTCTAGCAGAGTGGAGTCTGGGATATCTCATCTGCCTAACAAAGAACTTCTCTGCTTTGTGAATGTGCAATGGCAATATGTGAGGGCCTCTCAAATGGGAAGTAGAGTATGTTCACAACAAAAGTACAATGAAATATAGAAAGCTAAGTATAATGCAGGGTTTAATAACAATGTCTGCCAATCATTAGATGTTGAAAGTTTTGAAGTTATCTTAGCTTATACTAGATATACTTAGCTTATACTAGATACTAGGTAAAGTATCTCTAGGCTATTCAGTACCTAAGTGGTGCAAAATTTTAACATGAATGTGCCTTCAATTTCTGAAGAATAAATATATCCAATTTCTTCACCCACTACTTGGGGGACATATGTTAATTTACAATCCCTTGATTGTCCTTTCATGCACCTGTTCCAGTTTGATGAATCCTACATGAAGTATGGATGCCTAGAACTGGACACAGTATTTAAATTGGAGCTGGACAGATTAATGCAAAATAGCTTTAATATTAATTTATACTTGCTTTTCCTCAACTTCCATTCCAGTTCTTTCCTCAGTGGGGCAGAGCCTGCATTAGATAAAAGAATCTTACAGACTCTTGGCATTATTCAACCAAAGTTAAGTAATTTTAAATCCCAGTGATTAAATGGAGAAGATTCAAGCATATGCTTGACTTTCCCCCCCAAAAAAGCTCAGCTCTTGAATATTGTGTTGAACATGTAGACAGATTTAAAAATTCAAGTGGAACTATCCATGGTTGTACATTAAATCCTAATCAGGGATATAATTATCTTCTCCTTATGAAATTTCACACATTTGCAGAAAATGCTGTTTTCAGACAAATGCCCAGAGAGAGGGAAACTATAATGTGTGAAAAAAAATGAACACTAAATGAAAGTATAAGCTTCAAAGAGTGAAGCCATCCTGGAAGGATTAATAAAAATTGTTGAATTAAAATTATAGTAAATGATAGGTAAAGTCAGCCTTGGGCATCATTTATTTCAAATTCAAAACTTTGGTTCATTTTTAGTACCTTCATTGAAGTAAGCTAGATCATTAACTGTGGAGTCCATTAGCAAGTAGTGAAACATAGATTAATGAGTTGGGCCTTTTACTCTTGTAGACTTAATAAGACAGTAAATATTCATGTATTTAAGGGCAAAGGTTTGGCATGTTACAAGATTTTAAATGATTTATTGTGAAATATTTCAATACCAATTGCCACAGGTCAGTATTACTATTACCATCCATGAACTAAATTATAAAATACAAGATTGTTTTGGATAATCTTTTTAGGTGGTTGATGAATGTTGAGTGTAGTTGATGAAAGATAAATCAGATATCATATTAAAACTGCAATTCTACACCCACTTCTCTGAGCTCTGTGAGACTCACTTCTAAATGGCCATACATAGAATTGTGCAGGCTACTGTGTGAAAGAAAATTAGGGGAAAACATATACAGTATATAAGAAGCCACAACTAGATGGAACACAGCAAAGGAAACTGGCTTCAGATCAGCTCATATCTTCCTGTATTTATTCAATATATGCTAAATATATAATGAGAGAAGATGCATTGCCAGAAGATTAGTGTAGTTTTACAATTTCAGGGAGAAAGTAACCTGTGTTATACCTATTACACTACTTTGATAGAGTTATTTGCTGAAAATGCAAAACATCTTCAAGCTGTAGTAATAAAAGTCAAGCAACACAATTAAAGGCGGGGGGGGGGGTGTTGGGTTACAGATTGTATGGCCTCAACCTTGTTAGCATTCTGGAAAGTTTTGAAGATATAGCTTTTTCCCTCAAAACTGGAGCCAGGATGTTAGTTGAACCTAATGTTGAACTAAAATGCATGCTTACTAAATGTACGTTTTTTTAGATGTTATGTGTGAGTTCTGTTTGGAAATATGGCTGCATTGCATTGAATTTCTTTTATTTTTTTCATCTTTTATGCTGCTATGTGTTATTAGTTACCCAGTATGATTATGTTGAGATAGATGGCCCTTATAATATCATTCAATCAATCAATCAATAGAAAACCAAACTAATGAAAACAGGTAAAGCCATCAACCTTAAACCTGAGAGTGAAAATACTAAAGAGGCACAGACACAGGATTTAAAGACTTAGCTCTCTTGAAAAGTCCATAATACTGGGAAGTATAGAAGAAAGAGAAAGGAAATAATGACTTGAGGCAAAGTGGTTAGATTTGATTGATGGATATACCATTGTAAAATCTTTCCAGTTTGTAGAAAATTCGTCTTGGACAATGTCTATATGATTTCTTAGAGTTAATACTGACTTGATAGCACATAGTCAATCAATCAATCAGTCCAAAACACAATCCATTTGAAAGAAAAGTAAAATTAAAGGTAGGTAAATAAAATTTGAAGTACTATTGATTTGAACTACATTAAAATGAGGCCTTCCTACCACTGACTTAATTGTCAAGGGCTTATGAAACATTTATTTGTTTCTATCAAGAAATTCAGGACAGTGACAAGATTCTTCCTATATTGTCCTCACAAAAAACTGTGAAGTATTTTAAGCTGAAGTAGAATGATTTGCTCAGTATCACTCAATAAGTTCTGAGGCTGAATGAGAATTGAATAATGGATTTTCCAACTTGCAGTAAAGCAGAACTCTATATCATTTTGTAGCACCAAATGAACAACAGTATGAAATTTGGATTTGTGAACACTCTTACCAACACTAGATTTTTTAAAAAAACCCACTTATTTCTGAGAATGTCATCCTGCTTTGAAATATTGGTACCAACATTTATGACAGACTTTCTGATACTTTCCTTTGTCCCAGAGAAGGGCAATTCATGTATCTTTAAGATTCTTAGCCATTAACTGTGCTAACCCCAGTTCCTATTAAAATAAAATAAACCATGAAAAACAGTTTTAGGTCTGGAAAAGCCAGCTTCTTTAACAACATACCATCAAGAAAACTGAACCCAATTAAGCTGATCCAATTAGACAGAATGCCACTTGATCTCATGGTGCGATTACATAGTTCATTGCAGTCAATCAGAGTTTCTTCAAGACCAAAGGTTAACATTAACAAATGCATGCCCACAAGGCAAACTGATTAGTGTACAAGTATAGTGGAAAAGTTCTAGGGGAAAATTATGTTCAATTCACAGCACAGCTGAGCATTACAGTTTGGACACATTTACATTCTGAGCCAGCTACATTTCTTGGCAGCAATATCTCTGGGAGGAAAAAAAATGTATTGGCGCTTAACTAAGTAGAGAAATAGGAATATACAAAGCTGTGGAAGACATTCAGAGAGAAAAGGGAGCATGATTAAAGCACTGCTCAACCTGTGTGCGAATGTTATATAACAGCAATATGAATTAGTCATGTAAATAAGATGAGTATTGCATGAGGATAATGTAACCATTTGTGAATGAATATGAGATGACAAGTATGCAGAGCAAAAATGTGTGAATAAGTACGCACAAAATAAAATTACTACTTTATTACAACTACTGCTGCATAAAACTGTGTCAGGGGAAACATTCACTGTATCTTGTTTTCTGTCTGCATAAGGGTTACATATGTTCTGAGATGTGAAACCAAGGGCCCCTTTGAAGTGCCTTAATAAAAAAGCTTCTCAGCAGTGGAGATGTATTGCTTTATTGTTCAGGGAAAGTAATTCTGTGCATGCACCAAGCCTTTTTCTGAAGTTTGTGCTTCTGCAGCAAAACCTACCTAATTAAGAAAGAGCTATGGTTTTGAGCTCTTCACTGTAATGACATGGACTCACTTCAGACACTCCAAAAGATGTAAGCAATTCAAATAGAAGATACAGATCTCTACATGGAATCCCACATGGCAGTGCAATGTTTTGGAACATGCAGGATTTTCAATAGATGTTGTATCTATTATAACTTCTTAAAGTGCCTGTATAATGGTTGCTTTAAGGTATTATGAGCAAGTGCTGTGTTTGTGTCCTTGTGTCCTCTTAAGCAGTGCAGTGTCCTATGTCTAATGGCTATGATCTTTTATGCCGCTGCAGAGATTCATTGTTGAGTGCATGAAGTTGGACATGGGATCTAATTCTAAGGTCTGCTTTCCATTAATACAAATCTATAGAGATCATCCATCTGTCTCTGTGCACAAACACATATTTCTAACTGAATTATGCAGTTTTCTATTTATTACAAATATAGAGGAAATGTACTGATATTCCTTACAATATGCTAGTATGCTAAGCACTTAGCAAAACAATGAAATGAGATCCTTAAATCTTATTGTCTTGTCTCATCCAGGTAGGAATAGAAAGTTTTTCAAGCTCCACAAACAGCAGCAATGGAATGTGTGAGGCAAAAACTTTTGCCCCCAACCAATCTGAGTTCCCACAATGTACAATCTTACCAACAACCAAGGCTAAGGAAGCAAGTAGTGACCAGTGTTACTACTGGACAGGGACTAAGATGTTCAAGGAGGCTTTATAGGGTAAAGGCATAACAAGCAACATGCAAAGATGTCATGGAGAGTTCTTCCAGTTCCAATGTATCCTGAAATTTAGCAAATTCCAAGTTTCTGTTTGACGACAACTAATAGCAGTCATCCCAGCTATTAGACCAGGTCACCCAAGATACTAATTGGAGCTCCATGTTTTCCCATGAATTCATACATATCTCAGGTTTTCCATCGTCTGGCTTTTCAATCAAAAATGATGGTATATTTTTGGGTGTAGTGGTTGGGAATTTGAACTGAGAATCTTTTGGAGCAATCAGAACAATGGATCCTAATTCCTTCTTTCCACAGTTTGTGGTCTGAATGAAAACATTGTTCATACAATTATTTTGAAGATGACTTGTGAGCAGTGGTGGGATTCTGGGGGTTCTAGGGGGTTCGGCCAAACCCTTTGTTAAATTGCTGGCTCGCCCCGCCCCTTGCCCCGCCCCTCCGCACTACTATTTATTCCCAATAAATGGGGCGAGCGAGCCAGCAATTTAACAAACGGTTCGGTGTTTTTTTGTAATTTATTGGCCCCGCAGCACACCGAACCATTTGTTAAATTGCTGGCTCGCCCACCCCTCGCCTCCCACCCGTGCAGCGCCAGCCTACCATAGCCAGGGGTAGGCAATTATGGCTCTTTTACAACCTGTGGACTTCAACTTCCAGAATTCCTGAAACAGCTTTGCTGTCTCAGGAATTCTGGGAGTTGAAGGCCACAGGTTGTAAAAGAGCCACAATTGCCCATCCCTTCCCTAGCCTGAGTTCCGCTGCCTGGGATCCACGTGGGCTGCCACGTGGTTCCCCACCAGCTCCATCACAAGAGAGCAGGATGGAGAAAGCAGCTTCCATGCCTTCACTCACCCTCACTCTCTGCTCTGTTGGATCGCCGGCCGTTCGCTTACCCCGCCCACTCCCAATCTATTGCTGCCTCCGGAATCCCAGCTGATGGCTAGAGGAAAAAAAACTTCAAATTCTTGCCGTGGGGCTTCAAAGGGCCGCCCTATAGCCAGTGGTGCAGCCGAACCATTTGTTAAATTGCTGGCTTGCCCCGCCCCTCCGCACCACTATTTATTGCCAATAAATAGTGGTGGGGGAGGGGTGGGGGAGCCAGCAATTTAACAAATGGTTCGGTGTTTTTTTGTAATTTTATTGGCCCATGAGATAAGGAGAATCCAAGACCTCGGTGCCTTCCGTCGCGCCCTTAAAACCCATTTATTTAAACAAGCCGGGCTGGCTTAAGATGAAATTTTTAACTGTTTTTAAATGTTTTAAACGTTTTTAATTGGTAAATGAGTTTTAATTGGGCCAAATTTATATATCTTTTAATTGTTTTTAATATTTGTTCTGCATGTTTTTTTAATCTGGCTGTACACCGCCCTGAGTCCTTAGGGAGAAGGGCGGTATAGAAATCCAATATAAAATAAAATAAAATAAAAATAAATGGAGCTTCAGCATGCTAATTAGCCCCTTGATTCTATCGGCCTCCCGGCTCTCAGCTGATTTGTCTCAGCTGTTTTGCTCAGGGCTCTGGTGCTTCCTTGCAAAGAGTCCTGGAGCAGATTTTTTTCCCCTTAGCTCTGCTGAAACACGAAAGTGAAACTGCTTTGCTGTTGCTGCAAGGTTGGAAAATTAGGCAGGCAGAATTCTCTTCTTTTTCCTCACCAAAAAAGGTAGGTGCAAACAATGGGAAATTTAGGGGAAAAGAGGAGAGTTCAGGATTTTAAAACACAAAAGAAAAAAAGCTCTATTTAACTAGGGAATTGTAATAATTGAGATACTATTAATTGTATAGTTCTGAAAGCAGAAATGGTTAAGTTGTGGTTTGGAGGAATATATAGGAGAAATTATTTAGTTTATTATTATTATTGGTAAATATAATTAATTGATTTGTAAGAAATTGGATTGCATGGAAATAATTGGAATATTCATGTTCATATTGATTAATATACAAAAAAGGTAGTTATATAACTAATAGATTTATATTAAAATGTTGAATTTATATTAAACAACTAATATTACATAAATAACCAATGTGAGGATGGATATAAAAATAGATGACAATGGGAAGGGGTATAATATAGAATAGAAGGGAAAAACTGAATTTGATTAAGATTAGAGATGAGGATGAAGGGTAATATTGTTTTTTTACAAAAATAGATGAGGCAAAAAGGAAATATAGAAATTGTAAATTTAATTGAAATGACTAAACACTGTTTAAATTTGTGAACCGGCCAAATACTCTGTTCAAAGAAAATACATTGTATGTTTGTATGTGTGTTTCTAATTATTGTTATTTATTCATATTTGTTCTCTTTTATTCTTTAAAGTTTAACAATTCATTCTTTATCTTAATATCTTTATATTTGTTTGGGGTTGGCTTTCTTCCCTTTCATCTTTTTTATTGTACAGCAATCTTTCTCCTCAAACCTACCACCTCTCTCTTTTCTTTCCTTCTTACTTTCTCTTCCTCCCCCTCTTCTTCTCCTCCCTACTTCCTCTTCCTTTCTCCTTCTCCTCCTCTCTTCCTCCCTCTCTTACCCTCCCTCCTACTCTAATTTCCCTTCCCTTCCTTCATCCCTCTCTATTGCTGTATCGTTTTATGCATATGGACTACTCAGAGGGCTGAAAAAGTTATTTCTGACTGGTCCTCACACTTTTGACCAGTCCTTGAACTTACGACTGTCCTCACATTTTACATTTTTGCCCTATCTTGTCACCATGGTGAAGAGAAGCAGTTGTGAAATGAGTGACATGGTTGTTAAGAATGCTACAATGGGCATAAATGATGACCAGTCATAAGTGCGAAGACCGGTCAAAAGTGCAAGGACCTGTCAGAAATCACTTTTTTCAGCCCTCTGGGTAGTCCTTTTGTGCATATGGACTACTCAGAGGGTTGAAAAAGTTATTTCTGACTGGTCCTCACACTTTTGACCAGTCCTCGAACTTACGACTGTCCTCACATTTTACGTTTTTGCCCTATCTTGTCACCATGGTGAAGAGAAGCAGTTGTGAAATGAATGACATGGTTATTAAGAAATCTGCACGGGCATAAATGTGAGGATGGTCATAAGTGTGAGGACCGGTCAAAAGTGCGAGGCCCAGTCAGAAATGACTTTTTTCAGCCCTCTGAGTAGTCCCTATGCATATAGCCACGCCCACCCGGTCACATGATGAGCTAGCCACGCCTACACAGTCACGTGGCCAGCTAGCCACGCCCACCCAGTCACATGATTGCCAAGCCACACCCCCAACTAAGCCACGCCCACAGAACCTGTTATTAAAAAAATTGAATCGCACCACTGCTTGTGAGGTTAGTGAGACTTTAGCTTGCTGTGAACATCACTGCCTTTTGGGGAGGCACATTTATCTATAGCATTTTTTTTTATTGTCCACATTTATCTTTTGAATAGCACATGAGGGGTATGCTCTAAAAATGGGTGTCAAACTCATGGCATCACTTTGCTGTCACATGATGTATCCTGATGTTTTTTCCCTTTGCAGAGCTGGGTGGGCGTGATTCATCCAGCCCATGGGCAGCCAGTTTGACACCCCTGCTCTAAAATGTGCATCCCTAAAAGAGAAACCTGAAGCAACCAGAATTTATAACTATTTTTTTCATTATTATATTAAAATTTGCTATCACATCAAGCAGCATTAAACTTACAACAAAAAGTTTCTTAGAGAATGATATCTCATTAACATGAAGTGCTACTCATGGGAACATTTTGGATAAGAAAATCATGATTAAACTGAAGAATATTTATTTCTGACTTTAACTTGCTTTGACCTCTTTGTATCTAATACTTTTTTATAAATCCATTTTATTTTTATTTTTTTAAAAAATTTATAAACTTTATTAAAACACATATAAAACATATATAAAAACATTTACAAAACATACAACGTATAAGTAAATTTTCCTCTTAAAGCAATATTTCGTAGTGGTTCTTCAATTAATACAGTTGTAATTTTTCCCTTATTTTTAGCCTAGTTGTTTTTCCTTTCCCTTTTCTTCCCCCTCCTTTTCTTTTTCCCTCCCCCTTAGAATTCCTTAGCAATCTTTATATTTGAATTATGCTTTTGTTTTGAAATTCCCTTGTTCATGTTTACTTGTCCATAGGAAATTATTAATATACCTATTTACATCTTTATTCTATTCTTCTTGCACCTATGTATCTTTATTAGCGGCGTTGTACCATAGGTACCATTTGTCCCATATTCTGTAGTACTCTGTCTCTTCTTTTTCCTTAATCTCTTTTGTTAGTCTATCCATTTCAGCACACTGTGCGATTTTATCTGTTAGCTCTTCTTCCGTTGGGATTTTTTCTTGTTTCCAATTCTTTGCGTACGTGATTCGAGCTGCCGTTAGAATATGTATTATCAGTTATTTTATATCTTTAGGATATATTTTTGTGAAGATTCCTAGCAGGAAAGTTTCTGGTTTCATCTCTATTTGTAATTTTGTTATTTGTTCCAACCATTTCTTAATGTTAGACCAAAACTTCTTTGCTGCCGGGCACATCCACCATAGATGATAAAAGGTACCCTGCAATTTTTTTGCATTTCCAACATAATGAACTATTCTTTGAATGATTTTTTGCCAATCTTGTGGGCAACATATGCCACCTATAAAACATCTTCAGCTGGTTCTCCTTGTATGCCACTGCTAATGTTAATTTTGTATTCATTTGCCATAATTCCTCCCACTTCTCCAAATCTATTGTATGTTTAAAATTTTGCATCCATTTAATCATCGTATCCTTTACTGTTTCCTCCTCCATCTTATATCGCAATAGAAAATTATAGATTTTACTAATTAATTTCTCTTGTGAGTCTAATATAATTTTATCTAGTTCTTGTTTCTCTCTGTAGATTTCATATGTTTTTATATGTTCCTTGTATTTGGATTGGATCTGTGTAAAAGTCCACCAGTCGACTTCTCTATTTAGCTCTTTCCAATTGTTGTTTGGTTTTCAGGTTCCCTTGATAGTCAATTAAGTTTTTGTATCTAATTATATTTTTGGGTTCTGTTAAGTTTGGGTGTCTTACTGCTTCTGATGGTGATAGCCAATTCAGAATTTTTGTGTAGTGTTGTTTTTTAATTTTTAGCCAAATTAGTAGTAGTGTATTTCTAATTGTGTGTCTTTTAAAATAGATATGTGTTTTATATCTTTCATCCCATAAAAAGGAGTGCCAGCCCATTTGCAGTTCGTGGCCTTCAATTGTTAATATCCTGCTGTTTTTTAATTCCATCCAGTCCTTTACCCATGAGAACACCACCAGCTGATAGTAGAGTTCCCAATCTGGGAGTGCTGTTTCTCCTCTGTCTTTTGTGTCTTGGAGTAGCTTAAGTTTAATTCGTGGTCACTTCCCTTGCCATATGAATTTAGAGATTATCTTATTCAATGTTTCAAAAATCTTTTTCTCTAATTTTATTGGAACGATCTGGAATAGATATAATAATTTTGGTAGGATGTTCATTTTAATAGTGGAGATTCTTCCCATTAATGAGATCTGTAGGTTTCTCCAGGTATCCAAATCTTTTTTTTATCTGTACTATTAATTTGTCGTAATTGTTTTCTTTTACTGATGAGCTTCTTGATGACAGCCAGATCCCTAAATACTTTATTTTCTTCATTATTTGAATTTGTGTGCTATTCTCCAATTCCTTTTCTTGATTTTTCGTAAGGTTTTTTGCTATTAGTTTCGATTTATTTCTATTTATTTTTAGTCCAGCCACATCTCCAAATTCTTCTATTTTCTTAAACAGTTTTGGTGCTACTTGTAATGGTTCCTCTGCTATAAATACAAGGTCATCGGCAAAAGCCTGAACTTTGCATTCTTCTTGTCTTATTTTTAATCCATGAATTTCTTGGTGTTCCCTAATTTTTTTTAACAAGATTTCCAATGTTAAGATATACAATAATGGAGACAGTGGGCAGCCTTGTCTAACCCCTTTTGTAATATCAAATTGGTCTGTTGTGTCATCATTCAGAATTATTCTTGCTGTTTGTTTTGTGTAAATTTCTCCAATTATTTTTTCAAATTTTATTCCAAATTTCATACTCTTTAGTTGCGTCTTTAAAAATTTCCAATTTAGATTATCGAATGCTTTTTGAGCATCAAGGAAAACCAGCGAAGCTTGTTTCTCCGGATGTGCTTCATAAAATTCAAGTGCATTTATTATTATTCTCATATTGTTCTTGATTTTACAACCTGGTAGAAATCCATTTTGGTCCAGATGGATATAATTATTCAATACTTTTTTAGTTCTTTCTGCTATAATTGCTGCAAACACTTTATAATCTGTGTTCAATAGAGATATTGGTCTATAATTTTGAATTAATTTATGATCCGTGTCCTCTTTGGGTATGATTGTGATTATTGCCTCCGTCCAGGTTGACGGGATTTTTGTCTTCTCCAGAGCCTCATTATATACCTCTAGTATAGTTTCTCCTATTGTTTCCTGTACAGTTTTGTATAACTCCACTGGTAGCCCGTCTGGCCCCGGTGTTTTGTTATTTTTTTTGTTTTTTCAGTGCAAATTCTAATTCCGTCTTAGTTATTGGCCTGTTTAGTATTTCTCTTTGTTCATCTGTAATTGTTGGCATATCCGATCCTTTTATATATTGTTTTATCTTTTTTTCCTCTACTTCTTCTTGTTTATATAAATTTGCATAAGATGTCCAGATAATTTCTTTTTTTGCCTCCCTGCTATATTGAATATCTCCTTTTTCATTTCTAAGTTGGTATATTATTCTTTTATCTTTGTCTTTTTTCAATCTGTACGCCAACCATCTACCTGTTTTGTTCGCGAACTCAAAATAATTCTGTTTGGCCATTTTTATTTTCTGTGCTAGTTCATTTTGATTTATCAAATTTATGTTATGTTTAATTGTTTTCCATTCCTCTTTTATTTTTTTATTATCAGGATGCTGCTGAAGTTTCTGTTCTATATTCTTTAATTCTTCATATAATTTATCTATCTTCTGTTTCCTTTCTTTATTTTTCTTTCCTAAATAAGCAATAGTCAAGCCCCTTATGTATGCTTTTGCCATATCCCATGTGTTCTGTAAGGAAGTATCCTCTTTTTTGTTTGTTTAAAAAAATAGATCTAATTCCTTTTCTAACATATGTTTGAATTCCTTTTGTTTACATATCCTTTGATTCATTGTCCACCTCCTAAACCTTTTTTTCCCCTTCCAGATTACCAGAATTGGGTTATGATCTGCCCATTGATTTACTTCTATTTCTATTTTTTCTACCCCTTTCCTAATATTCACAACCCTCCAAACATCTCTCAAATTTATTTCCATGGCCATATCAAAGAATTCTTTTGGGAGTGTTTCTTTTTTTCTCTTGTTCTTTTTGCCACTTTTATAATCTTTTTTCACATTTACTATTGCATTGTAGTCTCCAATTAGATAAATCTCTTTGTATTCTAATTCTACTATTTTTTTATGTATTCCTTTAAAATATTCTTGTTGATTTTGGTTAGGGGCATATATTACTACTAATAGTATTTCCTGCTTTCTAGTATTAACTCAACCATCACCGTTATGCTTTCCTCATCTGCATATAATAGTTTCAAATCTATTCTTTCTTTTACATAAACCGCTACTCCTCTTTTCTTCTTTTGAATCAGGGATGTATATAATTTTCCTAATTTTGGATTTTCTAATATTTTTTGGTACCCCTTTTTAATGTGTGTTTCTTGAAGGCATATCACATCTGCTCCTAATTTTCATAATTTTGTAAATATTTGAGATCTTTTCTTTGGTGCATTTAGTCCGTTTATATTTACAGAAAAAAGTTTCATTGCCTCTTCCATTATCTAATGTAATTGTTTTTTGGTGTATCTTGCTTCCATCTATTTTATTTTATTGTTACTTTCTTTTATTGTGTTTTACACTATGTCACATTGTTATTACCTATGGTTACAACCTATTCACTTACTAAAGGATTTTTGTTCAACCTGAGGTAATTGCTGTCCAGAAATCTAGAATAATTATTGACTATTTCATCAGGTCCTCAGGTTTTTTACAATCTTATCAGAGAGAGTACTCATACAACAGTGTTCTATCATTATCTAAAGCATTCTGAACTCCACCTTAATCTATACATTGAAGGTTCCCAAGGATATTGCCCTCAATTTCTATGCAAATCTCCTTATAAGGAACACTGTCCGAAATATTACACAGCTTCAATATGCCATATAATTCAATGAAGAATATATTCCTTCTGCATGGCAGAAGATGTTAAAAGCCATTTTTTTAACCCAGCTGCTCATAAATATGCTAGAAAATAATATAAATTGTTTCACTGTTGACTACTTGATCCATATTATAATAATGAATTGTTAATATTTCCCCTTGATTAGAAATATCATATGTTCCCCAGATGCCACCTGGCCTTTTTAAGATGTCATTTTTATTAATATGTAACTATTCATAGCTTGCCCTTGATCACATCAAGAACATATAAAATCTGGAGGATCCTTAAGAGAAATCCTTAGAGATGGGACTTTGCCTATATGCACCTAACTCTAGAACATGGGTGTCAAACTCCCAGTGTCACCTTGCTATCACATGATGTTTCATGATGTTTTTCCCTTCACAGAACTGGGGTGGGCGTGGCCTGCACATGACGCATCCAGCCTGCGGGCCGCCAGTTTGACACCCCTGCTCTAGTACATCCTGCCATGTCATTGACGTTGCTTTCAGTACATAAATAAGCCCTTCATTTAACCATCTTCCTTGACATCTCTTGCCTCCTATGTCTTGAATGTTAGGTTATATAGTTTTCTTTATGTCTTTCATGTTTATATAGCTGTCCATCTCCCAAGAAAGTGATTCTGGGCACCATACAATGCTTAAATGGTTTGCTCTTCTAACTATGCTTAATAACAAACATATTCACAGTACAAGATTAATAGTTAAGCAATTTATTAACCAACATTTCTCAGGCAATTTTAGTCATCATTTCCAGCCCCCATTCCTCAGCTAGAAATGTTCAGTTCTTAATAACTAGAGGAGAAACAAAATTAGTTAAGATATTTCCCCCATCCCCAACATGGAAATTATAGAAGAATGAAGTAGAAAGAAACTGAATTTCCCATCAATCACTCCCTCTAATAGCAAATGTGGAATGACTACCTGTCAATTTGAAAGTGAAATAGGTCATCCCAAAATAAAGTAACACTTTCTGCATAATTGGGGAAAAAATCCCTGGGTATACAGAATATAGAAATTTGTAAATTAGAAGAAGTGAGTAACTTAGGTAACCATGAGCTGGTGTAGGTGGGAGAGATGGAGGCTGCAAATTGAAACTGTTTAAAGATCAAGGGGAAAAACAATTTTGCTCAAGGCTCTAAAATTCATATATGGTAAAGCTCCATCCATAAATTCTACAGTTTGTAGCAATGGAAATATAGACTTTGGAACATGAAATCAGTTTTCCCTGAAGAGTCATCATCATAAAGGGCAAGGAGGGACAGAATCGAAGTTCAATTTGCTTGAATTTGAATGTGAAGTCTATTTTTACATTTGTAATCCATTATGCAAAGAAGACTGGATTGCAGTTGTCCTTCAAAATGTGAAATTTTCTAAACCTTTGACAAATTCCTCTTTAAAAAAGAGAATGGAATAATGGAAATATTACAAGGCAATAGAAGGCAATTACAAGTGCACAAAAATCTATCTCTTAGTAAAAATAATGAACAAAAATGCATTAAAGTAGGAATGAGATGAATGACAATTAAAAATGTTATAAAAATGATCCTTGGTGGCGCAGAGGACTAAACTGCTGTTAAAGTAGCACTTAGCTGCCAGCTGCCTGCAATTACTGTGAGTTCAATTCTCACCAGGCTCAAGGTTGACTCAGCCTTCCATCCTTTTGAGGTAGGTAAAATGAGGACCCGGTTTGTATAAAATAGAACACCCCCCCCCCGGGGCCCAAAAGCCCTACTAAGCAGGTATATACAAAAGTATGAAGGCTATTGCTTAATGCATTGTAAGCCGCCCTGAGTCTCCAGAGAAGGGCGGCATATAAATCGAACTAATAAATAAATAAATAATAAATAAAGGTTGAGATAATCTTAAAAAACCCAATTTGGTTTTCTTTTTAAAAAAATAAAGTACATTATCTCAAAATAAAAGATTGAAAATTTCAGACTTGTCCCCATTTCAACCCCTGGAGGTCAAACATATTTTAAAATAGCATGCCCCCTGACTATAGTAGAGTACGATTAATATGTTATAGAAAGGAGTTCTATGGATCTTCAGGTTTTCATTCTGAGCCCTTAAAAAGCCACTGATCAACAGAGAGAGGGAGGGAGGGGGAGAGAGAGAGAAAAAAAAATGATGTCAAGGAATTTACTGAACAGCCACAATTTCTATGAAATAGAAAACTCCCTGTTCCAACTCCTGGTGTTGCTTGGAAAAACAAACAAGGTGAGGTCTCCTTCAAAGGGAATTTGTACATTGTTGAAATCCAAATTTTTTTACTACCAGTTCTGTGGGTGTGGTGAGGTGGGCGTGGCTTGGTGGGCATGGCAGGGGAAGGATTTTGCAAAATCTCCATTCCCACCCCACTCCAGGGGAAGTATATTGTAAAATCACCATTCCCACCCCACTCTGGGGCCAGCCAGACGTGGTATTTACCAGTTCTCCAAACTACTCAAAATTTCTGCTATCGGTTCTCCAGAACCTGTCAGAACCTGCTGGATTTCACCCCTGAATTTGTAAAGACCAAGCAAAGATTAAAAATCTCAGCAATGGGACACATGTATGTGATACCACATTTCAACAGCCAGCTTTTCTGTGCAAATGTAATACAAGACTGCTTTTTCCCCAGAACTTTCCTTAATGCTAAGCAGCCTTGTGGATTTTTCAGTCTTTTCTTCATCATCTCCTTCCCTTCCTAAATTCAAGAACATGCCAGACCTGTGACAGATATCTTCTACAATACCCTGCTATACTTCTTATTTATTATGTTTTTACTAGCATTTCCTTTTCCTTGGCATGGATAGGCTTATTTTGTTCGGCACATGTTACTGCTGACCTTTCCCCCCCTATTTAAGAACTTAACATTTCAAATAAATTTTTCTCCATATTCCTGCTTAACCACACTAGCATTCTGAGACCTTTTTACCTGTTCATACTTAATAGGATTAATTTCTCTTGTAGTGCACACAATGGATTCTTAAGCATTAACTACTCTTTCCTGCAGTGGATGTGCAGTGCATTAGAGAATTCCAATTAACTTTTCTGCAGGCTACTCATAGATTCTGAACATAAGCTTTATTACAGGGGAGAAGGAAGGAGGAAAGTATAGATATGATAATAAGCATTATCCCTACTCAGTAGCTACAAACAAACATGGATGTAGCCTTCAGCCACCATTATGCTTTCTAGTTGTAACCCTCTAGGATTGTTGAATGAATGACCATACTGGGCACAGAAGGGATATAAAAACTACATAAAAGCACATAAATCACGACCCGGAGAAATGTATTTATTTGAATATTTCAATTACATTACATTACAGCCTAAAATTTGCTAAGGCAATGCACTATTAAATGAGGTACCATCTAACAAAAAGGCAATAACCAATATAAAACAACACATGATGAAACTAATTTAGCAGTTAGTAGCAACAGGAATAGGAACAGAAACAAGGCAGATATCACCAGCCTGAACAGAATGTTCAGTGCAGTCTAAGAAAATCCTCAGTTTGCATTGATAGTGTTGCAAACTATTGTTCATGCTGTTTCATAAAGGAGTCACCAAGTGTGCCACGATTTATTTACAAAATCCTGAAGCCAGCACTGCACCTAGCTGGTTTTAAAAATAATTAAGAACAATCCTTGGTTGTATAAATCAATGTGATGCTCTTAAAGCAGATAGGCTGATGCAGCACCTCCAAGACTTCATAACCAACTTCACAACTAACTTGCCCAGAGTCAACAGTACCTCAAAGGTAGAAAAACCCACACATTTTTTATCCTTATGACAGAAATACAAAAACAGATAATGTAAAGAATTTAAATATTTCTTCATAAATTCTAATTATCTTCTAATCCTAATGAAATTATATTCATTATTGGTGATCACTGCGCTGCAGCTTTATCATGCAAAAAGGACACATAGGAATTATATTCTGATGATTCTGATCCCACAGCCTGACCAAGTCCTCCTAATATTTAATTCACTTTTATTAGGTGGAAGATCCTGAGATGTTTCTACCAGAAATTATCTTACTTTTTCACTATTGAAATAGTTAGCAATAGCAATAGCACTTAGATTTATATACCACTTCATAGTGCTTTTAAAGGTGTCTCTAAGTGGTTTACAGAGTCAACATGTTGCCCCCCAATAATCTAGGTCCTCATTTTACCCACCTCGGAAGGATGGAAGGCTGAGTCAACCCTGAGCTGGTGAGATTCGATTTGCTGAACTGCAGCTACTCTGTTTCCTCCAAAATAAGACATCCCCATAATAAGCCCAATCAGGCTTTTGAGCGCATGGCAATAATGCCAAGCGCTTATTTCAGGGTTCAAAAAAATATAAGACAGGGTCTTATTTTCGGGAAAACATGATAGCAGTCAGCTGAAGTAGCCTGCAATACTGCACTCTAACCACTGCACCACTGCAGCTCTATTTTCAGTCTAGTTGATTCTATATAGCTATAAATCTGCTGCAGATGTATAAAGCACAGAGGGCATGAAGCAATAAATTTATGCTGTTTGCCAAAGAGTTTTAGTAATGCTTTCCTGAGTCCCAAAGGGAGTGTTCTTTAAATGCAAGATAAGTTGTTATCCTTTGTACATACATATAAGGGAGATACTTTTGTTTCCTGCAGCATAGCCTGAAGGAAAAAAAAAAAGGAAATTTCCATCAATAGTGTAAATTATTTTCTTCCTAATAAATATGTAAAACTTTCCAGTTCCAAAAATAAGTATTGGTCCTTTCATAACTTATTATCATATGTCAACTGAGTTGGGATGTTTAATAACAGATGTAAAGTAAATAAGAAAATATATCCCCTGAAGAATCTTGAGTTTTCAGGTTTCAGGCCATTTTGTAGACATTGCACCAAATATATTGGAAATTAACTCTCTGGTGCAACTATAACTGCATCCTCCAAACAATATGATCAGTTTTAAGTAATTTGGAGTCAGGGCAGTAGTGGGTTCGTCCGATTCGGTTCACCCCGAATCGGACGAACCAGTAGCGGCGGTGGCAGGAGGCTCCACCCATCCACCCGGACGCTTCTGCACATAGACATAAGTAATGTGCGCATGAGCATCAGAGGTGGGTTTCAGCAGGTTCTGACCAGTTCTGGAGAACCGGTAGCAGAAATTTTGAGTAGTTCGGAGGACCGGTAGTAAAAATTCTGACTGCCCCCCCCCCATCTATTCTCTGCCTCCCGAGCCCCAGCTGATTGGGAAGAAATGGGGATTTTGCAGTAACCTTCCCCTGGGTTGGGGAGGGAATGGAGATTTTACAGTATCTTTTCCCTGCCACATCCACCAAGCCACGCCCACCAAGCCATGCCACACTTAGCAAGGCACACCCACAGAACCGGTAGTAAAAAATTTTGAAACCCACCACTGGTGAGCATGTGCATGCCCACGAGTGAACTGGTAGTGACAGGTTTTGAAACCTGCCCCTGAGACGGGGGAATCATTCCACAACTATAGGTGATTGGTTTGGACCCTTTAAAAATAAAAAAATCTGTTCAACCTAAAGGCTAAAACTAGGTAGTCTCTTTAATCTCTACTGATTTTGGAAATATTAACTATGTTCAGATAAATATGAAAAATTAAATCTATAGTATCCATTATTGTTTAGATAAGGTTGAAAAGAAAGGGTTCAGTGAGAAAACCAAGATTTAGGTCATTGCTTCCACCATGCATGTATTATGCTTTTATGTCTAGCAGACAAAGTAATGAAATATTGAAGAGAACGTCATCAAATTTGAATGAAGTCAGAATCACTTATGTGTCCATTAGAGATACATTGATTGTTCATGAAATAGTTTGCTAAAATTTATTAATGTTGTAATTGTTTTAGTTGAGTTCTCAAAGCTTTTTTTCCAAGAGGAGCATCTGGATTTTTTCTGTAACTGTAGGCAGGGAAAGGTCAACGATAGGCAATTAACTTTGGAATAACTTTGGAAAGCTTGGATAGGATTGATATGAGAGAAGTGGCTGCAGCTATAGCCAAAAGTGACCTCCTTCCTTTTTCTATCTATATAGCAGCTTCTAGAGAAAGAAAAATTCAATCTTGCCAAAAATCTAAATTGAATGCTTTTAGAGAGTTTTGAAAACATGCCAAGGAGCAAAACAAATTCATCCAAGATATATACATGGCCTGCTAATGAAGTGGGCATCATATAGTAGCTTGATCATATTTGTAACATGCTTCCATCCACCAAGGTTCATGGTACCACTCAGCTCATGCATAGCATAGAACACAAACTTAATTTCTTCTGGAAGAAATGTTCACTAATGACTTACTTATTGGTTCCTAACATTCTCCCATCAAAAGCTGGGAGGTCTCTGTCTCTCTCTGCTTCTTCAATTGCTAGAAATGAAGTCCAAGGTTAGATTTGATCTTGCTGCCAGCAATATTCTCTCAAATCACTCTTTCCATGCAATTTATATGGGAGGCAATATCTTTTGCCTGAATTTGGTGCATCACAGTATAGTATGCTGAGACAAAGGGAGAGAAATGAGGATGAATTCATGACAAGAGATATACAATAGCAGCATTTGGGTGATGATGTCATCACTTAAGTGTGGTTATTTTGACATCACTGTGGTTTGGTGTGGATTCTGCTTGCAGAGTCTATACAGACTCTCTCAGATACATAGATTGTTTAAAGAGAAATACCAATTTGAACAGATATGGGTATGTGGAAAGGTAACATTGCATGTAAAAAGAAAGCAACAAGAAAAAGAGAGGGAAGGCAATAGTATAGAATTGCACAGGTTGTCTCATTCTATCTCTATTTCCCTCTCTCCCCTCCAAACACTCAGTGGAACAAGCAAATCCTATTAGATAGATTGAGAAAGAACAAACAATATCAAAAGAACCAATTTTGTGAAGCACTTCAGAAGGTTATTAGGCACACATAACCTCCTGATCCAATTTATTATTTTATAGCAGATTCATTAATGACTAAAATTTTTGTCAAATCAAGCCTCCTATGAATTCATATGCTATGAATTCAAAGCTTTGCACATCCACAATTGTTAATAGAATTGTTATTAATTTAGGACTGCCATCCTAGCAAGTACTTATGTTTCTTCTCATGCCTTTTCAGTTTTTCAATAATTCCAGTTCCACTATGTCATCAAAATTTCACTTTCCATCTCTGGCCCTTTCATGAAATTAAGGTTTGATTTCTTTCTCATTCCTATTAATTTCCCTGCCTCATAATTTCTATATCAGTCTTAAACTATTTTGTGTCTCCTTTGGCCATCTTATTTTCTTTATAGATTTAATCAAATAATTGCTAGATTCCAACCTCAGTTCTCAGTTCCTTTCCTGTGCTGGAGAATATGTAAATGTTTTTGTGTGTGTGTGTGTACAAATATTTTCTGAAAGATCTTTTAATGCTTTTTTTTTAAAGTAGAATATTTCAAATTTATATATTAAAGTCTACAAAAAGATGTGAGAAGTAAAAAGGATTTAAATATGCATCATATTCTTGACCACTTGTAAAACAAATTAAGTTTTATTAGAATTGCAGAGACAAAGATGCAGATTCTCATAACTGTTGCTAAGAAAGGTATTCAGTAATAATATGGACTCTCATGACTCATAAGGGAAAAAATTCTGGATGGTTATTAATATGTAATTTCTGAATTACAAGAAAATATTTGAGATGATATTCTGGGCTAAATAAATAAATAAATAAATAAAAGTTAAGTGTGAGTTGATTTGACTGTGCTTTTCTGTTTCTATGAGATTGTATTGGTTGAATCCAGCAATGGCCTCTTGAGAGGAAGTGCACCAGTGGTGGGATTCAAAATTTTTTTACTACTGGTTCTATGGGTGTGGCTTGGTGGGTGTGGCATGGCTTGGTGGGCGTGGCTTGGTGGGCATGGCAGGGGAAGGATACTGTACAATCTCCATTCCTTCCTCACTCCAGGGGAAGGTTACTGCAAAATCCCCATTTCCCACTGATCAGCTGGGACTCGGGAGGCAGAGAATAGATAAGGGTGGGGCCAGTCAGAGATGGTATTTACCGGTTCTCTGAATTACTCAAAATTTCTGCTACCAGTTCTCCTGAACTGGTCAGAATCTGCTGAATACCACCTCTGGAGTGCACCACTTCTTTAAAGCTAGAGAAACCACTATCCCCTTCAAAGAACTCCCCGCCACTGCCTGCCTCCATGTGCCAACTCCCAGAAGAGACAAGAATTTAAGTAGCAGTGACTATGTTAACAGTTGTAAGCTTCCATTTTGTCTCCTTAGTAGGTGCAGGATCAAATTACTCATAAGAAACCAGGTGAGTGTGTGTGTGTGCACGCGCGTGCACATACACACAAACACACACACACATGAATGATTTTTTTTCTTGTTGGAAGACATGGAAAATGGTAAGCACTTTTTTCACCTATCCTGATTCCTTGGAAACCAAATGCAACCAACATGCATTAAGAAATGCAATATGGACCCCATGACATCTTTCTCTATATTTATAATAGTTTAAAAGTTTATGTAAATACGCGTGTATCGTTCCATAGCAGACTTTCAATATTGATTGTATTTTATAGAATTGAATGTTTTCTTATGATATTTGTTTGCAAGTTATGTATCATTCCCTTCTTTTTATTATCCTATTCTTTATTGACAAGATGAGATTGAAAAAGATTAGGAAGACTAGTAGAATGAAAATCTAATGTACATGAAAGTTGTTTTCTAGACCAAAAAGAAACTTCTATGGAGTTTCCTTGTGGGGAATATTACAATAGCCATTGCCCTAATTAATTATGACTCAGGAATAAAAATATTTTAAAGATGTTTCATCCTGCAGACTTCAAAGCTTGATAACTTATGCATATTGGTTTAATAGGGAAGAGGAGAGAATGAGAAAAAAAAGATACTAATCAAAACCTTTTGCCTCTTCCAGATGGTAATTCAGAAAAGAATGAAATGTGTTTGTATTTTAAGACAAAAAGACATCACTGTCCTTGCTGATCTCAAGCATATTAATGAATTACAGTTCATTAATATTTTGCTACTTGCTTGTATGAAAAATGCATGAGATTCACTGGCAAGCACTACTGAATTGACCAATTTACTTTTGTCTCAGTTTAGTTTGTTGCATACATTGCTCAGTTGCATACATTGCTCAGTATAGACATGGGCACTAAAATGGCAGCTTAATCACGTTGGTTGAGGAAGACCATGTTATATTAGCATTGAATCTACATCTGCCAAAACCTATTGTCAGTCTTTGGAAGGTCCAGGTATGCTTTATTTTTTGGGAATTTTAGAGACATTTCAGAAGCACCCAAAGATTCTGGATAGAGTAGCATAAGTGTTCCCTTTTTCTGGTCCATCTCCCTTCACGTATCTATACAAAACAGAAATGAGTCTGTCATGTATTTTCATTATTAGCTTATGAACATCAATTGACTTTAAATAGCTGCCAGAAGTATAAGAACTTCTTTTTTTGGCACGTGTAAACCTTAACACCACACATGCACTCATCTATTCTTTCTTCTCTACTTCTTATGTCACATTTCATCAGACAAAATGAGAACATTTCGCAATTTGATGTTTCTTCTTTACTGCAGGCTTCTTCAAGTTTTCAAATCCAGAACAGTCTCTGATTAAAAAAAAAAACTGTCATAAAGGGATGCATTTGAAAGCAAAATAATACTTCGGGCATTAGAAAGCTCTTCAAGGTTAGTTGCCAGTTTCTAAATTAATCTGACACGATAATGAAATATTAAAGACTTTATGTCTGAGTGTCTGAGTTGTGTGTCCTTTGCTAAATGTATTCTTCTATGACAAACTAGGATTGTCTTATCATGATTATCCTTGAGACCGACAGCTGCAGGCATAAGGGTTTAGCCTGCAGGAAAAATAAATTTAGCTTTTTTTCAAATTTGAATGATTTAGGATGTGATAGATTGCGATATGATTGATATATTATTATGCTATGTTATACTATGATATGATATATGATATAGGGTAGTAAAGTATATTAGGAGGACAGAAAGCTTATTTTCATACTGATCTCCCCTAAAATATATCCAATATTTTATACCTGCATTTTTTCGAAAACTCTTTTACCTCTTTTAGAGAAGTCTTCAAATCAACACGAATCCTTTCCTTCACAGGTGATATGCACAGACAGAGACCATTCCAAGCAATTACTTCTATATGGTTTGATGCTAGGTACCATGGATTTGATGTGTTGTAACAAGATTCCCAACCCCTGGTCAATGGATCGGCAGTGGTCTGTGGCCCACAAAAACTGGGCCACATAAGCAAGCAAAGCCCCATCTGTGCACATGCAGGATCCAGGCAGTACACAAAACTACACTCCAGTCAATGGAAAAAAATACCTTCCACAGAACTAGTGCCTGGCACCCAAAAGATTGGGAGTTGCTGTGTTATATAACATGTTCAGCAACTTTGTCATGCATAAGGGCCAAGAAGAAACTACATTTTTTTCCCTTTTCCAATCACATTTGAGTAGTAAAGCATTGTAAATATAAATATAATCCATAAGAATTTGATAATAAATCAGTGATAATCCTATTGAAAAAGAAATCAGTTGGCTGACATTCTAGACTTGTGGTTCTTCAAATGTTGGACTACTATAGCATAGTCCACAGTGAATGATCCTGTTCCACATGCAGTTTAGACACATCAATATGGCTACTTCTTCTCCACCCTTAGTTGATATATATATATAAAAGACATCACATAATTCTGTTCTTTACTCTTTTCCAAGATCTTTATATCCGTTAAGATCAGCCTGTTGGGTAATATTATGAATGGATGTTGTAAAATATTATTAAATGTATGCTATTAAAATCTCCTATTCAGAAAGGAGACTTTTTTTTAAAAAAAATCAATGATTAATTGATGTTACAATATCAATTGGTCATTTAGGTGAAGTGTAAGCACAACTAGAAATGACTTGATTTGTCCTTTGCAACATAAGAAGATTTGACACTGCTTAACTCCAACTACCATGAATTATTGTTATTTTTTATGTTATAATGTTCAATTTATTTATTTATTTATTATTTTCTCAAGATTAAATCTGGTTTAACTAATCTTGTAGTATGTTAACCATACTTATGTCTGATTCCAGAATATTGGTTCTGTCTTAATTTTCTTTCTTCTAAATGAGGAAGAAATGAAAAGGGAATTGTGCATAATAATCAATAGTATTTGTTATTTGGACAAATTACAAAATATACAAAATTAAGTTCAATATTAAAGGAAAGAATTCATAGTTGAGAGAGCCTGCTTGGTGTAATGATTAAGGCACCTACCTAGAAACCAGGACACTTGTCTTGGTCATAAAGCCAGATGGGTGACCTTGAGCCAGTCACTGTCTCTCAGTCCTAGAAAAATTGCAATGACAAACCACTTCTAAAAACCTTGCCAAGAAAACTAATCTAAGCAGTTGCTAGCAATCAAGGTTGATTTGAAAGCACACACAGACACAACACACACAGAGACTCAGGTTGTACAAGGATGCCAAGCAACTATTTACATGTCTAAAATTCTTCCTGCTCTAAAGGTGTCCTATGCACACCAGAACTGCTTTGGCATTCAAATTTCCAGAAGACACAGTAACCAGATCTGCACATCCTGAATAACTAGGTGGAATAGTTATTGAGCAAGATAAATCATTGAGCATTCTTACGTTATGTTAACTTATGTGTTATTTGGGTTGTATAAATACATCAACTTTTTTGATCCATTATTACAATGGGAATAGCAGTAGATGTGTATGGGGTTAGAGAAGGTAGTGAAGACAATGGGGTTTTTTTAAAAAAAATAATTTAAAAGATGTATATGGTTACCCATTTTTTGACACGCAATTCTGAGTGGCTAACATCTGTGATAAAAATGAAAATAATACCGCAGCAAAATGAAGAAAACCTAAATCTATCAGTTATACAATATATATAATCCAGTGGTAAAATCCTCTGCGGTTTGCCACCAGTTTGCTGCCTGCGCATGCACAGTGCACACCAAACACAAGCTGCATACGCATGTGCACTGTGTGCCAAATGCACACTGCATGTGCATGTGCAGTACATGCCAAACACACGCTGCACATGCACACATGCACAATGCACACCAAATGCGCACTTTGTGCGGAAAAAGGAGGCTTAAAAAGGTAAGTAGAACAACGGGGGGAACAGCTGTGCTGCATGATTTTGATTCACTAGAAAGCAGGATTTCCTGTTTTCTAGCGAATATAAATCGTGCGGCACAGCTGATCGTCAGAAATATCAGTTTGTCTGAATCGGTAGCTTTTATTAACCGGTATGAACCGGTAGCATTTCACATTTCATATAATCCCTGAAGTCCAATTTTACTATTCAGCATTTGATGGGGGGGGGGGGTGAGCCCACTCTTTCGAATGAATTTTATTAGATATTATCAGACAGAAAATCTGAAGTAGTTAAGGAATTATGTAAAAAGTTCATGTGTTCTGATGTCAGTTCAGTTCTATCTTCAGGAAAATGGTAAGTAGCATTACTAATATAATGGGATGCTGTGGCGCCTGGTTAAACAGCTTGTTAAATTTATCACTACTATTAGGTAGCACTTCTTTCAAAATAATTCTTCAAACTCTTTGAGAAACACAAAAAGCCATAAACACAACTTCTTCCTGAAGTTGGACCTTTCCAGATGAGTTGGATTTCAACATGATCGATGAATCCCACCAGCATTCTGAGAAACAAGTGGAGGAGGGCTAAGTTACATGAAGAGATGTACACTGTTCCTGAACACTTCAGATGATCCTTGCAAAAGAGGGAGGGGAAGTGAAGGTGGGAGTGGGAGTGTGTGAAGCTTTAATTGTCCCTTCAACATGACAGTGAGGAGATTTACATGAAAGGACAGAATGTGAGTATCAAGGCTGTCTCTGCTACAGCTAGATTTCTGTTTTTCTGAAATGTTTATTACAGATGCAAAATGCGGGCACATGGTCTTTCAATGCTCTTTGAAGGCATAACAGTGAGGAATAATTTTAGCTATGTAATCTAAGCCTAAAGGTTGGCCATCTCTAGGTAACACACGTCAAATTGATGTTCATCTAACATATACAGTATTTCATATATTTTTAATCTTGTTCTCGCTTAAGTTTTTCCAAGGTTTTTCTAGTTCACATCAAAAAAGTTAGTTGGCTGATCTGGTATGGTGAAAATGACAGAAAAATATACTTAATCTAAATCCCACTTAACAATTATAAAGTGATGTAATTTCTTAGTCTCCCAATAGGCAGCAGGCCTGAAAAAAGCCTAGAAACTAGTGGATTGTGATTTCACTGAACTAGGGCTGCATAAAAATCTTGGTTTTCATAGGAAGAACCTGGCTAAAGAGAAATACATACATACATACATACATACATACATACATACATACATACATACATACATACATATATTCCTAAACTGGCTTTGGCAATTTTATTATAATAAAATTAATGTTTGGGAAATCTTTATTAAAATACTCTAATAATCTATTTGTTTATTTACCACTTTTGTATGGAAAAGAACAAGTGAGATAATGGAAGAAAAAAAATAACTTTCATATAGTATGCCTCCAACAGAGCAGATTAATATAAGAAAGGGATGGTTTCCCAGCAGTGCTGAGATTATTTTTTGTTGCTGTATTAGAAATAGTACTCTCTTTGACTAAAGTATTTTCATTTAATGAGGGGTTTCCTTTTGAATGCTTTGTTCTCTGTTTGATTTTCAGCATTTATTAACTTTATTTATTTAATTTATAGGCTGCCCAGCTCCTAAATGACTCACATCCACACAGGAGTTAAGGAACATTGACCAAAAACTCAGAGCAATTAGATTTTAAAATGATGAATGTATTAATTTGCTTGCCTATCCTCAATATCCCTCACAGCAGAGATAATGCAGGCTCTGCAGTATTTCAAAAGTGGTCATTTAAATATCAGTGCAAAGTGGTCAATATTTATCAATGCAAAATCTATGTTTTAGACATTGTATCAGAAGGTGGCAGCCTCTAGTTAAATTAAACTGTATTCCAAAACCAAGCAAGGATGGACATGGATAGCATTTGGGAAACAGCAATGTTATAGATGAGTGTTGGGGAACCTTTTCGACACCGAGTGCCAAAACGGGAGCATGTGTGTGTGCCTGTGGGAGCGCCGGAAACCGGAAGAGAACTCCCCAGCGTGCATGCGTGCGCCAGGAAGCTAAGCTTCTGGTTTCTGACGTGTGCATGCACGCCGGTCATCTGGTCTTCTGGTTTCTGGTGTGCATGCGCACACGAAGACCAGCTAGCCAGCACACATGCATGCACTGGAAACTGGAAGCTCAGCTTCCCAGCACATGCATGCATATCAGGGAGCTGCTCTTCTGGTTTCTGGCACTCCCATTCTTGCGAAGACCAGCTTACTGACATGCATGTGCGTGTCGGAACCCAGAAGAGCAATGGGCGATGGCTGGAATGTCCTGAGAGATGGCTCTGCATGCCACTTCTGGCACACATGCCATATGTTTGCCATCATGGTTATAGAGTAAGATAGGAAAAAAAACAAGAACAGACGGTGGCACCTGTTAAATTTGGAAATCAAATGAGTTCACCCCACAATGTCTCTAGAGAAATTCATAACAAAAAATGGTTACACCTATAGAAAAATCCACCAATGATTGCTTTCATACAATCCTTGGTGGTGGCTAACAAGATTGCTGTGCATGAAAGATAATTTTTCTTTTCTTGTCAGATAGATAGAGAGAGATAGATATATATATATATAGATAGAGAGTTTTGTGTAGAGGTTAAAGCATCAGCTATAAACTAGGAGACTGAATTCTAGCTGTGCCTTAAGCACGAAGCCAGCTGAATGATCTTGGCCAGCCAATCTCTCTCAGCCTCAAAAAGAGACAATGGTAAACCAGTTCCAGAAAACCTTGTCAACAAAACTGCAGAGACTAGTCCAGGAAGCCAGCAGGAGTTAAAAACTGGCACACATACCTCATATAAACATAGCTTGAACTAGAAATGTCAAATCTTTTAAATTCTCACCTGGATAAGCAAATGGGATTGCTAAAATAAAATTGAAGGGAAATTTACCAAGAACTACAATGCATACTATTGCAGAAATACCCCAGCAGGTCTGCACTGATCCAATGGAATCCTCAGGACAAGGAATGTTTGTTCCTCCTCCTCCTTCTTCTTCTTCTTTTAACCAGGAATATTTTTTTATCTCTGAAAAGAAGCCACATCACACTTTTATTCTAATCCCTTTAAAATAAGTATACATGTGCCTGGAATTTATTTTTCCCTTTTCCTTTTCTGCCAGCTGCTCAACACTCTCAAGATCACATTCTTTAAATTCTTCACTTAGATGTTCTTTCCCTGATTTACTTATTGCTCAAATTTTCTTCACTTCCCCAATGTTTCCTGCAGCCAATATTTCTTAAGCAAACCCTGCTCCCCATTCTTGATGGCTCAGGTGGGCTAAAGGAATCAAAAGCCTAAAACAACAAACACTCTTCTTCTTCAATCACAATTTTCCCTAAAGCCAGACTTCAGTTGTAAAGTGTTCTTTTGGCTTTTTGAATTCAAAGTTTAGATACGTTCTAAATATCTATGAAAGGAACAGCGTTTACATTGGATTACCACTACTTTGTCAGTCTGCCCTCCCCTTTCCTCCTCCTGTGGATGTCATTGCAAATGTATCATTTGGAATTAAAATACTTTGAATAATTCCAATCACTCCTTGCTTATTTCATGGTTTTAATAGTGAAGTTGTCACACGTTAATGGTTAGAAAGGAGAGACTGGCAAAAATCAGGAAAAAAGGCTGTTTCTGCTTAATAGGTTTTGTCTAAAAGCAACTATGGCTTTAATTTGTAAAAAATAATAATAATAAAATGATCTTTCACAGCTACACACTAACAACTTGAAGAGGTAACTGATGTGAATGAAGCCTGAGCCACATTTTGGAAAAGGAAATTCTCCCAGCATGTTCCACTCTCTTTGATGTCAGGATGTCTGTTTAAATGCCATTTAATTAAGAAAAGAGATAATTTCCTACTCAGTCAATGAGGTTTCTCCAGAGACTGCAGAAAGAATACAAGGTAGCCAGTTTTCCAGAAGAAAATGATTTTTTTTCTAAATGAGGAAATGAATATTTCATAGGAGGAGTTTAAGGAATAGTCCCTATTGTTCCTCTACATCAGTAAGATATATCTATTTATAAGTTATGAGTTTGAGAAAAGAACAAGAAGAAGCAAAGCCTTTTTAATGGTTATATCTTAAGAAACAGAAATGAAAATGAATCAAATTATTCTACACTCATTAATTTCAGTGCTTACAGGTTCATCTGCATTTCTGTTTGAAAACAACCTGGTATATTTGCAGCAAGTGCAAATTGGTACAATTGCATGAAGGATTGGTATGAAGTAAGAGGACTGGGGCAAAGACACTAAGCTTTTATGTAAGAAGAGATAAAGACAGAAAGTATGAAAAGAAGAGCTGGCAAAGAAAGCAACTACCCTTAAGGAAAATACTTAAACAGAGGGACAAGACCAATGTGACAATCACTTGAAAAAAATGTACAGAGCACCTGAATTAAAATAAATGGAGAAATAAATAAGAATAATATAGATGTCAGTATCTACTATCATCCAACAAACCAACCAAGGGAAAGACATGGATGCCACTTCAGAAGCAAACTTCAGCTACTTCAGAAAGCCATTAAGTAGTAGTGACAGGAACAAAGTATGCAAAGCAAAAATTCTTTCAAACAGCATTTGACTAGTCGAGCTGTCTAATTTCTGAAGTACAGCACAAATAGATTATTTACTCTTAATATGAACCAATATAGCAGATTTATTTTATAAAGTAGAAATAATAAGAGTATTATTATTAAGTGCTGGAGTTACTTTATTTGAAATGAAATTAATGCTAAAACTAGTTTAGTTAATTCTAAAGCTCCATAATACTGGATTTGTTTATTTGAAAAGAAATTAATAATAAGAATAATCTAACATGTATTTTAGAGATTGGGGAGAAAATGGCTAAGGGAGGAGGGAAGAGGGATTTAAAAATTCAAAGGAATTATAGCAAGGATTTCAATGCATAAAAAGCTAATGGGAAGCTCCTTGATGAGTGGTGGCCTTGAAAGTCAATACAATTTCAATTAGTTCTAATGAGGAAAATGAATAGATGCGAACAGAAATGCAATATGACAGCATAACAAATAGTAAGTGAAAATAGGAACAGGTCACAAGAAATATTTAACAAGGCAGTTTAGAATTATAGTGGTGAAGCTAGAAAGACTGAAGTTCAGAATGAAGGATGATATGAATGTTCGTATCATCCTTGAATGAATCCTGAATGAATGTTCAGGAAAAAAAGAAAGAAAGGGGGAAATTGAGGATGAGGTGCCACAGGAAGAAATAATGGAAATAGAAGCACCAAAACTGCATAGAATTGCAGTTGGGGGAAATGTAACAACGTGAAAAGGAACAGAAAACTTTGCTATGTAGATGTCACAAAAGGGATGCAATCACCAGGAAGCGTCCTTCCAAACAATAGATAATTCTTCATATTAATCTTCCAATGCATCAACTTTTGCACATCTGCAACAGTGAACTCTGCAGCACATTGCATCTCTTGCTCATTTCTTTGGGTCAACACTCCCTAACCCCCAAATTCAAATACAGTTATTCAGAGAAGCAAAATAACCTGGATTGGTTTGAGAAATGGGGTTTTAAATATACAGAAATGGGGGGGGGGAATGAAATATACAGAATGAAATTTCACATGCAAAATGATCTATTATGGAAATGTAAAGCAAATGCTTAAACTGTTAGCACATATGTGCCAAGAGATCTTTGTCTCCTACTGCCTCCTTATAGGCTGCTTTTAGAGATTTTAAAATCACATTTGATACTATATCCTAAACTGTGGGGAAAATTGGAGGCCTCCTTGACTGATCATTGATTTTATTTAATATGCATGCCTAATCAAGAACCTCAAACCTCCCCGAGTCTGTTTTACTTTAGGCAGACAGTGATGCAATATTTTCAAGAACTCAGCCTTAAAAAAGCATTGAGAACACAGCATAGCAGGGAAGACTAGCTAATGTTCAATTACCAGAAAACCCAAATTATAACATTTGCCAAAAGGCCCAAGAACTATTTCTTTGATTGAGCAGGTCTTCTATATCTGGGGGAAGTCAGGTCCCATAGATTCCTTATAGGGATGTTCTCATTCTGGTGGGAAGGGGGTAGCTTGGGGGGGGGGATCTCTGTATGGGGTTTCTGTTTCTATTTCTTGCTTTGCCTTGCTGTAACTTTCAGCACCTTGGGAGGGGGGAAAGGAATGTGCCTCGAGCCAGCTGCCTTATCTCATCTCCGGAAAAGAGCAGCAGTATTGTCTTGGAGACTGGCGTTTATCACCTTCTAAGCCTGAGTTTCCCATAACATCTTCACACCTCAGGATTGGCTCGATGATGTATTGGACTTTGGGAGAGGCTCTGTCTGCAATGGTTTAATCCAGTGATGGTGAACCTGTTCAGCACCGAGTGCCAAAAAGGTAGCACAGAAATGTCGTGCACATGCACATGCTCGTCAGATCCCTGCTCCAGAAAAGCTGAACTTCTGGGCTCTAGTGCGCATGCATGCCCAATGATCAGCTGGCCAGCATGCATGTGCAGGCTGGTTTTCGGTACTGTCATGCACGCAAAGGGATCACGCTCCAGAAAAGCTGAATTTCTGGGTTCTGGCTCACATGCGCACCTGACAATCAGTTGGCCGGCACACACGCACTCACCTGTTTTCAGCACTGCCACGTGCGCAAAGGACAGCTGATTGTCATGCCCACATGCACACCAGAAATCCGAAAGACAAACAGAGATGGCTGCACGTGCCAGGCGACATGGCTTTGCATGCCACTTTGGGCACGTGTGCCATAGGTTTGCCATCTTGGGTTTAATCTAACATTTTAAGTGGGAAAACTTAGTTCCTGCCTACATTATCACAATCTTCCAATAAAAGTTTCCTTTTGAAATGGCTTTTGTTTCAAGAGTTCTGCTTTCTTGAGAAGACTGACGAGGCAGGACCTTACAGGATAGTAGAAAGGTAAATGTTATGCTTTTTTAGCAAGAACTGATAATGTAATATTGAAGGTGAGAACAATGAGTCAATATTTAGCTTGATTTACACTAAAAGAACTTTTCCAGTCTTTGCCATTAAACTGGCTCTGGGACAATGATATGTCAAAATCAATCATTTTACTTCTTTTTCCTTAGATAGAAACAGGAATGTAATGTAAATGACTTCTATTTTGAGATGCTGTCTTTCAAATGCACTCATTTGTAGTCAGCCCAATGGAAGCTGAAAGGGATTTCAGTCATTTTGAGAAATTCTGAAAACAAATAACTCCCTTCAATATGTTGTGTTTTTAATCATTATTAATGGCTTTATAAAACACTGACCCTTTGTGTTTCAAGGAGTGGGAGTAGTTACCCTTATCTCATCCAAAACAAAACAACATTTTCTTATAGTCTGTCTGTCTGTCTGTCTGTCTATCTATCTATCTATCTATCTATCTATCTATCTATCACCGCACTACACACACACACACACACACACACTGTGTGTGTGTATGTGTTTGTGTGTGTGTATAAAGGTACATATGTGCTAGTTGTTCATGACTCTAGGAGGCGGTGCTCATCTCCATGTCAAAGCCGAAGAGCCAGCGCTGTCCAAAGACGTCACGCTGGTCATGTGGCCAGCATGACTAAATGCCAAAGGTGCATAGAACGTTGTTACATTCCAACCAAAGGTAGTCCCTATTTTTCTACTTGCATTTTTACATGCTTTCGAAGTGCTAGGTTGGCAGAAGCTGGGACAAGTAATGGGAGCTCACCCTGTTACGCGGCACTAGGGATTTGAATAGCTGAACTGCCGACCTTTTGATCGACAAGTGTCTTAGCCACTGAGCCACTGCGTTCCTTTTATGTATATATGTGTGTGTGTGTGTGTGTGTGTGTGTGTGTGTAATCTATCCACGAGGGGTAGCTCTCTGGTGAAATATGTGCAAATAAATTTAACGAATAATTCAAATATTTTGTCTATACCCTGTCCACAATTCAGTCTTGTATAACTGGGAGTTAATAATATATAGTAAGGAAAAAAAGGGATGGGGACTTTTTTATTTCAGTTATTATAATAGTCACATTTTTCAGGTTATGTAGGATTTTTCACATTCATATTTAAATAATCCACATTACAACAACTCCCCTGTTTAAATGATCATATTACTATGCTAATGCCAGCTAGCACTCGTCTGAGGAAAGGTGATAATTGGAGCTGTCTTTTGCATGCAGTTAGTTCAGGTGATTGCCCCCAGCAACAAATGTTTATTGAGCACACTTCTGATGCTTGTTGTATATTTTCTATTTTGCCCTTTGGCAGTTACATTCCTGGAGACAATTCTACCCACAAACATCAATTCTTACTTCAGTTTTAAATCATGCCCATGATAAATACAGAAACACAGCTGCTGAAACATAGGCAGAGAAAGATGTAGAATGACATTCAGACAGTAAGATTGTTTAGTACTTCATTAAGCCTTTTTACCTCTCCATTTTGACCCAGAAAATAAGTACTGTAATCTCTTTAGTGTTAGTTTAATAATATCTTTAATATTTTTTCTATATTTTGTTTGTTTCCAACCAGCAGATCATGTTTTCTACCACCAATAATGATAATTTCCATTTATGCCTAATTCTCTTTTAGATAACATCAGTTTATGACATCATACTATAAAACTGTTTAAATCCAGCCACTGATGTCACTAAGCAATAGCAATAGCACTTAGACTTATATACCGCTTTATACTTCTTCACAGCCCTCTCTAAGCAGTTTACAGAGTCAGCATATTGCCCCCAACAAACTGGGTCCTCATTTTACCGACCTCGGAAGGATGGAAGGCTGAGTCAACCTTGAGCCTGGTGAGATTCGATCTGCCAAACTGCTGGCAGCTGGTGATCAGCAGAAATAGCCTGCAGTACTGCACTCTACCCACTGCGCCACCATAGCTCAATAATGCAGTCCATTAAAAAGTGGGGAAAAATTCTTATAGTAGTAATCAAAGACTGATAGACTAAATAATTTCTAGACATTTCCACAACAATGCAAAAGAAATCATCTGAGAAACAGAAGTCTTCATTCTGTAAAAAGCTTTTCTGTTTCCCATTTTGCTGAACAGCAATCTATAAATACTTTAATGCAGCTTTCTCTTTTTCAAAATTTATCGTTCTCCAATTCTATTATCTCCAACTACCAATGATAGTAGTAGCTGGATAGGAAACTGAAAACCACTGCAGCCTAATAAAAATGTATCTTACTAGAAAATAAATAAATAAATCTTTAGAAGATTTTAGAACTAGTTTACAGTTCAGCAATAGTTATAGCTGAAGTTTGATTAATTTCTGTTGATAGTATGTTCCAGTAATATGAAGCCAAAGTAGAAAAGGTTCTAACCCATATGCAGATTCTGCGGCTTGGGGTGTGTATGCGTGAATGTGTGCATGCATATAGTATGTGGTTTATTGCTTTAGTTAACTAAAAAGCAGAAATAAAAGATACAATAAAAAAGAAAAAACATTAGAGAAATATAAATATAATGCATATTTCAAAACCCCTCCATTTTATATTATGCACTCAAATGTTCTTTTTTGGATTATTTACTTTCTTTTTCTATGAAACACGTATAGATACAAATGTTATAGCTATAGACATGCTTTAGGAGTACCAATGTACATAAATTAAAATTAGTTGAGTTTGTATTTGTGATCTTGAATAAAGCTCCATATTATTTGATTCACAGCTAGGACAAAGGTACCGTCAAATCTATTATATTTTGATTTTTCACTAACACATTCCTGGCAACTTTTCTTCTAGACAAAAAAAAAGAATACCTCATTAGAAGGATAAAAGTGTATTATAAAAAAAAAAACACTTCAGATTTTAAATTGCTAAATCTGTCTTCTCTTTGCAAGATGTCTAAGATGATGAAGATAATATAAATGAAAAGAAAAAAAACACCACATATTTCTGTAAGTAAAGGAAAACAGAAAAAAACCCTTTTATTAAACTTTGAAAATCTTTGTTAAAATACTAGAAAGCACAAATAAATATAACATAAATAATTCCAAAAATGTAAATGCATTAAATAATAATGATAAAGTCCTCGACTTACAACCACAACTGAGCCCAAAATTTCTGTCCCTAGTGAATTAGTGTTGAGTGAATTTTGTCTCACTTTGCAACCTTTCTTGTCACAGTTGATAAATGAATCACTGCAGTTGTGAAGTTAGTAACACAGTTGTTAAATGAAATTGGTTTTCCCATCTACTTTGCTTGTCAGAAGGTTGCAATATATGATCACATAATACTGGGACACTGCAACCGTCATAAATATGAGTCATTTGCCAAGCATCTGAATTTTGATCATGTGACCATGGGGATGCTGCAATGGTCATCAGTATGAAAAATGGTCATAAGTCACTTTTTTCAGTACTGTTGTAACTTTGGTCACTAACTGAATTGTTGTATGGCGAGGACTGCCTGTATGTACATGTGCAATTGTGTGTGTGTGTGTGTTTGTGTGTCTGTGTCTGTGTATCCTCATAATGAAAACCAAAGCTGAAGAGAAACTGAAAAAAAAAAGTTATTATGACTTTACGACTTTTGGATCAGATATAGTAAAAATACAAAGTGGCCTATTTCCTTTTGAAAAATATGGGGAAAATATTTAAGACTGCTCTATTTGCTTCACATTAACCAAAACAATAAATCAGCTTCTAGATTAAAAAGCTAAACATTTTGTTTGGCTGCCAAATAAGCCTTACTTAATAATTTCTGTTTATAAAGCATTTGATGATATAAATCTGGAAAAATTATTACTTTCTTTGCATTTTATTCCAGAGGCCCTGCTTAGTGAGGTAAATACTGAATGTGAACCTTTAATATAGTTCTAAAACCTCTCACTGGATTTCTATGCTGATTGAAAATATAAATCCACCTGATAAACTTGTATTCCAACCACAGTTGGGGGGGGGACCGCTTCATATATAAATTTCTTGTTAAAAAGTGTGGTAGAGAGACCTTGCTCAGCATTACAAAAGATATTTAAAATAATAAACAAACTTTGTAAATGGTCACTTCTTCCTGAACATCTCTGTCTATTCCCTTATTTTAATTTTTTTGGCATTTTGTTTATTAGAATTCTCAAGCAGAATAATTCTTGTCTTATGTGAATCTGTCCTTAAGATTTTTAACTCAATTTTTTATGAGCCAAAGCACCAGATTTTGCCTCAGGTCTGATTTACAACATACTGAGATTTTTAAATGCATATATGGTTCATCATATTTTAAAAAAAAAAACTTTTAAAAGTGATAAACAACCCTATAGTGTTTATTTGTTACTTTCTCTTATGGATTAGAAAAAAAAATCAGCTTCAACTACATTTTTGACTGTTCCTCAGCTCATTTGAAAAGCTGGTTTTATACCGAAATAATAAATGTGATCGTTCCTTTTTTTCTATCTTTACTTTTGGAACCATCATTAATCAAATCAATTAAAATGAAATAAGTAATTTTGACAAAATCAAAATAAATGGTTTAATGCATCAATTAAGGAATTAAGTAGTCAAATGATATGGAAATAAGCTTTCTTATTTCCTAAGATTAGTACACAAGATTATCTACCTTAACGTCCTATCTGTTAATAACTTCTTTAACTTCAACCGCAATAACACAAGGGCTATCAACAGATACAAACTAAATGTAATTCACTTTAATCTTGATGGCAGAAAATATGACTTCAGCAATAGAGTAGTAAATGTCTGGAACACTCTACCTGATCCTGTTGTTTGTTTCTCTAACCCCCATATCTTTTACCTTAAACTGTCTACCGTGGACCTTACATGGTCTTAAGTGGTCCCTAAGGGGGTGTGCATAAGCGCACTAGCATGCTATCGTCCCTGTCCTACTGTCCTCATTTATATGTACTCATTTTATGTGTTTATGGCTATGTTTTGCCTATTTATATCCATTTATTTGTGCCATTTTTTCATGTGTCCATGTCTATGTATATACTGATACTTGTTTCCTTGTACTTGTTGAAAACAATTAAATAAATAAATAAATAAATAAATAAATAAATAAATAAATAAATACATACATACATACATACATACATACATACATACATTTTAGAAGAAACTGAGTTAACAGCTCAGTGTCACATTAACCTAAAGTGAGGTTGCTGATTCTCTGTGGTATTTTCTGAGAGAAGAGAAGAGAAGAAAAGAGAAGAAAAGAGAGGAGAGGAGAGGAGAAGAGAAGACCCTCTCAACATAAGTGAGTTAGATTTATTTATTAATTTATGAAATGATTAAGCACAACTAGGTGTTGTTCCTGCTAGTGTTGGTCCCCTTATGGATCCACTGGGAGTGAAAAAGCAAACAAAATATTTTGCTAAATTATTTTATATCTGTACTCAAGACTGAGCAAAGATATGAGTTCACTGTGTACATTCCACCGCAGGAATGAATTGCTGATTTGAATGTTGAATTGTAATCCAACATTACAGCACATTGAACAATCAGCTTGTCATTAGATGAATTTGATGAAGTGGTCTACTGAAGTGCACTATTATTTACATTAATTTGATGTGTAAACTGTCAACAAAGATATTTAAACTAAAATACAGCTCTTCAGGTAGTTCTATCAATAATTTAACTGTATAGTTTTTGCCAGTTTATTGGAAATTTGAAATAATTAACAATAAAATAATGGGTTCCCCTCCATCCATCACTTCCTAAACAGAGCAGCAAAAAAAATGTGAAAATCAGAATTTGTAACTTATGTGAGAGAATAAAAGCAAGGAATGGGAAGCTTAAACAAAAGTGCTGGTTGTAATTCTGCTCCTTTTATGACTCTAATCCTTTTTTTAAAAAAAAATATTAAATTTCAAAAGCAAACATTAAAACACAAAGACATAATGGGAAAAAGAAAGGAGCAAGAGGTCAAGTTGAAAAAGTGATTAAATATTTCATCAGATAAATATATAACCAAGTTTTTTTAGTACAGAGATAATACTGTAATCTCTTGCTAAGTTTAAATGAAAAACTTGTTCAGTTCGGGTTATGACAGAATGGTTGGCAGAACACAGGGACAACAAATAGGCTAATGATGATGCAGTCTTACAACAGCATCTGTCCCATTGCCTCAGCACAATTGTTGGATTCCTGATGATGGGGGAAAAAAGAAAGAAAAGGAAAGCCAGAGGTATCAATCAATCGCTTTGCTTATCTTACACTGCACACGTATAATGCACCAGAGGTAAATAACAGAGAGATAGAACAAGTTCAGGGGAAGCAAACAGGGTGAGAGAATGGTGAGAAATAAAATAGTGAGAGAAAAAAATCTCAAGGGCTTGTATTTCTTTCTTTCTTTTTTTTTTTTGGCCAATTCAAGGGTGGCAGATATCATTGTACTTCAGCAATGGGGAAAGGATCTTTCTTACAAACAAATCACTTGAAATAATTAGGATTTAAAACTAGTGCCACTGATGTTAGGGGAAGTCTATCTTTTTACAGATAACAGCCTGTCCAAATATTAATGAGAGTGAGTAGAAGTACAAATGTAGGCTTCCTCTTGTTTAATTTGCAAAAAATAAAAAAATAGGAAAAGTGCAAACCAGAAACACTAAAAAAAACATAGTGTTTTAACTTCCTTACCAATATGAGATTTATTTTAATTTGCTGTCTTTATTAGCATTTAGGGCTTGTAAAGGTGAATATACTGAAGAGAGGATAAGTTTGCTTCTGCTTCCAAATATTTGAAGTTCTATTTTATGGAGTAGAAATTTTGAATATTTATTCTGATGTAAAGTAAGGGGGGGAGAGGAGGGTCTTAGGGTGAAAGAAATTTCTCTTATTTCTTGTGAAATAAGAGAAATGAAGAAGACAAAACCTTGGTACAAATCTAGTTTAGACCTGTACCATAGACACATATAATCTACATTTCAACATTTCTACATTCAATTGCTTTGTTTTAGGGAGTGATATCTCAGAAGAATTTCCTGCAGGCCACTGAGATCTGTTTGTGAAATATATACTTACATTGGCAGGATAGATACCTTGATCATATTTACTTTGCAAAGTATCTCACCAACCTGCACCAATCTGAAATCAGTCAATCAGCCTAAAGCCAATCAAAAGTCAGGTGACCTAGCTATAAAGACAGGAACCCAATCAGTTGTCTACAGTTGAATAGCAGATCACTTTCATTTGAATATGCCAGCTGTAGCTTCCAGCAAACCGTCAAGAAATCTGTTCGCTGGACCATGGTCACTAAACCCTGAAGGCTTCAGGATGAAGCCCAACATTTAGCAAACCATTCAGTCTTGAAAAAGTAATTTTATGACCAATGCTTGCATTTACCACTTTTGCAGGTCTGTAAAGCAAAGAAAAGTTAAATAAGGCTGTAAACACAGTCACAGCTTCATTTATCAAGTGCTTCATTTAAAGACTGTTGACAGTCCCAATTGTGATTACTACATGTATGTCTGTGGATATGTCTCTGTGTGTACAATACAACATACATATGTATACTTACCTATAAAAGCACATGCATACTCATATATTTATTTATTTATTTATTTATTTATTAAATTTATATACCGCCCTATTCCTAAGGGACTCAGGGTGGTGAACAGCGAACGATAAAAATACATGTAATACAAACGTTAATAAAAAAAACCAATTAAAATATACTAAACACTCTGGTCCTAGATAATTCAAGACATCCCAGTTTAAAATAAAATCAAAAAAGCAATATAAAGGGAAAGTTAGGCCAGGCCAGCCTGCTGAAACAGGAATGTTTTGAGGGCACGGAGGAAAGTGCGCAGATCCGGAATCTTCTGTATCTCTGGGGGGAGCTCGTTCCAGATGGTGGGTGCCCTCACAGAAAAGGCTCTCCCCCTGGGGGCCGCCAGTCGACACTGTTTGGCTGACGGCACCCTGAGAAGCCCCTCTCTATGGGAGCGTACTGGGCGGTGAGAGGCTATTGGTGGCAGAAGGCGGTCTCGTAAGTATACACTGACTAACCCTCCAGTGGACATTACTATAACGTTTGATTCCTTGAAAATTATCAAGTAGATTCCCTCAACGATGTCTGTTTCAGATTCTAGATGAGGGAAATCCAGGTGACTTATGCTTGCAAAGACTACAGGTATTGTAATGTTAATATGAGAACTTTAGGCCAGCTAAAGTTGTGTAGAGATGAATTCCTTCAAAGTCTTAAGCTTTTTCTCCCCTTCAGTTATAGACCTGACTGCCTTGTGAAACTAAAATGTCTTGTTATTCAATGAATTTAATATTTTGTCCTATTATTTATGATGCTATGGCCATTGCATATTGTTATGCTACAAAATCTCATTCTGATTAAAAGCACTTTAGAAGCTCCAGCTGGAAATGCCCGTAAATACATAAAAACAAAGTAATAAATCCAAGGCTGCCTGTCCTAGAGGAGTTGTTAACTATTAATTAATACTGTTTATAAAACACTTTACTTTCATAGGTGCACTTTTTGAACCTTGAGTGAATATTTTTATGTCTCAATCAAATATTAATATATGTACTCAAACAATTATTCATAACCACAGTAAATGGAACACAATTCAAGGCTGTATTTGTGTTCTTTGTCACACACACAAATGAACATATGTGTATTTGTCCTATTTTTGCCTTTTTATTAGTTAATCGTCAATTTTACCGTCAACATAGGAAACATTATGAGATTCAGATCTATATATATATATAACCTATCGTCTGAAAGAGATCTTTTAAAATAAAGCTAATCTTATATGTGAAAGAATATGTTAGCGAATCCTATGTGTATTTTGCCTGAAGTTTGAACACACTTGTAGGGATTGAATTTAATTTTTTTTAGAATAAGAGTAAATGGAGTAATATAAATTCAGCATGATTTACCGTCTACTTAAATACAATACGGCTATATTCCAGTTCATTGGTGTTCCTTATGGATTTTAAAATGATAAACTCTAGAAAAAGTGTTTCATTCACAACTTTTTCTAACAACTATAACTTCTGAACAATCAAAAAGATTGTTTGGGAAGAAAATAACACCTGACCAACATTTAATGGAGCTTTTTAGCTTAGTAAAAAAAAAGCTATATAAGAAGGTAAATTATAGTGGTTAAATACAATTTTTATGCTGAAGAGAAAATAAGTAAGGAGAAATGTTTATCTTCTTAGCATGGTAGGAGCTTGGGGGGGGGCATTAATGGGAGCCAAATAAGATTCAGGACAAGGGGGAAAAAGTGCATTTTATTTTTAAAAAGTTATTGGCCACCCAACACCAGTTACATATTAATTCATACTTGCATTAATGAATTTGCATCCATAAGATTTAATTAGAACTATTATTAATAGCTTTGATAGGATGTTATAATATTATACAGGATAGGATTATTCAGTAGTTATTACTACTGGTAGTTATATAATATCTGATAACTTCTGTGGGTTCTGTTACAGCAGAGCGTCACTTGAAAAATACTTTGGGCATACACCCAATTTATGGGCTTCTAATTAATACCCTGTTGGCCATTTGCAGGGTTAAAATATTAAACTAGATGTACGTCTAAGTCAATCCAATAGATTTCACCTTGTATTGTCATTTTGGGTATTTGGCTCTGCCACTACAATTGTTGTCCCATTTGAACTGAATCATGATTACAGCTGATGTAGAAGTGTTATCAATTTGAATTAGTGTCTAATTATATTTATAATAATACTCAATAATAATATACATCGATTGCCTTTTTTAAGAATGCTAAGTAGAATTCACTTTTTTTTTTTACAGACATGCTTAGCAATAGAAATCAGAACTTTGTGCCTGTTAATGTGTATGTTTTACAGAATGTCATCTCTTTGTTAGCCTGACAGTTTATAATTAGTCAACTGGTGCAGAAAATGATTCTTCACACATTTATATGGTGTGAAGCCTACTCGGTGTTCAGCTAGAAAATAAAACAATGGGGATTTGTGTATAGGTAAAAGCATCATTTTGACATGAAAATAACTGACTAGCCTAATGAATAATACCTTGAAAAATAATTAATTGCCATAGATGAATGTGTCAGCTATTGTTAAGTCCTGTGTGTCTTCTTTCCCATCCCATGTGTTTGATGGCATGTGAGATTTCCTTACTCAAGATCTCTATCAAGTGTTTTGCATATGAAAGTTTTCTATGCATTGCCATGGAAAAGACTTCCAATGGGGGGATAGGTAAATAAAATTCATTAAGGAAAAACAAAGCAGGAAATAAAACCTCTTGATATATATAAAAATGAACTTGTTCACTAATGAGCTTTTTGTGTAACATGATGACTTACCTTGCCAATATATAAAATAAACTGAAGTCATCTGTAGAAAAAAATCTTTAAACTTTTAGGCTTTTTTTAAAAAATATATTGAAGACAGCAGTTGATGAATTATAGTCAAAAGCAACCAGCTATAGTTAGAAGAAAAAAACATGTTGTGATGTCCTTCTGATAGGGAAGTTTAAAATACAGAACTGTCACTAACAGCTCAGTTGCTATAGAAACAAAGCAGTTAAAACTTTTACACTGAGCAATGCTTCAGCAATGCTTCAGCACTGGTGTAGCACTGAGCTACACCATCCTCTGCTACCATTCTGTGGAATTGGGATCGTAGAAACACCCAGGAGCATAGAAGAGTTCAGAGGCAGATGCATAAATAAATGTCTTAAATGTATTTATTCATATAATAAATCATATTAACTATGTACAACAAAGATCAAGTCTCATGAGGAACAAACATGAAAAGAGAGAGATGGAGAGAGCATGGTGGAAAAGGTTGGAGGGGGTTTTATACTCAGGGTAAGCCCCTCCTTTCCACATAGGGGTGGAGACACTCTCTGCCTCCACTGGTCTGTATATGACACATGTGCCAATGGCTTGCAAATACTTGACACTTAACGTGTGGCAAAACTATTAAACTGAAGTGCAAGTTTTTAATCCTGGGATTAAAAATAGGACATAGAACATAGAATTATAGAGTTGGAAGGGACCTTGCAGGTCTTCCAGTCAAACTCCCTGCTCAAGCAGGAGACACTATTCCATTTCAGACAAATGGTTATACAGTTGTTTTTTGAAAGCATCTAGTGTTGGAACATCCATACCTTCTAAAGGCATGCTATTCCATTGGTTGATTGCTCTCACTGTTAAGAATTTTCTCCTTAGTTCTAGGTTGCTTCTCTCTTTGCTTCTCTCCATTGTTTCTGGTGTTACGTTTTGGTGCTTTGGAAAATTGTTTGCCCCCCTTGTCTTTGTAGGAGCTCCTCAAATATTGGAACACTGCTATCATGTCTCCCCCAGTCCTTCTTTTCATTAGACTAGACATACTCAGTTCCTGTAACCTTTCTTCATATGTTTTAGCCTTCAGCCTAATCATTCTTGTTGCGCTTCTCTGCACTCTTTCCAGAGTTTCAGCATCTTTTTTATATTATGGTAACCAGAACTGAATTCCAAGTATTATAGATTAGATGGTGATGAATCGGAAAAGATCCAAAACAGTGTGTGTGTGTGTGTGTGTGTGTGTGTGTGTGTGTGTGTGTGTACCATATTTTTTGGAGTATAAGACGCACTGGAGTATAAGACGCACCTTAGTTTTTGGGGAGGAAAATAAGAAAAAAGCTGATTGGCAGGTGGATCGGCCTCCAGAATACCCCCAGAGTATTCACCAGAGATGAATTTTAGCAACGGGTTCCTTGGTTGTGAGCTCTGTGCCTTGCTTTTTTTTTTTTTTGCTTTTTTTTCCTGCCTCTGAAACGTCTGAAACTCTTGTTTCAGAAAAAACTTTTTCCTGCCTCTGAAAGCCTCCTAAACAGAGCTTCAGGAAAAAAACCTCTGAAGTTTTGTTTGGGGGCTTTTTTTCTGAAGTTTCATTTCTGATGCTTTTTTCAGCCTCTGAAGCCTCCGTATAAGACACAGCCAGATTTTCACCCTCTTTTTTGGGGGAAAGAGGTATATCTTATACTCCAAAAAATATGGTATATCTATACTTATATCTATATATTTATATTATCTATCTCTATAGATAATCTATTTTTGTATTTCTACCTCTATCATTTCTATCTCTGTCTATGTCTATGTTTATATTTAGAGAGATGTGTACAGGTAGTTGTTGACTTACAACAGTTTGCTTAATAACCAAAGTTACAACAGCACTGAAAAAAAGTGACTTATGGCCATTTTTCACATTTGTGGCCATTGCAACATCCCTATAGTCTTGTGATCAAAATTCAGATGTTTGGCAATTGACTTATATCTATGACGGTTGCAATGTCCTAGGGTCATGTGATCACCTTTTGTGACTTTCTGACAAGCAATGTCAATAGGGCAGCCAGGTTCACATAACAACCATGTTACTAACTTAACAACTGCAGTGATTCACTTAACAATTGTGGCAAGAAAGGTCATAAAATTGGTCAAAATTCACTTATCAACAGTCTCGCTCAGCAGCAGAAATTTTTGGCTCAATTGTGGTCATAAGTCAAAGCATGCCTGTATACATTCATTCTTTCTATGGCATAAATAATCCAAAAATAATATGTAGCACCTGGTGATTTAATGGAGAAAAGTTTGCAGTTTTCAATAGCTCCCAATATGTTCAATTCTATTTTAATATGCTGATATACTACAAAGAATTCAATCCATATATGAATTTGAGCTGAGTTCAACATGTGGTAATTATAAGAGATGTGTCCATATAGTTTAAAATTTGAAACTGATTTGGCATTATCCCCTACCAGGACCTTGGGATCTCCTGACTCTCTCCTATCCTGAGATTTTAAGATTAGGGTCAGTTGCCTTTTACGACATGATGCCTTAATTTATTTCTAGTCCATTTTTAAAAGATGTTGACTTCCTTTGGACGGAAGCAAACTCTGCAAAGACTTTAGTGCTTGATATTCTCCTCAGGTTTTTAGAATCACTGTCATAAGTGTGCAGCTTTAGCCTCAGGGCTGCATATAGTCTCTGAAAGTTCCAGAGTCCCTCTACAAGTTGAACCAAATTCAAAAGGCTAATGTGAAAGAAGGGAGAACATACAAGAGAAGAGATTATATTTATTGGACAGCCAAGATGGTGTTGTGGTTAAAGTGCTGGACTAGTTGTCTAGATCCACCCTCAGCCACGGGAAGGTGACTTTGGATCACCCTCAGCCACTAAGCGACTTTGGATCTCTCTCTCTTTCTCTCGCTATCTCCCTCTCTCTCTCCCTTCCACCCCAACCTTCTTCACAAGATTGGTGATACAATGAAGATCCTTTGTATGTCAATTCAATTTAAGTGAAATGTAGTGTTCCTTTTTCCTTAGCTATTTTCCCTCTGACTTTTGTGCTGTTCAATCTCCAGGTGCCAGTTAAAAACAAAATTTGGCTTTCACAGCTCTGCCCTCAAAAGGCCCTCGTCAAAGTTGAATAATATAAAACCAGGGTGCTAATACTCATGTACAATTTGACCCACAGCACAAACCCCGTGCTGGAAATGAATACCTGAAAGAAAATGGTATTTTCTTTGTATTTGTTTTTTGTCTTTTCTTTGCTAAGTTACCTCCACAAAGTGTCGAGGTTTACTGTTTATTCAAGGCCAAAGTAAGAACATCTTAACAAACCATAGAATAACTTTCAAATCTAGCCTTGCTTCGTAATTTGTATGGTAACACAATGCTACACATCTCATAAGGACAAGGTATAATAATTATTATTTTCTTATTTATAACAGGAAAGTAAGCCACAGGAAACTGAACCTATTAAATGTAGCTTAATTGCACAAAATGTTATACTTATAGAAAGGAAGCTCCAAGCATTCCACTTTCTCCAGATGCTATCAGCAACGGATGTTCTCAATGATTTTTTCTAATAGATGCTGCCATTAGAATTTCCAAGGGAAACATTAAATATGGATATAAAGGGTATTTTTTTTTAAAAAAAATCTCCCTGAAAGGGGAAAAATCTAATTAACTGTTTAATGTTACTCACTGAATCCCTTTTGTTGTTTCCTTCATCGTCTTCATAATTGCTTTGCTGATTTTTAATTAAGCATGCATTATGTGAAACAGGCTACATAAATAATGGCACCACCAAGATGCACTTTAATATCTATTCAACATTCATTTAGTAAGTACAAAGGGCAGGAGAAATCATTACTGAAGCACGCTTAAAGAGCATAAAGCAAGAGAGATCCCTTGGCCATGCTCATTATCTGATTAACTTTAGTGACAAATTTACAATATAAACTCATTGAAAAGATTAGAAAGATTTATGGAGTGTTTAGTTTACTGTTTGTTATGCTGAACCTGTGTTCCATGGATCATAACCTTGATGAGCCTCACTTTATTTCCTTCTGGCAGGTAAGTATTTTGTTTTTTGTTTTTTTCTTCTTCTTTTAAATCATTAGCTCAAAATTTAACAGTGTTCTTCTCTTCTGAATTTATCCTGTGAAATCTCTTCTTTTAAAAGTTCATTTATTCATTCCTCATTTTTAAATCAATATGTCTGTGTAATTTATGAATATTAGAGAAAACTGTCCAATAAATAAACTTTTAACACTAATCCAGTAATTAAAATCTAAAAACTCACCTGTTAGATGTGAGCTTTTACAGCTCTTACAGAACTTTGGTCTCTTTCCAGACATTTCTAGAAGAACAAAATGCTAATTTATATTGTCCTTACCTCTATGTAATTGTTTGCAGTTGTTTGATGCAGATCTTTAAAATGGGTGCGTGGTTTGGCAATAAAAACTTTAACTCTATTCATGTTTTGGCAAGAAGAATACAATTTAAAATACAACCAAGGTTTGAGACCTGAAATTGCTAACCCCTTAAAAATGAAATTTCACTTGTTGCTATGGCAACAATTACCCAGATAGTTCTTTATGAAACACCTCATGACATTTCCAAATATAGTGTTGTGCCTTTCAGATCTTTTCATGTCTCTGCTGGCCAGTGTAGAAGATTAAGTTCCTTTACAGTATATCTTTTAAAGAAAATGGATATTTAATATGTTTAATAACTTTTCCTGAGTTTACTTCATCTATTTCATAGATACAATGTCTATGGCTCTCTTATGAAGCTTGAAAAGAGTTCTATTTTCCACAGAAAGAAATGTTTTACTTGTAAAGAGTTAGAAATGCCATTTGAGAAAATATTATTTAACAAATTGGGTACAGGATTAGCAGTACAGGAAGTAACTTCCCAATGGATTTAATATTGAGTAAAGCACTTTATGCCAACCTTTATCAAACTGGTACTCACCAGATTCATTAACGTTAGCCAAACAATGATTGAGAATTCTGGAAATTGAAATATGTATATGTGGATATGTGTAAATTGAGAACACTAGTATCTGTGTGATACTATCTAGGAATGAAGATAACTAAGAAATATAAACAAGTAGTTTCCACAAGTCTTAAAACAACTATGATTAAAGCTAATTATAGTTTTAAGAGAGACTGGTTAAATCAGACTCCATGTTAGGATGATAAAGACTTGTCAGATTATGAAAGCACTTGATAAAAGAGATGCTTAAAGGCAGAAACTGGATAACCTTCCAACTCTATGATTTTATGATTCTATGATTAATATGTTGAAGTAGGACTTTGTTTGTATTTTTGTTTTGTTTTGTTTTGTTTTTGCATTGTTTCAGTCATCTCTAATAAATTGTTTGGTCTTTATTAGAAATTAACCTAAGCTATTGAATAAATTCTTAAAGCAAATGATGATTAGTTTCACAATTTATTTTAATTCACTGAGTTGAAATTTATTATTTGCAACCCTGTGCACAAGTTATGATAAATTATTTCAGATTTTTATGCATTACAGTGTGGCATCTAATAGTATTGTCAATTTCCACCCATGGAATTTATTATTATTATTATTATTATTATTATTATTATTATTAAATTCTTGAATCTTTAAAGTTTTTATGTCTTCATTATAACTATTACTTTGGCAGGTTGGGAATATAAAATATAGTTATAAGTGATGATAATGTAAGTATTATATTCCTCTATCTAATTTTATATTGGTGGTACAGTATTCTGAAAATAATTCTGGATATAAGATTAATTGAAATAATTTACTTACTTTCTCTAATATATTTTAATGGACTTTTCTTCTATGTTTTGGTTGTGTTTATTTTTCTACTGTTTATTAATTTTTTTTAGTTTTCTCTTTTTTAGATTTTTTAGTTATTTGCAGTTTTTAGTTCTTTATATTTTGTATTCTGTTTATTTTATTATTTATTTATTTTATTTATTTATTTTATTATTTATTTATGTATTTATTTTTGTAATATTGTTATGGAACAATAACAATAATGGAGAAAAATGAAAAGTGTCATGTGTTTTACTTTCCTTAGTCATCCCTGATATCTCAGCCTTAAAATTGTTCAGGGAAATATTTAATAAACCTATTATAGTAAAACCATTTAATGTATCTATCTAAAATTTGCTATGATTAGTGTCCTCTATGGGGTCTACCTTCCCTGCTATTTTAATGCAATTTGACCAGGAGAAGGAGAAAGAAGAGGAAGAAGAGGAGGAAAAACAAATGCAAGTGTTTTGATCCTTATTGCCTATGGCTGGATTTCTTATTTGAAATAAAATATAAGCAGCTTACAGAACATTGGTTTGACTCTGAATCTCTGCACAATCTGAACTGAATCATGCTTTCTATGAATCTCTAATCCAAATTCATTAGTGTTGATTCACAGAGATCTAGAGAACATGTTCACATTGCAAAGACATAGCATTTGTTATTACTACCACTTTTTCTCTTGGTCAGACTCTTTAATAACACTTATGCCTTTTAGAAATTTTCTTTGGACAAATTGAATATACATAAAGAGACAGACACCATGTATGATTAATTTAAAACGAACTAGGCATCTTGACACAAAGCCCCCAATAGTGATGAATTGCAGCTACTGCCATGTCAGCACACATAACCAATAATGCCTTTATGGTGTGGCTCATTACATCTCTTAATGGGAATTGCATGTCTCTGAAATCTTTACAGCTCACTGGTGACTGATGGAAAAATGACAGGTTAACCTCAATACTGATGGAGATGCAGCTGAGTCTCTTTCAAATAAATATTTGTCTATCTCTGTCTCTTTGTCTCTATCATCTTGTTCATCTCTTGTGCTCTCTCCCTCCCCATCTCTATCTGTATCATCTCTAACATCTATCTCCACTTCTTAATCTCAGTATGCATTATGCTCTTTGGCATTCTGTCAATGTTATGAACACTGTCACTTGGGTCTTGTTTAGAACCTTTAGGAAGAATGAATTTGGGGAGGAACAGCTTATCTCTGAGTTTAATGGATTAATTTCAACAATGAAGACTGTATTGTTGTAACAGATTCTTTCCTGCAGTTTTAATTAAAGGTTCCCTACACTGTGTAAACATGAACTGGTTAAGATGGTAGAAGAAGATGTGAATATAAGGATAGAATTGGTCACAGTGGTAAAAGAAATTATGTCAGAGAAGATATTCTGCAAAACATGTAGATAGCCTATAAAGAATAGTAAAATTATAGTAAAACTAGAAATGATAGAGAAACAGAAGCTGCTTAGAAAGATGATAGTCTTAGCTATCACATTCTAAAATGTGGAAAAAGAATGCAAACAGTGAAATAAATAGACATCTAGACCTCTAAGATGTAATTTCTTGCTACCAGTTTTCTTCAGGCTGCTTAGAGCCTCATGTTAGTTTTTTTTTTTCCTGATCCCATTGAAAATGTATGTACTAAACAATAGGTGTAACATCTGGAAACCTTTGGCATAGTGTTTAAAGTACTTTAAAAGTTCTTTTGCATGTAGCTATACTGGAGATCATTCAGAATTTCAGAAGTCAGCAGGGACGAAGCTGACATCTGTTTTAAATGCTAATGAAGTATCTGACATTTTGGAGGAACTGTATTCCAAAAGTGGAAGAAAAAACACACACAGCTTATAGTACAAGTGCTATCCTTTTGTTCTGTAGAAGATCAAAGCTCAGATATGCTTTAAATTCTAAAACAAGATGCCACATTTTCCTCAAATGGCCACTCTTGGATCACAGGGGTTGTTCTCCCATAAGGTGTCCTTCTCTTCTAATTTGCACCTACTGAAAGCTTTACCATAATTTACATACCTTTCTTTCTTTTTTGGGAGAGAGATAAATGTGTCTCATACTTGTACTTCTTTGACATATCAAATGAAACATGGATAGAGATTGATGTGAGATATAAAAAGAAAGAATATTTGTATTATGAGCATTTGGAGGGAATTTCCCTCAGACTGTGGAGAAAAGGACTGGAATACATAGTTTGGTGTTGTTACATCAAAGATTCTCATATTTTACAGTAATTCAACTCCCTAATCTGATTTGTATGTGTGTGTGTGAGAGAGAGAGAGAAAGAGAGAGATCTCCTCCATGCCTTGTGGTGAAGTGATGGCAAATTAAATAAATAAATAAAAACAAAATAAATAAAAGTAATGATTTCATTGGATTTAGAATCAGACAATAAATAATAATACATAAGATATGCAGTGAAAAGCTAGAATGCTGTCAATATATTTACTCCAGATTTATATTTCCTATGCAAGGCAGATCAGTTATTTAATAAATTTAAAATAAACCAAGTTGTTCATGCTCCCAAGGAATTGATATGACTAAAATTTGTCTTACACTTTGAATTACTTTGAAAGAGAACAAGTACATCAGATTCTTCTAACTCATAAGCTAACAATGAGTTTAGATTTATTTATTAAAAGCAAAGATAATTCATGTAAGGACTATGGTTTTGCATAATATAAAAAATCTTATGTAGCATTCTGGGATAGAATATATAAAACATATATTTTATGTACTTAGTCAAATAACTAAGTCCGTGTGGAAGATTCATAGTACTAATGTAAATATTTTAAATGTACATTACAAATAACCTGACTCTAAGATATAACATAAATCTGCTGTAAATTTCTGTTGAGACAGTTTTGCAAGCCCTGACAATAGATTTCATCACACAATAGGCAGATCCATCTGCCTTTCTCTTTTTAAACAATTAAAAATCCCTTCCAAATCTTGTTTATTTTCAGATGTATTTGAAAATAAAAGTATGTATTAAAAGCTGCATAAGAAAAGCAGTTGTAAGGGAAGAGAAAAAGAAAAATTAAAAAGTATATACTGTATTTTTCCGTGTATAAGATACATTCCCCCCCCCAAAAAAAGTGGGTGGAAATGTCTGTGCATCTTATAGAGTGAATGTTCCTGAAGCTCCGCCCACCCGCTGGCCCCCATCCTTCGGTCTCTGCCTCCCCGCAATTTGCTTCCTTGCAGCAAACAGCAAAGAGCCTGTTCAGCTTCAGCACAGCTTGATTTAGCACGAGCAGCTGATTGGTGGTTGGATCTGCCTCCTGGAATACCGCCTATCAGCTGTTCCAGGCTGCTGGGATCGCTGTCTCCCATCGCTGCCTCCGCATGTCCTGTTTTTGGCCTCCACATGTCCTGTTTTTGGCCTCCGCATGCCCCACTTTTGACCTGTTCCAAGTGGTGGGGATAGGCAGCAGGGGACCAAAAATGGGATGCATGGAGGCCAATACACACACACACACACACACACACACACACACACACACAGATGAGCCACAGTGCCACAGTGGTTAGAATGCAATACTGCAGGCTACTTCTGCTGACTGTCACCTGCCTGCAATTTGGCAGGTCGAATTTCACCAGGTTCAGAGTTGAGGGGCAATATGCTGACTCTGTAAACCGCTTAGAGAGCACTTTAAAAAGCATTGTGAAGTGTTATATAAGTCTAAGTGCTATTGCTATATATACAATTTGAGAGCAACTGGGAATTTTGGGATTTGTAGTTCCAACAATTTTGGAGACCACTACAAAAAGGGAAATCCTCTTTAGCCAGTTCAGTGGAATCTTAAAATCAATGAAAAAAACAAGTCAGTAAATAGAACGTGTCCTAATCAACATTATTACAAGCTCAATTTTAGAATTTCCTTTTTCCTTCTCCTTTATGCAAAAATAGTAAAACCACCAGTAGTTCACAAAAATGAACAAGCGGGCCCCAAATTTTGCTATGCCATTTGCACCAGTAATTAAAATGAATGCCACCAATTATTTTTCTGCTGATTAAATTGATTAGGGCTTACAGTACTAATGAGAAGAATTTACAAGATCTGACTAATACATTCAGTACATAGTATGTTTCTGTTGTTTTTTTTATCAGTTTGGAATACAAATGGACCCTGAAAGTGTATACATTCTCATCTTTATTTTGAAAGATAACCTGAATATAAAATTCTAGTATAATGTGAAATTCTCTGTGTTATGGAAGATATGAGAAAGGTAGGAGGTAGGTAGGTAGGTAGGTAGGTAGGTAGGTAGGTAGGTGGGTAGGTAGGTAGGAAGGAAGGAAGGAAGGAAGGAAGGAAGGAAGGAGGAAGGAAGGAAGGAAGGAAGGAGAGAGAGAGAGAGAGAGAGAGAGAGAGAGAGAGAGAGAGAGAGAGATAAGGTGGCTCTGTGGGTATAAGGTTGGGTAAGTGGATGGATGGATGGATGGATGGATGGGTGGACAGACAGACGATAGATAGTCAGGGACAGAGAGATGAGGCAGAAACAGATAAAGTAAAGCGGCAGACAGAAAATATACAGTATGTATACACATAAATACACATTCAATAGCTCCTCAAATGATCATATTTAGATGTTGACAATACACTCTAGTCGATAAAAATACTGAGGTAGCAGGGTTATAAAGTATAGTAATAAAAATTACACATATTAATGTCCGATCTACAACAGTAATTGATTTCTATATTTGATCGCTTAAAATACACAGAGATACACGGCACATATGGATGCATGGCCATACCTCTGAAATGCAGTGATTCAAATGTTATTTTGGGACTGAGAAGACCCAGGATCAAATCCACATTCTATTGCAACATACACAATATAATGTTACATCTCTCATTTTATCTCAGCCTAACCTGTTTTCAAGATTTTGGAAGTAAAACTTTCTTTTTTCATCAAGCCGGGCTGGCTTAACATATTTTTAAATTTTAATTTTTTAATTGGTTTGTCATTTTAAACTGGGGCCAAATTAATATATATTCTTTTAATTGTTCTTAATGTTTGAATTGTATGTTTTTATCTGGCAGTACACCGCCCTGAGTCCCTTGGGAGAAGGTGTGGTATATAAATTTGAAATAAAATAAATAAATAAAAATAAATAAATAAATATTGAACTCAGGTTGCTTTTAGCTGGAAATCAAGGTAACAAAGACAACCTGCTTGTTGTAGTCAGCCTGCTTTCACAGATTTCTAGCTTCAATACATGTCAGGCAAAATGTACACATTCTGAATCCATATTCACTTATCTGGATGTGTATCCAAGTCAATTTTTTTTTAACTTATTAAGCTTTATTGCAGTAAAGTATCAGACGCATGTCCCAGTTTGAATACCCAGACGGTTTCCTCCAGACAGAAAAAGCCTTTTGAAAATAAAGGGGAAGTTGACTGGAATAAACCAGAATGACCTTACTGGACTTCTTGAGAATTATCTGGAGGAACGATTCAAGAATAATGAAGACAGAGGAAATATTGTCTTAATCTGTAATCACCATCAAAAGTCCAATTACCTACACTGTGTAAGATTGTTGTCTTCTTTTCAGTGTGAAACAAAAAACTGCATTGTTTCTATTGTTTATTGCAACTATTCAAAGTCATTACTTTATGTTTGATGCCACCAAAACTTGTCTACTGTGCCAAGGTTAAATTCTTCTTTATCTTTTTATTTAGGAAGTTGTGTTTTGAGCCAGCTGTGTATTTTTTATTTGTATTTTATTAATGTTTAAAGCAGCAAATATATATATAATAATATCTTTTCTCCTTTCTTGCCTAATTTTGTTGATCAACTGTGAGATAAATCTGTCACCCAAAGAGATGGGCTGGTTACCTTCGTCATGTTCCTAAAAGTTACAATGACCAGAAGTGGTACTAGTTATTAGAATTAGTAATTTTTTAAAAATCATTTTTTAATTTTTCTTCAATTTCTTAGAAAGTACATAGATTCTGATGGACCCATGCTGGAGTTAGAAGGAAAGATAAGTAAACAATATTCCCCCTGAAAGGTTCCAGTCAGGTACATTAGGCAACCCAATGACCTCTTGGAAAATCTTTCTTTCCATCTATAATATAATATAACCTGGCCAGAGGTGGGATTCACTTACCTTCCTTACTGTTTGCAAATGTGAGCACACACTTTGCTTGCATGTGCCACCTCTGCACATGCACACAGCCTTCCATGTATGCGCATTGCTCACGCAATCACAGTCGCCACTACCAGTTCGCCTGAATCTGATAGAACCAGCTGAATCCCACCACTGATCCTGGCATCATTTCCCCTCCCCTCACAATCCTCAGAGGGCCCCAGTGAAGCTTTCTCCCCTTCTTCTTCCTCCTCCCTTCTGGCTAACCTGCAGAACTATCTTCCACTTTGCTGTGATAGGAGAAACAAAGAAGTAATAGGCCACAAGGAAAACAATTCCCCATGTTCCTAGGGAAGGAAGAAGGCTCACCTGGAGATCATTGGTGACTTTCCCACCTAGACCTACCTCTTCAATAGGCATCCCAATTACTCCCCAATCCTTCCCTCATTGCCCATTACCATTTCAGATTTTAGCCTCAGTTCCAAAGCAGTTGCTGCTTGCAGTCACACCTTGCACTAGCAGATTAGATGCAGGAGCCAAAGGGAGGCAGGGAAGAAAGTGGGATATGCTTCTCCCATATTTCCTTGCACCACACAATCTATAGGTTTCTAGAAGTGTAGTTGGAAATTATGATCATGTGATTGCAACTAACAGTGGTGATGCTGTGGTAGTCACAAATTTGTGAATGCAACTAACTGAAGATCCTTAAAATTTCAATTACATGAGAGTAATTAGTCTCATGTTTTGGATGCATTCCTTAAATTAATCCATTTGAAGTACTTTGATTGAAACAATGATGTTATATGATGTAGTGTTTTACCCAATTGAAGGTTCCCAACTGACAAATTTTTAGGGATATACAGATATATATTTTTATTTTTTATTTATCTTTTAGGAGAAAAAACAGAGATCATAGGGTAAAAGGTTGGACATTTTGATTGTCATCTTCAAAAGGTTTTGTAAATTTCACATCCTAGTCCCATCTTCCTGCTTCTACACAAAATAAGAAATATAAACTATTCATTTGGGAGGAACTGAAAAATACAATGGAAGATGGAAAATTGTTGAAAAATAAGGATGTAGTTTTTAAGGAAACCATTGTCTGTGTTGTATTTGCCAGCACTGAGTGGCTTACATTTATCTGAAAAAAGCAGATATGCAATTATAGCAAGGCATATCTGAATTTCTGTTGCACACTGTCAGCATTTCATTATTAAAGGCTCTGCAATATAATAGTAAAGCAGAAACTAGTCCTTCCAACATAATAGTTGTCCATTGTTGTTCAGCAATTAGCTCAAAGGAAGTTCATATTTCCTGTTTCAAAGCTCACATAGATCTGAATGATTATTTCAGTTAAATACATTACACTGTACACAATTCACAGGATACCTTTTATTATTATGCAGCCAGTCATATTCACCTGCAGTTCTGTAGCCTGTTTGAGATGTGTAAAGTAATTATAACAGGTTTCCTTAGTGAATGTAAAAACCATAGAGATGCTCAGCATCCATACCACTTATGAATAACATTTTATAGTATACTTTATTTTGAACTGACAAATTTTACCAGCAAATCATAAGCTAAGTATTTATGTATTTACATAGCAGACAAAACAATTTAATGGATCATCTAATCCAATTTGATGGTTTGAAGACAGTGCTTATGTGAGTATTTTGCATTCATTGTAGAGTTTTATTCATTTTAACTTTCATTAGCTGTAAGTATAAGTGCTTCATTGAAGCTACCACATTGGAAATGATGTTATCATAATAAATGCAGTCCTGTAAAAGCTTCCTTTGGCTGCCTAACATCTAAAGAGACCTAGTGATTTACTTATATTTACATTGGTCAAATAAATACATGGTTGTGAGTACTAGGATAAAGAAAACATATGATCAACAAGACAATTTTCTTAAACAATTTGTTGCGGAATTTACAATTTTTTTAAAATTTTCCATCCTAAATCAGCCAAATACTCAGCAAAAATTATACTTCTACTTTAGCCAGGGGTGGGTTCCACTTACCTTTACTACGGTTTCTAGTGGGATTGCACGCATGCGCTCTTCTGTGCATATGCAGATCACCAATGATGATGTTGTGCAGGGTGGGCGGAGCCTCCTGCTGGTTTTACTACCGGTTCTATAAAACCGGACAAAACCGGGAGCAACCCACCACTGACTTTAGCATACATCTAAGAAATAGGCTTTTTCTGAGCACTCTGGCATTATAAACATGGAAATTCTAATCATTAAAGCAAGAAAATGTCCTCTCAGAAAATGTAGCCATAAAAATTTCCACAAAGGAGAAACTGGACTGTCACTAGCAGACTAGAATCTGGATTCATTGGTTGGAGCACAAAGTTTCTAGAATTCTTTCTAAGGAAGATGTTTTATTATCTACACTTGTAAAGTTGTAAAGTCTGATAACATCTGGCTTTTTCAAAAGCCCTTGGGAACTAGGGTTTTGGTTTCCTTTTGATTTTTTTTTTTATTTGATTTATATGCCGCCCTTCTCCGGAGACTCAGGGCGGCTTACAATGTGCTCAGCAATAGCCTTCATCCTTTGTATATTTTATACAAAGTCAGCTTATTGCCCCCACAACTGGGTCCTCAATTTACCTACCTTAGAAAGGATGGAAGGCTGAGTCAACCTTGAGCCTTGGCGAGATTCAAACCTGCAGTAATTGAAGGCAGCTGGTCTTAATAACCAGCTTAATAACAGGATGCTTTAGACCACTGTACTACCAAGGCTCTTTCAGAGAAATAACCATCTCACACTGAATGTTCATTCAGTATTTAACATAGGAGAATGTTATGGTAGATTCTTTCATATGTCATAAAGTCTTTCCAATCATAAAGGCCTCTTGAGAAAATTTTACTGTTTTCATACTTGCATAAGTAGACATCATCCCGCTTACTGTATAAAATCTTTTCTTTGTTGTATGACAGAAGATACTGAATTTTAAACCCCAGTGGATTGGAAGTAAAAATTATCTTTTAAAAAAAGTTATATGTTACTGTAATTTCTCCAATAAGATTTGTACTGAATAAGGTTCAGTAAGAAATCACTGGGTATTCCTAGGGAAAAAAATAAAAATAAAATAAAATACAACTCAGTAAACATAACTATCTGTTCATCCAGTTATTAAAAACCTGAGTATGCAATCCTTCTAAACCAGACATTTTGAAGCTGTCCGGGGAGTAAAATAAAACATGGTTTAGGAATGATGGATTAGAAAACAATCCTTTACTTCTTTATTACTTTTATTCAGATGAGAAGGCATTTGCTTTTCAGCACTTGAACCTGTACAAAAACTGGGTTGTACTAGACAATTTTATGAAAATCAGGAAGGTTTGACATTTTTAACAAGGCACAGTAAGATATATTCTCTCACTAAGCCACTCAGTACCCACATGGTGATTTTTCAAATATGTTCCACCAAAGGAGCTTCAAACACTATTCATTTTCTTGAATCAGCATTTTGTATCAAATTGCCAAAGCTATCCGAAAAGGACTGAATGGGAGAACTGCTGATCATTGGCAGGTCTTTTCCCATATTCATAAAATCAAGTTTGCCAAAGTGATCAGTTGCTTTAGCATTCCTGAATTTATGAATATGCGAAAAGACCTGCCAGTTATCCAGCAGTTCCCCCAATTCAGTCCTTTTCTCTTCATTGCAGTGGCTAAATTCTGAAAGCCATTTTTTCTTTGTGTATCAATCTCCCTCTGCTGCCTCCATTGTGAAAATCATTTCCTAAACTGCCTCCCTTTGTATAGCTGCTATATTACAATAATCTTGCTTGACTTTGGATAAAAATGTTGAATGAATTGATTTATTTGTTACTGCTAAACTTTTGCTTCCCAAACCTTGCCACACAAATCAAATGTCCCCTCCTGTCTATTTCTGCCTGTCATATCAAAACATTACTTTAAAAAAAAAAATGTTTAAAACTTTGCAAACTCCATTGTCAATGTTTGTCTTCTCTGCCTGATGTAGTTACTCAAATCTGGCAACTTCTGAAAAAATTCAAACCTGCCACTCACACCTCCATTGTGTAAACACTCAGCTCAGATAACTTGAATAACAACACAGCTATGTCAAGGATGTTCTCATCTATTTCCAATAAAGTTAGGTAAACTTTCTGATTATCAAGGCTATCAAGGATGTTCTGATCTATTTCTAATAAAGTTAGGTAAACTTTAGGGACCAAAGTTTCTGGAGAGATTTACACTATTTGATCTTGAAAAAAATATTTCCAACAAATTTGCTATAAAAATTACTCTGCATGACTGACCTATGCACAAACCTTTGCCTTCAAGCTAGCCTCTTCTTGTCACTTTCCTGTTTTTCCTCAACAAATCTGCACACACTTTCTGCCCGGTGAAGCTCCAGTAACAAGCTTTCATCTTCCCCCTTTTAACTTTTCCATTTAATATTAATGTAACCACTGCTGCTCTAACAATGTAATTGACCTTTTTGCTTATCATACAATATAACTTCCTGCTTTCTTTGATCAAGTTTCTGCAGTCAGCATGGGGAGCACAAATTGTCTCCTCTTATACATTTGTTTCAGTGATATGACTAACCAAATGACAACTTTGTGACCTGATACCAGTTCCCAGCACTGGATCATGAATGGGATGGGTAACCCTCTCCTTGCTCTTTCTCATTGGATTTCAATCATTGGTCTACCCAACTGTGGGGAACCTAGGAATGCCAACTGATAATAACCCATTTATTTAAAAATAGTGAAAATCTGCTATTTATAGTAATGAATGTGTGTAGAATTCAGCGGTTCCCCATTACTGAAATGGCCAAGTTCATGTTGTGTTTATGTCATGCTTGTAATATTGTAGTAACCTGTTGACTGAATTATCCAAAATGTCCCTCTGCCTTTTGATTCTTTTTTTTTTCTGGAATGTTCCTATTAGCACTATTGTGGACACTTCTTTTGACTGTCAGTTGTTACACTAGCTGGGAATGTGAGATCATCAACAGTACAAATTAATGGCATTGACAATTCATGCCCTGCATATTCAATTATTTGGAAGGCCTGCTGGTGGCTCATATATTTATACAATTGACTCAGTTATTGAGCCACAGCTAATTGATTCTGTCCTGTACTAGAATAACCACATCACAATTGTTAAGAGCTTCTTTTTCATCAATCTCTGATTCTTTACAATACAGTAGATTCCATCAAGATTACACCTGGAACTTGATTGTTTGAAGTTTTAAAAAGCATGATAATCACTTCTTTTTTACTGGCCCTTGAAGCTGCTATAAAATAAGTAGATTTTTATTTGCATTTTTAAGTGTATGGAAAGTATCAATATGTACAGACCTTTTAGTTTAAAAGCTCCTTATTTTATATTTTGATGTTATGATTAATTGAAATGCATTTGTGTTTCATTTGTTTTTATTATTATTATTATTATTCTATATAAGTTCTTACTTACAAGCACATATTATTCATAAGATGTAGAGGCTGCCAAACTCTACATTACTCTCGGTAGCTTACTTTAAAAGCAAATAAATAAATAAATAAATAAATAACAAAATTGCATGCATGAAGACAAATATACTCCCTGAGACATAATGCATTACCAACAGGACTCCACTCCATTCTACTCCAACAGTTTATTTTAAAGAATCTAAGGCCAGAACCACACAGAGCTCTGGAAAGAGATCATTCCAGAGAATAGGCACCATGACAGCAAAGATGCATTTCTTCAGTCCTGATAGATAGCATTGTTTGATTGAAGGCCCACCAAACATTGTACATCTACTAATACAACATAGATAACCATGGAAGTGTTCCATATAACTATGGAAGTCTTCCCACAGAACGAAGAAGACCTAGCTAAGATCTTACTCTTTTATGTAGTTCATTAGATGACCTTTTGACAAATCATTTGTACTCCTCAATACAATAGGTAATAAATATTAAAATGTAAAATTCAATTAATGTCTTCACCGAAGGAGATAGAGGGTTTGGTGAACTTGTGTAATAAAAACAGCCTTGTTTTAAACATTGGGAAAACAAAAGAGATGATTGTTGATTTCAGAAAAGGCAGGCACAGCCTCACAGCTCTGTGTATTAATGATTCGCCCGTGGGAGTAGTTAGCAGCATCAAGTTTCTGGGTGTTCAGCTAACAAGTAGGCTAGCTTGTTTGCTCAACAGCAAGACACTGATGAAGGGCACAGCAGAGCCTGCATTTTCTGTGTCATGAGAAAAGTATATTCCCTTCCCCTGTCCTTAATAATTTCTATAGAGATACAATCAAGAGCATCCTGCCATATTGCATTACAGTCTGGTTTGGAAGCATCAGACAGGAAGGCAGTGCAGAGAGTGGTGAGGAAGGCAGAAAAGATTATTGGTAAGTCACTTTCTTCTATTCAGGACATAGCATATAAGCATTGCTTGAACAAGGTCTGCAGTATTGTCCGGGACACTAGACATTCCCTTCACAACCTGTTTTCTTTGTTACTTTCTGAAAGGAGGCTTTGTGGTATCCAAAACAGAACATCTAGATCAGGGGTGTCAAACTTGTGGCGTCATGGCAGCATCATGTGATGTATCTGGACTTTTTTCCCCTTCACTAAACTGGATGGGGGCAGAGTCGGAACGTGACACATCGGGCCTGCGGCCCGCGAGTTTGACACCCCTGATCTAGATTCAGTCAATTTTGTTCCGTAACTGTGGACTCTGTGAACTCTCAAGCTTCCTCTTTCTGCTATGTATTCAAAATGGACAGTGATTAATAATGATAGATAGATAGATAGATAGATAGATAGATAGATAGATAGATAGACAGACAGATAGAGATGGAGATAGATAATATATATTATATGTATATATAGGTATGGGTGTAGGTGTGTGTGTGTGTGTGTGTGTGTGTGTGTGTGTGTATAGCATGTGTATATGTGTGTTGTGTATGTGTAGATATATACTTTGTTTTGAGAGCAGGCAACAGAATTTCATTTTTAATGTGTGCCATTGTGCCCACAGTAAAAAATTACAATACAGGTTATCTCATCTTATTAAAAAAGTGATGAACTCAATTTGCTCTGTTAGTTTAGTATATTTATTTAAAACATTTATCTCATTTATGCTACCATTTGATAGAACTGAAATATACTTGGCTAAAGAATAAAAACTGAAATATAGGCTACACAACTGAAAGCTAAAAAACTGAAATATACTTGGCTAAAGAATAAAGTTGGCTCTCCAGAATTTTGTTCTAATCTAGTAACAATTGATTCATGTCAGGACTAAATAACTGAGGTTGTCATCATCTTTGTTGATATCCTTCTGTCTCTTTTTCTCCCTCCCTCCCTCTCATTCTCTCTCTCACTCACTCACACACACACACACACACACACACACACACACACGTTTTTCATAAATTTCATTAGGCACTGTTATTATCTATCTCTATCATCTCTATCTCTATTATCATCATCTACACTTTGTACAGCTGACTAAATTGAGAAGCTTAAAATTGTATTGAAGCTGAGGTGAACGAATTCCTGATTTACATTTTGATTTGAAAAACAGAAACATGAAAGTAGAAACTGATTTTGAAAAACCCTTTAATCATACCTTTTCATTTTCTCCCATAACTGTTTAAAGTCACACATTGCTTTCTTCATTTCATTTTCTCCGCTGCCCTATTGTGTCTTAAAAGATTAAAAGATTCCTGCCAATTAGCAATTATAGACTGAGTATGACATCATTGCATTCCATAGCCCATTAGAAGTGGTATGTGCTAAATATCACTAACATGTGATCTACTTCCTGAAAAACGTTTGTTTATGTTATTAATATAGGTTGGGACTCTGCCAAAGTGATGTCCTAGCAAGCTTATCAAACAGCATAAATCTTAAAATATATCAGCTCCAATAAAGACACAGGCCTTGACACAACCTAGGAAAATCCTTAAAAAGAAAGAACAAAGAACTTCCAGGGAAGAAATGGTGAACTGAAGATGGCGTCTTTAAAAGCAGAGACTGAAACTGTGGTGGAATGAAGTGCTTTCAATTAGACTATCTCTTTGTAATTCCTCTCAGGAGAAGAGAAGACTTGCAATCGCCCACAAATGCTTCAGGCAGCTGCTCCTCTTGAGGAGCCAGCAGTCTTTGGTGGGGCTAGACCAGGGGTGTCAAATTTGCATCATCATGGCGGCATCATATGGTGTATTGGGACTTTTTCCCCCTTTGCTAAACCGGGTGTGGGTGTGGCCAGCATGTGATGTATCCAGCTTGTGGGCCACAAGTTTGACAGCCCTGCTCCAATCCTACCGAAGACTGCTGGCTTCTCAAGAGGAGCAGCTGTCTGAAGCACTTGTGGGTGATTGCAAGTTAGAGCTCTGGAAGATGGAGGCAGCGCTGACACCTTAAAAAGGACACTGAGTTCACATGCTTTGCTTTTTAGCTATTATGACCTTTGGATCAATAGGTTTTACAATGCCAGATGAATTTTCAATAATCTTTAGCAAAGGAAATTTTAAATACAAATTTAGGGACTTTTTTAAAAAAAAATATTTTCTTTTTATTAAGGAATAAACAGTTGTAAATCATTACCAATGCTTGTTGCTGAGATAAATTGGATAATAGTGGTGAATTATATATGAATTCACCAAAAAAAAAAACGTAATAAGTAAAGTAAATAAAGTTTCACAGAAAGAACATCAGTCTAATAAAAAGTTAAAAGAGAACATTTATTCTATAACAGAACATGAAATATGCAGCAAAGCTTTCCACATGATAGTTAGTGTTCTGTAGATGTGTTATACTGAAACCAGCATGGCTCTTGAGACAAGCAATTCTTCAAATTCTATTCCAACACATCTGGAGAATGTTGGCAGAGTTTAAAATTACTGGTTGGAATCTGAACTAAGCATAAAAGTTTGTTTGATATTGTGGATCTGATTTATGGGCCAAGAAATTGGGTAGTTGATTTCTTCTGTTAGCTTATTTCTATGAGGAAGAAGAAGTTCTGCAACAAATTTTCAAGGATAGTTATTCTCCACAGGGCAGAAGCACTGCAGACTAGAGTAGAGATTATCGTACAGTGAAAGGCAAGAGATTGATGCAGGTTCTGTAACCATTTCCTAATTATATAAGTACAAGAATTTCATTCATAAGAACAATAGTCTGGGCACCGCAATTGTAAGGGACTTCAACAAGTTGGAATAAGAACACAAGGGGCTTATGAAGGAGGATTGGAAAAAGACCAGAAATCAGTTCTGTGAGGAATTGATAAAGGAACTGGTTATATTTAATCTGCAGAAAAAAGGATTGAGAGAAAATATTACAATAGTCTTTAAACATCTGAAGAGTTGTCTTATAGATGAGGGATTAGACTTGTTCTCCATTGTTCCAGAGATCAGGACTAGAACCACTGGACTGAAACTGCAGGGAAGTAGATTTAGGTTAAAATTAGGAGGAATTTCCTGAGTAAGAGTGCTCAGTTAGTGGAATAGGCAGCTTTATGAAGTGATATTTCTCCTTCAAAGTTCATTCAAAGGCTAGATACACTTCTAACTGAAATGGTTTAGCAGAGCTTTGTTCTGAGAAGGAGGTTGGATTAAATTATTTTTGAGGTCCTTTCCATTTCAATGATTCTATGAATTTCTTGAAATTCCCTTCTCCTTTGAAATTAATTAACTCATTAAAGCATATTTTCTTCCACCAGATTTCATAACATTTTTGGTGGCTAAAATTTTAGAGCAAAACATGAGTCTTTCTCGATCAACTTCTGTTTTTCAATAAGACATTTTTGTTTTGTTTTGTTTAAAAATCATTATCCCTTTCTGCTCCTTGTACTTCTCTATTATATATTTGGCAAGTTTACATGAAATCCGTGTCTGGCCTTCATACAGTTTTGATACCTACTGCGTAATCCAGCCTTTAGATCCTAACCTCTTGTTTGAGCCATTGGAAATGGTTACTTTGGAGGTAACTATATGATACTAAAAGAGCATTATTTATTTGCAAGGGAATTAAGCAGCAAGTGGCCCCAAAGCTTTTTTAAAAAGCCGTGGTGGCGCAGTGGTTAGACTGCAGTACTGCAGGCTACTTCTGCTGATCACCAGCTGCCAGCGGTTTGCAGATCAAATCTCACCAGGCTCAAGGTTGATTTAGCCTTCCACCTTTCCAAGGTCGGTAAAATGAGGACCCAGATTGTTGGGGGCAATATGCTGACTCTGTAAACCACTTAGAGAGGGCTGTAAAGCATTATGAAGTGGTATATCAGTCTAAGTGCTATTGCTATTGCTAAATGTAAAATGAAATAGATTCAGGGAAGCTAAGGAAGGATTAATCTGACACTTTCACTTTTTCTTACATCTGCATTTTTGAACTCTCAAGTCTTTTGCATTCTGTTTAAGAAGGAATTTATGAGACTTATATATTCTTAAAAGAAAAAAAAATGAAACAAGAAATATTTGCATTCATTTGCATCAGCAAAATTGGTTTTTCTATTCCAATGGAAAGGATCATACATCTAGCACCACTATATGTCATGGTTAAAGATGAGAATCTTGGCAGGAAAAAGACTGGGAAATTCTGATTCAGCATCACATAGATTATGTCACAGTTAGACATTTTATCATGAAAAAAATCATTTTTCTTTCTTCCACTGATAAAGTTTTGAATCTCAACTTTTCTCTGTAGTGATTATGAATACAAGAATTTGATAATTCTTTAAAACAATTAAACAATGCTGCATTCTAATATCTAGCATGAGACTTGCTTTCTACAGCTATTTAATTTATTAATCTATTAAATTTCACATGTTGGGCAAAGGGCCTGTGAAGTGGCTATTTCCAGATAGGCAACTCCATGTGGTTCTTAAGAAGTCCACAATGATTTAAGCCAGTATGTCACCAAAATAATTCAAATGATTAATATTCCTATTAAAGTTCTGATTTGTATGAGTGGAGTGCTCTCGAATGCAAAATTAATACACTATTAAAATGACATTTAGTGTAATATTCATTATTATTTTGGGGGTTCAAGCTACAACATTATAGTTAATCAGAACCAAAGATTTTTTTAAAAATGATGTTTTTTACATGACTTAAACATTCCTCATCTATTATTTGCAATGGGTATTTTTAAAAAAATCTTTTGTATTGTTTGTCTTTTTAAAATATACAATTTTTATTATTTATAGCTGAAATGCAAACTAAAAAGGTCATGCATCTTAATTTAACAATACAAAAAACAAAAACAAAACCCTTACAGGGATGGAAAATAAAATTCTCTTAACATTTGTTCTGCTCTGTGGTATAAGTGAAGTCATCAAGATGGTGGGGGAGGGGAAGTATCTGTGTCTTCCTGAGATAAATCCTTCCCTGTTTAAAATGTTCACGTGTGTTTGTAAATTGTTCTCTCATGTTGTAAGTAGCCAAGGGAAGATTGTGTTTTTCATATTATATGCTGACTTTGCCACAATTTTGTTTGGTAACTTCCTTGTGAGCAACCTTTTATTGGGGTTGAGTTAAATAAACATTTCTGTTTGGCCATTTCTCTGACCTGAAGAGCCAATTTATATTTTACAAATTTATTGATGTGTAATCCCTGCAGTTTACCGTATCCTGGTCTTTAAGAGGGAAAATATATTATGTTCCTCTTCCTAAAGATTACTTTCAGGAGCCTCTTAATAGATGCTTCTAGTCAAGGCCAGGTCAATGAAAAAGATCAAAGATGTTACAGTTAACTTGTAAGCAGATAGCAAACCATTCTTCATTTCGTTTATGTATCATATTAAGTCTTCTTGGTACAGAATTTTGCCAATTCTGTCACAAGTTTATAATAAATTGACATAATACTGTAGTTCAATTCTGTTGTTATTAGAGTGATCAAGTGTGTGTGTCTCTGTGTGCGTATATATATAAACACACACAGACACACACACACACACTTGATCACTCTAATAACAACAGAAGTTTTATATATATACATATATATATATATATATATATATATATATATATATAAAAACATGCTGGGGCAGACCAGGTGTCTCGATAGGAAAACACTTAATCTCTCCCCTGGCTCAAGCTGATGAAGGAGGAGAACTTGTGGCTCAGAGGTTAATACAACTGCCTAACATGCAGGCAGCCCAAGTTTGTATCCAAGTAAGGGTATGGCTAGCTGATGAGAGCTAAATAGCTTGAAATAGATCTATACTAGTCTCCCTTTATTTCTTTATCAGCGAAATATAAATTTGATATATATATATCAAATTATATCATATATATATATATGTACATATATATATATATGTACATATATATATATATATGTACATATATATATATATATGTACATATATATATATATATGTACATATATATATATATATATGTACATATATATATATATATATATATATATATATATATATATATATATATATATATATATATATATATATATATGTTATATATAATATAAGTATTAAAAAAAATACAGAGATGATACAAGATACTTAGGTCAAGATGCAACATACTCCAGGCAAGCCTGATGACTTTGGCACTTGAAAATCTATAACGTCCTTTTCTTGAAAACAAAAATCCAATAATGATATATAACTAGCAATTTTCTCTCTTTTAGAACACCCAAAATCGGCAATGTGAAGCCTTCTCATTTTCTGACTGACTCTAGTCAGGTACAGGCAGCTCTACCTTTTGAAAATATTTTTGTCTCAGTGATCAGGGTAATTCCATTCAGTTACATTATTATTTGAATTTTGGAATAAAGTGTCATTAACATGCAGAAACACTTTGTTGGAGGAAAAAATAGAGAACAAGGAAAATAATTTATGTGGGTATGCCTTTGAATCAGTTTTTTATTCCTGCTGACTACCTGTCCAAGTTTTTGCAATTTTTAGTAAGATTTTTTGGAAGTTGTTTGCTTTTGTTTGCCTTTGTTTACTAATTAGAGCTGAGACAGAGTGGCTGGTCCTGTCAGGCCCATCCCGGCTCAATCATCTAATAACAAAAAATCCTCAACTCCATCCATAGTTAAAGGTGTACTGATTTATTGATGTCAAGTGGTTACAGCATAGTGAAACTAAATTTGAGGATTCCTGTACAAAGTATCCCTATGTTTCACCCTTTGCCCCAGATCTCCCCCCTGGTCAGTTTTCTAGTGTCCAATAAAATTTAAGCAGATTTTCTGGTAATAGTTCTGAGGTTTGGTGCCTCTTTGATGGGCAGCTGCATTCTGTTCCCAGGCCAGGTGGCCTCAGACCACTCTTCTGATATCTCTAGTCAACACATAGAATCATTTCTGTTTCCTGTCTTTTCTCCATCATGACAGCTCCCTTTTCCCCATGATTTATTACAGGCTGACATCAGAACAAATCAGGGAAGTATGACTCTTCCCCCATGACTCTTCTCGTTTCCCCGGCTATCCAGAGTTTCAGAGCCCAGGCCTTAGACTGATGCTGTGCAACGCCAAGTCCGTGGTTAATAAGGCCCCCCTCATTTGTGAGCTAATACAGGAGAGGGGTGCGGACCTGGCAGGTATTACAGAGACCTGGTTGGGCCAAGGGGGGGTCCCCCTCGTAGAGATGTGCCCACCAGGTTTCCGCACATTCCATCAGCCAAGGGCCCAGGGCAGGGGTGGTGGGGGGGGGTGGCTGTCATTATAAAGGAAGGTCTTGATCCGAGGGAGGCCACTGTACCTCAGATAGCCGGATGTGAGTCTCTCCTGGTGAAGTGGGGCCATGGGATGCAGGTGGGCCTGCTGATCGCATACTTGGCTCCCTGCTACATGACAGCAGCCCTGCCCAAGCTTCTCAACATTATTGCCGGGGTGGCGGTTGATAGCCCCAGACTTTTGGTCATGGAGGATTTCAACTTGCCATCTGCCGGTGAGGCGTCTGGGATGGCTCGGGGTTTTATGGCTTCCATGACAGCCATGGACCTGACACAACTAATTCATGGCCCTACTCACGCAGGAGGACACACTCTGGACTTGGTTTTTATCTCTGGTCAGTGGCTGAGTGGTTTGGATATAGGGGATATAGTTACTGAACCCCTGTCATGGTCGGACCATTCTCTCCTGAGGCTGGACGTTTTGACCACTGCACCCCACTGCAGGGAGGCAGAACCAACCAGTTGGTTCCGCCCCAGGCACCTGATGGATCCTGACAGGTTCCAGAGGGAGCTTGGGCCAGTTTCTGAAACTCTGGCTCACGACTCGGCTGAAGACGTGGTGGCTGCCTGGGATAGGATGGCCACCGGTGCTCTGGACTGAGTTGTGCCTTTGCGGCCTCTGACCCGACGCCGAACCTGCCCGGCCCCTTGGTTCTCCGAGGAGCTGAGGGAGATGAAGTGCCGGAAAAGATGCCTAGAGAGTGGTTGGAGGGCCAGTCGCTCCAAATCCGACCGAACACTAGTTAGGTCTCATATTAAGACCTATCTAGTGGAGATAAAAGCGGCAAAGCGTAACCACTTTTCTGCTCTTATTGCATCGGCAGATAACTGCTCAGCCGCCTTGTTTAGGGTGAATCGCTCCCTCCTACATCAGGGAGCGCGGGAAGGGCAGGCTGAGGATTTTGCAAGGGCAGGCTGAGGATTTTGCAAGGGCAGGCTGAGGATTTTGCACAGTATCTGCACAATAAAATCGCTCAGATTCAGGAAGGCTTGGACTCTGACTGGGTAGATCCTGGCGGGGTAACTGAGGCTGGTCTTGAGAATGTTATCTGGGATGAGTTCAACCCTGTGACTCCTGAGGACATGGACAGGATCCTGGGGAGGTTAAACACAACCACATGTTTATTGGACCTGTGCCCCTCCTGGCTGGTACTGGCCACCTGGGAGGTAACACGAGGCTGGCTCCAAAGGATTATAAATGCTTCTTTGAGAGAGGGTTTTTTGCCTCCTGCCTTGAAAGAGGCAGTGGTGAGGCCCCTCCTCAAGAAGCCTTCTCTGGACCCGGCCATTTTGGCAAACTACCGTCTGGTCTCCAGCCTTCGCTTTGTTGTGAAGGTTGTGGAGAGTGTGGTTGCGCGACAGCTCCCACAGTACCTGGATGAAACGGTCTATCTAGATCCATGCCAGTCCGGCTTCAGACCTGGGTACAGCATGGAGACGGCATTGGTTGCATTGGTGGATGATCTCTGGAGGGCTCGGGACAGGGGTTGTTCTTCTGTTCTGGTCCTGTTAGATCTCTCAGCGGCTTTTGATACCATCGACCATGGTATCATGCTGCGCCGGCTGGAGGGATTGGGGGTGGGAGGCACTGTGTTGCGGTGGTTCTCCTCCTATCTCTCTGACCGGTCGCAGTCTGTGTTGGCAGGGGGGCAGAGGTTGACCTCGAGGTGCCTTGTTTGCAGGGTGCCGCAAGGGTCGGTCCTCTCGCCGCTCCTGTTCAACATTTATGTGAAGCTGCTGGGTGAGATCATCTGTGGTTTTGGGGTGCGATGCCATCTGTACGCTGATGACACTCAGTTGTACATCTCCACCCCAGACCACCCCAATGATGCCCTCTAAGTGATGTCCCAGTGTCTGGAGGCTGTGCGGGTCTGGATGGGGAGGAACAGGCTTTGACTCTACCCTTCCAAGAGCAAGTGGCTGTGGATACCAGCGTCCCGATATAGCCAGCTGGTGCCATCGCTGGCTATTGGGGGCAAGTCATTGACCCCCACAGAGGGGGCTCGCAACTTGGGTGTCCTCCTGGACACACGGCTGTCTTTAGAAGAGCATATGACAGCTGCGGCCAGGGGGGCTTTTTATCAGGTCCGCCTGATATGCCAGTTGCGCCCCTTTCTGGATCGGGACTCCTTATGCACAGTCACTCATGCCCTGGTCACGTCATGCCTGGACTACTGCAATGCTCTCTACATGGGGCTTCCCTTGAGGAGCACCCGGAGGCTCCAGCTGGTGCAGAATGCAGCCGTGCAGGTAATTATGGGAGCGACGTGGCGCTCCCACATAACACCTCTCCTGCGCGAGCTGCATTGGCTCCCGGTGGTCTTCTGGGTGCGCTTTAAGGTGTTGGTTCTCATCTTTAAAGTGCTCCATGGCTTAGGGCCAGGATATTTGCGAGACTGCCTGCTGCTACCGATAACCTCCCACCGGCCAATACGCTCTCACAGAGAGGGCCTCCTCAGGGTGCCGTCGGTCAGGCAATGTCGCCAGGCGGCCCCCAGGGGGAGAGCATTCTCTGTGGGGGCACCCGCCCTGTGGAACGAGCTGCCTCTTGGAATACGATTGATCCCGGACCTCCGGACCTTCCGTAAAGCCCTGAAGACATTTTTATTCCACCAAGTCGGCCTAGCCTAAATGGTTTTTAATTGGGATTTAAAATTTTATGGATTTGGGGGTTTTAAATTGGGAAGCTAATGATTTAATTCTTTTTTAATTATCTTAACTTTTGTATTTGTATGTTTTTTAATTTTGGCTGTTCGCCACCCTGAGTCCCCTCTGGGAGAAGGGCGGTATACAAATTAAATAAATAAATAAATAATAAATAAATAAAGTGGGAAGTGGCGAGATGGCAGCTCTGACAGGTCAAGATCACTGACTGACCTTGTGCCTCAGATGGGACTAGAAATCAGTCTTCTGGTTTCTAGCCTGATGACTTAACCACCACTCCAAACTAGCTCTATCAGCCCTTCATCCCATCCCATCAACCCGTCCCACTTGTTTGGGCAGGAAGGGCATGTTGTACACCTCATCAATCAAAGAAAAGGGCCTTTCCTGCCACTGACTCAGATTTGTGAAACATCTTGCCCTCAAAACTGAGGAAAGACCCCAATGTTGGGGTCTTTTTGGGATCCCACAAAAGGATCAAAACCTGACTGTGTAGCATTGCATGGGGGGCATAGGGGTCCACACAGCTCTGGGGCTGGTTGGCTCAATGAGAACCCTCTCTCCCCACACTGTACTGACAACTCCTAGTGTCCTCATCTTGCAGTTCTCCATTTTTATTTTTGTAATTCTTTAATGTTGTTTCACATTTTTAACACGTTTTAATTCTAAATTATTCCGTTTTTAATGTTTTATTATATTAATTCAATTGTATATCGCTCAGAGCCCCTCTATGAAGGAGATAGGCAGTTAAGAAGTTTGATGTATAAATGAATAATATGGAGATTGGAACACAGCTATCCTTCAAATGATATGCTCCTTCACTTTTGCAGAATGGATTTTGAATGAACACCTTTATATAAAAGAATACACATGAAAACATTTCAGAATAGAGAAATACTTAGGTCAAGGGAATATTACATTTAAATTACCTTAAATACTTTTTAGAAAACAATATAGGCCAATCTAGATATTGATTGAAATATACTTGAAGCAAACTGACCATCCTTATTTATCGGAGTTGCCAGAAGTCTGCATCTGTCATCTTGTTTTACAGGATCATCTTGGGATCCAAGTCCAGTCCATTTCAGGGGCTTTTCCAGACAGAGGAATTCTATTGCAAAGAACTGTCAACTGACCCCAGTAACCTTTCCAAACCCACTTGGAGTTTCTGATTCTTTTCATTCATTACTTTGGAAACCATAGATAATCAAGAATCTGGGAGGATAATTGGAGTCACTCTCAGGGCCCTGTTGTTTGCTAGAAAATCTCATTGGAAATTGCTGAATAAATACAATACATCAGATCAAATTGGGTGCCTTTGAATTGATCTGGCAATTCAATGGACTTCTGTGCATTTGTACACATCCTTTGAATTGAACCGAACCAATGATTTCAATCAACTCTTTCCAACAAATGTGTTTATTTACTTAAGTAGGCTTATATGCCTCCCTAACCCCTGAAAACTGTGAGCAGATTACATACCAATTCTTCTAAAACAGTGTTAAAACAAGCACAATAAACAATTAACAGAATAATAGCATACAAATGTCCTCTTCATGCAGCATGGAATTCATTTAAAGAGACATTCCCATTGTAGAAGAGATCTAACTGATTACAGGAAAGCCCTCACAGCAGGTTGAAACAGCCAGATTCTAATGGACATTCTAACTTCCTTAGGTTTGGACCTAATCAAATCTCAGGAGGAATGCTGTGCAAAAGCAAGAGAGGCAGAAGTTAAGAAGGATCTGTGAGAAGAGAAATGGAAGAAGTTTATCCATCCTGGCATTATTGGAGGGACAGAAATCACTGGGAGTTAGCGATCCTAAAGATGAATAGGTTCTGAACCACATATGATGTTGAAGGTGACAGTCAGTATCTTAAATTGCTCCCATAAGACCATTTGTAACCACTACATATGTTACAAATTGTCCAGTGGGACAATTATGGGTAAACTGAGAAGCCTTGGCCATTTTCCCCCTTGGACAGTTCTTAACTTCCAAGTAGTTTTCAATGGCAAATCCACATACAGTACATCACTTTTCAGTAATTCAAACAAGAGATGATCAAGTCATGAGTGATTGTAATTAGGGTCTTCCATTCTAAGAAAAAGTCATAACTGGTATGTCAAATTAAACTGTTCAAAGGCTCTCCTGGTCACAGGTACTACCACTTTTGTTTTTTATTTTTATAAGCAGAAGCTGCGAATTTCAAAGGCTTCCTAAATTATTTCCAAGATCAAAATAGAGGACTGTGACTTTATCCCCAAGATGGAATATTTATATATCATATGGTTTTCCCTGAATCTTGCTGGGACTTTGCTCAGCAGGATCCTAACAGTGTCCTATCACTGCAGCAGTACATCCTCTGTTTGTCCAGAGGAAGATTTATAACTGTTAACATCAATGTTCTGATGATAGTGGAGTCCATACTGGCAGATGACCTTCCCAAGCAGATTTATGTAGATATTGAATAACAGTTGTGGGAAGGCTGAGTTCTGTAGCACCTTACAACAGAAGATTCAAGAATTTGACAAGAGTTCTAATAATTTCCCTTTATCTTCCAAGTGAAGGATAAATGATAAAATGATCTTCCTTTCCCTCCCTCCCTTTCCTCTCCCCTCCCCAGTGTATACACCAGATACAAAGATAACAAATCCAAATCTGTCGAGAGGTTCCTACAAAAAGCCTTGGAAAGTATACTTATGTACAGGAGAATAGAACAGGTCAGGTCAGGACAGGACAGGACAGGACAGAATAGAATAGAATAATAACTTTATTGTCACTTTGAATGTACACTAATGGGCATACATTAAAATGAAAGGACAATAGTAAGCACAGTTTGGACAGATTATCACTGTAGCCAAAGGAAGGGAATGACATTGGAAATGTCAACTGGCTTCATTTCTGTCTTAAGACTGCAATGCAGAAGAGCATTTAGAAGCCATTTCCCCCCCACTCCAAGGATCTTTTCTATCAAAATTTATGAGAATTTTCTCCCCACCCCTATCTAACTGGCATGCAGATTTTAATTTACAATGAAACACAGTGCAACAGGCCAGCCGGAAACCACCCTTTGTATCAGGAGAAGTTGGGAAACATCACTGTGATGTAACATAAAAATTGCCTTCCTAATGATCTGGAGGTAAGTCAAGGACAATGCTCTACATGCTTACATAGTTAGTGGTTCATTCTCACATTGGTCATACAATGGAAAGCTAATGCAGAAAGAACAGAGTCTTTCTTAAACCTTTTCCTAAAGAAATAGATGGTGGATGAAGAGGACAGAATGGTCTGTAGGAGATTTTCTAAAGTAGAATTAGAAACTGCTGGCAATTCAGAAACTTTTTTTAGACTTATTCTCTTTAAAACAAAGATCACAAGCAAGCAATGTATATATATTTCACTGGTAATGTCTACAGTACAATGTAGACGGAAATGTAAATGGAAAAAAGAAAGAAAGACTTTTCCTTGCTAGTTAATATTTCATTGGATAACTGAGAAAAATGGCAGTCTCACTTACCTATCTTTTCATTTATTTTTATGCCATGACACCACAAGGTAAAGGAAAGCATCATTATTCTTATAATTGTTCCATTTTTTTGTGTCGGTAGACTAATGATGGCTGTGAAAATGTCACTGTATATAATTCAGTACTAACCTCACCATTATACTTTTGGTCAGTCTGGAAAGAAATTTCAGCTATTCAGTAGGCTTTGCAAAATAACTTAAGACAAATCTATTTAAAGCTCTTTAAAAAAAAAAAACACCCACATTTTCAGGTATACCAGCCAAAATTCTAATGTATCATTAAAATGTTAGTTCCGAACCAAGTATGGAATCAGGAGGAAAAAATGTTCTACTGGGTGAAAGATTAAGGTGCATCATAGGAATTTATGAAATTGCCCTGTAACAAGTCAATATTTGATCTTTCTAAATAAACAGTGCCTGCACTGACAAAGTGGAGTTTTACAGAATTTCAATGTGGGAGTCTTTAATGTGCTAGGAACTAAACCTGTATGCTGCCTTTTCATAAATAATTCAAGGCAGGAAAAATACAGAGCCAAATAAAGAGCCCCTGTGGCTCAGTGGTTAGAATGCAGTACTGCAGGCTACTTCTGCTGATAACCAGCTGCCAGCAGTTTGGCATATCCAGGCTCAAGGTTGACTCAGCCTTCCATCCTTCTGAAGTTGGTAAAATGAGAACCCAGATTGTTGGGGGCAATATGCTGATTCTGTAAACCACTTAGAGAGGTCTGTAAAGTACGGTGAAGGAGTATATAAGTCCAAGTACTATTGCTACTCCTTTATTTTTTCCACAACAACCCTCTGAATTGAAAGTGAGTGACTGGCCAAGTTACCCAATCTGTTTTCATGCCTAACTTGGGACTAGAATTCACAGTCTCCTGGTTTCTAGTCTGGTTGTCTTAACCATTAGACCAACCTGGTCCCACTTTCTTCCAGTCCAAAACAGGATATGGAATTAGAACAGTTTTCCCAACCATGATTTGCCAACACTAATCAGGAACCTTTGTCGGGATTGGTTGCAGCATTTTTCAACTTTGAATTTCCAAACATTAGGGCTCCTCAAAAGTTGTGACATGCCTTGGGGATTGTAAAGATATTTTGGTTACTTTAATATAATTTAGATGTGCTTGATAAGTAACTACATAACTTTTTAACATTTTATTTGTTCCATTGCAGCAAGATGCCACAGCAAATTGTAATACTGAACACAAATTTCTAATATTTATTTTATTTTATTTTTATTAAATTTCTATACCACCCTTCTCCTGAAGGACTCAGGCGATGTACAGCCAGAAATAAAACCATGACAATAGAAAAATTAAAAACAAGTTAAAACAATTAAACCAATTGGCCAAAAATTCTAATAAAACAACCCATTAAAATAGTAAAAATATTATCATTATTTAGGCCAGCCCTGCTTGTTGGAATAATAATGTTTTTAGGGCATGGCGAAAGGTACGCAGGTCGGTAGTCCTACGAATCTCCGGGGCAGCTCATTCCAGAGGGTAGGGGCCCCCACAGAGAATGCTTTCCCCCTGAGGGTCACCAGCTGGCATTGTCTAGCTGACGGCACCCGGAGGAGCCCCTCTCTGTGAGAGTGTACCGGTCAATGGGAGGCTATCGGTGGCAGAAGGCGGTCCCGTAGATACCCAGGGCCTGTGCCATGGAGCACTTTAAAGGTGGCAACCAACACCTTGAATATTAGAAAAGAGAATCGGATTTGGAAGGCTCAGCCTTTCCTTCCTACTTGTCTAATGTAATATCTCACAGTACGAGATACGAGATATTACAATGTGATATCTTCCAATGTAGTGGATCTCCAAACTGACTTCCAGGATGGATAATCGTGAGAGATGTTTGAGATGCTGTTCAATATGGCTAATCTCCAAGTTGACATCCAGGATGGATAATAGTGAGAGATGCTTGTGATGCTGTTCTGAAATTTCAGGAAAGGGTCACCTACCACATTCTAATCCAGATAAATACTCATATGAACATGTTTATGAACATTTTTGCAAGTTCTTAAAAAGTGAGGTACACAATCAGAAGTATCTGTTGTCAATCTTGATTTTGAGCCTTGGGATAGTTAAAGAGAACATGGAATTAAAAGGACAAAAGCCAAGTGTGTGTGTATATATATATATAGGAGGAAGGGAAGGGTCCTAGGGTCCTACTCCTAGATTGCATATGATGCCATAAGAATATATATATATATTCTTACTTTTCGTAGGTTTTATGTGTGTTTTTCTTTTAGCCAGGTTTTTCCTACGTAACCAAGCTAGGGCTGTAGAAAAATCTTGGTTACATAGGAAAAACCTGGCTAAAAGAAACACACACACACACACACACACATATATATATATGCCTGAAATCTTTAAGTGGCATCATATGCAGTCTAGGAGTAGGACCCTAAGACCCTTCCCTTCCTTCCCAACCATGTCTTTTCTTCCCCTCCCAATTATGGAACAAAAACATTTCTAAAGCACTGTACAAACAACAGTGCTTTTATTATAGCTTTGCAGTGTGACCAGTAAATTTGCTGCCTACGCAAAAAATAAGGCATGCTATTTTCTGTGCAGTAATTAGTTCTTGTGGGTTGAGAAATGTTCAGCACTCTTCATGCAAGTGCTGAATTTTAACGGCAGGGAAAGGAAAGAGAAGGGTCTTTTTTCCTTTCTTTCAACATTTGTACTGGAGTTCTGATTTAATGGAGTGAAGAAGGGTAGAGAACTTTCCTTCCTCTGTCATCTGAGTGATTGACGCACAGGGCCTAAAGAGCTGTGATAGGTTTGCTCATGATTTTTCCTCTCCCAGCACAAATACCTTTTGGAGAAGTCCTCTTTCAGGCTGGGAATTGTTGTAGGAACTAGGACAGGGATTGTTGTAGAAACTAGGAACTAGGACAGTATTCACTTACCTTTGCTACCGGCTTGCAAATGTGAGCGCACACACCACCTCTGCGCATGCACAGGACCTTCCGCGCATGTACAGAGCATCAAAAATGGGACATGATTATGTCTGGGTGAGTGGGTGGAGCCTTCTGCAGCTTCTGCTACCAGTTCGCCAGATCCGGATAGAACTGAATACCACCACTGAACTAGGAATGGTAGCTATTATTGCTAGAGTAAAAGAAGAAGAAAAGGAACAACTGTTTGCCAGATGAGGGTCTATCCTTTCTGGTAGCCACCATAGAAATGGCCAGGATGATGCAGAGTACAATGGCTGAATTCTAAATGGTTCTAAATGGAGCCCTGCAAATTGCCGGTCTCTATCAGTCTTCTATTTCTAATGAAAATTAAAATATTTGCATAAGGGATTCTATTGCATTTTTCAATGGAAAACACCAGTTTCCTGCTGGATCACTTCAATCTGTCTTTACCCTGGTTCGGCAGCAGGCTGACACTGAAGTGGAGGCTCTATTGTGAGAATACTAATGGTAAGCAGGCCATGTCGATCCTGGAGGAACTATAGGATAAGCCCATAGTTTACTTTATAGGGTTATTATAACCAGGAGTGGGCTTCAAAAATTTTAGAAGGGGTTCTCTGCCTGGTTGTTGGGTGGGTGTGGCCATGGTGGGTGTGGCCTAATCGGCCACCTGCACCATGGCGAGGGGGGCGTTTTTGCCCTTCCCAGGCTCCCCGAGCCTTTGGGAGGGTGAAAACGGCCTCCTCAGGCTCCAGATGCCCTCTGGAGGCTGGAAACGGGCCCATTTCTGGCTTTCCAAACTTCCGGTAGGGCTGTTTTTCACCCTCCCTGAGCCTCCATGCACTCCCTGCATTTACCTGCATCCAAAACAGGCCGCAGCAGCTCATCCCCGGTTAAAAGAATGATCAGGAAATTTAGAAAAATATTAAAAGTATCTAGAGCTGACTAATGTTTTAGATTTCCATTGAACAGACTGGGGAAAATACTTCCGACACATTCGTAATTACACAAATTAGATGTCATTTGTGGATAATAACATCTAAACAATGTACTGTACTTCCAGTTTTACATATAACATTTAGTAGGGGAATAATAAAAACAACAACAGGCATCGTACAGCCTGAATCCCAGTTTCAGTGTTAGTATAAACTATAAGTAAAAGGATTTTTGATTTGTAGATTGCAATAATGTTCCAGGCCAGTGCTTTATTGGTTAAAGTTTTATTGTGCTTAAAAAGAAAAAAAAAGCAAGTCATTTTATTTTGTAACAAATCTACAAACTATACCCAAAATATAGTTATTTTGATGCTGTGTGATATTTTGCTTTGAACACCTTGAGAAAAATTGATGCCGGGTTGATTTAATTTTCCCAGCTTTTACCTAACAACGAAGCTTTAAAAGAAGGTGAAAATGTGTAAATAGAAACAGGTCTTTAAGGATTGGAGGTTTAGGAAATATCAGTTAGGATCTGATGCAAGGAAATAAATGGCAAAATGCAGGATCAAAATACCCTGAGAAAAGAATGTATTTCCAAAGCCTCAAATACATTTCAATTTGCTTTTCAGGTAGGACATTTTACACATGCTTCAGCCTGAGAAAATAACATCTCATCCCTGCAAACCACTAATTCAGTTGTTGAGTCAAGTAGCCCCTAAAAATCTAAGGAATAAATGAAAGAAGGATATATATCTATGCACCACTCTTTGGGATGTGCCCTCACACCTTAGCCTACATCTCATCCTCCAACTCATAAATGTAGAGAATTCATGACTGGCAGAGACATGGTAACAAGGTCAGCCAATGAATAGGCATAGCAACTAAGTCAGCCAATGAGGACTGTTTGGAAACTGAAACTGGAAGGAGCCTGGGTGTGGCTTAGCAAACAGGTCTGGTCTAGTCTGTCTGCTGAATTGAAACTGAAACTCATCTCTGCTGTTCTCTCCTCTGCCTACAACTCTCTACCACATTGGAAGAATCTGCTGTTGGTATTGTATGTGTTATTATATATATAAAGAGAAGTTAATGAATCCTGCTGAATCAGTTATCTGTGTATGCTTTCTGAATGTGATTTCTGCAACAAACTCTGACAATAAATTAGACTATCTAAGTTTGTATTTATCTGATCTTATATTAAAAGGATGTTTCCCATCTTCTTTTAATACAAGGCTTGTTATAATCATGGTGCAACTATAGAGTTGATGCAAGTGGGTCCCTCCTCTCAACCACTAGGAGTTTTTTCTCCATGGCCACTTGGGAAGCAGGATGGATCAGGCACAGGAGATCTACATGGATAGATGAAAGCCCTGACTGACAAACAAGCTTGCATGCACGGTGGAGGGTTGGCTGAAGTGGGAGAAGCAACTTATCAGTGTCTGTCAGCAGTTCCCACTGAGAGAAAGGACACACAGGAAATATGGAAAGATTGTGAAAGAGCATAGGAGTGACAGAAAGACAACCTCTCTTTTTATGACCCTGTAGTCTCTATTTGGGGTGGCTCAGTGGCTAAGATGCTGAGCTTGTCGATCAAAAGGTTGGCCGTTCAGCGGTTCGAATCCCTAGTGCTGCATAACAGGATCAGCTCCCATTACTTGTCCCAGCTTCTGCCAACCTAGCAGTTCGAAAGCACGTAAAAAATGCAAGTAGAAAAATAGGGACCACTTTTGGTGGGAAGGAAACAGCATTCCGTGCCCCTTTGGCATTTAGTCATGCCACCACATGACCATGGAGACATCTTGGGACAGCACTGGCTCCTTGGCTTTGAAACGGAGATGAGCACTGCCCCCTAGAGTCAGGAATGACTAGCACATATGTTCAAGGGGAACCTTTACCTTTACCTTTACCTTTACAGGGCGACTGGATGGAGCTAAGTATTTACTAGTCAGATGCCCTTCCTGCCACCATGCAGAGTTCACAGCAGATTTTTTTTTCTTTGCACGCTAGGAGAGAAACATCTGCTGCTATCTAGGATTGAACTCTCTCAACCTTCCAAATGGAAGTTGAATGTCTTCACCACTGGGCCACCACATCACTAAGAGGAGAACAAACCTAGGAGAAAAATGAGAGAGTGACCAAAAGAATGTGTAAAAGTCAGAGAGAATGAGATGGAGCGATTGGAAAAGCAGAAAGGGAGCAAGCCCATAAATAAAGTAGCGGAATGAAAGCAATAATGGGCAAGCAAGTGGGCAATGAAGCAAAGGAAGGATGGAGCAGGTAATAGAATGATGGAATAAACAATAAACAGAGAGTTTGGGAGAGCATGAGAGAAGGCCAATTCTGTTAAATTTCTAGGATCTAGCCCAATAACTCTCAGTACTTCATCAATAACAGAAATAACTTATTTATTTATTATTGAGAATATAACTTAACCTATTCATATACATCTATAACCTTGCTTCTGTATCTCATAGGTATTCATCTAAATCTGAGGGAGAAGTTTTTACAGGCTTATATACCTGGAGGGAGGAGTCAAAGGTAAGGCGGAGTTGGGAATGGGATGGGTTTAAGGGATTTAACCCATGCTAAATCAGAGTGCAGAATAAATACAAGAGTTAGACATTTTATCTGACAAAACCCCCTCTAAATGTCTAACTGATAGGTAGATTTTGAACATATATACATATATATGTATAAGCATCACATACAGTATATACACACAGTTTTGACATTAAATAGGCATGTTGTTTACGTTGTAAAGGCTTGGTGAGAATATCTGCAGTTTGCTCTTCGGTTTCACAATGAACGGCCTTAATAAATCCAATTTCTGCTAGTTGTCTAACATGTTTGTATTTAATGTCTATATGACGTGATCTTTGTCCAATAGCATCAGACTTGGATATATCGATGGCAGCTTTATTGTCTTTATGAACAATAATTGGATATGAAGGTTCAGTCCAGATGTCGCAGAGCAAATCGTCGAACCAGGTTAGGTTGTTAATGGCCATGGATAAACATACAAACTCTGCCTCTGTGGTGGAGGTAGATACAAGCTTCTGTTTGCCCATATACCAGGGTATAGGACTATTATTGAGGAAGAAAATGTATCCAGAAGTACTTTTTCTACTTTTGACGTCTCCTGCCCAGTCAGTGTCTGCATAGCAGGATAATTTTGGTTCTTTCGAGACGTCTGGTTCAAGGCATAAGTATGCATCAGAGCTGTATTTTAAGTATTTGAGTAGTTTCTTGATTGCATCCCAATGGTAAATGGTAGGATGACTGACATGCCTGGACAAAAGGTTGACTGGTAAAGCAATATCAGGTCTTGTCCAGTTGGCTATGTATAACAGTGAACCTATAGTGGATCTGTATAGTTTGTTGTCTGTGAATGGTTCTGATTCGTTGTACATGTTATTAATAAAATCAGGCTGCATAGGTATCTCGCTGGGTTTGGTTTCCATCATGTTGCATCTATGGAGCAGTTCTATGATTTTTTCTTTTTGGGAGAGTTGAAATCCTTTATCTGTCTTGGTGATATGGACTCCCAAATATTTGTCAATAGTCCCCAAGGATTTAAGTGAAAAGTGTTTTTTAAGTTCAGCACCAAAAGCATCACATTTGGATTTATGTTTACCAATATATAATATATCGTCTACATAAACAAGAACATTTTCAATTAAATTATTTTTCCTCTTTACAAAAAAAAAACATTTGTCTGCTGAGGTAGCCATAAAACCTATTGACTTGAGAGTCCTAGCTAGGCAGTCATACCATCTCTTGCCAGATTGTTTTAGGCCATACAGACTCTTATTTAAGAGCCACGTTTTACCGTCCCTATCATTGATTCCTGGTGGGGCTTTAACATAGATTCTTTTATCTAATCTAGTGTGTAGGTATGCTGTTTGGACATCGAATTTATATACTTCAAGCCCTAATATAGAAGCTATTACTAGGGCGCTCTTAACACTCTCAGCTCTGACTGTGGGGGAATAGGTGTCGGTGTAATCATCTGGATATTTTTGTGCAAAACCTTGGGCAACTAGTCTTGCCTTGTATAATACCTTGTTGTTTTCTAAAGGTTTGATTTTGTAAATCCACTTTGTTCCAATTAGTGTCTTGTGCTTTGGTGCTTCAGCTGGTTTATATACTTGTAAGTCTCTGAGGCTATTCATTTCCCTTGCCATGGCCTATTCCCAATTCTTTCTTTCTTCCTGGGGCAATTTGAGTACTTCTTCATATGATTTAGGAGTGGTGTTATATGTATGTATGGAAACAATATAGTCTTCAAATCTTTTGGGTGTTTTGTACCTATTTGTTCTGACTGGCCTGTCTGGTGGTGTGTCTGCTTCATGTAGGTATTTGGCTTCTTTATCAGTGACTTTGTCTATTCTTAATGTTGGGTGTCCTTCCTTCCACTCTTTGATCTTAACCTCATGATGTTTAGTTCTATATTTTTTGTGTTCTTTTGAATTGTCTGTGTCTTGGTTTCTGTTATCTTGTTTGAGTATAGAATGTTCTCTTTTAAAGAAAATATCATTTAAGTGTATTTTTGACCAGTTGGAGTGTTCGTGAAACTCTGCTGATCGTGATACTATGAATTTGTTATTATTGTCTATGAATCTAAAACCTTTTGTCCCTGGTTCGTATCCTATGAATCTCAGCCTCTTGGAGACCTTGTCTCCTTTCCTTCTTAATTGTTTGGGTATGTGAACATCGGCGGTGACACCGAATACATGTAGGTGTGCTAGGTTGGGTTTTCTTTTGTGCATTATTTCATATGGTGTTTTGTTTATTATGCTGGACCATAGTCTATTTAGTGTATAATTGGAGTAAAAGAGAGCTTCTGACCAAAAAACCTGACTCATCCCTGCGTCTTCTAGAATGCATCTCATCATGGTTTGGAGAATTCCATTTCTGCATCCCGACACTCCATTCTGAAAGGCTGAAAAAGGAGAAGAGGTGAAACGCAATACGCCATGTTCTTTTAGCCATTTTGAGAAATCCCTGGACATAAACTCGAGCCCTCGATCTGTCATTATTTGTCTGATCCTAATGTTATGTTGGACTTCTATCGTTTTGTAAAACTCTTTGCATGTCTGGAATGCCTCGCTTGTCTTCCTAAGAGTGTATACAAAGCCGTAACGACTAAAGTCATCTACAATTGTTAAAAAGAATTTTTCTTCGTATCTAATAGAAGGTTTAAGTGGGCCTACCAAGTCCATATGCATTAATTGAAAAATAGAGTTAGTGGTGCGTCCTGACTTTTGGGTCTTGGCTTTACCTTAAGTTTCAAACTTTTACAGACAGAGCATTCGAGGTAATTTCCACAACTTTTTACTTTCAAACCTTCAGTACAGTTAACCATCTTTTTTATAATCGGGAAACTAATGTGGCCCAACCTTCTGTGAAGGAGATGGGCGCAATTGTCGTCTATGGGTTTCCCTATAGAAAATTCATTATCTTTAGGCAAATTACAATCATTGTCAGCATTTTTTTTAGTTCAAACCCCTCTATTTCTCTATTCCTTTTTACATTGGTTGAACTTGCATATACACATTGTTGACTACTCTTTTTTGGTACAAAATATGATAAACCACTGTTTACTATGACATCTCCTATTCCTTCGCCATTATTGGACATGAATACTCTACCATTTTTGAACACAACCTCCACATTGGTATCTTGGCATAGTTTTATGGTGGCTAGTACATTGTATGGTATTTCAGGTACAAATAGTACCCCCTCTATTTTACCAATCCCTGGTATGAATACGTTCCCTTTACCTACTATCCTGGCGTTGTTTTGATTTGCTACCTTTATCATGAAATCCACTTCAGTAAATGAAGTGAATAGTTTGACATTAAATGTTGTATGGCTAGTGGCTCCTGAATCTATGAGCCATATGTTCTCCTTCTCTTTTTGGCTAAAGATAAAATTTCTGTTTCTAAAACCATATATGGAACCCATATTGCTGTCTTGTGAGTTGTCCCTGCATTCTCTTACTTGTCTGGGGGTAGGGCACCCTCTACGCCCTCTCCCGCCTGTTGGTCTGCGTTCTGGGGAATGCCTTCCCTGATACCTTTGCCTGGAATCAGATCTTTCTCTGCGTTGATTGTACTCTCTATTTCTGATGTTTCTAGGGCAGTCTCTTTTGAAGTGATTTCTAGAACCACATAGAAAGCATTCGGGAATGCTGTTTACCCTTTCCTGAAATTCTACCCTCTTAGCTGCCTGAGATCCTTGCGTGATAGGGTTCGGCCTCTCCTTAAATTATCCTCAGCGATTAACCTATTGGTGAGGCTATCTAGTGAGATATTTTCTATACTTAGACTATCTAATTGGGTGATGAAATTGTCCCAGCTGGGATCTAGAGAGTTGATGATAATGTTCATCATGCTTTCCTCTGTAATTATTTCACCCCTCTGTAGTAATTCTACTCTAGTGGCATTTAATTTTAGTAGATGTTCACTCATGGACATCCCAGGTCTAAGCCTAGCTGAGTGGAAATCCCTTGAGATCCTTGTAGTTGTAGCCCTGCTCTTGCTATAAAATAAACCATAAAGTTTTTGTATAATTTCAGATACAGTCATGTGATTACCAATACTGGGATATATGGCTGGCGCAATACTAGCTAATAATAGACAGTAAGCTTTATGATGTATGCAGTCAGTTTCAAAAGACCATGGTTTCTTTGGTGGTTTTAAGATCAGGAACAATACATTTTCTTTCATGAATATGATCTGAAGTTGTTGGTACCACTCTAGAAGATTTTTTCCATCTATTTGCAACTTAGGAAAGTCAATTGGTAAAGTTCCAGAATGATGAGAATTGTTATTTGCAAATGGCAGCTGTCCATGGTCCTGAATGTGTGAGTAATCACAGTATGTCCGGTTTCGAGGTCGTCTCAAATAAATTGCATTGCAAACAAAGTCTTTGAAGAAAACTCCCATTTATTAACCACGACATTCAAAGCCCGACTCATCATAGCCAACACTGACTTCCAGACCCAAAACCCTCCCTTTCCGTTCCTCACTCCCCTGCACTCATTGGCCATCTTCCAAGTCACTCTACCCCTATCTACTGCTCCACTCAAAGGAATTCCCCCCTCCCATCCCATCTCCTAGGGGATATTATCTCCAGGGAAAATAAGTAGGTGAAAAGTCAAACGTCCCTTTCCGATGCCTCCACTCCTCCTTCTTATGTCAGCACTAGAGTAAATGCAGCTTGAAGTGCTGACACAGTAAGGAATTGGTATAGCAGCAGCTAGGTTAAACAGGCAGGCTCCAATTTTTTTTCCCTTCAGTTTCATTTGGAAGGTTCTGTGCATGCGCGAAGCTCATTCTTCGCTGGAAGCCGTCGGGTGAGGATCTCTTAGCCATGGCCTCTGAAGCTAGGCCCAGCCCTGTTAGGGGAAGATCAGAATTACCCTAGGGATGGGTCTGAGTAGTAGGATCCTTACCGTACATCGGTAGGAAGCCCAGAAAAGTTGCGGTCACTGGGTGGTGTCCCCAGAAGTTCGGCTGTGCAGTAGGCATGGCGATCGGCTTTAGGTCAGAGATGTCGGTCGTGCAGAGAGTCAGGAAGCCCGGAGGATGCTGCTGCACTGGTAAATAGTTTGTTTGATTTTTGGATCTTGGTGTTTGAGGCAGCAGCGTGACAGGAGGGTGATTCAAGGAGTGTTGTGGTATGAGATTCGGAGCTGTGGTTATTTCATTTTTCAGATGGCTTGCAGTTGTTGTTTGTAAATCATCTAGAGGTTTGATAGTGTTTTGTACAATCAGGAGAGATGAAAGTGGTGTAAAAATGGAGCCAAATGCCGCAGTAAGGGTTTCTATAGCCTTTTGTATTTCAAGTTCATTGGAAGAGCTTATGTTATTTTGGGTTTGTTTTTCGCTATTATTTTTTGTGAATTCCTCATTCTTTTTCATGTCAGGACTAGCTCCCGCCAAATGATTTGAATCTTGTTCTCTCATTGGTTGCTGGTTTGTTATCTTCTGTGGCAGTTGGTATAAAGATGACTGCCGAAAAAAAGGCAGGAAACTAGATCCTGTTGGTTGTGGCAAGATGGCATTTCTCTCAGTGACCTGTTGCTCATTTGGTTTGATTCTTGTTCTTCAGTCGCTGCTCCATGGCTTTTGAGTAAGCTCTGGAGGTTCGCGATGAGATCTTTGTTAGCGATTCTAATATTTTAAAAACGGCTAGCCTGAGGTCTTCCCTTTTTTGCGCTGTTGTTTTAGATTCATTCTTTCCTTCATTCCATTGTTCTTCTTTTTCAAGTGAGGTGTATGGTTCATTTTTGTCTGAGGTGATTTTTGGTATGTTTCCATTGGGTAATAGTTGTGCAGCCATTTGTTTCGTTAAGGTCCTAGTAGTTATTCTATTTCTTTTTGTTAAATGTTCAGTAGTCTCTGACATATTTCTATTTGGAGTTATGGGCAACCATCCTCTGCTACCATATTTGTTAAATTTCTAGGATCTAGCCCAATAACTCTCAGTACTTCATCAATAACAGAAATAACTTATTTATTTATTATTGAGAATATAACTTAACCTATTCATATACATCTATAACCTTGCTTCTGTATCTCATAGGTATTCATATAAATCTGAGGGAGAAGTTTTTACAGACAAGGATTTATATACCTGGAGGGAGGAGTCAAAGGTAAGGCAGAGTTGGGAATGGGATGGGTTTAAGGGATTTAACCCATGCTAAACCATAGAGTGCAGAATAAATACAAGAGTTAGACATTTTATCTGACAAATTCAAAAAGATTGAAAGATAAATAAGTGGGAAAGTGAGTGAAACAGAGTGAAACAGCAACTCAAAAAGATACTTGTGTATCTACTGTGTGGTAAGAGGGACACTGCAGTGTGTGATCGGCTTAATTGGTGGATGAGTAGAGTTTTCAATAAAGTAGAAGAGATGGATTGAGAATACCCATTCTACAAATCAGGTTTTGACAGAATGCTAAACATGCCAATCTAGGCCTTAGTCAGAATTGGCCATGTTAGTATGAACAATGGTTACAATCCCCTATTCCCGGGCAGGAAATCCAACAGTTAAACTTTTTTTTTAACTTTTTCTACATTAAAACAGAACTACTAACCAGTACCATACTACTGCTATATACTTACCAGTATCTGGTTTACTATTGAGGAAGAATAAAAATCAGCTGTCATAAAAGAATAAATTAAGTGGTATATATATTTGTGCCAGCTTGTGCTCTGGAGTTTAGCTACCTATCTAGATAAGGCCTAAATGGGACTATCCTCACACGCTAACAATTGCTTTCTTGCAGCCGTGGGCTCTTTTCTCTCATGGTGTGAAAAGAATTGCTATGAAAGTGTAGTTTTTCTTCACATTATTTTATACAAGGTGGTTAAGAAGAAGCAAACAAACTGGATGAGACCCACTGATGCTGAAACAGAATTTAAGCTCTTCTTTCTGGTTTCAAAATTTGGTAATAAGATCTAGGAAATTATTTGTTGTGTTTGTTAGTACTGGTAGGCCACTGTAAAGGGACTTGAAAAGAGAAATATTAACAATATCCTTTCCTTCTGTTGGTGGACAATACATCTTATTTATTAAATTATTGTGCTATCTTATACTTCTATTAACACTTCAGAAATGATTCAGAGCTGCAGCTTTGAAGATATATAAATAGTTATGTTTTATGGCTCAGTAATTATAGGTTTCATTCCTTAACAATAACTAACACTGAACATAATTGCATAATTGCAGTTGCTTCCAGTGAATGCATTTAATTTTTAACTATTAATCAGTTAAAGGCAGATAACCAATCAACCAACCTCTGGTTCCCACATTAGTCAGAGATATATTTAAATACTTACTCTCCAACATGTCTCATCTGAATAGGTCCTACATATTAGGAAAATGTGAAAGCTGTCATATAACTTAGTTTAAAGTTTTATCTTAGTTCCAAAGTTTCAAACCAGGCCAGTTTGCATCAGACTTTGAAAATATCATATAACCTTGCCTGTGGCTAGATTTAAAACATTTGATAATGGCTAAAAGTCACTGATCATTTTATGCATCTCTTGCCTATCTTATACTGTTAGTTTAGGAAGTTGACATCACATGTGACTTTAAATCTCCAAGGCTAGCAGGCATTAATCAGAAATTTGACCCTTTGGCACTTCAGGAACGCTTTCTCCCACTTTTTATTCCCACTTGGAAGAGCAAGTAAGACTCTAATTCAGTTTTGTAGTAGATAAGCCAGAAAGACAGGTGAATCAACTTAGACAAGGTTGAGCTCTTCTCCTGCCCTAAATGAAAATCTGCCCTTCACACTAAAATACACAACAGGGATAGAGAGAAGGGGGGGAGAGAGAGGGAGGGAGGGAGGGAGAGAGAGAGAGGGAGGGAGGGAGAGGGAGAGGGAGAGAGAGAGAGAGAGAGAACACATGAACTAAGGGAGAAAGTGAAGAGATTTGTTGGTGTCTTTTCCAAGTACAATTGCTTTTCTCTGTTAGACATGAAAAAAGGATGCGTAGAATTCTACATTTACAGACTTCCTGTCTGCATTGATATACCTGGAATATATTAAATCTTGTCAACCTCTTACTGACTTCTTTATTTCAAGAGGTCAGTTCAACTCACTCTGAGTAGAAAAAGAAAAATACTATAGTAAGTGTTGATCCGTTGTATGAAAATAAAGTAGAACATCAGAACCAGCCTTAAACAGTTTTTTTTTTAAAGTTGCAGGGCAGAAATAAGTTGCTGTAAACATCCAAGTAGAATAGAAAATAGAAAGGAATGGCAAGCAAGTAAGACACCAAGGACATGCATGCAGAGACATCACCATTGTTGATGAATGTCCCACACACACACAAAAAAAAAAAAGCCTTGAAAACATGGACAACTCAGTCATTGTCTATGCTGGTTGGGAAGGATAAGAGTTGAAGATTAATGAATAGGCTAGGGAACAGTTAATTCTCTAAAAGGAATCAGTAGACTGGATCTGTACTAGTGAACTTGGTTAATATAAAATTGGGTGTCTATTGGATCAATTTGTTGGTTAAATCTAATCATTGTGTTACAGCATTCTATAAGTAAAGTCATAACATACTGTTATTTGTTTATGTATAACATGTTCTTGGAATACAATAATTATAGAACAATAGCTCAGCTTTAGGCTTAACATAGTTTTTCAATGTTAGCAATTTTAAGATGTGTGACTTAATACCGCAAATTCCCAGCCAGCAGAATTCTGGGAGTTGTCTATGAATCTTAAAGTTACCAAGTTTGCAGGGGGGGAGGGGGAAGGAGTTTATCATGTTGTGCAAACTCAGTTGCAGAATTTCCCAAAGAGTCATTAATGTCTAGTGGATTGTAGTGTTGGGTTGGTTTGCTATGTTTGTACTGTAGAACGAACTGTCTACAAGAATATTTTAAGAGAATGGGAGGCTGCAAACACTGAAGGAAGAGCAGAAGGCAAAGAATAATATCCTGCACCTGTTAATAGCTGGATCCCCCAAGGCAGTGTTCTAGGACCATTACTCTTCATACTATACATACATGACCTTTGCGATCATATTATAAGCAACTGTGTTCTCCTCACTGATGATGTAAAAATATTTAACATCACTGACAATGCTGCTACCCTTCAAAAAGACCTTGACTTTGTGTTGGAATGGTCAAACAATTGGCAACTCCAAATCTCAACCAACAAATGCTCTGTCTTACACATTGGCAAAAAGAACCAGAACACAAAATACAAGCTGAGCGGACACGACCTTGTAGATGATCCTCACTCTGTCAAGGATCTTGGAGTATTCATCTCTAATGATCTAAGTGCCAAAGTCCACTGTAACAACATCACAAAAAAGGCATTAAGAGTTGTAAACCTAATCTTGCGTAGCTTTTTCTCCTGTAACCAGAGCTAACCAGAGCATACAAAACATTTGCTAAACCAATTCTCAAATACAGCTCATCTGTCTGGAACCCGCACTGCATATTGGACATTAATACAATTGAATGTGTCCAGAAATATTTCACAAGAAGAGTCCTCCACTCCTCTGCTCGCAACAAAATACCTTATGCCACCAGACTTGAAATTCTGGGCTTAGAAAACTTAGAACTACGCCACCTTTGGTATGACCTAAGCGTACCTCATAAAATTATCTGCTACAATGTCCTACCTGTCAATGACTACTTCAGCTTCAACCACAACAATACATGAGCATACAATAGATACAAACTTTAAATGATCTGCTCCAAACTCGACTGCAGAAAATATGACTTCAGCAACAGAGTGGTCAATGCCTGGAATGCACTACCTGACTCTGTGGTTTCATCCCAAAACCCCAAAAATTTTAACCTAAAACTGTCTACTTTTGACCTTACCCCATTCCTAAGAGGTCTGTAAGGGGCGTGCATAAGAGCACCAGAGTGCCAACCATCCCTGTCCTAATGTTTCCTCTATTTGTATCTATTTTATATATTCAATTCATAAATAAATAAATAAAATATAATAACCATTCATAAAATGACAACCCATCACACTATTTAAAGGTCAATCATTATCATAAGCTTCTTCTTTTTTTAATTTTAAAAACAAACTTTATTAAATTTAAAAAGATAAAAAGATACAAATTGTTTTCAATCATAAAATTAGATATACAATACAAATCACAAACAAACAAACAAACTGAATATATGTAATTATATATACATACATATATAAACAGTGACTTATTACCTACTCTATCTACTAAATACTATTATAAGCTTCTTATTCAAAATCAGTTTCCTTCAGGAAATTTAGTTGTATTTAGCTGTATTAATAATACTGTTAATCTCCCTTAAACATTTATTGAAAATGCTACTTTATGTAATAATTTAAGAATAAGTACCCTTTCAATGATCCACAAACCTCTTTATACAATGATCTTTGCTAAGAATCTATTAGTGTGCAAACCAGCATTTACATTTCCTGAAACGGATGAAGAAAGCACATCTTTCTCCTCCCATCCTGGTCACCTTTTACAGAGGCACGACAGAGAGCATTTTAACAAACTTCATCACTGTTTGGTTTGGTGGTAGTAGTGCCTCAGACAGAAGGTCCATACAGAGAGGGGTAAGGACAGCCGAGAAGATTATAGGGAGCCCAATTCCTGTTATTCAGGATACTGCTTATAAGCACTGTGTGCTTAGAGCTCAAAGCATTGTTAGAAACCCCACACACCCGCTCTACGGTCTGTTTCTGTTGTTCCCCTCTGGGAGGAGGTTTCAAAGTATTTCTAGCAGGACTACTAGATTCCATAACAGCTTTGTTTCAGGAGTGAAATCTACTTACCTTCCCTACCAGTTCAGAAGTGCATGTGGTGCATGCGTGTACGCTCCGCTTGTGTGCACACATCACGTGCACACGCGGACCCTCTGAGCATGGGCAAACCCTTCTGAACATGCACAGTCGGTAAAAAACAGGTTCCTGGTTAAAACCAGGAAGTAACGAAAACCGGGCGGGTGGGCGGAGCTTTGCACTGCTGTCGCTACTGGTTCTCTGAACCACCCACTGCTATTGCTACTAGTTCGGCCAAACCAGGCTGAACCGGTAGCATTTCACCCCTGCTTTGTTCCTTATGCCATCTGTCTTGTAAACTCACAAGATTCTTTTCTTTTTCACCATGTATATGTATACATTCGAAATAGACTGATGTTTCTCTGTGTCTTGTGTGTGTATGTGTGTGTCTGCAAGCTGGTTATCCTTTGAGAACTGAATGTAGCAAAATTTAATGTATGCTGAGTAGTATACATTTAAAGTGACAATAAAGTTTGTATTTTCTATTCTATTCTATTCTATTCTATTCTATTCTATTCTATTCTATTCTTGAAGAATCTTAGTGAAGAATCTGTTTCAGGGTGAGGATACTAAAGCAGTGAAGAGAGTGGATCTATGGTGAATCTAATCCCATTGATCAACACATCTGGTTTGGTCTGTAATACTTTTCTCCATCAGTCCTTCTCAAGTGTGAATTGATGGCTGCTCTGCTCAAAAGCTCTTTCCTCACTTCAGATTGCTTGCCTGCTGCTAAGGGAATCACTTTCATAGTGATATCTATTTCAAATTGCCTAAAAGCTGGGGCCTACACAGCTTGAAAACTGTGTAGGAAAGGGGAGAAATAGATAAGAGAGAAGTGACTGTCTTTGACACAGTTTTTGGTAGTTGTGTTGGCCTTTGAAAGAGGCCTACAGGCTACCAATTACAAGCAGGGAATTCAGCAATAGGAATCACAGATATTGATTTTTTGCAAGGCAAAAATGCCCAACATGTTTTATATTTTCACACTTTTTCTAGGTGATCGTAGCCCCCCAAAAAAACTTTTTCAAGGATGTTCGTCTGGCTCTTTTTATAAGTTTTATTTACTTAATTTTTTAATATTATTTGTACATTGTTGTAGTTTCCCTTAATTTATTCAACTCAAGCGAAGCATAAAAGCAACCCATCCTTCCATTATTCCCCACTGCTACCCTGTAACAGCTAAAACCATAGGCAATTAGTTTGGTGTAGTTGTCAAAATGCTGGGCTAGAAGCCTGGAGACTATGGATTCTAGTTTTCCTTTAGGCACAGAAGCCAGCTAGGTGACTTTGTGCCAGTGATTCTCTTTCAGCCCAATCCACCTCGCAGAGTCTTTGTGAGAAAATAGGAGGCAGTAGGATCAGGTATGTACATGGTCTTGAATTGAATAAAACTAATACATGAATAAATAAATAACAATCCTGTTTCCCACAAAGAAAGTGGATTTCGATTTCTTTCTAGTTTTCTGCATTTGGGATACTGTTCCATCACAACTTTTTGTTCAGATTATTTCTGTACTATGTGTGCATGTCAGTGGGTACTCTGTGCTCACTGTACTGCACTATGCTTTAAAGTCTGGTTTTCTATCAAAATTTGCAGATACGTTTAAGAGATCCAAATTTAGTAAGTTGAAATAAACATTTGAATTCAATTATTCACTATCTCCTCCCATATTAAAAAAAAAGGTTTTGGTTATTGCCTTTGTTCAGAGAACAAGCTAGTTCTTATTGGTAAGTTCTTGGAAGTTGCTTTCATCCTTCGCCATCATGAACACATGCACCATGCCCACCAGTGGTGGGTTTCAAATTTTTTTACTACCGGTTCTGTGGGTGTGGCTTGGTGGGCGTGGCTTGGTGGGCGTGGCTTAGTGGGCATGGCAGGGGAAGGATACTGTAAAATCTCCATTCCCACCCCACTCCAGGGGAAGGATACTGTAAAATCTCCATTCCCTCCCCAATCCAGGGAAAGGTTACTGCAAAATCCTCATTTCCTCCTGATCATCTGGGACTCGGGAGGCAGAGAATAGATGAGGGTGGGGCCAGTCAGAGGTGGTATTTACCAGTTCTCCGAACTACTCAAAATTTCTGCTACCGGTTCTCCAGAACTGGTTAGAACCTGCTGAAACCCACCTCTGATGCCCACATACCCAAATCACCATTCTTGATGGTGCCAAGACTTGATTTTATTTCAAGTCTTTGGAAGCAAGGGCTGTTTGTGATAACATGAAGCAATGAAAAACAGGCGAAAAAGAAAAGTAAACCATTTGTTACATAACAGCCATTTCAGGAGCACCATCCCAAATGTATCCTATCTCCTATGTCTCCTGTGTATCTGCTCCTAACAGTTTTTTCTTTCTCCAACAATTGAAGCTGAAATGTCTCCAATGACAAATTTTGCCTCAGCCTCACTTTGAAACAGAACTTTAATTCTGGTTTTAGAAAAGTTGGAAAAGTTATTATAGAACTATTACAGACTGCTCTACTAGGAAGGGAAATATATTTCTCTTGTAGCAATGGATTGAAGGATAAGAAAAGAAAAGTGAGGGGAGGAAGAAAACTGATATAAAAATAAAATGCACACCCTCCTGTAATAAACGGGGGATTTTTAATCTTCAAATATAACTGAGTTGTTCAATGTGCCATCAAATACATGATTGCTTTTCGTCAATGGCTTACTGTGAAACCAATGCAATTATACTCATCCCTAATGGCAAGAAACATTTAAGAATTTTTCTTAATTATTAGCACAGCAATTGTACACTCCGCAATGCTTAATGATCCTTCACATATTTTATGGAAATGTTTATTCTTTTAAACATCCCAATAAAGCAAACAACAGAAGGAAGTGGGGAAGAGATCACTTGCCACCAACTCAGATCATTCCAGACCACTATACTGCATTGGTTAAATAAAGTGCATATCTTGTAGGAGACAGATTTCCTTTTGTTTAGAATAAGGAGACTTGCAGCAAAGGCCATTTTTCCAGACACAGTAATATGATGCTAAGATTTATTTAGAGGAGTTTAAGAAAGAAGAAGATTTTAAGAATTGTGCATGCAGAGCAGTGGAAGAGCGAAAAAAAAACCTCTTCAGAGGAGGAGACGATAAGGAAGATACTAGTCTATGCGGAAATGGATAGACTAATGCTAAAAATAAAAGATAAAGGAGATACAGAATATTATGCTACATGGAATAGATTCTATCAATGGTTAGAAACAGGAGGAAGAAGTTGGAATGCGAAAGAATCAGGTTAGGTGGACATGAAAAGAGATACTATGTAGGTATTAGAATGTAGGTATTAGAATGATAGATAAGTTGACATTCTAGAATATGACGGTCAGAAATAACTACAACACCAGCACTGTTTAAAATAATATACATGTTATTTTGTTTTTACCTTTGTTTCATGGCAAGTGGAATGCCAGGACAATTACACTGTATTCAATATACCTATATGTAAATAATATTTTTTTTTTTTTTTTAAAAAGAAAGAAGATGATTTTGAGCATCTTCTTTTATTGTTTCCTCCCAATAATAAATGGAAAATATTATATTTGGCAATTCGCTTTGCAGGCATTTCTATCCCATCTCTGAATTGAATTAACTTTACAAACTTAATTACACATTTAGACTGAATTATTGAACTATGTTTTTAACCTTGCAGAGTAGCATTAAAGTTATTTGTGATTTAGATCTAGTGACTTGGTCTTGAGACATGTGAAATAAAGACCTCATTGAAATCACCTATGTTGTTAACTTTTTATTAATTATTATTACTTTTTATGCTGGTGCCTTGAATTCAGTCTTGACTCCTGGTAACTGTCTGGACTAGTCTCTGCAGTTTCCTTGTCAAGGTTTTTCAGAAGCGGTTTGGCCTACAGTCAGTAAGGCTTTGTGCCTAAGGTGGGGCTAAAATTCATGACCTCCTGATTATTAGCCTGATGCCTTAACCACTTCACCAATTTGGGAGTCATACTGTTAATAACTATGAGAAAATGGGCAAGCACTTACAACACATTCAAGAGTCTCTTAATCTCAGTTTGACAAAATATGTGATTAAACTAAAGGCAAATAAGTATTATCAGCCACATATTTATCACTGACATTCTTTAGGAGTTTTTTCTTTTCTCAGGCAAAAAAAAAATGTATATAATCTTTCATAGGCTAACATCAGATAATATTCCTGCAGTCCCAAACTTATGCTAATATTTTTATTTTGATGTCAATATCCTCAAACTTACCTCCTATTAATTGCTTACCTAATATTCCTCAATATTCAACTATCAACATAAATTTCTGTATCTATATTTATACCTATTCATCTACACCATCCATATATATGTTTCTGTATTGCATTATGTTATCGGTCTATCTGTATTTGTCTCTATAGCTATATGTATAAATTGATAGCATTTATATTCATGTCTGTATCTAAAGATAAAGACAACATTTGTTTCAAGATGAACTGCCACTGCCTTCTTCAAAAATTCTTTTGTAATTCCAACTGTATGGAACTGAGATTATTTGATGATCAATCAAAATACTAACACTGGACCACCCTTTTTAGATTTTCAAGATCAGCTGAATTCATCTGAGCAATGAAAGTTCCTATAACATGTATCGATTTCAGGGTTTGAATCAGCAGGCTAGCTAGACATTTAGAAATTAGAATATACATCTGAAAGCATTCATTGATACATGCTCCATTGGCTTAAATTGATAGACCTCTCATTGGGCCTTTGCAAGTGTGTATGCAAAAGCAAATAATATAGATTTACTGTAGATATTTTCTATTGATAGTTCAGGTGGCTTTTTGCTTGGCTCAGTCAGATGCAAATGGCAGAAGCCTAGTGCCAATGATAGCAACCATAAATATTGGGAAGGGACAAAAAAATTGACAACGGGAAAGCTCTGAATCCAATATAATTTTCTCTCGCTCTTTTCCTCCCTCAATTTCCCTAGTAAGACATCATGCAAAACATTTCCCTTCCAGTTTCCCTAACCTTAGAAGTAGCTCAGATTTATTACTGGTCAGTAGAAGGGTGATTGAGGATTTAATTAATGCTTCAAATCATTAATAGAATTAAGGGAGTCATCTATGTATTCTGAATAGAAATACAAGCTTCAGGATCTTATGCAATAATTGAAATTCTCAAGAAAAAATCCACAGCATGCATAAAGCCTGTGTAAAACTTTTTCTGAATGCCATTTGCCTAAGCATATCATATTTCTATGCACACACATTTACTCAAGTTTCCCCATTGCAAATTGACCAAGTTTGCAAGGGACATTGGGAGGGATAAGATACCAACATCCAATGGTAATTTGTACAAATGATGAAAATGATGTCACCAGCATCCATCAAGATTTTCCATGTCATCTCTGTCTTTTGTTAACCATAGCATGATCTGTAGCATGGTGATTCTTAACTTTGGGAGTCTGCATTCAGACCTAGTCTGGTGGTTTCCTTGCTTTTTACCCACCTCTGCACATCATTTTCCCCCAGGTTCAAAGTTTGTTACTTTACTTCGCCCAATATTTTATTTCTTGTCTCACAGTCAACTGATATTCCCAGGGAACTCTCCTAATAGGTCTTGAATGAGAAATGAAACAGAGGAATCTGCTGCCAATTTCTCCAAAAAAATCCCACAAAGGGGGGGTGTAATGCTTTCTTCTTTTCAGTACACTCACCATCTCATTGTAACCACCAAGGAGCAACATACTAGAGCTGAACTTCACGTGTAACACTGTTTCATGTTCTCAGAGAGGCAGAATAATCAATACTGAAAACAGACTTCCAGGCCTAGTGAAAATAGTATTCCCAATGCACTCGGGTTTTATTTAACCTTTGGAGCTTTGCACTGCCATCTGTCAAAGCAATGTTATTCAGGTAAGAACATTTTACAGCAGAACAACTATCTTGTGTGCAGTTGCTTGACCTCAAATCTTTCAAATGTACCATAAAATAGCCTTCTGAATCATCTACCATTTGTGAATGAATACTATCATTTCCAGGAAATAAAACAATTGACATTTTACAGGCATTAATTCATTGCCTCCTGAGGGCAGTGCTCCTGATAAATTGCCACACATCAGATGTTCAAGTGATCTGGCCAAAGATTAAGCTCTAGAATCACACAGATGTGTGTTTACATTGGGACTGATCCTTATTCAAGAATGTAATCATCTATAAAGGAATGGGACCAAGAAGATGGACTCTTCCCCTTCAAGTTTTGACAATAACAGGTTAATGGGAAGATCTGAAGATCTTGTATGTATGTATGTATGTATGTATTTATTTATTTATTTATTTATTTATTTATTTATTTATTTATTATATTTATATACTGCCCTTCTCCCGAAGGACTCATGGCGGTGAACAGCCAAGATCAAATACATAAATATAAAAGTTAAAAACAATTTAAAACCAGATTAAATACCTTGGCCCACAATTAAAAACATCCCATTAAAATCCAATTTAAAATTTAAAACCGTTAAAATTAGGCTAGCCCGGCTTGCTGGAATAACGAAGTCTTCAGGGCATAGCGGAAGGTGAGCAAGTCACCTCTGTACCTCCGGGGGCAGCTCATTCCAGAGGACAGGAGCCCCCACTGAGAAGGCTCTCCCCCGGGGAGTCACCAGTCGAAATTGTTTGACCAACGGCACCCCAAGGAGCCCCACCCTGTGGCCACAAAGTAATTCTCCACCTGATTTTGGATCCTGATAAAGCATCTGTAGGAAGTTAGCATCCACCCCTCTCCTAGAATAATGAAATATTCTAGGAAATATTAAAAAAGGCAGAATATAATATTTCCCTGGATCAGGAATGGACATGTTTTTTTTAGGCAGGAAGCAGACTCACTCTTAATAGCCCCCACCCTCCTCAATAGCCCACAGCAGATGTCAGCACTTAAGAGATAAAGAGATTGCTAGGTCTATTCATAAGCAAATGCCCTCACTCAAGATCCTTCAGGGCAAAGCCATTAAGCCATAATAGGAATTACCCTAAGCCCCTTCATTACATCACCCACACGATTCAACCAAGCTACCCCTGCATGGCCCCATTGGAATCTGACAATCAATCAGGGTACATTTGTTGCCACAGGGACAGGAAGCCCAACAGAGGTTATAAATCTCCCTCCCTCTCTCACCCATGTGCTTTTTTGCCCAGGACCTCAAATCTCGTGGTTCTGTCCACCATTAAAAACCGTCTTTCCAAACAGCCACCATGTTTCCAGTGTCTTTCTCTCTACTTGGAACTGAATCAGGGGTGGGTTCTACTTACCTTTACTACTGGTTCGCAACGCATGCACAGAAGCATTTTGATGACATCAGGGTCAGTGGGCGGAGCCTCCTGCCGGTTTTACTACCGGTTCTATAGAACCAGTGCGAACCAGGGACAACCCACCACTGAACTGAACCCAGAAGGATATTTCTTCCAACACATCGACCAAAGGTTCTACTTGTGCTCAAATATGTGCCAGAGAATTCCCATGCAGACTTTACCACTTAGTAGAAGTTAGCATAGGTAACTCTTGTTAAATACTGTACTCCTGGACAAACTTGTGGTTTCAGACTTTTTTTCATATAGGACTTCAAAAATAAAACCAGGGCTTTTAATTGGGCCATGAAATATACTGCATTCCAAACTGTATCTTTTAGAATTAAGCTGGGCAATATTTTCTGAGCCAAGACAACTTGAGTTTTAAAGGGCATGCTGAAGAACACTTCAGAAAGAAACACTGGTGGTCAAATTATATTTGTCTTTATTTCATTTATATATAAAGTATCAAAATCTGGTTTATCTGCTCATGAACAGTATCTCCTTTTGGCATGTATTTAATAAATTTTCATTCTATTACATTACAAAATTATGTTTAGTAAAGACTTTTGGGATAGTTTGGACAGTCCTGGTGTTTTGAGGTGGTAGAACAGAGGCAATTTTCCACTCCAGCCCATTTTTTTCAATTTATATTTCACTAATAGATGCTAGATGTCCTTCAAGAAACATATTCAAAGTCTTGTAGACAATAGGAGCTGGGAAGGCCATTAATCTTTGCAGTGATCTCTTATTCTTTGTAACAAGATAATCTGCCAAGAAAATATCTCTTTGAAGCACAAAGGGGCTAAGATGCATTTTCCTCCTATTGTCCTATAAGGTACTACCATATTGCTGACTCATCAAGGAAGGACTTTGGTTGATTGGTTAGGTTTTTTTTTTAATTTGATTTATATGCCGTCCTTCTCCGGAGACTCAGAGTGGCTTACAATGCATTAAGCAATAGCCTTCATACTTTTTACAAAGTCAGCTTATTGCCCACACAAACTGGGTCCTCAATTTACCTATCTTAGAAAGGATGGAAGTCTGAGTCAACCTTTAGCCTGGTGAGATTCAAATTTAGCATAATTGCATACAGCTGGAGTTAAATTACAATGCATTAGTCTGCTGAGCTATCCAGGCTCAGGCTTTTGACATCCGTTTACTCTTCTGGAATAACAGCAATGTGTTAAGAATTAATCCAAATGGTAGACACCATTGCAATGAACACCTAATCACCTGACACTAGGGGATATTTGAATTTTGGCATAGGACATTTATTTTGTTTTCAATATAATTGTTAAACTGTCAACATATTTATAACAGCTTCTGGTGAGGAAGACTAAGTGATCTCTGATTCCCAGACTCCTATCACCCAACTTCATTCACTTATATTTTAATGGAGTAATAGTAATAGATGTATTTTTCTCCACCTAGCAGCTAAACTGGAATATTATATTGGTCTGTGACTGTAATAAAGATGATTTGAATTGATTTGATTTGATTGAGGGAAACACAGCCACCAACACTAAGCCTTAACTACTTCGGAACTACAAGGACAGCAACACTTGCTTACCTTGATGCAGAGTTTGGATAGTCATTGGTAATCAAGTCAGAACAAATTACAAGTAGTCCTCAAGTTATAACCACAAGTGAGCCCAAAATTGAAATTGCTAAGTGAAACATTTGTTAAGTTTGTCTCATTTTATGACTTTTCTTGCCACAGTTGTTAAGTGAATCACTGCAGTTGTTAACTTAGTAGCATGGTTGTTAAGTGAGTCTGGATTCCCCCTTGACTTTTCTTGTTAGAAGGTTGCAAAAGGGGATCACATGATCTCAGGATACAGCAATGTCGTAACTATGAACCAGCTGCCAAGCATCTGAATTTTGATTACATGTTCATGGGGATGTTGCAAAGGTCATAACTTTGCAAAAAGGTCATAAGTCACTTTTTTCAGTAGCCGTTGTAACTTTGAACGGTCATTAAACAAACTGTTGTAAGTCGAGGACTACCTATATTCTGAATATTCTTGTGCCACTTGGGGATCATGTTAAAGCAGTTCTTTCAATAAGCCCATATACCATTAAAAATAGATTTTTAATGATTTATACAATTTTGAAGATGGATTGAATAACATTTTCCAGGGTTTTTTCCACCCAGATCATTTCAGGGCAGCAATCTATCATTTCTCATAATTTCAAGCAATACAATTCTGCATGTAAGAGAATATAAATGAGTTTGTTATTAAACAATCTTTGAAAAATTAGATAATGAGGATTAATTAAGTCTGATTTAAATATGAATGCATTTCTTTCATATCCCCCCCCTCACTCTTTGCATCAATTGATCATGAAAGTCCAGCTGTGGCTGAGAATTTGACATCAATACATAGTATACAGTAAGAGAGGATCCCCTTTATGGATTACTGCCTTGTTGTGGTGAAGGGGCTTGCGTAGCTCAATGAAGCTATGAGCTATGCTGTGCAGGGCCACCCAAGATGGACAGGTCATAGTAGAGAATTCTGACAAAACGTGATCCACTGGAGAAGGAAATGGCAACCCAATCTTTGCCATGAAAACCCCATAGACAGTACCAAAAGGAAAAACGATATGATGCTGGAAGATGAGCCCCTCAGGTCAGAAGGTGTCCAATATGCTGGGGAAGAACAGAGGGCTAGTACTAGTAGCACCAGAAAGAGTGAAGCGACTGGGCCAAAGCCGAAAGGACGCTCAGCTGTGGATGCATCTCGGGGTGAAAGAAAAGTCCGATGCTGTAAAGATTTTCTCTCCATAGGAACCTGGAATGTAAGATACATGAATCAAGGCAAGCTGGACATGGTCAAACAAGAGATGACAAGACTGAACATCGACATCTTAGGAATAAGCAAATTAAAATGGACAGTAATGGGTGAATTTAATTCAGATGACCATCTGGTATACTAGTGCGGGCAAGAATCCCTCAGAAGAAATGGAGTAGCCTTCATAATCAATAAAAGAGTAGAGAAAGCAATACTTGGATACAATTCCCAAAATGACAGAATGATCTCAGTTTGAATCCAAGGCATTCAGTATCACAGTAATCCATGTCTATGCCCCAACCACTGGTGCTGAAAAGGATGAAATTGACCAGTTCTATGAAGCCCTACAGCACCTTATAGAATGAACACCAAAAAATGATGTCCTTATCATCATGGAGGATTGGAATGCAAAAGATAACCGGAATAACAGGTAAGTTTGGCCCTGGAGTACAAAATGAAGGAGGACACAGGCTGATAGAATTTTGTCAAGAGAATACAACAGTCATACTCTTTTCCAACAACCCAAGAGACAACTCTACACATGGACATCACCAGACAGTCAACACAGAAATCACATTGACTATGTGCTCTGGAGCCAAAGATGGAGAAGCTCTATACAGTCAGTAAAAACAAGGCCAGGAACTGACTGTGGCTCAGATCGTGAGCTTCTCATTGCAAAATTTAGGCTTAAATTGAAGAAAGTAGGGAAAAGCACTAGGCCACTCAGGTATGAACTAAATTATATCCCTGATGAATATACAGTAGAGGTGACAAATAGATTTAAGGAATTAGATCTGATAGACAGAGTGTCTGAAGAACTATGGACAGAGATTCACAACATTGTACAAGAAGTAGCAACTAAAACCATCCCAAAGAAAAAGAAATGCAAGAAAGCAAAATGGCTGTCTGAGGAACCTTTGCAAATAGCAAAAGGCAAGACAGAAAGAGAAAGATATACCCAATTGAATGCAGAATTCCAGAGAATAGCTAGAAGAGATAAGAATACCTTCTTAAATGAACAGTGCAAAGAAATAGAAGAAAACAATAGAATAGGGAGGACCAGAGATCTCTTCAAGAAAATTGGAGATATGAAGGGAACGTTTCATGCAAAGATGGGCATGATAAAGGACCCAAATGGCAGGGACCTAACAGAGGAAGAAGAGAATAAGAAGTGGTGGCAAAATTACACAGAAGATCTATACAAGAACAAGCTTAATGTCCCTAATAACCACCATGGGTTGGTCACTGACCTCGAGCCAGACATCCTGGAATGCGAAGTCAAATGGACCTTAGGAAATATGAGCAACAACAAAGCTAGTGGAGGTGACAGTATTCCAACTGAGCTATTCAAAATCTTAAAAGACGATGCAGTAAAAGTGCTACACTCAATTTGCCAGCAAATTTGGAAAACTCAACAGTGGCCACAGGATTGGAAAAGGTCAGTTTACATTCCAATTCCAAAGAAAGGCAATGCTAAAGAATGTTCAAACTATTGCACCATTGCACTCATTTCACATGCTAGTAAGGTTATGCTTAAAATCCTACAAGCTAGGCTCCAGCAGTATGTGGATTGAGAACTACCAGAAGTACAGGCAGGATTTCGAAGAGGCAGAGGAACTAGAGATCAAATTACCAACATACTCTGGATCATGGAGAAAGCTAGGGAGTTCCAGCAAAACATCTACTTCTGCTTCATTGACTATGCTAAAGCCTTTGATTGTGTGTATCACAAGAAATTGTGGCAAGTTCTTAAAGAGATGGGAGTACCAGACCATCTTATTTGTCTCTTGAGAAACTTACATGTGGGTCAAGAAGCAACAGTGAGAACTGGACATGGAACCACTGATTGGTTCAAAATTGAGAAAGGAGTCTGGCAAGGCTGTATACTGTCACTCTGCCTATTTAACTTATATGCACAGCTCATAATGAGAAAAGCGGAGCTAGATGACTCAAAAGTTAGAATTAAGGTTGCTGGGAGAAATATCAACAACCTCAGATATGCAGATGATACCACTCTAATGGCAAAAAGTGAAGAGGAACTAAAGAACCTCTTGATGCAAGTGAAGAAGGAGAGTGCAAAAGTTGACTTGAAACTCAATATTAAGAAAACTAAGATAACGGCATCTGGCCCTCTCAATTCCTGGCAAATAGATGGGGAAGAAATGGAGGTATTGACAGATTTTATTTCCCTGGGCTCCAAGATCACCGCAGATGGGGACTGTAGCCAAGAAATTAAAAGATGCTTGTTCCTGGGGAGGAAAACTATGGCAAATCTAGACAGCATACTAAAAAGAAGAGACATCACCGTGCCAACAAAAGTGCATATAGTCAAGGCTATGGTTTTCCCAGTTGCAATTTATGGCTGTGAAAGTTGAACCATAAGAAAGTTTGAGTGCCAAAGAATTGAGGCCTTTGAACTACGGTGTGGGAGAAGACTCCTGCGAGTCCCTTGGACTGCAAAGCGATCAAATTGGTCAGTCATAAAGGAGATCAACCCTGACTGCTCTTTAGAAGGCCAGATGAAGATGAAATTCAAATACTTTGGCTACTTAATGAGAAGGAAGGACTCACTGGAGAAGAACCTAATGCTGGGAAAGATTGAGGGCAAAAGAAGAAGGGGACGATGGAGAATGAGGTGGCTGGATGGAGCCACTGAAGCAGTTGGCGTGAGCTTAAATGGACTTCAGAGGATGGTAGAGAACAGGAAGGCATGGGGGAACATTGTCCATGGGGTCGCAATGGGTCAGACACAACTTTGCAACTAACAACAACAACAAATAAGAGATGAAAATGTGTTTATGTCTAGACTAGGCACTTGTTCAGCTAGCAAGGTCTTATTTTATCATTACAATTGTTTTGTAATGGGAAGTGCTTAACTTCATTGACTCCCATTTACCTATTCCAGATTCTTGTTTAAAGCACTACTGTCACATCCGTATCTGATGGAAAGGAGAAATAACACTCAGTATAACCATCTCACCATATAGTGTTACAGAGGACAACAAGAAAATTAAACTTTTTAGCACCATTGCCTCTGGCAAACATTTAAACCATCACAGCCAGAGACAGTTTAGAAAAGCATTATGGCTGATGATACGAAAGAGAGCTACAAGAAAATTAACAGGGTTTCAGTCTTCCTGTTTCTCTCCTGACCTGCTGAAATTGGTCCTCTGGTTTTAGTTGGAATTTCTTGGTCTTGTTCTTTTGGGATCCTACTTGAAATGCAGGAATGTAGGAAGAATAGCTGAGAAAATAACTGTATAATGAAAATCCATTTACATCTATACCCTTTGGCCATCCCATAACTGAATTTAGTGCAAGAACTTCATACAGCTACTCATGATATTTCACTAAATTGTTCTTCTCCCTGTGGGCCAAGGCATTAGAAAGAAGCTTCTACAGGAAAACAAATAAGAATAGTTAAAAGTAATACATTTTCAGCAGAGCCATAGTGATAAACAAGCTCAAGTGGAAAGGAAAGGAAAATGCTGAGAAATCTGAAATAATTTGGATAGGATGACAAATATCTCCCATATTCTGCCAATAAAACTACTTTGAAATGTTTAAAAACTCAGTAGTAATCAAGCTCAACTTAAAGGATACAGGTAGACCTCGACTTATGACCACAATTAAGCTCAATCTCTCTGTTGCTAAGTGAGACATTTGTTCAGTGAGTTTTGCCTCATTTCATGACCTTTCTTGCCACAATTGTTAAGTGAATCACCAAGTTAGAAATATGGTTGTTTAGTGAATTTGGCCTCCTCATTGTTCTGCCCCAGCTCCGGATCCCAAGGAATGTGACACACACCAAGCTCCAAAAACTCCATTTATTACAAACAGACCCCTTTCAAAATGCAGGCTTTCAGTGCAAATGTCCTTATCAGTCTGCTATAAAGTTCAAAGAATAAACAAAGTCCAACAAAGGTTGGCAACCAGCCCAGAAACCAAGATGTGATAAGAAACTCACTCTCCCAAAATGCTCTGCGTAATAATTAAACGTTGTTTCCAGCAACAATTGCTAACTGTGTGCGACTTAAATAGGCTAAGGGAATGGCCAATTAGCCCCAAGCCTTACTCTCGAGGAGACCTCCTCCTCCTTTTGGCAGCCCTGCGTGCTCGAGCATTGAGGAGAGGGTCCTCCACTTCATTGAGGAGACGGTCCTCCACTTCACTCTCTGGAGTGAAGGAGCTTCTGGAGATTCTGAAGGCCCTGGCTGAGTCTCTGCCTCTGGCACCACATCCTCTTCAGCCTCCTTGCTGTCCGACGCGAGTGCCGGCTGCACAGGCTGCTGGCACGACACCACACCAGCCTCCTCGTCGTCGGGATCAGCCACAAGCCGCACAGGCCGCTGGCGGGCCACAACACTCATACAGTGACCCTGGGACATTGTAATTGTCATTAATTCACTTTTGATATTTAATCACTTGTAATATTTAAGAGGTTTTATAAAGCCTTTCTCCCTTTACCATTTTCACAGCAACATGTTCCTTTCTTCTTTATTGTGACAAATGGACGATGTGCCTTTTATTCCTGGTTTTGTGAATCATCAGCAGCTACTAAAATATGTAGAGTAGCAGTCATAGGAAAGGTTGGGAAGAGCTACCTATGGCTGACTTATGTCTAGAATCTTTTTGGTAGATTGAATGAGATTGGTGTTTTACAGCAATTTGACACAGCAACCGTAAGCTGTTTGTCTCCCATGCTAATACATCTTTAACTTAAAGATCATTGTCCAAATTTCCAGCTTTGGCAAAAAATGTTGGTGGCTATCATAATTGGTAGATTTATAACTTTTTTGCCAGTTTCAGGAGTAATGAGAAGGAGTAGCAAGTAGTGATTTATTTCCTGTCCATGGTGAATCTTTGAAGATATATGGCTTCCATTTGCTTGAGCTCATCAACCATCAATGGACATAGATTCATACAGTTGAAAGGGACTTTAGAGGTTGTATGGTCTGTCCCTTGCGCAATGCTTCCTCCCAATGAGCTTTACACTGGTCCATTGGGACACTTGCAGAGTTCCACGTGGACTGAATTTTTTTTTTTTTTTTAAAAATGGCCTACCATTTCATAGTCCAACAAGTCCAGAGAAAACTATTCTGGAGGGTGGGATGGTAATCAAAGAGGGGAGTACCAGAAAAGGAGTAAACCAGTGGTGGGATTCAAATTTTTTTACTACCGGTTCTGTGGGCGTGGCTTGGTAGGCATGGTAGGGGAAGGATGCTGTAAAATCTCCATTCCCACCCCACTCCAGGGGAAGGTTACTGCAAAATCCCCATTTCCTCCCAATCAGCTGGGACTCAGGAGGCAGAGAATAGATGGGGGCGGGGCCAGTCAGAGGTGGTATTTACCGGTTCTCCAAACTACTCAAAATTTTTACTACCAGTTCTCCAGAACCTGCTGAAACCCACCTCTGGAGTAAACCAGCAGATCCCTCAGTACTGCTCATTTGGCAAAGTTTCGGAAACATGGCTTTTGATGCAGGCAGAACAAGAAGGGATGGGTAGATGTCACAGTTCAGGTGGGCTAGGAGAGAACTGAGGATGATGTCATGATTTTGTATTCTGTAAAGTAGCTGTCTTTGTACATTGGAAATTACAGCAGGCAGATCAGCCCTTAATGTTATCACTTCCAATTAAACACCAGGGTTCCCATTAGGTTGCTGAACTGTTGACTTGTTGTTGTTTTTTGTTTGTTTGTTTAAGTTTAACATCTGAGAGCAAAATAAAAAGTCTGTTGCCAAAATGAAAACTAAGCTGCAATCTACTCTGATCTATCTCTACCTCCATCTTTGCTATTCTGCCTAACCTTCTAAAATACCAAGGACCTTTGCATTATCTTTGGGTATCTCATGACATCTAGTAATAAATATGCAGGATGTGAAATTTTCTGTGACTTTCCTGAATATTGCCTTACCTTATGTGAAATGTTGACATCACTTTAATTGCATTGCAATGTTCCCATGGACCAATTTTATTTTAGTGTAATTTGCTAGAACAGAAATCTTCTTATCTCTAAATATCATCATTAAGGTCACCGGAGAAGTGCAGTTGGTGGTGTTTTTTTTCTTTCTTTCTTTCTTTCTTTCTTTTTTTAAAGCAAGACAGCCAATTATCAGATGAAGCTGAAAATAGCCATGATTTTCTATTTCCATTTGCTTAGGATGAAATAGAAGAATGTATATTCAAATCTTTTAAAATAATACATAGGAGAATATATAAAGTGAACTGCTTAGAAAGGATATCACAGAAAAGATGAGGAATCATAAGAGGTCAAACCTTGTTTCATAAACTTATTGGTGGAAGAAACACTGTGATTACTATGAATAGAGATGCAGCAATTTTATATACTGGCAAATAATTGCATGGAGCTATTATTAACAATAAATTGGAAGGAAGTATCAGAACCAGATTCAAATTTAATTGTATTACTTAAATTAAAGAATCAGAGGACTCATAGAGTTAGTCAGAAAACTCCTACGGGGAAAAATTGTGACTTATCAATAGCTAACCTGTGGGTTGAAACAAGAGCCATACAGATAATAAGGTTTATTTTCCATGTTAGATTCTCTATTTACAATACAAGGCTTATATATTTCTAAACTAATCCTGGGAATATTGTAGGGAACAATACTGTATATATAGGCACTCCTTACCCTATGAGCATAATGCAGCCTGCTTATTATGGTTGAAAGTTGTCATGGCTGTTAAGCAAAATGACCTTGTTTAATGGGCTCCATCCATTACTCTCCTGATGCAGTCATTAAACGAATTTCCAGGGCATGGTGTGCCTCGGGGTAGGGAGGCCTTGGGAGGCCAACACTGGGCCTCTGTGATCCTCTGAAAAAACCATGCTCTGCTTGCCTTCCTTTGTGGTCCTTTCAGCCCTTGTGCCTATTTTCCTCCTCAACTGGTCCCGCCAGGTCTTCTCTTCTAATGAGTGTGTGTGTGTATCCAGATCATGGTTGTCCCAAAAGTACTTTTTCAAAAGGCAACTGGACTTCCTTTGTTTTTCCTTGAAGACAAGCATCTTCTAATGGGACCACTCAAGGTTTGGGCCTATTTTCCACCCCCAATCACCCATTGTGCATTTATATTTTGGAGATCTCCAGGGCTTTTCTTAGGACTGTGCAGACCTATCAGGGAAGCAAAATGAAGTGGTTCATACCTGGGGCCCACAGCAGCCTCCTGCAAATGGCCACCATTTCAGCATTATCACAAGGAATTGTGAATGTGCTGAAAATGGTGACTGCTTATGGGAAGCTACCAGGTGGCCCAGGGACAAGCCTCTCCATTCGACTTCCTTAACAGTCTATATAGCAGTGGTGAAATTTATTTATTTTTTTACTATTGGTTCGTGGGTGTGGCTTGGTGGGCATGGCAGGGGAAGGATACTGCAAAATCTCCATTTCCACCCCACTCTGGGACCAGCCAGAAGTGGTATTTGCTGGTTCTCTGAACTACTCAAAATTTCCACTACCGGTTTTCCAGAACCTGTCAGAACCTGCTGGATTTCACCCCTGCTATATAGCACTGTAGAAAACTCCAAAGCTGTCCAAAGAGATAATCCCTATACTTTTTATATTTTTATTAAGAAGTCCAAAAGAAGTTTCGAAGGAATTTTAGGATTACTAAGAATGCTCAGTTTTACTCATTTCACACCTAATGTCATTAACCTAGTTCCCATCTCTACAATATTTAAGAGACACTTTTCTTTAACAAATTGCAAAAAAAAGTTTCATCCCATTCTTTGCTAAACTCCATTTCAGAGAAACAATGGAGATCATTGTGAAAGATACAGCATAATGGCAAAACCTCCAACTTTTACTTTTTCCCACACCAAATATATGCAAATGTTTCCTTTATTGGTATGGTTTTTTTAAAAAAAAATCTAAAGATTCTAAAACAAGATTTCATTTAAGTTGATTTGTGGGCTTAAGTGAAAGTTTATATAAGGAAAAAGAGATCTATACTCTCTGCTTATCTGATAATGAGATTCTCCAAGAACTTTAACTGATTGCACAATGAGCAAGGGCAGAAAATAATACTAGTTTTTTTATTATTATTATTTGATTTATATGCTGCCCTTCTCCCGAGACTCAGGGTGGCTTACAATGCGTAGTTTAATCTGCATCTTGATTTTTCAATATATCAGAAGTACACAGCAAACAATTGTCAGACCAATGCTTACAAAATTGTCATTTGGTCTGATAAAAATGAAAGTCGTTTACCAAGAACTACTTTGAAAGCAGATGTATTCATTTTGATTGAAGCTGATTACATAGATATCCTCTTTTCATATATCAGCAGTTAGATACATTTTGAGACTATTGGCCTGTTGTACTGATGGGAATAATTTAGTGTTTTAGTCTCTCTCTCTGTCTCCCTCTCCCTCCCTCCCTCTTTCCCTCCCTCCCCCCCTCTCTCTCTGTGTGTGTGTGTGTGTGTGTGTGTGTGTGTGTGTGTGTGAGAGAGAGAGAGAGAGAGAGAGAGAGAGAGAGAGAGAGAGAGAGAGAGACTATATAATGAGCTTAATCCATCAGAAAATGGAAATTTTCTGCCTTTATTATTATTCAAACATTTAATGCTTTTTCTTAAACCCCAAAGGTCCAGTTTCAAGTTGGTATGGGGTCAACGGGTCCAACATTATTAGTATGGCACACAAATATGTTTTAGTAAGCATGTTTTGTTTAGAAAGAAGACATTTGTAGGCCCACGATAAAGCTTGAATCCCAAAGCTTAGAAAAAAGAAATTACAGGAAAGAATGATGTCAATTGATGATACATAATCCCCACAATATATGGATCATTCATCTTAATGAAAATAATTTAATCTGGCATATTAATCTACACTAATAAGTAGACCAAGCACACAAAAAGTGTTTACAACTATTTTCTTTATCACTTCGATCATCTAGCTTGATGTGGAAACTTATAAGAATTAATTGCATGACATGTCCTTTCATTTCTATTCATGTACAATTCTGAGCACCATATTTTAAGAAGTATTGCAGACAAAAAAGGAAAGCATGAGACAAGGAAAACTAAGATGATGAGGAGACTATAAAAAAAGTTTGTGAAAAGAAATGTAAAAAGCTGGATTAGTTCAATCTTGAGAAAAGAACAGAGATTTAGGAGCAGTTTTCAAATACCCTGTTTCCCCCCAAAATAAGACATACCCTGATAATAAGCCCAATCGGGCTTTTGAGCGCATGGCAATAAGGCCAAGCACTTATTTCAAGGTTCAAAAAAATATAAGACAGGGACTTATTTTCAAGGAAACACAGTACCTGAAAGTATGTCACATAGCAGAAGACTAAGATCTGTCTTTTCTTGTGAAAGTCTTTACCCTAATTTCTGTCCTCTACATTTTTGCTGATTTTCCTTTCCAGCCATTGATACCATTGGTGCCATACAAGATAGTATTCGCTTTCTTCCTTTTCCTGGAGTTCCAGCGTCAATCTGTCCATTTCAGCACACTCTGTTATCTTTGCAACGATTTTGTCTTTGGATGGGAGTTGGTCTGATTTCCAGTTTTGCGCGAACAGTAGTCTTGCTGCTGTCAAGATATGTATGATGAGATATTTCGTTTCCTTAAGATGTTGTGCCGTTATCATGCCAAATAGAAAAAATTCTGGACTGTTTTCTATTTGAATGTTTGTTATTTCTTCGATAATATTTTTTATATCTTGCCAATAGTGTTGGGCTTTCCTACATTTCCACCAAGTGTGATAATATGTCCCCTTTTTTGATTTACATTTCCAACACAACGCCGAAGTGTTTGGGTGTATTTTGGCAAGTCGGGCTGGTGGTAAGTGCCATCTATAAAACATCTTAATGAGGTTCTCCTTGTAGGATGTGGCTCTTGTCATTTTTATGTTCTGCTTCCATAATTTCTCCCAGTCTGCCAATTGAATATTATGTCCTATGTCCCTGGCCCACATTGTCATATTATGTTTAACTGTTTCTTCTATTAATTTGTCTCTCAAAAGGTAGTTATATGTTTTAGTAATCATTTTCTGGTCTGCTCCCAATAAAATTCTGTCCAGTTCGTTCAGATCTTTTGCAATTCCATATTTGATTTTATCCGCATTGTATCTTGAGTGTATTTGAGTGTAGTGCCACCAATCAATATTTATATCGCCATTTTGGAGTTGATGTCTTGGAGTGAGTTCTCCTTCATGATTCAGTAAATCTTGGTATCTCATCATCTTTCCGATTTCAAGGGTATTTGGAAATATCAATGCCTCCATCGGGGACCACCATTTTGGTATTTTAGTATAATAAGTTTTCTTAATTCCCTGCCAAATCTTGAAGAGTGAGGCCCGAATTATGTGTCTTTGGAAGTACATGTGTTGTTTGTCTGGTCCATCCCATAGGAACGCGTGCCATCCTCGTATGAGATCAAAGCCTTCTAGATATAATGTTCTTTTGTCATCTAATCTCATCCATTCTTTGATCCAGGTCAATCCGGCTGCTTTATAATATAGCTCCCAGTCTGGTATTGCAAGGCCTCCTCTGTCTCGTGTGTCTTGTAGCGCTTTAATCTTAATTCTGGCCTTCTTTCCCTGCCATATATAGGTCGTTGTAATTTTGTTGAGATTTTTGAAGAAGTCCCTTCCTGGATGTAATGGTACTACCTGGTATAGATATAGTACCCTCGGTAATATATTCATTTTAATTGAACTGATTCTGCCCATCAATGACAATTGTAGCCTGTTCCAGATTTCCAGGTCTTTTTTAATTTCTTTTAGTAATTTCGTGTAATTGTCTTCTTTAATTGTGGTTGCTTTCGCCGTCAACCAAATACCTAAATATTTTATCTTCTTTACTAATTGGATTCCTAATTCTTCTTCTAATTCCGATCTCTGAGTCTGGGTCATATTTTTCGTCATTAGTTTTGTTTTTTGTTTGTTTATTTTGAGGCCCGCGACTTCCCCGTATTGTTCTATCATCGACATCAGTCTGGGTCCAGATCGTCTTGGGTTTTCCAAGTTGAAAATTACGTCGTCTGCAAAGGCGAGCAATTTGTACTCCTCTCCCCGGATCTTGAGTCCTTTGATTTCTTCCTCGTTCCTTATTTCGTTTAATAATACCTGTAAATTTGTAGTGAAAAGTTATAACATTGGAATTAGACATTTAATAATTACTCTTTATTAAACTATATAAGCTCAATGACATATATTCTGTTGATGACAAAAGCGTAAATGTAAAATGTTAGGTGGGTTTGTAGGTGGTGGGTTTTTTGTTTGTCTTTGTATTGTATTGTCTTTATATCTGTGTTTATATTTTAATAATAAAAAAAATTAAAAAAAAAAAAGATCTGTCTTTTCTTGTTCCAAAGTGCAGGGCACACAATAATGAATTTAACCTACTAAAAACAGAATCCAATTGAATTTTCTTGATGTTTTTATTAAAAATAATCTAACAGCCTGAAGGGAGGCAGACAGCTATCTGTCTGACTTACTTTAACTGGAATTCCTACATTGAATTGGATAGCTTCAATGGCTCTTCCAATTCCAGGATGGTATAAGTCTACTTCTGGGTTCATGAAGGACAACATCTTGGTATATATCTTAAATAAGCAGAAGAAGTTAGGCCTGAAAGCTTCAACCTCTTTGGTACTGACTATCATGAATACATGCATAATGGCCTGTGAAATTGATTCAACACAGAAAATATTTCTCAGTGAACTTGATAGGCTTAAACATGAACAGTAACTTCTGAGGGAATAAAAGATAAGGAGGCATCACATTATCTATTCATAATGTCATCACTTGGTGGAAATCCAAGCTTCAAACTCAGTTTGCCAAAGAAACCCGAGACTGGAAAAGAATCCTAAACATTGGGTCTTCCTTCTGTCATTCATAAGAGCTCAGACACATGAAGTTGCTGGTAGCATGGGAAACCAATTCTACTCCCCCAACTTTTTAAAATAGTATATTACAACTATCTTCTTTCAGAGAGGAGAAGAAGGTGAAGTGATTCATAAACATGTGTTTGGTAAACTTCTGAAGAGGCTTCCAACAATATTCATTAGTAAAGACAAAAGAGAAATAGATATTTTTAGCACAAAATTGAAGAACAATTATCTAGCTATGCATTATTTAGTTACACAAACACACACATACACACACATTTAATTATAAAGCAGTGCAAAAAAGTGAACATTTAATCCAAGAGGAAAGATGAAGAATTGCATTACCCATTAAATCTGAAAAATACTTTCCTGCAAAAATATGAAGATACTAAATATTCATTGTAGCTCTAAAACTGTTTAGACTTATGACTTTATTTTCTGCTACTTTGTTTGGAAAGCAAATCCAGCTTCCGTAAGCAGCACAACAAATAAAGTTATTCTAAAAATCCAATAGAAGCTGGTAGGGTTTTATAATAAACAAAGCAAAGAGAGAAGGGAGGGCAGACGAGAGAGAAAAAGCGAAAAAACCAAAAAACCAGAAACAAGGAAAAAATTATGGGACCAGGGGAAGAAACAGATGAAATATTAACAGCCTTATATATGAAAGAAGAGTGATATACCCTAGTGAGAAAAATCCTATCTTGAGAAATAGATTTTATTTCTCTATATTCTGGAGGGTATATTTTGCTTTTCACAATTAATTCCAATTCTGCCAGCAGGAGGAGGCCAAAAAGAATTATTAAGAACTCCCCAGAAACTAAACATTTTCTTAAGAGACAACCAACTTGAAAAGCAATTACAAACACTTCTCATGAGGGCACATCATTATTCAAAGTCAGACAAATGAAACCATCAGTTAGCATGACAAAAAATACCAACTGCCTTCTGCTTGCTGTAATTCTGTTGGCTCCATGTGACCAAAGGAAGAACTTTTATGTGAATAGTTGTGAAATGTCATGCTTGTTTAACACACATGTCTTTACCAATGGTGAAAGCATTTTTGTTTATTTGTTTATTTGCTGCCCACCTCTCTTTAATTTTTGTGTCTTGCTGGCAAAAAGAACCCATTGAATGTAGCACTAATCAGCACAATTAAAATTTATAAAAACAATATTATTAAAAAAAATCAATTCAAATATTTCGGTAGATGTCTATTTCAGCCAATAAAGAAAGACTTTGGATCATAGGGTTTACAAATATTAGGTATCTGGGGGAAAATGGAGATAAACAAGGGATCTGATTTTCAATTCTAATTCATCCCATTTACTAACTGTGAGTTTTGAAGAAATAAGACAGATAATGTATCTTACAAAATCACTGCTTTCATTCTGGTTAAAAAGGGGTGGGGGGTGGGCAGGGACTATGGAAAATTCAGGGCTGTGTTTTTGGGGACAATTATGAAGCCTTAACAGTAATGTGCAATGGAATAATGATCTAGCTGCATGTATTCTCACAAGTAGACCAAAGTGAGCAGGATAAGCTGATTAAGTGACCTGCATTTCTAAATTAGCTTCTCACTCATTTCACCTATTCAGTATTTGGATTCTGTGGCACCATCAACATCAGGATAGGTGCCAAAATAATTATTTGTATGAAACCAGACCGAATACAAATCTGCCATTCAATCAGATAATTCAGTCAAGTTTCAGGCAGTGAACGTATTTAAAGTACAGCTTTGAAAAAAAAAAAGTTTAAAAGGAGAAAATATAAAGAAAGCTGTATATTTTTTCTTTAGATAACAGTATTTCCAGTTAATGGTAACAGATAGCTTGAAACCTACACCCTACAAAGTCCTAGGAAATGTGAATGTCTCCAAACATGCAATGTCTCGAAGATTTTCCAATGCTATTGCGTTTACACTTTTGCTAGTTGCCACTGTTATTATTTGGATTCCTTGTTTATTTCCAATGTACTTTATTATTTTCATGCTATCTCAGACAACAACTTGTCCACTACGTAAAAAGACAAAACCCAGACTTTATTCCGATGCTCACGATGAATGATGTAAAAACTGTTTTCCATGGTTTTAGTACTAGGTTGCTAGTTAAGCCCCCCAGAGATGCGATGAAGCAACATGGGTGGTAAATGAACCTAAATAAATAAATAGCAATAGCAATAGCAGTTAGATTTATATACCACTTCACAGAGCTTTACAGCCCTCTTTAAATGGTTTACAATGTCAGCATATTGCCCCCAACAATCTGGATCCTCATTTTACCAACCTTGGAAGGATGGAAGGCTGAGTCTGTCACTGCGTTATTTTATTTACCAGCTGAGCTCATTATTTCTGGACTGTCAGACTCTCCGTAGCTTTGCATACTTCTTATCAGTAAGCTACGTGTTTCCGCATCCACCCACATTCCTTCTTCACTCACTCTTTCCTTTGTTCTCTTGCCAGAGGTCCGGCTCAGATAGCCAGCAAGAATTACTTTCAAAAATGTAACAATTAACTTTTCTTAGTTAGTGAGGTGTTTTATTTTCTTTATAACAAATAAATGAGTTTTATTAGAAACCTTCCTTCGCGTTTCTTTTCAGAATATTGCAAACAAGGATAAGCCTCAATTCATCTCCTCCTCTAAACCAGGGTAATTAGTCCCAGAGCCAAACATGGGATTAATAAATGCCCTGACATTCTGGTAGCAGAGGATGGTTTGATTTATGGCTTTTTTCCTTGTTTTGTTATTTCTGATAAGAGCGCATAGGCAATTAGTTTTTAGCTACTGAGGTACGCTAATTATATTGCTGAGATGCCGAAACAGAAGTAAAACAAATACAAAATGTATTTTGCTGAGAAGGTGGCAGAAAGGAGGTTTCCAGATTTCCAGCCCCTTACTACAGCCACACGCCTGGAACAAGAAAAAGCCGTGGGAACAGAAATGGAGACAGATAAGACAGAAGCTGTTTTTGAAGATGATGATTTACGACTGAGGTCAGTAACATTTTCTTTTGATCTTCCAAGCTCTGAAAAAGTCTTCCCAGAACCTTCTGAATTTGTAACACTCGATGCGAGGCCAAAGCACACTGCTGAGCAAAATTCCTCCCACGCAGAGAGAGAAACAATTCATTATTCTCCTCGAAGCTCTAAGCTCACCCTGGATGAGCTGACTATGAAAGCCTTTCGTGACCGTATAAAACTCTATGAACAGCAGCTATCCCAGGCAAAAATGGCTATATCTATGCTTGAGCAAGATAAGGGAGATAACTTAAATTTTTCAAAAAGCGCCATATTGTCTTCTTGCTCAGAGCCAAAGACACTCCCCCTGGTGGATCCTGTGTCAGGCCAATTAAGACAGAGGGCACTGCATACGTCACATGAAAGTCTCCCTGATCAAGTTACACATGTCTTACATAACCACTCCTACTCTAAAGCATACAATGCCCCGTATGCAAAGCTGCCCGAAGCTAAAGGTGCAGTGCCATCTGCTGGCAAAAGTAATTTACTACAGGAAGCTGAAATGCCACAAGTGTTTCCACAGGCCCAAACTCAAATACCCCCTGGCGGTGTTGGTGTCCTTTTAGATGGAACACAGCAAAGGCAAATGACTGCATCTCCAGCAGGTCATGCCAATATTGCAGCTCAAGCACAAATGGCAACTGGAATACAGCAGATTCCACTGCATCAGCCACAGCAGCTACAAATGCCTGCATATGTGCCCCAGCCACAAGTGCAAATAGGGCCACCTCCTGGCCCACCTCCAATGGCACAACCAAGACCATTTTTAGGTCCACAACAGGCACAGCAAATACCACAGGCATTTCTGCCAGCACAGCCAGCATACCAAGTGCAGGCTCCTCACCAGGCATTTTCTGTCTCTCCACTAACTGGTGAGTCAAAACTAAAAATGTCTGAACTCCATGGTTCGAGATTGAAACCTGGTGAACAAATTGGAGGACATTTGACCAAACTGAAAGGTCTGAGAACAGAATTGAGAGAAAGAGGCCATAACATTGAAGATATTCAAATGATCAGCATCATTATTAACTCTTTGAACTATGAATGGAAAGATGCTGTTACAAAAATTAACCAAGTCCCTATTGCTCAATGCACAGTGGACAATGTCTGTAGACTTTTAATTGAAGAAGAGGCATTCATGTTGGCCACGCCACATTTGAGAGGACCACCCGCATCAAGAGCTCCAGCTAGGCGCCCCTTCCAAGGAAGGACCTACGCTCCAAGGATGCCAAGATGCTACACCTGCAATCGTGTGGGACATGCCACCTGGGATTGTCCCCAACGAGTTCCAGCTCCCGTCACGTACCAGCCCAGAGGAACAGATTCCAGAGGCAGAGGCAGAGGCGGAAGACAAGGTCGTTGTGGTCCCCGGCGTGATCCACAAACTCCACTCGCCACATTGGCTTTAACCAATGATCCACAACCTCAACCGGAGTACGACAGACGACTCCTGTGGACTTTGGACAGTGGTGCAGCATTGCATGTTACCTACAGAAAGGAACTTTTCACAGAAATGCACGAGCCTGAACCAGAACTATGTGAACTTTATTCTTTTTCCAATCATCCTTGTCAGGTCAAAGGAAAAGGAACTGTTTATGTTGAAGAGCTCGATGCATTCATTCCTGATGTTTATTACATACCAACAGCAACCAGTAATTTGCTTAGTCAGTGTCACTTGTCTAGAATGTTAAAGTTCCAAGTTCACCACCTTGAAAAAGCAAGTTACATAGTTAAAGATGGAGATATTGTTGCTGAAACCATATTAATTGGTGGTGTTTATTACTTAAAGCCAAAGCCTAAACCGCAAACACAGGCAAATATGCAAACTCCAAAAAGGGAATGCACAGGCCCAGAGAGAGATGCTCCAGTGAGAGATCCTGTTGCTATTCCAAAGGCTCCTAAAGCCAACAAAAAGAGAGTTGGTAAATAGGTTGCTCAGAGCAAGCCTGAGGTTCCGCATAAAAATGTTAATGTTGAGAATTCACTAATAGGTAAACCTTTGCATTCCAGGTGTATCCACAAATGGGATAGAAGATTGGGGCATACCAGTTTCCGTGTTCTTAGGAAGATGCCGGAATTCACAAAAGGTTTGGATCTAAAGGGGTGTAAGGTGTTTTTGGATTGTGCTGTATGCAAAAAGGCCAAATCCAAAGCAGCAGCCATTCCCAAACACGCTACACGCCTGTCAACACGCATTTTTGATTTGGTTCACATTGACATAGTTGGTCCATTCCCGCCATCATTTGGTGGTAGAAAATATTTTCTAACAATTGTTGATAATTACTCTAGATATGGATATGTATATCCTATGAAAGAAAAATCAGAGACCTTTCAGATTTTTAAAGACTTTGCAACCCTTGTTTCTAGCCAACACCAAGTTCGCATCACCAGAATCCAGAGTGATCGTGGTGCCGAGTTCATGTCTCAGCGTTTCCAGGACTGGATGCGTAAGAATGGAATTATTCATCAGACTTCACCCCCTGACACACCAGCTCACAATGGAGAGGTACTGCAAACCATGATGCGTTGTCTCCTAGAAGACGCCAACCTTGATATGATATACTGGGGTGAAGCTATCAAGTATGCAAATTACATTGTCAACCGTACTTGGAGCAGTGTAACAAATCAGACTCCTTTCTTCATGTTGTATGGCTACAAGCCTGATCTTAAAAACATTCATATTTTTGGTTCATATGCTATGGTGAACATTCCCTTAGCTCAAAGAAGAAAAGGAGGTCCAGCAGCAAAGAGACTGAGATTTATGGGTATTGATGATAACTCAAAGTGGAGCAAATTTATTGACTCTAAACATGTAATTGTGATTTCCCAATCTGCTAATTTTGAGGAAGATATTGACTGGTCCAGGATTCATTCCAATGATCCTGGAGTTTATTTTCCCAGAGATGATACTGCTGATGCTACGCAGATTGATGATCAAGATTCCACTGATTCTTCTCAACCCGATGTTCCGTCTTCACAAGCCGCGGATGCTGATGCTAGCGATGAAAGTGAGGACGAGGACGAAGAAGAAGACTGGACAGTTGTTCCGAGACATTCCAAGAGGGTCACAAAAGGGATCCCTCCACAATGATATTCTTGGCAACTGACAAAAGCACCCTTGCCTTTGATTTGCAATGTTACACTTCCACCTGATAATTTCACGCAAATCAAGCAGCTCCCTGATTCAGAGCAAGACAAATGGTATGAAGCAATGCAGGTTGAAATGGACAGTCTAAAGAAACTTAAAGTATTTACACCTGCAAAACCTCCAGCAAACAAAAAGGTCATTGGCACTCGATGGGTCTACAGAATCAAAAAGAAACCAAATGGTGAGTCACTGTACAAAGCCAGACTTGTAGCTCAGGGTTTCGCTCAACGTTATCCTGAGGACTACACAAATACTTACTCACCGACAGTCAGAACTGAGAGTGTAAAAATTGCTTTAGCAACTGCAACTATCCTTCGTTTAGAAGTTTTCCAGTTTGATGTTGACACGGCTTATCTACATGCAGACCTAGACGAAGAGATCTACGTGAAAAGTCCTCCAGGATTCCGACAGCAAGAAGGGGATACCTGGTTCCTAAACAAAAGTCTCTATGGTCTGAAACAATCTGGTTAAATGTGGTATTTATGTCTTACTGACAAACTAAATTCAATGGGCTTTATTAAGTCCGAAACTGATGAGTGCGTGTTCACAAAAAGATCTAACAATGCATATGAGATAGTTCTTGTTTATGTTGATGATATTGTTTATATTGGTCCAAATAAGCAAATGAGTGAAATTTTTGCCAAAGCTTTGCAGAGATACTTCACATTGAAATCATTGGGTCACATTAGCACTTATTTAGGTGTTCAGATTGAAAAGACACAGAAGGGGTTTAGTCTTTCACAAGAAGATAAAATTGAACAAGTTTTGCATCATTGCAACATGAAGGATGCTAACACAACAAAGACACCCATGCAAACAGATTTTCATAACTTGACACAAGAAGAAAGTCCTGAGTTCGAGGATCAAACACTTTATCGTTCAGTCATTGGGTCACTGTTATACATTAGTAGTTGGACCAGACCCGACATTGCACTTAGTGTTAATCTCTTATCTCGACACGTAGGTAAGGCAAAACAGTTTCATTGGACATGCATTAAGAAATTACTAAGATACCTAAAATACACCAAACACATGAAGTTATTGTTAGAACCAACACATACTGATTATGCAGAATTATATTGTTATGCAGATTCTGATTGGGCAAGTGATAAGAAATCACGTAAAAGTACTTCAGGTTATATGATGTTCTTAAATGGATGTCCTGTTTATTGGCAAGTACGTAAACAGAATTTTGTTTCTTGTTCATCTACTGAAGCTGAATATGCTTGTGTTTCAGATGCATGTAATTCCCTAACTTGGTTTGATGCTTTAGTCACAGATATCTGGACACACCCGATCTGACCGATCACCGTGATGGAAGACAATGAATCGGTGGTTTATATTTCTGAATCACATTTCACAGGTTCTAGGTCCAGACACATTGACATTCGTTACCAAAACATAAAACATTTAGTGAAAAAAGGTTTTGTCAAAATGCAATATGTATCTACACATGATCAAATTGCTGATATGCTCAACAAACCACTTCCAGCAGCTCAACACAAGTATCTGCGTGAGAAGATGTGCCTTATTTGATGATGAACTGATATTCGCTCAACTGGCAAAGAAGGGGAATGTCACTGCGTTATTTTATTTACCAGCTGAGCTCATTATTTCTGGCCTGTCAGACTCTCCGTAGCTTTGCCAACTTCTTATCAGTAAGCTACGTGTTTCCGCATCCACCCACATTCCTTCTTCACTCACTCTTTCCTTTGTTCTCTTGCCAGAGGTCCGGCTCAGATAGCCGGCAAGAATTACTTTCAAAAATGTAACAATTAACTTTTCTTAGTTAGTGAGGTGTTTTATTTTCTTTATAACAAATAAATGAGTTTTATTAGAAACCTTCCTTCGCATTTCTTTTCGGAATATTGCAAACAAGGATAAGCCTCGATTCATCTCCTCCTCTAAACCAGGGTAATTAGTCCCAGAGCCAAACATGGGATTAATAAATGCCCTGACAGAGTCAACCTTGAGCCGATCAGAATCGAACTGCAGAAATAGCCTGCAATACTGCATTCTAACCTCTGTGCCAACGCAGCTCTTAAATAATACATCGATATCTATATCTATATCTATATCTATATCTATATCTATATCTATATCTATATCTATATCTATATCCAGTGGTAGGATTCAGCCAGTTCGCACCACTTCAGGAGAACCGGTTGTTAACTTTTTGAGCAGTTTGGTGAATTGCTTATTGGAAGAAATAATTAGGGCAGAGAACTGGTTGTTAAATTATTTGAATCCCACCACTGCCTATATCTATATCTATAGATATAGATATCTAGATATCTAGATATCTAGATATAGATTTGGGGGTTTTATAATTGAGCCAATTATTTAATAATTTTAATTATTTTTAAATTTTGTCTGTCTTTGTGCTTTTAATAAGGCTGTACACCAACCTAAGTCCTTTGGGAGAAGGGCGGTATAGAAATAAAATAAAATAAAATAAATAAATAAATAAATAAATAAATAAATAAATAAATAAATATATCTATATCTTTATCTTTATCTATATCTATATCTAAATCATCTATACACATAGATAAATCATATAGTATCATATAGTATGGGAAGGTGGATTTGAAAAGATAATGGAGTAAGCCGAAGTAAAGATTGGAACATAGAACATACAGTTTCCAGATTCAAATCACAGCATAACACTTCAGAATAAAGGCCATGATATATGTAGCTAGCATCTAATTATGTAGGAAGTGCCCAACAGTGTTGTTATTTATTGGTGGTCTGTCACAATTTTCCCAAAGGTATACAGTCCAAAATTTTGCTAATTCTTCATGGTATTCCACTTAGTGACCCCCCCAAAAACAATTGGTACTACTGTCCACTTTTTCCTGTTGTTGTTGATACTATTACTACTACTATCTGCACATACAACATAATGGATTCTTTATATAAGCTGAACATCTATAGATCAGTGCTGTATAAGAATTGATTCTGAAATCTATTTTGAGATACTTTAATGAACCACACTAGTATTTTATAACCAGGCTATCTTGTGAAAATCACTAGCAGGAGTGCTTCTTTTAATTTTCCCAGAAGTATGTTCAAACTATAACTTTGCTAGGTACATCTTCTGAAGAAAGGCAGAGGCTTTTTTTCTATGACCTATTCAACTGTCCATGTTTCCCAAGAGCTTTGTTCAGAACAAGAGTTAAAAACAAGACCTTTGAGAATACACCAACCACAAATGACAGCAAAAGTCTGGGTTACTTTTTAGTTTGTGATGTATAGATTCATACTCTACATTCTTTTTTTCCCCTTCCTCTTTTATTTTTTTTTAAAATATTTTTTTATTTTTTTTTTCAAACATAAACATAAAATATATCTTTTAAGAACTCTACATTCTTCTTCTCCACTGAGACAGTGAAACCTTCTCTTTAGGGGAGGTAGTAGACTCTAGCTACCCAATGTTTTAATACATTATTAATTTTGAAGGCAGACTTAAACTCAGCTACCATTCCCTTGACTTTTTTATTCTCATCCTTGAGTTTTATAAGCTCAGTGACCTTTGGAGAATTTCCCATAAGCCATAAAAAATCACAAACTAGTAAAAGAACCATCGCATTGGATGGAGAATGAAAGGACAAAGTCAACTGCCACTGAAGAGCAAATTTCTTTTTATTTTCATGACAAATCAAACGTTGCCCCTGTCCCTCAAATTTAGGACAAACTAAGATGCTGCCAAGCAAGATATCAGACTCCAGCACCATATTTCTCTGCAATAATTGTTTTCACTTCCACAAGACACCCGCAAAAATGATAGAGAGTGTCTTGTTCACTTCTAAGTAACTAGTAAAGAGAGGAAGTTCGTGAATGATCATGTCCATCACAGCAGCAATTTTGGAGCTTATCTAGTCCAAATTTCCCAAAACATTTCTAGAATTCATCTCCTTGTTTTCTATGTAAAGGCATGCACAGGGTTCGGTGAAGTATCCAGTTTTCCCAACTGCAATGTGGGTTTTGAATCCCAAATCACATTTCATAAATACATAAAAAAAAAATTCTTGAGAAGAGTACGCTAAAAAAAAAAGAAAAAAAAGGAAGAGTAAGTTTTTGACATTGAGCTCATTGAGATTAAATTGAGCTCAATTTACATATATCAATATAACCAGTTTGGGAACTCCAGTCTCATTTTCTTAAAGCTCCCTGTACACATTTTTCACTGCGGAATGGAACTTTAAATTCCATCTCCAGGTAAAACTTTTTTTTCTTCCAATATCAACTGTTGTCCCTTGAACCTGACAAGAGCCCTAACCTCCCAAGGCTTTTAATATCACTTGTCACTTAACAAAATTCTGTTTTACCAGAAAGGCTGAATGTCATATTGAATTTTTCCAAACTCCTTTATTCATAATTTATTCCAAGCTCCAGTTTTTGAGCCCCCCTTCTCTCTGTCTCTCTCTCTCTCACATACACACACACACACTTATATACAGAGAGAGGGGGGGGAGGGAGAGAGAGAAAAAAATGACTAGAAGTTTTGCAGTCATTGCAACTGGAAATCATTTACGGAATAAAAGCAACATATTATTTCAGGTTGTTGAAATTAAACTGGTTTTGTGTGAAGCTTAGAAAAATGGAAATGTAGAATTTAACAAATGTTTCTCAGTTTGGGAATCATTTACAGAAAAAAGGAATCATTTGTAACTCCACTCAGAAAGTGAGAAGAGGAGAGACCTAAGTTGGGTAAGCCATGTCATAATTTTTTGAATTTTCAAGAAGACTCTAAAAATAAATTCTTTCTGCACATCTGATCAGGGTTAAAGTATATTACTTACCTTCATCAACAGTGTGATCTTTTGGGTTAACTGAGGCATTCACAACATTGGCTTGCTTTCCAAGTGAGCTTCAGAAAATTAGTGACATTGGAGGCATCAATTGGAGCCAATTGATTTTCTTCATCCATTCACTGTACATTCTACCTAGCCATCATTCATGCTCAGCTTCAAACACAAAATCCCCTTACATTAATTGCACTAGAGGCGTGATGGCTCATTGGCTCAATGATGCTGGAGATGGTCACTTCTCCAGTGGTTTGAGTTGTAGCATTGCATGCCAGGGTGATCTCCCTTCATGTGCCTCAACTTCTGTCCATCTAATATTTCAAAAACATGTTCTTATATGAGTAGATAAATAGGTACCACTTCAGTGGGGACGCACATTTGTACTCCATACGGGCAGTCAGATTTTCCTGGCTCTGAACCTTTCCCATTACAGCATGCAGGAAGTAAGGGGGCTTAGAATGACACTGCAGGAAGAGCCATTTGTCTTTCTTTCTGGTGCAAAGCCAGCTCACTCTCCTATGGTGCACCTTGGGAAGCATGTGAACATATCCTACAACAGAGCTGGTAAATTGGCAGCCAAACTACTAGCCTGCAACAGCATTGTGATCTCCTAGCTAATGTAACAATGTCATAAACTAATGATGATATTGATGATGATGATGATAATGATGATAACGATGATGATGATGATGATGATGATGATGATGATGATAATAATAATAACAACAACAACAACAACAACAACAACAGCTTACATCCTCCGATGATACCTTAACAGTTCCTAGGTCCTTGGTTAGGACTCAAGCTGCTGAGCTATTAACCAGCCTCAAAGGCTGTGAATCTCACTAAAGATTAAATAATAATAATAATAATAATAATAATAATAATAATAATAATAATAATAATTCCACTGGTCATGGTGTAAAAAATACAACTTACCTGTATTCAAAAAGTCATGGGAACATAAAGTGGAAAAAGTTATAGAAAATGAGAAGGTGAAGATCTTGTGGGACTTTTGAATACAGATGGATCGTCATTTGGAACACAACACGCCAGATATCACAGTTGTCGAACTGTGACGAACCGAAACATACAATTTATTGACATCGCAATACCAGGAAATGCCAGAGTCAAAGAAAAAGAACTGGAAAAAAATCACGAAATATCGCGACCTGGCCATCAAAACTACACGGCTATGGATGAAACATGTAACAGTGATACCTATTATCATCCGGGCACTTGGTGCCATGTCCAAGAATTTTACAAAATACATCAATAAATTGCAGCTTCCTGCAATAACACCAGCGGAACTGCAAAAAACTGCACTACTCGGAATATCATATATTTTAAGAAAATACTTGGTTGATACCTAAGATGCTGCCAGCAACCTGTATCAACCATTAGTACCAGTCAATCGTAATTGCGACACATTCTAAAAATGAAAATGAAACTTGACTGAGTTTCATGTTTAATGAATAAAATAGATAATTTGCATTGTTTTTCTATTCTTTACTGCCCTTCTTTCATGCTGTCTCTAAACAGCTTAGTATTTAGGGAAAATTACAAATGAAAAAAAATACTGATTATTTCTTAGAATTTAAAAAAATCCATAAAAAACAATGAAAAGGAATATTGCCTAACTAATGAGGGTAAAAGAAAAATCAATGCAAGCATACCCTTACTTGATTACATATTGCATCATTAAGTTTTTGAATTCTTGCAGATGCTTTTAATAAATAATACACATCTCTCTGGTTTACCCAACACCCTAGAGATTCACTGTTTTATTTTCAGTAAGGTTGCAAGTAGCTTCCACGCTCTGCTTGGCTTGAGGAGAAGCTGAGGAAAGCAAAGTTTTGTATGTAGTGTAAATTCTGTTCACTAGATGTCAGGAGCAGTGGCAACAACAGAAGTAGCTGAGAGTACTTTCTCTTTCTGCTCTTTAATGTGGGACAGCAGAACAGAGACAGCCTACCCTGAGATACAATGGACTCAAAATTAAGAAATAATGCAAGGAATGAAAATAGGACTTCATTGTGTTAAACCTGTTTTCGATTTAAAAGCTTTCATTAGCCATACAGGGAAATTATGCACAGTGTTATTACTAAAAGTCTTACAAGCTAAGTTAGATGATAAGATAAATGTGAAACCCGAACTAGTTGCCACACAATTTCCCCTGCATTTGTCTTAAAACATTTAATTGAAGCATAATTAGAGACGAATGAATCTTTGAATTTCTGATGGCTGTAACATGGGTGTGTATGTGTGTGTGCATGTGTGTGTGCCTACATGTGTGCACATACGCATGTATGCATGTGTAAAAAAAAACAGTATTCCTGAAAACAGTAATCTAAAAAAGAATGAATAAACAGATTATAATTTAAACATAAAAAAATACATTTATTTGAGGTAATAAATTATGGAGATAGGCAAAGCCTAGTACCGTATATTTTGGAGTATAAGACGCACTGGAATATAAGACGCACCTACCTTTTTTGGTGAGGAAAACAAGAAAAAGAAATCTGCCTCTGCCTCCCAGCAATCTTGCTCATTGCAGCAAACAGCCTGCTTTACTTTCATTTTTGTTTTCAGCATAGCTTGATTAGCACAAGGAAAAAAAATCTGCTCCAGCAATTTACCTCCTTGCAGCAAGCAGCAGAGGCCCGCACAACAGGAGCGTGCGTGCGCAAGTGCATAAACTTCTGCGCATATGCGATCACCAAATATGTGTCAGGGTGGGTGGGCGGAGCTTCGCACCACTTTTACTACTGGTTCTCAAGAGCCAGACAGAACCGGGAGCAACCCACCACTGCTGCAGGGTGGTATTCAGCAGATTCTGACAGGTTCTGGAGAACCGGTAGTGGAAATTTTGAGTCGTTCAGAACAGGCAAATACTACCTCTGGGTGGGAATGAAGATTTTGCAATATTCTTCCCCCAGGAGTGGGGAGGGATTGGAGATTTTGCAGTATCCTTCTCCTGCCATGCCCACCAAGCCACACCCACAGAACCAGTAGTAAAAAAACTTGAATTCCACCACTGGTTTGCTTTTTCTTTTCTTTAACTTTTTCTTTTTTGTACATTATGTGAGGGGTCCTGAGGACAAGGTGATGTAACTAATTACCTCTAATGTCAAATAGCCAGAAGTGTGGAATATCATTCTAGCTTTCATTATTTTTATTAATTTATTAAATTTATTTTATACCCATCTCATGGTTTGAAGTGACTCTGAGTGGAAAATCAGAGGAAAGGAAAAGCAGTTATGAAAGAAAATCCAACCTGAAGTAATGAATGGTGAAAAACAGATATAAGACATTATTATTATTTTTAGCAAGCAACAGATTCAGCTCTTTAGCCTAACTACTAGAAACATTGTCCAATTCACACTACATTCTCTGCAGTTGACAACATCAAGATTCATGACTGTTTAGGCCATGAAGCAACTTCTCTTTTTGCTATGTATAATAATTTAGCTTTGACTTCAACTATCCTGCTGGAGTGCTTGTTTGTGCTTATTTATTTTTCAAGGGATCAACATTGTGACAGGAACTTTATTAGCAAGTTCGGTAAAATCCCATCATTTCATGCTTCAGCTGAGCTATGGCATTAAAGTATAAGCAAATAGCTTAGCAACCTGTAGTCAAAACTTAACAGTTGTGTTATGCTAAAGAAACTGGATTTAAAGGAACTGTCTCAATGACACAGTGCTAAACCAATAAAGGTTGGTGACTTACAGGTCATTGTTTAGACTCAGGATTAACCAGAGAATCACTGCACTACATACAGTATATTTGTTTCAGTTAATTTTTATTTATTTGTTTGTTCGTTTAATTAATTGATTGATTGGTTTCTATAGCTTCCCATCAAAGTAAATGATTCTGGGTGGCTTACAATTCAGAACATAACATAACCTAATATAGTGAACAGATGGATAATGATGACCAAAGAAAAGATGGAAAACAAACGTACTGCATTGAACAGTAAGTAATGTATCAGGGGTGAAATCCAGCAGGTTCTGACAGGTTCTGGAAAACTGGTAGCGGAAATTTTGAGTAGTTCGGAGAACCGGCAAATACCCACCTCTGGCTGGCCCCAGAGTGGGGTGGGAATGGAGATTTTGCAGTATCCTTCCCCTGCCATGCTCACCAAGCCACGCCCACCAAGCCATGCCCACAGGACCGGTAGTAAAAGAATTTGGATTTCACCACTGGAGTGTATTCATACACATATCTATTCAGGACTCCCAGTGATTTCAGTGGCTCTTAGTGATAAGTTTATATAGAAGAAATTTTAAAATGTGCATATTACAAGGATCCCATAATTTTCTGAAATTTTGAACTTTACTAAGGACTATGGAAATTCCCAGTTCTCCAGGTCATGGTTATCTCAAAGGTGCCTTTTCAAAAGGCAACTGGACTTTGTTTTTGTTTGTTTGTTTGTTTGTTTGTTTGTTTGTTTGTTTTGAGGAACACGTTTAGCTCCTCATCCAAAAAGCTTCTTCATTCAATCAGAACTGAAGAATCTGCTTGGATGAGAAGCAAAACATCTTCCTCAAGGAAAAACAAAGGCCAGTTGCCTTTTAAAAAATCATCTTTGAGACAACTTTACTGAAGGGCTAGCTAACCTGGCCACCCATCCACCCACCCTTTTTTTCTTTTCTTAAAGATTTAATTCTATCGCAGCCTTTATCAACATAATCCTTTTAAAATTTGTTAAGACCACAATTATAAGAAATCTCACTCAATATGGTCAATAAGCTCATCTATTCACGGCCCCTTCTCAAAAAAAAGGTTTATATTCAATGTTCTTGTTGATTGCCTATTCCAACAACCACCCAAGCTGAATGATATAGTGATTTAAAATTGTTTCCATGTTAATTAGCTGCTGCTTTCTTTGATCAACCGGGCAATTAAATAGATTAAAGATGTGATTATTTACCAGGGAATACTAAACGTAAAATGCAGTATAATAGCGACATTACCCAAATCAAGGCAGTGGAAAAAAAAGCAAATGTGCCCATTCAGAACAGTATTCCACATTTCAAGTGAGAATTACAAGGTTGAATAAAGTGAATGAATTTAATTTTCTGTCATGATTACATGTTTTGCACTCTCTTTTGTCATTCTGCCCTTTGAATGTGTTTGTATGTGTATGCAGGAGAGAGTGAGCCAGCAAATATTTGTAGACTAAAAAAAATGTATCTACCAAACCATTCTAGACCAATGTGATAGATTATGATTCATAGTCTCAAAATGGGATGTCTTCAAATGGAAGTATATTGAGGTAGGCTAATAATGATCATCATAATCAGGAGGAGGAGGAAGAGGAGGATGAAAAATTCTGTATCTTTTCTCAAAATGTTATATCTGGCTTTGGGTGAGCTTCAGAACTTCAAATAAGGACTTGTTCTTTGGGATTCGCAGAGGTCATATTCCCTACTGTAGCTGAATAGTCACACACTTTTTTATGATATGCAAGGGAGGATTGTGTATTATTACAACTCAGAAAAACCCTGAAAATAACACATCTCCATTAGGATTCTTTTGTATTCTTTCATTTCACAGGAGACCTTAATCATATAGAAGAAAGTCAAGAACCTACTGTTTCAAGCATATGCTGCCAGGTTCCTTTTATGGTCACTCACTCACACACTCACAACCCTGGAAAACTGCCACACTCAAATCCCTTTCAACCAAACACTGAGATACCATCAGACCCAGTGAACTTAAAATAACAGCAAAAAATTACTGTTTACAGCGTATATTTATTTGTTCTTTCACACACACACACACAAACACCCACATACACTCATCTACATCCTCAACTAGGCTAACAGACACTAGCCAGAAGGATGGAATCTGCTAAATTTAGGTCCAAAGATGACTCAAAGAGTAGGTGGGCTTCAGGACTCCTTTTATCCCCCAAAGTCCTTGATTTGTTGGTGGTACTTGAGGAGGGGCTTCCCATATGCTCAAGCCCAACTTCTTTTGTCCTTTCTTTCCTTAATGACTTGATTCCTTCCTAGCTCTGTACACCCCACTTACATACTTGCTTCAACTTTAGGTTTGGCAGCTTCGGCCTAGACTCACACTATAAAAATGCACTTCTTTTGGAAGCACAAGGAGAAAGGAAGGTCTAAGGAAAGAAGAAAAGGAGTAGTTCTGGGCCTCTCTCAGTTTGATCTACAGTAACTCTGGTTGAATAAGCTACTTGTTACAATGAAATTCCAGTGTATTCATTGACTCAAGTTATAGGTGAGTGGCTTAACCCTGAAGGGATTTACAGTAACTGTTCCAGATAACATACTGAAATAGCACCTTACACACTATAACAATTTTTCCTTTAAGATTACTGAAAATCAGTTATAGCTGATGCTTGATTATTTAAAGATTAAAGTTAGCCTTAGTGCCTTCCTCACTCAGACTTCCACAAATGTTTTGGCCTCCAGTTTTCACCCATCCCAGCCAGCATGATTAATAGTTATGGCAGAGAAGAGCAGAATGGAAAAATAACCAGAGAAACCCAGAGCGAGAAGACTAGTCTTAGTTATTTTTCATTTTGCTATGTTGATTATTGCTATTCTATTAAATTAAATTATCATTAGCAATTTTTTGATCACAAACTATTGACATAGCTGGAGATGTGGCATGTCCCTACTTTGAACAGGAAGCATGTGTACCATCTAATTAATGGGCCTGATCTAGGATGGAGCATGTGTGAAATTTAGCTCTTCATTCAGCCTGATGAAGAGTTTGATGTACCACTTTAGGCAATGCCTATTCCTTCTCGATTATTCATAATGTTCATTTGGTTTTGAAAACCGCAACTGTGTGTCTCGTATGATCAAAGAATGCAAGCACAGAATGTTTTTCCCCCAATTAATTACAAATGGCTTGCTGAGAAAAATAAATAAATCAATATATAAGTTGCCTTCGGCCTGTTAAATGGAACAAATATTTAATAAGGTTTCAAATATCATTGCTCTCTAACAATAAACATCCCAGCAGAATACTGATGTTATAATGTTTTTGTGACAGCAGGTTTAATGAACAGAGCAGCAGGTTTTTGCTGTCTCTTCATTTGCTTCTCCCCTTCCCTAGATTCATCAAAAACAAAAAGTTCTCATCCTAAGAAAGATTTGATTTAAACAATTTTGTTTACACTTCAAAAACTGTTGTTTGTCTAGGATTACTACATCTAGGCAGACAACATCCAGATGACCACTTGATGAAAGAGAAATCAGTGTTTTTCCTGGGTGTATTTGCTCCCATTTAATGATCTTCTGCATGTTGACATCTCAGATATGGCAACCCTCATTAAATCTCCTCACTCTTACATTTTTTTTTTAAATGGGAATGGCAAATATTTCCAGAATGGTATCCATCTCTTCCAGAATTGATTGGGAGCAAAATAACTGATTTTGTGTGGCATTATTTCCATTTTTAATACAAAAGGTCTGTTAATGTTATAATTCTTGGCTGGGTAAGTCCAGAGCATTCATTTAAATCAGTCAGAAAATCTGAATCTATGCTCATGGAATTGTTTATTTAGACTGTTATAATGTTAGATACTGGTATGGCCATTACACAGATGAGTCAGATGTGCCAGTTAAGCGGTGTGCTTTTATTTTTGGGATGGGAGTACTTTTTTTAAATGAAGCTTCAAAGGACCTCTCAGACTATTTTATGAAACAGTTCTTTGACCACACTTAGAATACTTGGAAACCACACTTGAAATACTGAATTCAGTTTTGATTGCCACGATGTAAAAAAGATGTTGAGATTCTAGAAAGAGTGCAGAGAAGAGCAACAAAGATGATTAGGGGACTGGAGGATAAAACATATGAAGAACGGTTGAAAGAACTGGGTATGTCTAGTTTAATGAAAAGAAGGACTAGGACTAGACATGATAGCAGTGTTCCAATATCTCAGGGGCTGCCACAAAAAAGAGGGAGTCAAGCTATTCTCCAAAGCACCTGAGAGTGCTTTGAGGACAAGAAGCAGTGGGTGGAAACTAATCAAGGAGAGAAGCAATTTACAACTAAGGAGAAATTTCTTGACAGTTAGAACAATTAATCAGTGGAACAACTTACCTCCATAAGTTGTGAATACTCCAACACTGGAAGTTTTTAAGAAGATGTTGGATAACCATTTGTCAGAAGTGGTGTAGGGTTTCCTGCCTAAGCAGGGGGTTAGACTAGAACACATCCAAGGTCCCTTCCAACTCTGTTATCCTATGCTATCCTATCCTATCCTATCCTTACTTCACTGGTTCTCTGTTTCTTTTGTTTTCTCCAAAATTTCCTCTGGTGTTTGTCATATTTGGAAAATGTTTCTAGTAGCTGCAAACAAACAAACAAACAAACTTGATTGTTTGTTTGCTTACTGCAAGTGACACTAAACTAGATAGAGGTAAGAGACATTGAAGAGGCTATGATGTTAAGTGTGTTTTTTTTTAATTAAAAAGTTTTATCAAATATTACAACAATTTTCCCCATCCCTCCTCCCCCCTTCCCTCCTCCACCCACCACCCATCCCCCATCCCCCCTCTCCCTCCAACCCCCTCCCCCCACCCCAGACTTTCCAGAGCAAATACAGGGTATAACATTTAACAAATATAAACTAAAATATGCTAACTTTCTGTAGGCTCTTAATTCCCTCTTGCTCTTTAACTCCCCTTTCAACTAACAAAACATAATTCAAAAAGAAAAAGTTGATTTCATTCATAAGCTATTTGAAGCTTTTTAGTCCAATATTTGTTTTGAATATAGTCAATCCATCTTCTCCATTCCGATGTATATCTTTTATTTGAATGGTCCTTCAAATACGCTGAAATTTTGGCCATCTCTGCTAAGTTCACTACTTTTAGTGTCCATTCTTCAATAGTAGGCAAGTCTTCCTTCTTCCAATACTGCGCCACCAAAAGTCTGGCTGCTGTTATTAGATTTAAAATCAACTTAGTCTCTATAACAGTACAATCTGTAATTATACCTAACAAAAAGAACTATGGAGTAAATTTTATCTTCTTTTTGAGAATATTTTGAATAAATATTCAGAATAAATATGATAATACGTGGCATCATCACATTCAGATCTCCAACACTTGGGTTGCACACTTGAATACATACAGGCTAGCTTTTTAGGATCTAGATGCCATCTATAAAACATTTTCCCACATTTCCATCATTATTGGTTCTTCAATATTTTGTGCCCACTTTATCATATAGCCTTAACTAACTCTGTTTCTGAATCTATTTCTACCAATGCATTATACAACCTTTTTATATGCATTTAACTTTGATCTCTAATCTGTTTTACCAAGTTCTCCTCATTTTGCAAAATACCAATTTTCTGATCTTTTCTCCATCTAACTTGCAACTGTACATATTGAAACCATGTTTGAATTATTCTTTCTTCTCTTAGTTCATTCAAAGATTTTAGTTGTAGTATACCTCTTTCCTTGTTAAGAAGCTCTTTGTATGTAATCACATCTTGTTTTTGCTCTACACTTATATTCTCTATCATGTGTCTGGGTATTGCCCACATTGGTAACTTCTCGTTTAATTTATACTTATACTTTTTCCAGACACGCAATAAAACATTCCTTAATATGTGACTTTTAAAAGTCTTATCCACTTTCTTATCATATAGTAAATAAGCATGCCATCTGTAAACCAAATCATATCCCTCAATATTCAATATTCTTTCTTCTGTTGAGTTCATCCAATCACTCATTGTTGATAGGGCAGCTGCCTCATAATATAGTCTTAAGTTGGGCATTTGAGACCTCCTCTTTCACGTATATCCTGCATTATTTTTTGTTTTATTCTCGGTCTCTTCCCTGCCCAGACAAAATTATTAATACCCTTCTGCCATATCTTCAAATTTTCATCTTTTTTAAGTATTGGTATCATTTGAAAAAGAAACAAAAACTTAGGCAAAACATTCATTTTTACTGCTGCTATTCATCCTAACAAGGATAATTGTAATTTTTTCCAATTTTCCATCTCTCTCTGTATTTTTTGCCACAACGGATTATAGTTATGCGTGAATAATTCCACATTTGATGTCATAATATAAATCCCCAAATACTTAACTTCTTTTACTATTTTAAATCCTGTTAATCTTTCTAATTCATCTTTTTGATTTGTAGTCATATTTTTACTTATTATCTTCGTTTTCCCTGCATTTATTTTAAATCCAGATACTTGCCCATATTGCTTAATTATATCCATTAAACCTACAACCGACTGTAATGGTTGGGTTAAAGTAACAACCAAATCATCTGCGAATGCTTGTACTCTGTAATCATACTGCCTAATTTTAATTCCATTTATTTTGTCCGACCCACGTATCTTACTCAACAAAAATTCTAAAGTCAAGATGAACAATAATGGAGACAAGGAACATCCTTGTCTTGTTCCTTTTTCTATATTAAAAGTATCTGTTAAACTACCATTAATTATTATTTGCGCTGTTTGTTTCTGATATATTGCCTTAATAGATTGTGTAAAATATTCTCCAAACTGCATCTTTTCTATTATTTTCAATAAGAAATGCCAATTCAATCAATCAAATGCTTTCTCCGCATCAAGAAATATTAACACCGCAGGGATTTGGGGATTGTTCTTCCCCAAATACTCTAATAGGTTAACCACTTGCCTTACATTACTCTTCATTTGTCTACCATTTATAAAACCAGTCTGATCATTATGAATCATTTGTTGCATGACTGTCATTAACCTATTTGCTAGTATTTTAGCAAAAATCTTGTAATCTGTATTTAAAAGTGATATAGGCCTATAATTTTTTGGCTCTGGTCTTGCTCCTCCTTTGGAATCAGAGAAATAAAAGCTGTCCTCCAGGATGGGGGTACATCTCCTCCAGATTGTATGTTGATAAATAACTCTTTGAGTGGTCCCACCATTTCTAACTGCAAGTGTTTATAATAAGCAGCTGTCAAACCATCAGTCCCAGGGGCTTTACCCACTTTCAACTGTTTAATTGCAAGCATGATCTCTTCAGAAGTTATTGGTTGATTTAAACCCTCCCTTTGCTCTCTTGTAATTACAGGAATATTCTCTTTCTGTAAGTATCTATCTACATCTATACTTTGAATTTTATCACTAGCATACAACCTCATATAAAATTCTAAAAATGCTTTTTTAATCATGTTTTGCTGATAAACCTCTTTACCTTTATATTCTATTTTCTCTATGGTCCGTGACTTTTGTTTTTTCCTTAACAGATATGCTAACCAACTCCCTGGTTTATTAGCATTGCAAAAAGTATTATGTTTAGCATATTGCAAATTAGTTGCAACCTGATCTGCCATTAACATATTAAATTGCCCTCACAGTAAGTTAATTGCCTCTTTTATTTTCTTGTCTGCTGGGCTCAATATCAAAGCTTGTTCTTTTTTTTTTAAATTTCCTCTTCTAAGTCCTTCCTTTTCTTTTCCTGTTTACGTCTATGTTTATTATTCAAATATATCAAAATACCTCTCATATATGCTTTACTTGCATCCCAAACCATTTCCATAGATGTACCCTTATGCATATTTATAATAAAAAATTCTTTCATAAATTTCTTACATTCTTTTATATTTTCCTCATATCTAAACAGATTTTCATTTAATCTCCAAGACTTCTTAAATCCCATTCCATACTCTAATTCCATCCAAACTGGACTATGATCCATTAAAACTCTTGGGCAGATCTTCGTCTTTTTCACCCTAGAAAAAAGATCATTAGTAATTAATATGAAATCAATCCTAGAGAAAGATTGATGTCTATCAGAGAAAAAAGTAAAGTCTTTTTCTTCAGAGTTCCTCTCTCTCCAGATATCTCTCAACTCCATATCATCCATCATTTCTTTTTTTTTTTATTGAAAAAGTTTTCAAATACAAATTTTCCCCCCTTTTTTCCCCCTCTCCCTCCCCCTCCCTAACCCCCCCTCCCCACCCATCCCCCCCTGTGACTTCTTCATAACAAAAAAAAAAAAACCTAATTCATAACAGATTACTTACTCCCTCCTCTAGATATTGACCTTTACTTACTAAAAATATTATTAATATTATAACATCCCCCTTTATCCATACATATCAGAAAAGAGAAAAGAAAGGGGAAAAAAAAGACATTATACTATGACATTATAGAATAACTTCTCCACTTTAAAACTATACGATAAGTCCTACTTTAACATTTAATCTTCTATATATATTACTATAACATTTCAAAGCGGCCTTCCCCATAAAATCTAGTTTAACATTTATTCCACTCTATCCATTTCCTCCACTCCCCTAAATATATCACTTAAAAATCCCTTTTCTTAGACTAATCAATCTACTAACTAGCTTATTCACCCACTATCATGCAAAATTGCCATACACAACATTTCTTAATATCTTTGAATCACTGCCCACACTACTTAAAAATATATGTCTATATTTTCCATTATATCTAAATAAAAAAAAAGAAAAGACAATGACTTTAAATTTATAATCCATATAGTATCTTCTTTGAGGTCTTTCCACTGGATTGGTAGAACCAACATCCATAATAGGGTAACATAGCTTACTGGTGCAACAGTTTATTCAGGATCTTCAATCATATCTGCCCCCATCAGTAGTAAATATCTTCTTATATGTATAAAAGTAAAAACAACCACCCGAGTGACATTATAATTATATTCCATATAGTAATAATTATGGGTTTCATCAGGATTATTAATTCCCATCATCGTAGTGGGTAACAACCCGATCTTCTGCATGCCCCAACATAATTCTCTTGCCTTGTAATTCAAGATAATATAATATGTTTATCAACACAAAAAGAAATTCCAAAATGGATAATTCAAATCCATCAGTTTAAGGCTCGTTTCACGTCCCCAGATTACGGCCATGCAGAGATCTGCCACAATCCTCAGGATGATATTAACCAATACGTCGCCTCTTCTGTGTTTACACATAATCATTCATATTTTAAAATCACTGGCTTCACTGTTGCCTGATTTAGAAATTTCTATTTTTATGCCGCCTATTTCTTTTTTTCTTTTCTTTTTGTGGGTTTGGTTTCCATCCTGGTTTCCTTTCTACAAAATGTGTATCATCTGGTCGGTTTTTATTCTGCTTTGTAGATTGGTCTTGTTGGTTTTGCTTTTGTATCTCATGTTTCTTTTTTATCCCTTGTATATCCCCTAATTGGTTTCCATGCTTATCCTTGCCTTGATAAGTCATCACATTAAGATTAGATGCCACTTCTCTCAAATTTGTAGATAGTCCAGCTGGGGTATCCAATAAATCCAAAGGCAATTCATCTGGTACAGTCTCTGTAATTCAATATTTTACCTTTATTTCCGGCTCCTTCTGCTTATCCTGTATTATACCTGAAGATGTTAAGTTCATTTTCAACCTATTTTGATAAAATTCTTCCGCTCTTTCAACAGTATTTAGCTGATATCTTTCTCCTTGGTATCTAAATATAATACCAACTGGGGCGTCCCACCTAAATGATATATTTCTCTTTTTTAACTCATTCACCAGAAAACCAAATTTCTTCCTTTCCATCAATATCTTAGGTGGGAGTTCCTTGTAAATCCAAATCTTTCTTCCATACAATTGCAAATTAGAATTGAAGGAATTTTGTACGATATTATTCCTAATTTCTTTATCTGTAAAATAAATCACCACATCTCTAGGCAATTGCCTTTGCTTGGCAATCCAGGAGTTGATTCGATAAACTCTGTCGATCCTACAAAACACTTCATCAGGTTGAACCTTTAGAATCCCAGCTAGAAATTCAGAAGATATTTTCCTTAAATCGTCTCTATTATTTTCCTGCAAACCTCTTAATCTTATCGCATATTCTGTGAAATTATATTGTACCATTAAAATCTCTTTTTCAATCTTCTGTTGCAGATTTTCTGCATTACCATACTTTTGATCAGCATCCATTTTAGGTTTTTCTTCTAAGCTATTATCCTGAGTGTTTGTCAAATCATTTTCAATTTTTTGAATTCTATTGTCCAATTTATCTTGAATTTCTTCCATTTTAGACTCTAGTACATTAGTATTTGTGTCCAACTGTATCATAAATCCTGTAAAACCATTAACCACTTTTGAGAATTTTTTCTCCAAAAAATCAAACTTAGATTTCACCAATTCTTTAATTTCCTGCTTAAATTTTTCAAATTGCTGCTTCACAATCTCCTCCCTTCTTTCAATCTCCTCTATAAAAAATTCTATTATATTAAAATCAGGTTTCTGAGACTGAAGAATTAAGACTTGTTCCTTTAAGTTGTTGGTGGGGGAATCCCCCCCCCTTCTTGTTTATCTGACTTTATGAGTCTCAGTGCCATGTTTCCGCCCAGGCAGGCTTTGTTAAAAAAAAAGCAAGGAAAAAAAAAAAGGACTTCTTTCCAATCAACAACAATATCAGGTCTCCAAGGGAAAAAAAAGAGAAAAAGACACAGGAGCGAAGTTTTGTCTACAAATGTAGCCAGTGGTATTTATTCCGCTACATTGTAGTAATAGAAAACGGAGGGACTTTCCCTTTCAGCCTCTCCTCCAGCCGACGCCATTTTAGAAGGCTTTTTTTTTTCCTCTTTCTTTTCCTCCTCTCTCTTAAGTAATTTTTTTAAAAAAATCAGTAAAATACTTGCGGTTCAGTATTACAGGTCCAGCTCACATTTTCTTTGAGTAGTCTGTTAAATTTGCAGGCTTGCTTTTGACGCCTGGCTCTGCATCAGCAGAGGTCTCCCAAAGCTCGGAGCGGCGGCTGGGGATATGGGGCATCTCATCCGCTCCGTCCCAAAAGTAAAGGAAAAACTTTTGGGACTCCGCAGAGAGTTCTACCCACCCCTGCCGGCTCTATCTCTGTTTCCTCATGGAAACAGAGTTTTTTTGAGCCGCCATTCCGTTGTGAAGGCGGCTCTAACAGGCGATGGAAGCTGACGATCCCAAAGGAACGTCTGGCAGCGACAAACAGCAACCCGGAAGTCCATATCCTCCATCATTTCAAAAAACGATTTTGGCAATCTAGCACGCGTTGAGATATTTTGCAAGAGCCCCTTCTTATCTTTTTTAGTGTCCAAAACTCCATTCCAATCGCAATAAAATGCATGATTTGTAATCCCATTGTAGTAACTTGGAATGTAAAAGCTTATAAAATTTTTCCTGTTGTTGGTTTGGTGCATATACTCCAATTAAAAGTATTTTTTCTCCTTTTATTAAAAGTTCAATTGTTATAAATCTTCCTTGATCATCTGCTTCAATTAATTTGGCAATTAAGTCATTTTTTAGGTATATAACTATACCATTCTTCTTTTCGGGAGCAGATGCAGCAAAATGTATACCTAACCTTGCATTTATTAAATATTTTTGATCTTTACTTCTAATATGAGTCTCTTGTAAACAGATTACATCATTTTTAAACTGTTTCAAATAATGAAATATTTTTCTCCTCTTTTGTGGTGAATTTAGGCCATTAACATTCCAAGTCAGAAATCTAGTTGCCATTCTTGGCTGCCTGAAGCTTTTGGAGCAACTGTTGGAAATCTCCATGCATTTTACTTTTTGGTCTTGCTCCTCCCACTGCTTCTGTTTTTGTAGTTTCTTGAATCATCTGTAGTTGCTGCAATCTTAATTCTTCTTGACGCTTGGCTGCTGCTCAGGTCTGTCTTTGATCCTTAGGTTCTTCTATTTTGTCGAATACCTCCAAAGCTTGAGCAGTAGTTGAAAGTTGTATTAAATCTTCTTGAGTAATCAAAGCTCCCCTTTGGGCCTGTGCCAGCGATTCTTCCTTCTCCCCCTTTCTTGCCCCCTCTGCTTCCGTCTTCCTTCTAGCTTCTGGGAACTGTGGGCATCCAGCCTTTAGTACATTGGTGTAAAAATCTCTTGCCTTCCCCACTGAGTTAAGATGATATCTTTCTCCTGAATAGTTCACCACTAGTCCAGCTGGAACCTCCCATCTGTACTGTATCTGACGGTTTCTCAGTTCTTCCACCAGAAAGGCATAATCCCTTCTGGCTCTCAACATTTTTTTGGGGGGGGGATTTCTTTCAATATTAAAACTTCCTGCCCCTGCACTTGAAGTTTATTTTTAAAAGTGACTTGTAGGATTTCATTGCGTATTCTCCTTGTTGTAAAATAGACTACAATGTCTCTTGGTAGATGTTTCTGTCTGGCAACCCATGAATTGACACAGTAAATTTTGTCAATTTGCCATTCAAGATTTGCTTTTTGATCTCCCATTATCTGTGCAAATGCTTCTGAAAAGATCTCTCTCAAATTCTCTTGCTTATTTTCTTTGAGGTCTCTTATTCTCAAAGCAAATTCCATATCTCTATATTGTATCATTATCACATCGGCCTCTGCTCTTTCCATCTTATTTTGGACCTCTCCCATTTTATTTTCCAAGTTCTCATTAGACTGCTTAATTGCTTCCACTTTTTCATCTATTGCTTCAATATGGCCTACCAGACCTTGAACTGCCATGATAATATCTTCTCTAATTTCTTGATTTCGTTTTTGAATAATCTCTTTAATTTGAACTATCTCCTCAGCAACATCTCGAATTTTATCCTCAAACACCGAAGTAATTTTTTTTTCTGTAACAGAGGCTTGTGTTTTAAGGGCTTCCTGCAACATTTCAAGTGTTAATATTGGTGGTTCCGTTGGAACAGAGAGAGATTGCAATTTGGACGTTTGAGCTGGCGAACTCCCAGCACTTTTGGGGACAATAGTCTTTATTTGTTTTGAAGCCATTTTTAGTTTTCAATCTGAATTTATTCAGCAGCCAGAACAACAAATCCACCAAATCCAAATTTCCCAGTCTTTAAATAATATAAATCCTTTTTTTTAAAAAAAAATCACTGCTGTAGTCTTTTTAGCCTTTAATCTTCTTTTTTTTAAAAGCAAAAATCTCGAATTTTGAACAGGGGCTACCAGCGCTAAACAAAACTTTCCTTTTTAACTTTCGCTTTCATGCCCCATTAAAGCTCAATCGCCATCTTGGTTTCACTTTCTCCCCTTAATGAGTCAGAAGGAAGTAATACACATTTGGAGTTAAAGTTCAGTACTTGCAAATCTGATCTCTCCTGAGTTTGCTCAGCCTACTTCCGAATGATGTTTATTCCAAGCATTGTTTGCAGAGGTGGTCGCGGCATCTTCTTCTGCTTAAAGCAGAAACGTCCCAGATCCGGAGCTCTGTCGGGCTTCCATGGAGCTCTCACCCTTCGACCCCCAGAATTGTTCCTGGGGCTTCTTGGGGAGCTCTACCTATGCCCGTCTGCTCTCTTCCTCCCCTTTTCCCGGGGAGAAAGTTTTCAAGCCACTAGACAGCTGATTTGCGCTGTTCTAGTGGCTTTACAAGACCGCGGGGCTGGTGCTCAAAAAAGGAGCGTCTTCGGCACCTACGGTGCCACCAGAAGTCAGTTTTGGGTTTTTTTTGAGGCAAATCCAGTTGCTTCTTTACCTCAACAAATGGCATTGCATAGTCTTAGTTTGTTAAGCTGAATCTAAGCAGTCTCATCTAGACCTGCTCTCTTTCAGAAAAGAACATCAGACTTCATTGCTTAAACCAAGGGTCTCCAAACTTGGCAACTTTAAGACTTGTGGACTTCAACTCCAGAATTCTACAACCATCTGGCAGGAGAATCCTGGGAGTTGAAGTCCACAAGTCTTAAAGTTACCAAATTTGGAGAGCCCTGACTTAAACTATCCTACTCATCTGGCTTGTCTACTATATAGATTCTTCAACATCACTATTCTCTCAGTCCAGAGCTTTGTCCTTTTTCAAAGTAATCTCCATGCAAATATGGTTTTATCTTTGCTTTTTTGCTCCTTGCCAAATGATCATGTTTTTTTAAAAAAAATTATCTAACAATCTTTATAAGATGACCAACTCTGTTACCTGACTGCTGAGCTTGTTAACATGCAGACTTGCTAGTTGGAGAGATACATTTCTGAATCTTTTCATGGTTTTGAAGTGGTTCTTTCCATAGCAGAATAACTCCACTTAGGGGTGACTTACATCACCTTCATATTATCATTTGGCTTTGACAAGAAGGAGAGAAAAGAACTGGTCTTTGGATCCAGATATATCCTTCCCTTTCCTTTAGAAGAAAGATGAAACTTTAAATTGTAGTCTATGATGTACTACAAATTTCATTTTATTCTGCATGAAAGCAATAATATGTTATCACATTCAGTAAAAATCAGCCTTAGAATACTGAGAGAATGAATGAAACAGTCCACCTATTTAAGCTGAATGCTTTTCTTTTAGCACTTTATCTTTCCACAATGAACCTCATGAGTTATGGGTCTCTCACTTGCAGAAAAACATTACCCTCATCCTTCATATGTGAGAGATTCTGCACTCCTTGTGAATTTCTCCTGTTCTTGTTCGTGATAAAACTGAAGGCTTGTCTTTCTAAAAGGGAAACCTGTGAACAAAGTGATGAATGCCACCAATATATCCCAAGTGGACCTATAAAGTACAATCAAATCAAGAATTTCAAAGTGAAAATGCTATTCAGTGGATAATGCAATACTGAGTTCTTCAGACAAGTGAATGGATAAATAAAATTAAGCTGTATTACCCCCAATTACATTGCTCATTGTGAGACTAAGGAGCAGAAATCCAATAGGCTAGTACTTACCTATATTTATTCAGAATTCATTTCCAGTGAATTCAGTTTAGCATCCAGTCTTCATCACAATTTAGAAATGTAGAAAGCTGTTTTATTGATTTACACCATTGATCCATTCAGCCCAACGGTAGCAATATTATGAAGGGCTCTCTAGGGTTTCATTCAGAATTTTCTAGACCTATTTTGAAATTCTGACTGTTGAACCTGGGCTCTCCAGCAAGCAAATATAGTTTTTTTTAATTCCCTAGTTTGTTTGTTTTCTTATTCCATTTATATCTCAGTAAGGTTCAATGAATATTCTTTCCTGCTCCATTCTGAAGCATTTTCTCACTCCATTGCCCTTTACTTTGGCCTGAATCATTGAATTCTCTATATGGATAATTGGCAAATTTATCAGAATCCCTTCTGTACATTGTTTTTGTAAATGTTCTGATATAGAGGTTGACTGGGTTTCACATGTTCTGTTAGAATGCCCTCTATATAATAGATGGGAGACAGAAATCGTAACATCAATTCTTAATTGCTCCACTGAGCAGAAGGTTATCATTTTTTCCCTAAGTGATTTAGCTTTAACTATCAATAACAAGCTTGTGTAATTTTGGAACAACAGTCATGGCTTTCAAAATTCATCTGGTGCTTCCCTTACACTATTAATTATTTCAGGCATGTTTGGATAAATTTTCTTTTATTTTTAGTTTATGTTGCTGTTTTATATTTGATGTGTTGTAATATCATCTTTTATACTGTACACCCTACTCATGTTTGTGGGTAAGCTCATCTGTGAATAATCCATATAAGATGACCATCGAAATTTTCGTATCCTTTAATTTTCACAAGTGACAATCCCTGGATTATTCATGAAATTTGGGTTAAATATTTGAGGGATGGCTTATTCATGGTTTGGCCTATATATACATAGTTTCAGAATATATCTGAATATAAGCCCTCATTTGCTTCAGCAATGAGAATGGAACTGAAACAACACCAAAATGATGTACAAAAAAATAGTTTTGCTGATGAGGTATGAAATATGAGCCAGTTGGACCCTTTTGGGTTGAAGATGGACTCAAAATCAACTCCCAAACTTACTGCTAGTTTTTAGAATACACTTTCTTCAAGCAGTGGTACAGAAAAAAGGCTGCATCTTCTAAGAAGACCATGATTTTTATGCAGGACATGGCTCCATTGCATGCAACAAAGTACTTCACTGGGTGGGTGGCAACTAAAGGCCTTAAAGATGAAAGAATATTGACATGGCCCCCTTCCTCATCTGACCTAAACCCTATTGAGAACTTGTGGGCCCTTCTTAAATGGGAGATTTATTGTGAAGGAAAACAGTACACCTCTCTGAACAGTGTCTGGGAAGCTGTGGTTGCTGCCACACAAAAAGTTGATTGTCAACAATTCAAGAAACTGACAGACTCCATGAATGGAAGGCTTATGACTGTTATTGAAAAGAAGGGTGGCTATATTAGTCACTGATTTCTTTTTTAAACTGTCAGAAGCGTTTATTTGTAAATTTTGAGTTGTTTGTTTATTATTCTCACTTTAACAGATGAAACTAAATGAGTGAGATGGGAAAATTTTCATTTTTCATTTAGTTGCATAATAATTCTGCACACTAATAGTTGCCCAATAATTGTGCACCCATAGATATTCTCCTAGGAAAGCCATAACCTCACTTTTACTCTTTTAAATATTCAGGTTTGAGGTTTATTAACATTTTGGATTGACGGACAAACTGTAGTTGTTCAATAATAAAATTAATCCTCCAAAATACAGCTTGCCTAATAATTGTGCACACAGTGTAAAACCTATGGTTGATAGAAACAAAAGAAAATCTGTACCGCACCCATCTCTCTCACTCATTCACTCTCTCTCTGTCTTTCCCTCTCCCTCTCCCTGTACCCCTCCCTCCCTCCATCTCTCTCTCACATACACACACACACATGTGTATGTCTGCTCATAAATTAGAATCTCAAAAAGGAGTAGCTGCTTTAAAGAGCTGCAGTTAGTTACTCCATTTGACCCTCTATATGCTCCAAAATACACACACTCCTATTGAATAATCTTTTCAGTTTGCAAGGTGAGGCCATTAAACTCACTGTCCATGTATTAGCCAGGATCCATCCATTATAGTAAACTATAATATAATCTTCCTGCTTTTCATTGTTTATGTTTGCAAAATCAGCTAGTTGTGCTTTATTCAAGAAAGCATTAGAACAAACCAAGGGCTCCCATTGTTTGATCAATGTGACTGCAGCTATCTTACTTGAAACTATCAGCTTCACCATACCCATTTTCCCTGCGATTGGAAAGCTGCAAAGCATTCCTGAATCACCAGCTTCTTAAACTGTATTTATTTCCAAGAATGCTCTTATAGAAGCACTTAAACCCCACAGGCTTTCTTAGGAAATAAATAGTTTGAGTGATTGGAACTTATTTGTGAAATGTGTCAATTGACCAACAAAAAAAGAAAAAAAAATTAAAAGAGGATTAATAGTGTTAGTGCATTGTTAGTTTACTACTTATGTAAGCTTAAATACTTACATAAAACAGAGAAGGATCACTGCCAAATCAGAGAAAAATAAGAAAAGACAATGGTAAAAGCCTGCTAGCCTCGCTTCAAACTTCAGATTGCAATAAAACATCAATGGCATATATCCAAAACACTTAGAGGAAGGAAAAGGTTGAGGTTTTTATCCCTATAGTTCCTTTTTTGTTGTTTTTGTAATCTTAGTCTTCTGAAAATTGCTGGCAGATTCACTGCAATTTCTCTAGGAAAAGTGACCGATATTAAATTACACAAGTGACCTAAAGTAATATGAACTAATGTGACTTTGAAAATAACTTTTTTAAAAAATTGGCTGACAGAAAATGTGGCTATACAGTATTTGTCCACTGAGATACATATTCTTACCAGACTGTACAAATTCTATTTCATCAGAAAGTTTTTTTCAGTGTATTGTAGGTCTAATTTCATATACAAATTTCATAACCCCAGAGATTTTTTTTTTTTTTTACAAAAGTTCAAGGTGCTTGTATTGACTTTTTTCTCTCTCGTTCAATTGGATACGATTTTTCAGGTTTTTAAGATGTGGTTCGCCATTTTCCTAGGGCTGAGAGAAAGTGACTGGCTCAAGGTCTCCCAAATTACTTCATGTCTAAGGCAGAACTAGAACTCTCACCTCCCAGCTTAAACCTGATGCCTTAATCACTACACTAAACTTGTTCAGAGACATTGACAGATTGACACATTTTTATATGGAAATCCAGTATGGGTGGGAACCAGAATATCTCTTTCTCACTTATGCTCCTCTCATAAATTAAAATAAAATGTAGATGCTATTCTAGATATCAGCATACCAATTATAGTATTTTTATCAGTTACAATTAGCATCCATTCTTGCTGGTTGCAGTGTCAAATAAAGACTCATCTTAACCTTCTGCAGCTCAGAAATTAGAATTCTCTCAATGTACATGCTGGTTGGGAAATGGAATTGAAGTTCCTTTGTTCCTATAAACATGCTCATTAAAAAGAAAAGTAGCAGAGGACTCACTTCCTGGCCAATCACTCAGAGCAATAAAATTAATGGGAATATATGTTGGGTTTTTTTCTCAATGTTTGTCCCCATTCTTAGAATTTGCATTGAAACATGACTCTGTTCTATCTATTAAAAGGGTTTTAAAAATGCTTGTCCTTCCTGACTCCTAGCTAAAGTAATGTTTGATACTGAGTGTTCTTAGCTTGTTTAATTTTAAAAACTAGATATTTAATAAATTAATATTTTATACTGTAAATTATCTTAGCAGGAGGGAATTTCCAAGCTATTTCCTATTCAGTCCTGCATAAGGAATCAATCTGAATTTTATCTACATACAATACTGATAAGAAGGACATACCCTTTAAACAGTAGAATTGGTAGAGTTGAGTTCTGACCCACCCAAAATTGGAGGTACCTAGGCTATAATCTCACCTTCTTCTTCACCTCCCATTCCAGGAGAACTATTTTAGTCATTCCCATGCCTAACCCTAAAAACTGATTTGAAAGGAAATCATGCTTTATGATGTCAAAACCCACCAACTGGTCCAATAATCCTAGGAAAGCAACACTTCTATTCTAGTCTCACTAAAGATCATCAGTGTCAAATGGCCATTTGTGAAATCTAACTGAAATCAGTTTCCCTTTGCAACTATGGGTCCACCACTTTCTCAATGGCAAGCGAAGATAGGAGATTGGATGGTTATTATCAAAGAACCAAGTTAGAGTTTCTTGAGAAAGGAACAAACCACAGGTTCTTTCAACATATGTACTAGTACTCTCTTCTAAGGATTCATTCACCAGTGTTCTCACTATTCTTCCTAAATGGAGAGTCCCATCAATGAGGAAGAACAGGAATCCAAATCATTTTACCTTCCTTAGCATAATGGGGGTAGACTTGAATCTGAGCAGTTCTTTGTGTCAGGTCAGATCCAATGAATGTCTTTCTCAAATTAGTTTCATGTGTTTTTATATAAAAGGCATCTTTTAAATTGTGAATTTTAAGCATTTTAACCACATTCTTTCCCATTGTTCCATTTGACCAACAGTCAAACAGTCATTGTCTTTCTCCAGGATCAGTCTAGGTGTTTCTTCCACGGCAGTTCCCCTATAATCCAAGGAAATCTCCTGAATTGATAGATGTTGAGACGTTATTTAGGCATAATTCTTCCCAAGCCTGCAAGCCACCCCAGTTTTCCAGCTGGTAATTAGAACTTTGACAATATTCCCCACCATGAACTCAAGAATCATGGAAATCATTATGTCTGATGGTGGACTAATTGGATAGATCCATCCATCTAGTGTGGTTGGTGGCAGAGAGTGATCTAACCATAACAAAAGGCTGAAAGGCATTTCCCATCTGTACATTTCCTACATTTCAGAGGTAGGAACTTTCCAAACACCCTATTCCACAGCCAAGTTTTAATAACACAAGCCAGATATACCTCTCATCAAGGATTAATTCATGGATGAGGAAGGATTGGAGACATGGTGGCTCAGTGGCTTAATGACACTGGAGTTCCAGCAGTTTGAGTCCTAGCACTGTGTGCTGGGATGAGCTCCCATCATTCACATTGGCTTCTGTCCACCAAGCTGTTCGAAAGCATGTTCTACACAAGTAGGTAAATAGGTACTATTTTGGTGGGAGACAAGTTGGTACTATTTTGGTGGGAGACAAGTTGGTGCTCCATGCAAGCAGTCAGATTCCTGCCACTTTGGATCTTCTCATTTGTGATGTCATTTGTGAGGAGGTGTGGAGGAAGGGAGGATGCTTAGGATGACACTGCATCTTTCTGATGCGACCCTCCTGTGGCATGCCTTGGGATGCACGTGAGTGTATCCCACAATAGAGCTGTAAATTGGCAGCCAAACTACTACTCTGAGATAGCATTGCAGTCTCCTGGCTAATGTAACCATGCCATATATTAATAGTAACAATAACAACAACAATAATAGAAATAACTTGTTAGACCTGGCATTAAGCAGTAGCTTGCTAGAAAGAAAGATGTCCAACGGCCATGAAAAAAGAACATTGGAGTATGTTTTATTATTTAGTTAGCAGATATCCTGGCTTATAGAGTTAATTCACTATTACTAAAGTAGAGATCACCACTATGATCTCACACTCCTACTGTGTTGATAATATATTCATCATGACACAATTTGTGGGGACAGAGAATAACATGACTCTTTCCATGAGACCAAGATTTTCTCATTCCTGAGAAAATTTCCCACATCTCATTTTTTTTATATATATGTATGTGAACAGAATAAACCAATTGAATTGCCTTGCAGTTTATTATTGACTGAACAGATAATTCCTTACATTATCATAATCAGGCAATACCAATTAATTCTGAGTTCCTAGTGAGTTTGCTAATAAACTAATCTTCCTCACAGTCAATATAAACGTGTCATGCTGAGAAAAATTATTAAAAAAAGCAATGTGCTATTTCATTAAATGGTGACACGATACTCGGTTGCCCACAATAAAGTGTTGTTCACTCAGTACTTGGAGACCAAACTCAGTTAGCATCCACTCTATTAACAGAATATCAGGAAAGGCAAATCAATAGAATTATATAGCTACACATTTAAAAATGTTTCCACTGGACTGCCTTGGCTATACAAATACAGTTTCTAGTATCAAGAGTAGTATTTGAAGATTGATTCCAACTTTTAAAGATGACAAGTAGGAATGAAACAGAAAATAGTGTCTAATAGCTGAGACTAGTCTCAAATTCTGAAAAAAAATAATTTTATTTAAATACTTGCAATCTTTGATTTTACACATGGCTAACTATATTTGAAAATCGAAGGTGACTAAATCAATTCTAATAAAGAAAGAGTAACACTGAGGGTTCATTTCATGAAAAAGTAGGCCTGATGGCAGAGTCCCAAGTCTCCCTCTTAGATATATTCAAAATTGTCAATCACCTCCTTTACATTTTGAAAATAACTACAGTTTTCGCTTATTATTTAAGTGATCCCACAATCCAAAATTCTTTAAACCGTTTTCTTGTTTTTACGTATGCATTCACATTGATTGAGAGAAACTGCCCAGAATTTTGGGGAAAAGAGTAATCCACACATTATAAAAACCAATAACAACAACTGTGAGGTACTTTTCTGTCCTGCATTACATGAATAATAAGTCAGAAGCACCACCCACTTTCTACAGCCTTATTTGCATGTTATTAAATGGGGCATAGTTTCATTGAGAAAAACAAATTTGCCAGTGTCTGAGGGAGATGCAAAGCAACAAGCAAACGAACAAAGAAATACATGGCAATCTTCCTCAACCAATCTTTTGCCCAACTGTACTTTTGTTTCAGCTCAAACAAAAACAAAATTCTTTATAAAATACTGAAAGTTGGGAATTCATGTGGCAATGTAATTTCCTCATTCTTATATTCCAATGAATTAGGGAGGAGCCTGCCTGAGTCTTTTCCAAACATTATTTTCTTTCTCAGGACTTAAAATGTATTTCAGCCCCCCATTCCCTATATTCCATTATTTCTTTCAAGGTCATCTCTCTTATACTTTACCATGGGTCTACCAAAAGGAGAGTTCCTAGCTGGACTGAACATACCTCTGGCTGGTGCGCCCAATAGTAACTCAACTCTTTATTCCACCTTTACTCCACTTCCAGCTTCTTTACCTCAAGCCAATGGCATCCTAGAGATTACCCAATCTACTAATCTCTACAAAGATGAAAGGAAACAAAAGAATAGTAGTGTACAACCAACTGTCCCTCATTACAAGTCTCCTTGGCTTCAACTGTAACCATTCTGGCCTTACTAACTATCCACTAAGCTATTCTGGTCAGTAGTTCCACCTCCTCCACTGTCTGCTTTCCTGGAGACTTGCCACATCCAACTGACCTAGGGACTCTATCACCTCCAGTCACTCCTGCTGAACTATCATCTGTCCCTTGCCAGCAGCATCCCAACCCAGGGATGAACATCCCATCAGCTTCTCACATCTTTGGCACTCTAATGCACAGTGCCTGACATGATACTGTTCATTTGTCCCTAACTTAACACACTGGTCCCTGGACTTTGTACCATGTGTACTCTAGTTCCACTTTTGCCAGTTCTGATCACAGATGGTTCCAAGGCTTGCCAGAACTAGAGCCTCATCCACCAACTCCAATTGATTATCTCCTTCCTCTTCCTGCTGCCATCTGTCACTCCTTTCACCAATTGCTCCATGAAGTTGCAAGGAGTTCCTTCACATATTACAAACTGCCAATATACCCAGACACCAGAACACAACCAACCTGCAACCTACAAAAACAATGAAATACAATGAGCCCTCCAAGCCTACTTACATATCTAGACTTCATCTTGTTCTAGATGAAAATAAAATATTTTTTTAAAAAAATAACAGTATTGGATTTGATTTAAATTTGATTTAAAGCAGTCATTACATAATATTTGGAGTTCTTGACATTATAGAAAAACTTTTGACTCTGCCTTGAGTTAAACTTCAATGTCATTCTCGACAAATACATCTTAACTGCTTAGCTTGTAGGATCACAAACTGAAATTGCATTTTATTAGTCTAGAGACTTCATTTCCCCAAACCTCAGATTATTACAAATCCTCAATAAATATTAGGATTCAGATGCAGATTACTTGCATTTGATTGCTTTTCCTGGCACTTTTTCCTTAACAGCCATGGTCTTCCAAAGATGTTCAACATTAGTAAACAGTTGATATCACACCTCATATAATGAATTTATTTTAGCATGAATAAACATGAAAACACTTTGCTGGTGTTAAATTTTTTTTAAAAAAATCTGGAAATAATGTGCACCAATGACATTCCCCAAATGAAATAGTAGGGGGGAAAATAGAAAACATGATTTTTGCTAAGATCTATTGAAATTTTATTATGAAGTCCCTGAAATATTTATTCCCCTTCAAAGTTCTCAAGTTCAATACTTTAAAATGATTCCTTTTCCAACAATACTCTGTGTCTGTGTTTGTATGAACTAAGGATAAAACATTGTAAAGACTCTAACTAATGGAGCACACCAATTTCTGTATGTAAGGCATGTGCAAATCAGACTGGATTAGATTCAACTTGAAGATTCAAAGAGATATGATTCCATTAGAATTTTCAATTTCAGATTCAAGGACAAATAATTTGATCTGAGCTACTTCAAGTTTAGAGAGCTGGGTTTTAAAAAAAGAGATATTCTTTTATTAGCTGCAGTATAATTGGGAAAGCAGCAAACATATTACAACTGCTTCATTTTTTTATTACAGAAGTTTTTATAAAATGGGATGGCAAGAATAGGGATAGAAGACTTTCATTCTGAAAAGTTTTGACAATACAGTATCAATTACTTTGTTAAATAATATATATAAAGTGAAGCAGTACACTTTGGAATTGGATCAAATCAAGCAGTTATAAATTCCATTTTTTTTTAAATGCTTCACAGATTTTTTAGTTTTTCTGCATTGGGTCAGTCCAAATTGGATTCAATCATTGTTTGAACAAAAAATAGCAGGAATGAGGAAGGAACAGCACAGCAGCCTTAATAATGTGCTGCAAAAAATCCAAATTGGACTGACCCAATGCAGATATAAATGTGAAGCGTTTAAAAAAGAAATTTAAAATTGCCAGATTTGATTGGATGCCAAAGTATGCTGCTTCAGTTTATATATGTTCTTTAACATGGCGACTGAACAGTAGCTGCAATCAAAGTGAAGCTCCCCTTTGAGGATCTGCACATACTTAATCTAGGCCCATGAGGATTTCAAATCCTCATTCCTTTCCATGGTTGCACACTTGGACTTGCTTGGATAAGTTGCCTTTCTCTTCTTATGATTTCAAAACATCTCCTTCATTTCCCTATTCTGTCCTTTTTTATGTTTCAATATTAGGGGAGGTGAATGCATCAATTTTGGTTCTCCCCATCATTTGCTAGAGAGATTTACTGAGATTTTTCTGAGTTTGATGGACTTCCTTTCAAGTGTGTAGATGTACAGTGACATCTGCAAGTGCATTTAGCCATATTTGAATATGGCATATTATGCCAGGGATATTTGCTGTTGTATCTAGCCTAAATCAGGAAGTCTGCCTGTTTTATGACAGCAAGATTCTTGCTATAAGGTATGTGGCAAAGGATATAGAAAAATGTGCAAAATTGTGTCTCCTGAAGGTCTGCACTCATAGTCATATGGGTCAACTCTGCCTTGCAATAATATTAAAGCATCAGATTTTGGACTTTAAATAAAGTGGTATTGCATTTTTTCTGACTACGTTAGAAACCAAAGCAAACTCTGAACATTTCTTTTCCTCATTTTTTCCCATCTGAAACCATGTGTAACCCAAATATTAGCTAGGGTTTTTTTTCCCTTGCCATTGTTTCCCAGTTTCTTCACTATTTTCAGCTATTTTTCTCAAGGATGAAAGAGACACTTTGCTTTATAAATGTACTTTTGATTGCCACGTTCTGCCACATTGAATGTGTGGATTTCTTACAGTGGCTGATATCAGACATACCTTCTAAAAAATTAGGATTTAAATCCCTAACGACAGCCACAACAAAGTTTTTATACAGTCTGCATTTATTTACTCTGTGCTGATTATTTGTGACTTTTATTGTGTATTATCTTGATTGTTATTGTTTTCTTACCATCTGGCAAGAGAACTTTAAATTATTTTAAAGAACATTTATAGTATAATAATAAGTAATTAGTAATATATGATTGATTGATTGATGATTGATTGATTGACTGATTGAGGTTACTTTGGAACTTCTCATAATTTGGATTAGGATTTCCCCCCCTTCCTATGTGCACTATTCAGATATATGATCTCAGTCAATCTTGGATCACATAATAAATGAATTAGTATGACAATTGCATGAAATCATTTTACATCTGAGTATATATTGCAACTACTGAAAAAATGAGTCATTTCTAAAAGTTGATAGCTCATCTGAATACTTAAAAAAATAATTTAAAAAATTGAAAGGAATGCATTTTTCAATGCTGCCAACATTTTTCACAGCCCATCTGTCTTGCAATGATCACCTGGGAAAATGAAATTGAGGTGCACATCAAATGCAAGTACTTTTGAGCTTCAAAGACAACGATAAACTTACATGAGAAACATCAATATCTATATAACATTTCAGAAGTCCAAGGTGGAAAACTGAACAGAACTGCCCAAAATAGGAGCAAAGAAGAAACTATAAATCTTCCATTCATATTTTGTGTGTGTGTCTGTGTGTGTGTGTGTGTGTGTGTGTGTGTGAATTAGAAATTATCCTTACAACCATCAAAAAGGTTTTGTTGGTGCAATGGGCAAAAGGAATTTGTTTCCTAGAGATCTTTGAAAGAATTGGATATTTAAAAAAAATCCCTGACTTTAACTTTTTAAATATACAATGAACAGCATAACTGGATGTTACTCTTTCCATATTATAATTATACTTTATTGAGAGGATGAATTAATTTGCTGTCATTGTTCTCTTCGCTGTTTTTTTAGATTCTGAAAGGTACACAAACACTCTAACATCACAGCAATCTATAAATTTATGTTCTCTCTACTACATTGACCTTTTCAGTATTCTGTGTATAGACTGGTTGACCATTTTGTGTCTTCATTAATTACATCCTTTCTACTTAATGGAAAACAGGAAATACTGAGTAAACAGGATTCTAAAGCATTTTAGGTTGTGATTAATTTAAAGCAGACTGACAATGAATTCGGCTTGGATTACATTAATTTGGATATACAAAAAAAGCCTTTCCCAAATATTTTCCAGCCCTTTTCTCAGGGCTGAGTCTTCATTTTTAATTATCCTACTTATGTCCCTTCACTTATTTTACTGAGCAACATTCCCTATCGCAGGGGTGAAATCCAGCAGGTTCTGGCAGGTTCTAGAGAACCGGTAGTGGAAATTTTGAGCAGTTCAGAGAACCGGTAGCGGAAATTTTGAATAGTTCGGAGAACCAGCAAATACCACCTCTGGCTGGCCCCAGAATGAAGTGGGTATGGAGATTTTGCAATATCCTTCCCCCAGGAGTGGGGAGGAAATGGGGATTTTGCAGTATCCTTCCCCTGGAATGGGGTGGGAACAGAGATTTTGCAGTATCCTTCCCCTGGAGTGGGGTGGGAATGGAGATTTTGCAGTATCCTTCCCCTGCCACACCCACCAAGCCATGCTCACCAAGCCACACCACACCCACCAAGCCATGCCCACAGAACCGGTAGTAAAAAAAAATTGGATTTCACCACTGCTCTACCCTCAACATCCAAAATAATATAATATACTGCTCAAAAAAATAAAGGGAACACAAGCAGAAGACATCCAAGATCTGAATGAATGAAATAGCCTTATTAAATACTTTGTTCTTTACATACAGTAGTTTATACACTGCTCAAACAACTAAAGGGAACACAAAACTACTGTATATAATGAACAAAGTATTTAATAAGGCTATTTCATTCATTCAGATCTTGGATGTTTTCTGCTTGTGTTCCCTTTATTTTTTTGAGCAGTGTATAAACTAAGATTGTCTATATACTGAATGTTGCATGTTTCTCAATAAAGTAAATACTAGTATTGGTGTAAGATTTTATCTTGGATTTGAAATCTTGTATCTAGCTCTCAGAAGATTTGCTACCAACTGCTGGGTTTAAATTGTCCTGGCGATTTTCTTTTACTAACAGAAAGTGGAAGGCATTTTCTTCCTTTCATCTTTGCTTTGATGTCTCTGATTGAGGAGAGGAAAAGTAGGAGGAGACAGCAAATATCATTGAAAACAATCACTGCTGCATTCACTCTGTGGTTTCCTGGCTAGGTAGGCAGAGCCTGTGATGAGAGAGCAAGACCCTTACAAAGCTCACTTGAACTACAGGTCTGGAAAAACAGTTTTTCAGACAAAGACCTCATCAGAGCCAAGCAGGAAGACTTGACAGAAAGAAGCATGTTTTGTGCTGATACACAGCACAAAATGTGCTGATTCTTTCCTTGGCTCTACCTGGTCCTTAGATGGTGTAAAGACAAGGTATATGAGGATTTCATTTAGCTGTCATACCAAGGCGATGTTTCATAGAAACTCTGACAAAGCTTTCTTCCATTAATTGTTGGCTGCTTGCTTAAATGGCTTTAAAAGATGATTATACAATCTGGCCATGGTTCCTATAATCACAGCCCATCTGTCTTGCAATGATCACCTGGGAAAATGAAATTGAGGTGCCCATCAAGTTGCACATAACTGTATTTCATGTGTTATTAACAGGGAGGCTTTTCTTTCTTGTTTGCCCTTTATAGTCCATTCCCTTAACAAGTTTTTGTTTATTTGCAACTAACTCCATAACCGGGTTATTTAGATTTTATTCTCGAGGCTTGAGTAAATGCATGGCTGGCTGATGTTTCCTTAATGGGAGCTACCATAATAATTATGAGGATGAACCTTGTTGATTTGGTCCAACCCCAATAAACTAGATTTAAATGGGGTGGAAATCCTTTTAAACACATTCCGTTCTCCAGAGTCCAATGCTTGGGATTCAATGAATGTATGAATACTTCCAGCATATTTAGTGTATTTGTCTTCAGCTTATGAGCAACATTGTCTGAGAAACTTTATTATTTTTGGTTCATTTTGTATTATTGAAAAGATTTTCAGAGTTTGAACTTGTTGCAGTGGAATCACCAGAGTCTGATCGAGCCTTAAGAAGTAACACATATATCAGGACATAGTCTTTCGTTGGTCACATCTGCTTCATGAGATACATCTGATTAAGTAGATTTACTTCATGAAACATCATATCCTAATAAATGCATAAGTTCTTAAGATCCCTTGGTTCTTTTAATTCCTGGAACTGCTTTAAGAGTGAAGCAGAATTACAAAATCCCATGCCAGCTTCTCAACATTTTGAAATCAAACCAGAAGCTTTACACATCTTTTCCAAAATGTGGATATTTTAGTTAAAATGCATAATTTGAACTTTGTTCCCCTGCCAGTTTTGCCAGGCTGAACTAAATATTTTCAAACTTTGATACTTTAGAATGTAATATTCACATCTGACCAGGCATGTGAATCTAAACCGGAGAAAAGAAGATAAGAAATTGAGCTTTATATAAAAACTTTTTTTCACACTGTTTCTATGTTATTTTTGTCTGATTCTTGTAACAACTCCTTCTTCTCCTTCTTCCTAATATGGATGTGCATTATCAATGTTTTGAGCAACAGTACTGAAAATCCTCTTAAGGGTATGAATTTGCTTAATTCAACAGAAAAAAAGTAAGAGTTCCAGTTATAACTAATCCAGATATCATGAATTACAAATTAAAATTGAAATAAATTCATTAATTCTGAATTATTTCAGCCAAATTTATGTATTTTTAAAATCTTGTTAGGATTATGTGCCATTAAAAAATAGGTAAGTGTGCAACCCTGAAATTGCTGATGGGCAAATTTAGAATTGTAGCTACTTTTGCAAAATGGCTGCAGGGGACAGTTACTTATTCACACAATGGCTGACATGAGGAATATAACTAGCAACAAAGCACCAATTTACTATATTGCTATCTGCCAACTTTCTTGCTTATGTGGTCCAGAGGCACCAGAAACAAGCTTTTTTATTTTTTGCAGTATTCCAATTTCTCTTTTATTTAAAGAAACAAACAAAAGTTCAATAGACAAGTAAAGCAGGAAGCCCTTGAATGCAAAGGAAGACATCCATGGGTAGAGTAATGCCTTCAGTTGCCAAGCAAGAGATCAAAATAGAGCTGGAAGGGACCTTGGAGGTCTTCCAGTCCAACACCCTGCTCAAACCAGAGACCCTATACAACTTGAGACAAATGGCTGTCCAGTCTGTTCTTAAAGACCTCCACTGAGAAAGCATTCACAACTTCTGAAGGCAAACTGTTCCAATGTTATGAACTTTCTCCTTGATTCCAGGTTGCTTCTTTCCTTGATTAGTTTCCATCCATTGTTTCTTGACTTGACTTCTGGTGCTTTGTAAAATAAGTTGACCTCCTCTTTGTGGTGGCTCCTCAAATACTGGAATACTCCTATCATGTCACCCCAGTCCTTCTTTTCTCTAGACTAGATCCCAGGGTAATTATTTTTTCAATTTCAATAATTTTTCAATAATCATTAATTAATGTCATTTATTTAAACAAATGGACCCTGAGCAGCATGAAATTCTTTGTGCTAAATCAGAGATTTAAAAATTTGGCAACCTTAAGATGTGTGGACTTCAACTCCCAGAATTCCTCTGTCATCATGAAGTTAAAGTCCACAGGTCTTAAAGTTGCCAAGTTTGAAAAACACTGCTAATTGAAAGTTTATGCTCCCTCTTTGCCATAACTGCCAATATAGAAAGTGAACAGTGAAATTCAGGGGGGGGAATAATTTATTACACAAATGGCATATAATTAACGAACATAACGCAGTAGTAGGAAGGTTCTTTTATTATTATTCTTTTGGAAATTTGTATCTAGGATGGCATCAGTTCAGAGGTGGTATTCAGCAGGTTCTGACCAGTTCTGGAGAACCGATAGCGAAAATTTTGAGTAGTTCGGAGAACTGGTAAATACCACCTCTGACTGGCCCCGCCCCCATCTATTCTCTGCCTCCCAAGTCTCAGTTGATTGGGAAGAAATGAGGATTTTGAAGTAACCTTCCCCTGGAGTGGGGAGGGAATGGAGATTCCCTTCCCCTGTCATACCCACCAAGCCACACCACACCCACCACACCACAACACGCCCAACACGCCACAACACGCCCACCAAGCCACGCCCACAGAACCGGTAGTAAAAAATTTTGACTCCCACCACACCACACCATGCCCAACACGCCACAACACACCCAACACACCACAACACACCCACCAAGCCACGCCCACAGAACCAGTAGTAAAAAATTTTGAATCCCACCACTGCATCAGTTTATAGAATATTTGGTTCCAGACTTGTTGTCCTGGATAACAGGTGCATATTTCAAAAATCTAGTGGAGAAAAAGGCATCTATGGCTCATTTTCCCTGAAGTTGTAGGATAACCAAGGGAGGCAAGAAGAAGCAAATCGAAGATGCTATGTACCATCTCCTGCTGCACTTAGCGATAGAGCTGTGCTCGGACTGAAATAAGCTTCTCATCATTTTAAAAAAGTAATATCAGACTTGATAAGTGGTTTGATTACACACAGGAGAAAACACTTTTCTTCAGCATTAAAAAGCTAAATCCTGCTATTTTATTGCAATGTATGATTTGAAAATGTAAATTATGTTCTATCAGTAAAAATGCCATTGTGCTTAACAATTAAACATGCACATATATTTTCAGGGAAGCATTCAGGTAAGGAATGCTTACCTAGCCAAGAGAATTAGACTGTCATACACTGCAGTTTGTGGGTGTGTGCACGTTTGTGCATTCAGGAGAGAGAGAGAGAGAGAGAGAGAGAGAGAGAGAGAGAGAGAGTTGTGTGAAATATAAGCATATTAAACTGCATTCAATACTACTAAGCATTGTTTTCTATCTGGATTCTAGCTGTATAGAAACCCACAAACTTTATTTAATATCTAAGTCAGTCAAACAAACAAAATGTTGATTTCCACCTGCTAAGCATTTGTTAAACATACATAATAATTTTACTGGGGGAAAGATTAGGAACATTCAGTATAAAATCCTAACAAATATTTATATTTCTTTCACAAGGAAAAACTATTTTCATTTAATGAAATATTTGCAAGGAAAATCTATTTTCATTTAATGAAATATTTTATTGCAATGAAATATTTTGTGAAGTCCAGCAATTAGGGTAATAGCAATAGCAATAACACTTAGTCTTTTATACTGCTTCACAGTGCTTTACAGCCCTCTCTAAGTGCTTTACAGAATCATATTGCATATTGCCCCCAACAATCTGGGGCCTCATTTTACCAACTTCAGGAGGATGGAAGGCTGAGTCAACCTTGAGCCAGTGAGAATTGAACTGCCGAACTGCTGGCAGCTGGCAGTCAGCAGAAGTAGCCTGCAGTACTGCATTCTAGCCACTGGTCCACCATGGCTCTTTAAATTGAATGAAGCATAGCTTTAGTCCTTAATTGGTTAATTTGATTCCTTATTTGGTTTAAACTGATAATGTAGTTCTTCAACTTTTATGGAATAAAAGCACACTTACTTGTGCTTAATTTTCTTTAAATTCTATAAAAAGAAATTCACATCATCAAATCTGAGGCATGATGGCCTGAGCTTGTTGGCTGGAAAGTTGACAGTTCAGGTTTAAGACCTGAGCATCACACAATGGGATGAACTCCTGTCCTTGACCTATCCTCCGCCAACCTAATAGAAACCATGCAAATAGAATAGAATAGAATAGAATAGAATAGAATAGAATAGAATAGAATAGAAAAGAAAAGAAAAGAAAAGAAAAGAAAAGAAAAGAAAAGAAAAGAAAAGAAAAGAAAAGAAAAGAATTTTTAATTGGCCAAGTGTGATTGGACACACAAGGAATTTGCCTCGGTGCATATGCTCTCAGTGTACATAAAAGAAAAGATATGTTCAACAAGATGTGAGTAGATAAATAGGTACCCCTTTGGTGGGAAGATAATAGTGCTCTGGGATGTCATTTGGCCATCCAATGACTACGGAAATATCTTCAGACAAATGGCTCAATGGCCTTTAAAGCAGAAATGAACACAACACTGTCCCTTGTAATTGGCAATGGAGCAAAATCCATAGGGACTCCTTTACCTATTGTCAAATTAATACATAGCTCTAATATGAAACCTGTTTGTGATGGAAATCTTCTGTCAACTATGATTTCACTTATGCGTAGACATCAGGCAAGCTATTAATATTAAAATGTCCATGTATTTTCCAGGGCATTGCTCTTTCAAAGGACTATTTGAGAAACCAGAAAGAGAATTCACAATATATGAAAATGAGATTTCTTTTCTCACTTTCCTATAAGAAATGGGCTTGCAGACTGGTTTCATAAGAGGAAAATGTCATATTTTCAAATTAACGCTATTGAAACTTAATGAAATATATGACTTTGAATGTTTAAGAAAAAATAATTAAACAAGGTTTAATTTTAAATATTCTTTTAAATATGAAATGTACTATATTTCATATTCTCCTTTTCAAATTAATTTCAGGTACTATGCTATATTGATTAAAATAAATTATGACAGACTCAAAAGACTTTGTTTTTCTTTTAATGACCATGCAATCCCTTGCTTAAGGGCGGGGCCAGGGTAATTGATCGGAGCTTAGCATTTACTAGCCAGATGCCCTTCCTGATGCCTATGTGGATTTTGCAGTAGACAATTACTCTTTGTTCCTAGAGACAGAAATATCTGCCCCTGCCTAGGATCGAATTCACAATCTCTTGATTGTGAGGTGAGAACTCCACATCTACGCCACCACACCGCTCAGACTCAGCAGACAATAATTGTATTAAAATAATTTTCAGTTAATTCTAGAGTATATAGAAAACAGAATCTAAAATCCTATCTAGGTATATAAGTCTGCATAATTAAAGTCATAGTAGTAAATATATGTAAGCTATTATCCATGCTGTACAGTACATGCTATGATTTATTTCACTAAAAGTGGTCCAGACAAAAAGTACTAAGGTTACAGTATCAGAATCTTGTATATCTAAAAGTACTTTTATCCCACTTTACCTCTACCATCCAAGAAATTAGGTAGGATCCTTTCTGACGCATTTGCCATGTTCAGCTAGGCTCAGATGCCTTTGTTGCCTACTCTGTCCTTCCTCCTCTTGTCTCTCAAGGACATTCCCATATATTAGTTTTCAATTACTTACATTCAGTTCCAAGAAATATATACAGTACTATGTAAAATGCTTTGGTCACCATTAGATTTGTTGTTGTAGCAATGGATATTGACCATATATAATTATGTCCCAGTTTCCTTATTACAATACAACCAGAAAATACAGGAAGAACAGGAAAAAGCAGAAGCAGAAAAAAAAAAAACCTTCCATAAGATAATGTAGTGTTACCTGCCCTTATACTTGAGCAACAACAGACTACTGGCTTCCATAAATCTAAATGGAATGAAACCCTAAATACTGTAATTGCTAATACCTTCATGTGTCCTACTATTTCGTGCCAAAATGAGTTCTGTGCAAAAGAATCTACAGTATTATGCCAGATTTGCACAAACATGCTTAAGCATTACATTCAGTACATATACATGTTGTATGTGTGTAATTCATTGGAAGCTTGCTAATAAGATAAACTTTCAGTCACATCATTCCACTCAAAATGCCAAAGAATTTGAGAGGTGTAAAATCATACTTTTGAATATATATATATATATTCAATATGGCCAAGTTCGAATCCAAGTAAGGGTATGGCTAGCTAATGAGAGCTAAATATCTTGAAATAAATCTATACTATCATCTATCTATCTATCTATCTATCTATCTATCTATCTATCTATCTATCTATCTATTTGTATCTCTATCTATTTGTTTCTCTCTCTTTCTATACATACATATGTAAATATGTCAGGAAGTAGAATCAGTCAAGAGAGTTTTAGAATAATTATACATACATACATACATACATACATACATACATACATACATACATATACTATATGTGTGTTAGTGGTGGGTTCTAACGAGTTTTACCACCGGTTTGCATGCAATCGCCACGTGCTTGCTCACTTCACTCGCATACGGGCCAATCTTGCGCTTCCTGCAAGCGCATTGAGTAAAAAAACAATTCACTCTGCCATGCTTTACAGCTGAGCTAAAAACAAAAGAAATAAAGGTAGGTATAACACAGGAGTGGGGGGAGGGCCCAACTGACGTTCGGAGCGAATCGGTTGGCTCTCCTGTAAAGATTTCCACTATATAAATGTGAGGGAAGTTGATGTGTTTCTAACTTAAAAACTATTATTTTAATGATTTTTTTCCTGATATCAACATTCAATAAAATTTGCTATTTAGTTATAAATATAAAATGAGACTGAATTTTCAAAACATGGTTTAAAACAAAAAGAGCAAGACAAATTACCCCCACAGCAGGTTTTTGCTATGTCTTTGTTACCAAGACATAACGATGCTATTAGCCACTTATCTGAGATGATTTTGAATCAGTTTCTAATATAGCAATGTTATGGCAAAAGCATGTGAAGATTTCTGTAGAACTGAAGTATGTGAGATAATATGAGGAATATAATGTGAGGAAGACAATGAGCTAGAATAGTCTAAGAGATCACTTCCTAATCTAAAACATATATAAAATGTGTTAGTAATTGAACTAGCAGTAATACTTCCCCAGTACCAGGCACACTGTTGAATATTTTTGACTGATGAAGAAACAAGTGCTAGGGGAAAAAATAGATATATCTAGGTAGCAAAACTGTATTAAATTTGCTGAAAACAAGCTTTTGTCCTTTCTGGAGAAGGGATGATGGAGATTCTGGGTAAATGTCAAGATTAACATAAACAGCATTTCAGTCAGATTAGTAGTGATGGTTATCACGAGAGAACTTCAAACTTTCCAACTGAACACACACATACAGAAAGTAATACATTCAAAAATACAAATTGTAAGCGTGGCCATTTTAAGTAGCTGTAAGCAAAGAATAAGAGTTGGTGTAGCGGTTAAGGCACCAGGCTAAAAACGGGAACCCACACATTTTACTCTTGCCTTTGGCACAAAGCTAGTTGGGTGACCTTGGACTAAGTACAGTCTCTCAGCTCAAGCCAAAGCACTTTTGAAAAAATGTTGCCAAGAAAACTTGTCCTGGCAGTCATCACACACATCAACAGTGATTTGAAGGGACACACACACACACACACACACACACACACACACACACACACACACACTGTATACATTATTTTTGGTCCAGTTTCAGTTGTGGCTGTACTAGTACTTCTATAATATTGGATAAACTCTCAAACATATTCATTTTCTTGTATTCACTCACATGCTATGCATTTGATATCTTTATGTTTAAGCTCTCTTGTTTTGAAGTGCAGTTATTAACATTACTGTTTTTGCTTGCCGCTCAAATCATGTCAACCTGAATCTTCAGTCACAAATGAAATGTTAATAGAGGTTAATTCATCAGGAAAATTTTATTGTCTTTTCTGTGCATTTTTTGTTTTGTTTTGTTTTTCTTTCCTATACTGATTGATAGATGGGTTAGTTAGAGCATAAGATTTTCTCTTTTTAATGGCATCTTGATCTAAAGCTATACCGTGAGTTATTAAGGCTGTGAAAATCTTCAAGGAGGTGTTTTTTGCTTTGGTGTAATCTTCAACGAAACTCACCTCTGAAGTTGTTTTGGGAAGCAGTGAGTGAAGTGAATCTTCCAGGTCCCCATACCTGCCTTGTCTCCCCTAACATTTGCAGTAGCTTGACTTGTGAATGCCAGTCAAGACCAATTATATTGCCTTTTGTCTCAGTGGAACCGATATTATCTCCATGAGAGCAGAAGGAGCTTTTATCAAAGCAAATTGAAGTCCTGTGATGCACACCCCAAATAAATAGATGGAGAGATATTTGATTCATGGTGATTCATTCACAGTAAAAGCATAGCACATCTTCAGGTTTCTAAGCTTTAAGAATTATAGGCAGGGTTGGATAATGGTACTTTGGTGTGAACCCATAACCATATAAACCTCTCTTGAAAGCCAATAATTTACCTTCTGTCTTGAGATTTGTGCTTCCAACATTGTAGAAATCCATATAGCAGACAGAATTGCAATTGCCAAGGTGATACATTATGGTGAGCAGGGGGTTGGACTAGATGGCCTCCAAGGTCCCTTCCATCTCTGTTATATTTGTTTGTTTGTTTGTTTGTTTGTTTATTTATTTATTTTTTCATGCATCCTTTGCTTAATATTTATATTTCATCTATAGTTTTTTTTTAATATCAGATTTCCAAATATGCATGAGAGAGAGAGAGAGAGATTTTCCATTTATTTCCCCAGGATAGTGGATTTTTTTTTTGTGACTGTATACATTTTTGATACACATTTTCCATCTTTTTCTGAATTTTTAATGTTGGATTTACCCATAAAGCCAATTTAGCATGGGGGGAAAAGAACCATATCCTTTGTAGTAGACATTACATTTAATAGTTTTCTAATTGATGTAATTGTTTCCAGAGATACTAGAGCTTTATTGTATTTAGATCCCGTGCACCCAACTAAGGATGTTATATGTGTCTATTCCAAAGTGGCCTAAATCAGAAAATTAATACCAATTGATAGCTTCCAGTCTTTAATATGTGACAATAGCCTAATTATATAGCTCCAGAGATGGAAAATCAAAGCTCCTTCATTATTTTGTAACTGATTTTTTAAAAAGATATTCTTAGAATCAAAGGACCCCATAAACATTTTCTAAACAGTTTGTTTTGTGAAAATGTTTTCCAACTATTTGAACAGAAATACCTCTCAGAATATCACTTAATCTGGGAATAATATTCATTTTGATGGCAGCACATTTCCCCAAAAGGGAAACGTCAAAAGTGAGGTTTAAGTACCTCATGTATCATCTATCTATCTATCTATCTATCTATCTATCTATCTATCTATCTATCTATCTATCTATCTATCTATCTATCTATCTATCATATGTTTTGATATATACATAGGCCTCTGTCAGCTTGTCTAGAATGACCTGCATTTTCAGTACAAGACAGCTTTAGATGAGGTCTATAAAAATATTGTTCAAGGAATAGTTAAATAAAATTCAGAAAGCAAGTGCAGTGTGAAAGATAAGCTCCTGAGTGAATGCAAGGAAGAGCTCAAAGGCATTTATGTGGATAGTATGGGAAATTTATTAGAAAACAAATTTAGGAGGAGTTCATTAACTTCTGAGAAAACAGATGTTTGGACATATGTCCAAGAGTGTGATATGCTTATAATGAGAGTCTCCATCTGGGTATGCTGCTTTATTAACACACAGTACACATTATTGAGAAGGTTAGGTTATGAGTATGAATGGAAAATGTTATAATTCAGGTAGTTATAACTAATTTGTTTATACATCCTCAAGACCTCCACAGTGACACATGATTGGCTGACAGTTGGCACCAAACCACATTACTGCACAAACACAGTAGGATTTTGCACTCTGCACAGTATACCTGCCAATGTTATGCACATCAGTCTTTTATCATGACAACGAATCAGCTTACCTCCAATGACTTCTCAGTAGTTTGAGTAGTTAATGTTTAGCTAGGTAAGTAATTTGTCATTACAAACAATCTCACTGGTATTGGGAAATTTATAGACAATCCATTTTTCCCTCTGGGTTCGAAATTTCTTACCATGTAAATGGGAAAAGGTGTAGCTAAACTGTGGCTTCTGTTTGTGGCTTCCAGCGTCCTCTTTCGTTTGCAGTTCTTGTTTCTGCTGATTGTAAAATAATGCATTGTGTTGGTTTTCATCATACTTCTCCACAACCATTTTAGAACATTGCCCACCCAACACAACTGTGCAAAAATAGTGAAATATGGTTTTCAGATAATAAAAAGCAATGATACCAGAGGAATATCTTTTATAGCAACAATGTGTTCTCAAACTGCAGGAACTCTATTTGGAGGACTGATGGAAACATTTGAATGATCATATGGAAACATAAAAGACATGGGGCTCCCCTTGAAGAGCACCCGGAGGCTCCAACTGGTCCAGAACGCAGCAGCGCGGGTAGTGACGGGAGCAGCATAGCGCTCCCGTGTAACACCGCTCCTGCGCAAGCTGCACTGGCTCCCAGTGGTCTTCCGGGTGCGCTTCAAGGTGTTGGTTATCACCTTTAAAGCGCTCCATGGCATAGGGCCTAGCTATCTCCGAGACCGCCTGCTGCCACCGACGACCTCCCATCGACCAGTGCGCTCCCACAGAGAGGGCCTCCTCGGGGTGCCATCAGCCAAACAATGCAGGCTGGTGACCACCAGGGGGAGGGCCTTCTCTGTGGGGGCTCCCACCCTCTTGAATCAGTTGCCCCCTGAGATAAGGAGAATCCATGACCTCAGTGCCTTCCGCCGTGCCCTTAAAACCTTCCTTTTCCAACAAGCCGGGCTGGCCTAATTCTTTTTAAGGTGTTTTTAATTGTTTTGTTTATTGTTTTAATTAATGGGGCCAAATTTATATATATATTTTTAACTGTATTTTAATATTTGTATTTGATGTTTTTATTTGGCTGTTCACCGCCCTGAGTCCTCAGGGAGAAGGGCGGTATACAAATTCAAAAATAAAATAAAAATAAATAAAATAAAATAAAAAGAAGAAGAGAATTGAGCTAAGGATAAGTATACCCTTGGGGAAAAAATTTTCTTCTCCTACAAATATTATTTCAGCAGTGATGGGCATTTTCCTTTTTCTGCTGAAAGGATAGGAGGAAGTGACCTCCAACAAGGCATTATATCCTTTCAAGACCAATATTTCACCGTGGGTGAGGTGTCAGAGGTGGCTCAGGAGTTCATGGCTTCCATGACAGCCATGGACTTGACCCAGTTAATTCATGGCCCTACCCACACGGGGGGAAACACGCTGGATCTGGTTTTTGTCTCTGGACAGTGATTGAGTGATCTCGAGATAGGGGATATAGTCACCAAGCCCTTGTCATGGTCTGATCACTCTCTCCTTTGTCTCGACCTTCGAACCGCTACACCCCGCCGCAGGGAGGCGGAGCCGGTAAGATGGTTCCGCCCCAGGCGCCTGATGGAACCTGATAGGTTCCAGATGGAGCTTGGGCCATTCCCTGAGGCTCTGGCACACGCCTCGACTGGAGACCTAGTGGCCGCCTGGGATAGGGCGGCCGCTGGAGCTCTGGACCGGGTCGTGCCTTTGCGGCCTCTGACCCGGCGCCGATCTCATTTAGCTCCTTGGTTCACTGAGGAGCTGAGGGAGTTGAAGCGCTGGAAAAGATGCCTAGAGATCAGTTGGAGGGCCAGTCTTTCTGAATCTGACCGGACACTGGTAAGATCTCATATTAGGAATTACCTAGTGGCGATAAAAGCAGCGAAATGTAGCTATTTTGCTGCTCTTATTGCGTCATCAGATAATCGCCCGGCCGCCCTGTTTAGGGTGACCCACTCCCTGCTCCACCAGGAAGCGTGGGAGGACCCCTTGGAGGGTAGAGCCGAGGATTTTGTTCAGTATGTATGACAAAATCACTCAGATTCGGGAAGATCTGGACTCCGACTGGGTAGTCTCAGGGGGAGGGACAGGGGCAGGTCTTGAGAATGTTATCTGGGATGAGTTTGATCCTGTGACCCCTGAGGACGTGGACAGGATTCTGGGTAGACTGAATGCGACCACTTGTTTATTGGACTCGTGTCCCTCCTGGTTAGTGCTGGCTTCTCGGGAGGTGACACGAGGCTGGTTCCAGGGGATTATAAATGCTTCGTTGGGTGAGGGTGTCTTTCCTGCCGCCTTGAAAGAGGCGGTGGTGAGGCCTCTCCTCAAGAAGCCTTCCCTGGACCCGGCAATGTTGGTAAATTATCGTCCGGTCTCCAACCTTCGTTTTGTGGCGAAGGTTGTTGAGAGTGTGGTTGCGCAACAGCTCCCCCAGCACCTGGATGAAACGACGTATCTGGATCCGTTCCAGTCGGGCTTCAGGCCCGGGTACAGCACGGAAACGGCATTGGTCGCGTTGGTTGATGATCTCTGGAGGGCTCGGGACAGGGGGTGCTCCTCTGTCCTGGTCCTGTTAGATCTCTCAGCGGCTTTTGATACCATCGACCATGGTATCATGCTGCACCGGCTGGAAGAGTTAGGGGTGGGAGGCACTGTGTTGCGGTGGTTCTCCTCCTTTCTCTCTGACCGGTCGCAGTCTGTGTTGACAGGGGGACAGAGGTCAACCCCGAGGCCCCTCATATGTGGGGTGCCGCAAGGGTCGGTCCTCTCGCCTCTCCTGTTCAACATTTATGTGAAGCCGCTGGGCGAGATCATCCATGGTTTCGGGGTGGAGTACCATCAGTACGCTGACGACACCCAGCTGTACATCTCCACCCCGGATCACCCCAACGATGCCCTTGAAGTGATGTCCCGGTGCCTGGAGGCCGTACGGATCTGGATGGGGAGGAACAGGCTCAGGCTCAACCCATCCAAGACCGAGTGGCTGTGGTTTCCGACGTCCCGATATAGTCAGTTGATGCCATCACTGACTATTGGGGGCGAATCATTGGCCCCCACGGAGAGGGCTCGCAACTTGGGTGTCCTCCTGGATTCACGGCTGTCTTTAGAAGAGCACTTGACGGCTGTGACCGGGAGGATTTTTCATCAGGTTCGCCTGATTCACCAGTTGCGTCCCTTTCTGGATCGGGACTCGTTACGCACGGTCACTCATGCCCTCGTCACCTCCCGCCTGGACTATTGTAATGCTCTCTACATGGGGCTCCCCTTGAGGAGCACCCGGAGGCTCCAATTGGCACAGAGTGCGGCCGCGCGGGTGGTAATGGGAGCGACATGGCGCTCCCATGTGACACCTCTCCTGCGCAAGCTGCACTGGCTCCCGGTGGTCTTCCGGGTGCGCTTCAAGGTTTTGGTTACCACCTTTAAAGCACTCCATGGCTTAGGACCTGGTTATCTACGGGACCGCCTACTACCACCAATAGCCTCCCACCGGCCAGTACGCTCTCATAGAGAGGGACTCCTCCGGGTGCCGTCAGCCAAACAATGTCGGCTGGCGACCCCTAGGGGGAGAGCCTTCTCTGTGGGGGCACCTACCATCTGGAATGAGCTCCCCCCAGAGATACGGAGGATCCCAGATCTGCGCACCTTCCGCCGCGCTGTGAAGACCTTTTTATTCCATCAGGCGGGCTTGGCCTGATCTCTTCCCTTTTTAAATATGTAAATTTTAATCTGTTTTTAAATTATTGGGGTGTTTTAATTTGTCTGGGCCAAAATGATTTAATTTGATTTTATCTGGTTTTTTAAATTTTTTGTATCTATGTTATTTTATTGTTTGGCTGTTCACCGCCCTGAGTCCTTCGGGAGTAGGGCGGTATACAAATCAAATAAAACATAAAACATAAAACAAACAAACATTTCATTCCTTAAAAACCTCTGGTGACAGTCTAAGACTGCGATGGCGACCCTATGGCATGCGTGCCACAGGTGGCACACATAGCCATATCACTGGGCATACGAGCTCAGCTTTGGTGTGTATGTACTTGCTGGCCAGCTGATTTTCAGGTCTTCTGGGCCTACCAGAAGTAGGGAAACAGGCTGTTTCCTGCCTTCAGAGGGCCTCGGGTGGGTGGGAAAGGCCCAATTTTCTTTCTCACCTGGTTCTAGGGCCTCTCTAGGAGTCTGGGGAAGGCAAAAACAGCCTTTCTCACACACACTCCAGAGGTCCTCCAGAGGTCCTCCAAAGGCCGAAAATGGGCCGTTTGACAACTTCTGGTCCCATCACTGGTCTAAGAGAACTGGTTTCTCATGTGTAATGTGTATCATTGGATTCAAATTCTTCCTTGAAGAATCCATTAAGCAGCAAGGGTAATGCCATTATTGTTTCAAAAATGATCCAAGGGGTGGAGAGTCAGAATTGGTGAATATCTGTTTTTGCTTGTGAATCCTCTAAGATCACTTGTTCTCTATTCTACATTGAATGAGCTCTCTTTTCTGATATAGATGTTGGTCATTATTATTAGTCAACTGGAAAATTGAAATAAAAAGTTTGGCTCGTTCAGTGAATTCACTGAATTCAGGAATACTGCCAAGATTCTATTAATTAAGTGTAAAGAGGAAGTGTATGTTTATAAGAGCCAATGGTAGATAGATCAAGCTCTAATTCAATTAATGTAGTCTTGTATCCAGAGAAAAGCAATTAGACCCAATAGGGGTAAACTTAGCAAGATATAATCAAGCCCCAGAAGCTTTCTTAAGCATATAATAGAATCAAATCCTTTTAATTTTCAGACAGATTATCTCCTGATAATCAAATCCCTGGGGTTTTCTTATTGCACTTGCTATATATCTTCTAAGAGTACAGCAGTACATTTTACATTCAAGATAAATATAAATTAATATTCTGAGGAACAACTTGTTCATATCATGTATTTTTTTTTTAATTTGATGAAGTTAGTGTTACAAGAGCGCATTAACTATCTTCCCATTTACAGCTTGATTGGCCAGAATGAGGTGAGGAGAAAATACTTGTGTATTATTTATCAGCACTTTTTTATCATTGTTTGATGTTTGAAAGCACACAGAAACTACTATATATCCCTTTTGAGGTGTGACAACCAGAATTGCATACAATATCTGGCACAGTCACACCATTAATTTATATAAGGGCTTTATGATATTTACACATCTATTTTCAGTGACATTTCTTATTTTTGCTTATTACCTCATTATTGCTTTGACCTCTTTTTCTGGTGGATGCACACTGCACACTATGTGGACACCTTCATTGAACTGTTTATGATTACTTTGGTATTTATTTTCTAATTAGTTACTTCTAATTCTTATTAGTTTCTATGAACAGTTAGGATTTTTGGTGCCAATGTGAGTCAGTTTACGCTTGCACATGTTGAACAACATCTAACTTTTTTTTTATTAAAGAGTTTTACAGAAAGAAAAAAAAACATAATAAGCTGTGAGCTTATTTTGAATCTGAATGTTGATTGCAGGGGTGATCACAGCGTCTTGTTCTGCTTGAATCAGAAAAGCCTCGGATTTGGAGCTCAGTCGAACTACCAGGGAGGTCTCACCCTCCAAGCCCCAGAATTACTTCTAGGGCTTTTGGGGAGCTCTACCTTTGTTCAGCTGCTCACCTTCCTCTCTTCTCCTGAGGAGAAGGTTTCCAAGCCGCCAGACAGCTGATTTGCGCTGTCTTTGCGGTTTTAACGAAATCACGGGGCTGACGGTCCGAGAGGAGCATCTGTCAGCGCCTGCAGTGCCACCGGAAGCCAACAACATCTAACATTTTGATGCCTATTCTCTTAATGTGCAGAGATTCCTTTGGAGCTGTTTGTGATCCCTTATTGCATTTCCTGAACCATTCTTTTATACTTTTCTCTGTCTTCAACTTCTGACACTCAGTTTCACAGCTTTCAGGAAAGGAATGCCTTATCACAGCATTCGTTCTCTCTTCTTTTAAAAAAAATCCATCCATATGCATATTCCCCCTTTTTTAACATCACAGCTCATTAATTTCATCACATTCTCTCTTAAAACACAACAATAAAGATAATTTTTAAACAAAAATCAGAATGTATAACTTGAAAACTTGTATAGCAAATTCGATGACATTTGACACACTTTATTTCTTAACAGTAATCTAATGTCCTCCTAATTTTATTTTTAAAAATATGTTATAACATGTTGGAAAACAGATTTTGAGAATAGGTATACTAAAGTTATATAGCTCATACCATCTTTTACTGATTTCTTGGGCCAATAAAGGACAATATTTGTAGCTCAGGGCTGCCTCAGGGAAGCTAATAGCACTGATGATGTTACCTAGTAATGAAATGTCTGCACGAAAACAAGCACACTCAGTGAGGATGAAGGAGTCTTCATTTCTTGGTCTTTTGGCATTTTTTTTCTGAAGTATAATATTCGAGAAAATTTCATCCAATCTCAAAGAGATTCAAAGACACAAACATGACAATGTTAAAAGTATTTAATTTTATTAAATTAAGACTTGGCTGTTCAACCAAATAGGCTGTCTCTGATTCTGGGTTTTATTATTTATTAGTAAATTTGGTTCAAATTGGGATTTTGTTGTACATGTTTTTAACCTATGATCACCACCCTGAGTCCTTCTGGAGAAGGTTGGCATATAAATACATGAAATAAATAAATAAATAAATAAACAAACAAACAAATAAATAAATAATTATTATGACCTTGTATTCTAAATAATGGGAAGACCAGCCTTATTTTCCTGAGTCATTCTCCTGATCTGAATGAATCAGAATGGACAACTGATTGGATTGTTACAAGAAAGTTAAGCTCCTTTCAGAGCCAAGTATCCAGGCATGAAATTAGCTGGGGAGTCCTTATGCAGGTTTTAATATATTTTTTTTTTAAGCTTGGGAGAAATGCACTTTAAAGTAAATACAATATTTCAGCAATTTTTTTGCTGAAAAAGTTACAAACTGAAGTACAAATTTCAAGAAATTCGGACATTATAGCAAGTGAAATGAATGAACTTTTTTTCCTTTGTTTATCATGGACAGAAATCATCAATGCAAATCAATACATTGGACAGAACAGTATAAAAAGGAAGATTTCTCTTGTCCCCTTTCTAGTCATTGGGTAACTTACTTGTTAAACTTTAAATAAAGGTAACTCAAAAAGTATTAGTCATTGGCATCTATTACTAGCCTTAATGAGATCAAAATAATTACAGTTGTGAAGTTATGCAATTATCATACAAAGGACATATTATATAAATTACATCAATTCCAGCTAGTACAAATATATATAATTTGTGTGATGACACACATGTCATTTGCCATTACTCCCCTCCCCATAACTGCCATGGAAGTAAGTTCTAATCTTATGAAGGATCAAACAGGTAAGCCTCAATTTCTCCCACCAACATTAATTACTAAGGATATACAGCATTCTGAAACAGATGCCAAGATTTGATTCCCAGGTAACATATGCCAGCAACTTAAATTACTTGCCAAGTTCTTTTTAAACATTCTTATATGCTCACACTTCAACTCTTGAATCCTGTTTAGCCAATCAGTACAATATATACACATACAACACAATAATTTAAAAAAAACCTCTGCAGTACTCATTATGTGAGTGCTCTTCTTAAGTTCCAGTCATAATTATTGCTCAGATGACTGATTTCTTGCAGGCAGTTGGCCTTCAGTATGGGTCTAGGACAACTCATCACAGCCAACTTGCCATGGTCAACTCACCACAGCCAACTTGCCAGGCCAATTCACCATGGGACAACTCACCATGGTCAATGCATCACAGAACAACTCACTGTGGTATAAGAGTTACCTTAATAGCAAAGAGATGGTGGTATAGAATCTTAAAGAAAGGATGCAAAAGGGAAGACAAAATGAAATGTGAATGACAAAAAATATTTTTTGTCAAAATGACAGAATTATTTGTCAAAATGACAAAATTATTTTAAATAATTAAATTGAATTGTTGAATTGTCCCATGACAAGTTGTCCTGTAGTGAATTGGCTGTGGTGAGTTAGCTGTGGTGCATTGGCCATGACTAATTGTCCCAATCCACTTCAGTATGGCTATCTGTAGGTGAAAAGCCATCACAGTTATGGCTATATCTGCATCAACTTTCATAATCCTGTCGTTTATTCAGGAGTCAATATCCTGAATAATTGAGTCTAGCCTCATATGGAAATTAATACAATTGTATTACTGTGCACTATTTTTCTTTTTCTGGGGATAGTTTGGTTTAATACATGATTACCTACAAGAGAACTTCAGTAAAACCAGTTCATGAGATAAGTGCTGAAGATTTTCTGACTATTTGAGACCAGTTTAGTGAAAATGAAGTTTCATGTAATATTCTGGAAGAGAATTTGCCAGAGGGACAGGAGAGCCATAAAGAGTTCAATTTCACAAGTAGCAATACATCTGAGATTATTTCAGGAGAAGACCGTTGAAGGGAAGACAATGTCAGTTCTCCATGAAAACTGAATGAAAAGTTGACAAGTAGATTGAAAAATGAATAAAAACAATCAAATGGAAGGAATGTTCCAATTACCATATTGAGAGGTAGAAATTGGAGTTCTGGAAAAAAATATTTTTGTTATATGGAACAAAAGTTCATAGGGGAAAAAAAGATAAAATAACAGTTCAGGGCAGACAAAAGGAAAATATATCTCTATCCGATAAGCAATCAATTTATAAACTATGTCATCATAAGACATAATAATAACATCTTATAATTCCTAGATGAAAAAATAATTTTAAGCTATGGTACCTAAATAATTATCATAGTACATGACATTATCTAACTACTTTTCCTGAAAAAGCTAAGAACATTTGCAAAACATCAGGAAGTCATAGTGATGTACATTAGGCAGGAAGAAAAACCTTGATGAAAAGCTAATTCTATATTGTTGCCAAGAAATCAATATTGACATGACCATGTGGTCATCAGAACTCGAGCATGAATAAAATGAGACTGCTTAAATGGAGTTTTTACTGTTAGAAGAAGTCAACTTCTTAGCATCAAAGCTTGATTCCAATAGAATCGCCTCAATCATTTTCACATTCTTAATATAATATATAATATAATAACAGTTGTAAGGGACCTTGGAGGTCTTCTAGTCCAACCCCCTTTTAGGCAGGAAACCCTACACCACTTCAGAAAATGGTTATCCAATATCTTCTTAAAAACTTCCAGTGTTGGAGCATTCACAACTTCTGGAGGCAAGTTGTTCCACTGATTAATTGTTCTAACTGTCAGGAACTGTCTTCTTATGAATGAACAAGAACATCTGGTTGGTCACTAGTGGAAATGTTGGACATGAATTTAATCTGTGGCTGTGCTTTAAATATATTTTGCCCATTAGCTTAAAGATGCAAATCTTTTTTCTTTTTAAAAAAATCAGTAATTGCATAAAAGAAAAGTTATTCTCAAAAACTGTAACAGACTAAAAATGAATAAAAAATAATAATTTGGTCATATTGAAGTGAACTATAACAATTATATATATGTGAAATGAGCTCAGAGTTTTGTGTAGTTAAGTCTCGTAAGCATCTAATTAAGTTAATATCTAATTAAGTGTAATTAAATTCTAGTTGTGGGCTTATTCAAAAATATGCTGTACCAAAAAAAGAAAACATAACAAAACCTCCTCACCTCTCGACTTAGGTGTACATTAGATCCAAAAATCCTTGAAACTAAGATAATATGAGAAATTATCATGCCAAATTAATTATGAAAACCAACAGAATGGGAGATAACTGGTCTACATATCTTCACGATTGAAAGAGACATTTCCAGGGGCTAAGGAGAATGGAGGTTGAGTAGTGTGTGACCTTGGCCAATTAAAATATCTCAGCATGTCAAGAAGAATCTCTCAGCCCCAGTGCTGTCTCAGCAATCACCTGGACTGACATTGAACTAGAAATAGCTGATCTCAGCCAATGACCTCTTATGCAAATTTTCAAGCCAAAAATATACCACCAGTAAGCAAAATTTTAGGATTATTTTGAAGGACACAGGGACAGCAAGTCAAAACTGAAGTAGGAGATACGAGAAAAATCTTACCCAAAGTTTATCAAACTACCCACATTTGTTTTTGTAATGCTTTTCCCCCTCTTTGTTACTTTGCCCTTCAAAATATTATTTCAGTTGTAATTTGTGAAAGTGGTTCTCATTTTTCCTCCGGTCTATGACTCAATAAGAATGTGTAGAATTCTGGTAATAAATTGCATTACACAGTGAGGAACTTGCAAATTTGTCTCAAATTTTGTTTTTAAGGAAAACATGACAGAAATATGAACATGGCAAAACAATTTTTAGTAAAGCACCATGAGTATTGTTTAATCTAATGTTAGCTGTTGTAAAAGCATTGGAAGTTAATTAGTAAAGTGATATTTGCTGAAATGGTCAAAACGTTATGCCAAGCTTCAGACCAAGATAAATCTGTGCTTCTCTATGAGAAACATACTTGGGAGTTCTGGACTCTGTATCATTGTCTATCCATATTAAGGCCCTGAACCAGACTGCTGCCCCTCCCTTTGCATTGGTTCCCTGAGGAGGTGAAATGCCAGAAGAAACTAGAATATGATTGGAGGGAGATGAAGAGAGTCTGGCTGAAAACAAATATGAGCTCATATTCAGAACTAAATTATAGTGATAAAGAGAGGAAAATGCTAATATTTCTCTGCATTTATTGTATCTGCCAAAAGCCATCCATCTAATGTTTAAGATGATTTGTTTCCTTCTCAAGAAGACTCCCCCACACAAACAGTGGATTTGTCCTCTTGAGGGGCTTGAGGCAATATTTTGTGGATAATTAGAATAGGTTTGCAGTTATGTTTCCTGAGGTAGTAGACAGAACTGTGAACATACCCACCTCTTTGTTTATATCTTGGTTGATCAAGGTGCTCAGGGAGGTGATCCTTTGTTAGATCCATGAATTGGTATCAGTTTCTTTGAGGAAAGGGTTTATCTCATGACCATGTGACTTCATGCATGTAGTTACTGGTATCGGTACTGTTTACTAATTGGCTTCTAGATATAATTCAAGATGGTGATAGCATCTATAAAGTACTTCATGGCTTTAGTTATTTGAGAGACCCCTATCTTCAGTTGTTTCTCTCCATTCAATGAAATCAGGCAGAGTATGTGGGTGGGTGGGCTTTGGCCCCCATTGATTAAGTAGTATCATGTTCTGGAGGCATTATTCCCTCTAAAATAATATCTCCCCCAACCAAGGTCTGGATGGCTCCCACTCTGATAACATTCAGGAAGCTATTAGAAAAGAATTATTAGAGAAGACTGTAAATTCAGCTCTACGTTCTTTTCTTACTTATTGCATTATTCCAGTGCACCACCTGATACCCGTTTGATTGTGGGTAAACTGATCATGAAAATTACATGTTCTATATATACTGGCTTTGTTCTTGAATGTAGTTTTGGAAATTAGGCTTCAGATTAGGTTTATAATTGAAAATTTGATCAATCGCAGTGTTAGATTATTACAATATTTGGTTAGAGGAAAATATTTTTAAGGAGTTTGAAAGAGAACCAGAAAAATAATTCTGTGGTTGGATTAGGTTTAATAAAATGGGTGTTTCATCAGAGAATATTAATTTAAATTATTTTTTTTCTTTTCTGTTATTTTTATGTACAAGCTTTGTTTTTAATTATAGTTCATTATATATGGCACAGTATCTTAGTATAACTGTACTTGCCCATCACAGATAGATGCATTCTGAAAAAAGTTTCTATAAACATTTAAACATTAAATATTTTAAAATATGTATTTATAGAAGAAATATGACCTGTTAAGTATCAAATCTTTTATTTTCACATTGTCAAGTGTTCTTTGATAACAACTAGATTATTTTTATCAAAACAGAGAACAATGTATTAATTATTGTTCAATTAATGCTTGTATAAAATAAAAGGAACCAGGTCCAACATGATTAAGATTGCTAAAGCCTGTCTCTTTTTGTTCCCAGATATCAGCATTCCCCCCCCCCCAATCTCTTATTTCACTTTCAGCAGGGTTTGGTTATTATTGTTCAATGCAAATGTGATCATTAAAGTTTATTGAATGACCAAAATCCACAGTTAACTTAGATGTGCATCATGTTTTCTGCCCCAAAATTATTTTGCTAAGCTCTAGGCATGAATCATAATTGTGTATTGCATGCATGATTTGCTTCATTACTCACCAACTTATCCTTCTAGATATTCATTTTTCTTTTAAATGATTCAGTGATAATATTTAAAATTGTGTCCCTGGTGAACACATTTATTTATCATGATAAATATATAGTGGTGGTGGTGTTTTGTTTTTGTTTTTTTGCTTTGGAATGAAGAAAAAAAAATCCCCTGAGAAAAAAACCTAAACTTTTGCTCTCCATATATAATGTCTGGAATTCCAATTCCAATAGTATTAAAGGAAGACCTTACCATTTTCTTTTATGTATTTGATTGATTATGTATCATGAATTTGTTTTGACTCCTACTGACCACATAGGTAGTTATAAAATATATATTGATAACCTGGACTTATATCTGTTACCAATAGCAATAGTATTTGGAATTACATATCACTCTGTACTCCTTTATAGCACTCTTTGAGCAGTTTACAATGTCAGCATATTGCTCCCAACAATCTGGGTTTCATTTCACCAATCTCAGAAGGCAGAAAGGCTGAGTAAATCTTGAGCCCCATCAGGATCAAACTCCAGACTGTGGGCAGAATTAGCCTGCAATACTACATTCTAACCACTGTGCCACCAGGGCTCCTAAAATGCTGCAGTCATCATCACTGTAACTGAGTCCATTCACCTTGTTCCTGGTCACCATTTTCTCCTTCCTTCCACCTTTCTCGGCATTACAGCCTCACCTGATAATGAGGTCCTTGCATAATGTGTCCGAAGTAGAATAAATTTCTCCCTGGTCATTTCTCCTTTGAGTGAGTTGATTTGTTGGATAGAGGAAATATTTCTCTTGGATAAACATATATGAAATATATTATTTGTTATAGAATTGAGCTTCTGCTTAATATGTCCTGTGTTAAGAATGACCATTTATTTATACATCCTGTTCATCAGAGAATGGACTCTCTGCACAGTGTATGATATTGCAAAAAAGGGGAGGCATTAAGAACAGATGATAACAACTGCTTTGAAAACCTAACTTGGAAAGTTTATGGGGGTGGATTGCCTAATAGTACTTTACGACAACGTAGCATAGTTTATTGGAAGACCCAGAATAAATATAGAGAACAATTTAGCAGGATAATAACATACGATACATTTATTTATTACAATTCAGTACTCTGTCATTAGGATTTTATCTCTTTGTTATAAAGTCTGAATGTAAACAATGTGACAAACAAGGGGCAGCTCTGTATTTCATTCTTTCTTCTCCACTTGAATGGACAGGTGTACTCAACTTATTTTTCAAAATTCTCAACTAATAATTCTGACTAGATTAGTAGGATAAACCCATAACCACAGATCTGTGGTCATAGTGACCGCAACAGTTTTCCAAAATGTTCAGAACACCCCTGTTTTTAGAAATGGACTATTCTGGTTGCAAATAGTTTTTGTTTTCCCACCAATAGGAGTGTATGCAGCATCGCACTTGTGTCAGTTATTTGGTGTTTTCTGTAGCGGCATTTGAATTTGAGTTTCGGTCATTTTGACCGCAAATCTTTGTTAACAGATTTTTTTTTTATAATGTCAGGGCCAGGTTTTCCAGCAAAAAAAAGTGTGATTTGGTGATCCAAACTTTGAAGAAACTGTTTTAAAATGGTATGGAGAAGCAGAGAGTAATCTGAGTGAAGTGGAATCGGATTGTGGTGAAACTTTTGTAATGGACAATGAGGAACCCGCCGCTAATTCTGACATCAGTGATGATGAAGCTCACAATGAAATGGATGACCAGGTACAATCTACAATAATTTATATGGGAAGAACAAATTCAAATGGTCTTCTGCACCTTTTGGAATTAATAGATCCAGAACCGCTAGTCACAATATTGTTGTTCAATTACCTGGACTACAGCCAGCAGCTAAAAATCTCAGAAATTTACCTATTCCCCTAGAGATTTAGAAATTATTATTTTCTAAAGAAATTATTAGCACCATCATTCACTGGACCAATTAGAGAAGAAAGATGGAAATTCAAGGATGGAGAAACAAAAAGTGATTTTTGGATTTGATAGAGATCAATACATTTTTTTTATTGCTCTATACATCAATTTTTAGATCCAACCATGAAAACATTGAATGTCTTTTTGCTACTGAGGTCATTATGACCTCATGTCTGTAATAGTGTAGCTGAAATAGTATGTCTCTGGTTAAGGGTTAAATTGTTTGACCATAGGAAAAGGGTCAAATATCCAATATTAACTTTAGAACATTGACTACATGCGTCAAATGCAATGAATATCCAGAAACTCAGTTTTGCTTTATAGAACATGGAATCTTCTAATATAATTTCCAACATGGAGAGAGAGGGGGGGGAGGGAGGGAGGGAGGGAGGGAGGGAGGGAGGGAGAGAGAGAGAGAGAGAGAGAGAGAGACGGAGAATTATTTTCAAGTTGTTAAATTTTATACATGGCAATATATAAGATTGGAAATAAACTATATAAACCTGTTATATAGTAGGAAGTAGATCAATCAATCAATCAATCAATCAATAATATATTTTTACAAAGAATCCCATTGGTCTGCTCTGCCAACTGCCAACTATATAACAGGCTTTGTCTAGGACCTGTACAATATAGCCAGATCTAATACAATCATGACATATTTTATTTTTAGTTTCAAATTTTCAATATATATTTCTTGATTTTTGCTAGTCAAAAGCATGTTTTGGTGCTGGACTAGAATTGCAAACAGCCAGGATTTAGTTCTCTCTTAGGCACAGAAACTGGCTGATGGGACTTTAGGATAGTTACCCTCTCTCTGCCCTAGACTAGAAAGTTGAAAAGCATCTGTCTATCCAGACTAGATGAACGTAGTGAATTGTGGCCCACAGCCTTCAGGCAAGAGTGTTGCTTTCTATGGTGGATTAATTCAGGCTAATTATTGTTATTTGCCTCAGGCTAATGGTTATTATTATTTGCCAGTCATAAATCAGATAAACCCTCCTCTGTGTTCTGTTAAATCCTAGTCTTTACAGTGAGATTCCTGCCAAACATTGGCATTTACAATTTACTTAAGAAGTTACTTGGAGCAGAATGCCTGTATGCTTGTGTCTCACTTGACAGACCCTGATGTGTTTGGTGTAATTTGGTTTGTTATGCAGTCATAAGAGTAAGGCATCCAAACCTCATATTTCATTCCAAATTTCCATGTGGATAATCTTGGAGTCTTTCTGCATAGTTTCTAAAAGAGAAAGAACTTTTATTAAAAAGTCCTCCCATTCTCCCAAACATAACATACATGTGCCAGCTTACATAACCAACATCATCGGTACACCTGCTCCTGAACTTTATTTTATCTTGCTGTAAACAGAGGAGTGAATGCCTGAAGAGTTCAGATGCATCATTCAGCAGGGCATATTTGCTGTGCTGAATATTTATTTTTTTCTTAAAGTTTACTCCGTTTATGAAACAAAAGGAAATCAAAACAGAGTGAAGAGAAAGGACTGAGACTGAATTCCACTCAGAATTTCAAATGCAGGGAAGATGAGATCACTGGTGGTGATTCATGCCCTATTTTTTATTTCTTCTACATTAAAAAAACCTGCTCCTGGGCTTGCCTGCAGCAGATGTGAAGACTTCTCTTCTCTCTCATCCAGCTTCTTCCTATTACAAAATGATATATGATTATTTTATTTTATTTTATTTATTTAATATAATTTGTATGCTGCCCTATCGCCAAAGGACTCACGGCGGCTCACACCAAATAAAAACAAACCCAATAAAACATAAAATACATAAATATGCATAATTTAAATATATTTTAAAACCCATTAAAATAATCAAAAAATCCATCAGTCCAGGCTGGGCGAAGTGAACAGCCATGTTTTTAATTCGCGGTGGAAGGTGCGAAGGTCAGGAGCCAACCGAAGCCCCAGGTGGAGTTGATTCCAAAGAGTGGGCGTGCCCACAGAGAAAACTCTACCCCTGGGGGCCGCCAGCTGACATTGTCTAGCTGACGGCACCCAGAGAAGGCCCTCCCTGTGAGAACGCACTGGGCGATGGGAAGCTGTTGCTGGCTGCAGATGGTCCGACAAGTATCCTGGGCCTAAGACATGTAGGGCTTTATAGGTCATCACCAGCACTTTGAATCTCACCCAGAGGGCAACCAGTAACCAATGCAAGTCACACAGGAGAGGTGTAACATGGGAGTATCGGGACCCTTCCATCACAACCCGCACGGCCGCATTCTACATCAGCTGAAGCCTCCAAGTGGTTTTCAAGGGCAGCCCCATGTAGAGAGCATTACAGTAGTCAAGACGGGAGGTAACTAGTGCATGAGTAACTGTGCATAGAGCATCTCAGTCCAAATAGGGGCGCAACTGATGCACCAGACGAATCTGGGCATACGCCCCCCTGGTCACGGTTGTTATATGATCATCTAAACTCAACTGTGAATCCAGGAGGACACCCAAGTTGCGTGCCCTGTCTACGGGGGATAAAACTTCACCCCCTATAGCCAATGATGGAACCTCTCCTTCGGATCGAGATGCCGGTACCCACAGCCACTCAGTCTTGGCAGGGTTGAGCCGAAGCCTGTTCCTCTCCATCCAGACCCATACCGCTTCCAGGCACCGGGACATCATGTCAAGGGCATCACTGGGCTGGTTCGGGGTGGATATAAAAAGCTGGGTTTCATCAGTGTACTGATGGTACCTCACACCGAAACCACAGATGATCTCCCCCAGCGCTTTCATATAAATGTTGAACAGAAGGGGCGAGAGAACCAATCCCTGGGGCACCCCACAAGTGAGGGGCCTCACGGTCGATCTCTGCCCCCCTGCCAACACTGCTTGCATCTGACCTGAGAGGTAAGAGGAGAACCACCATAAAATGGTACCTCCCACTCCAACCCCTCGAGGCACCGCAGCAAGATACCATGGTCGATGGTATCAAAAGCCGCCAAAAGATCTAATAGGACCAGAACAGAGGAATAACCTCTGTCCCGAGCCCTCCAGAGATCATCTCCATGCTGTATCCGGGCCTGAAACCCGATTGGCATGGATCGAGGTATTCCGCTTCATGCAGGGCCATCGGGAGCTGACGTGCTACCACACTCTCAACAACCTTCACAAGAAAGCAAAGGTTGGAGACTGGATGGAAATTACACAAAACAGCTGGATCCAAGGCAGGTTTCTTGAGGAGGGGCCTCACCACCACCTCCTTCAAGGCGACAGGAAAGCTTCCCTCCTCCAAGGAAGCAGTTATCACCGCTTGGATCCAGCCGCGTGTCCCCTCCTGAGCTGAATAAACCAGGCAGGAGGGGCACTGGTCCAATATACATGTGGTTGCACTCAGCTTCCTCATGATCCTGTCTACTTCCTCTGGGGTCACAGAATTTAACTCTTCCCAAAGAACAAGACCCTCTGCCTCCTCCCCTTCTGACTCTGTCCAGTCAGAGTCCAAGCCGTCCCGAATCTGAGCGATCTTGTCCAGAAGATTCTGGCTAAACTCCTTGGCTCACCCTCACAAAGGGTCTTCCCTCACCCTCTGATTCAAGAGGGAGCGGGACACCCTAAACAGGGCAGCCGGGCAATTCTCTGCGGACACGATATCGGAGAAATAGCAACGCTTCACTGTCGCCAACTCCACCAGGTGTGGAATTGTGTGAATGACCTTAACTGTGATCGGTCAGATTCGGAACGACTGGCTCTCCAACAGCTCTCTAGTCCTCTCCCACGTTGCTTCATCCCCCGGAGCTCCTTGGTAAACCAAGGGGGTAGCCGGGATCTGCGTCATGTCAGAGGCCACAAAGGAATGACCCGGTCAAGGGCCCCGGCAGCTGCCTCATCCCAGGCATCCACCAGGGCCACGACCGGGGCATGGGAGAGAGAGAGAGGCCTCATCCCAGGCTCCATCTGGAACCTCTCCAGGTCCATCAGGTGCCTGGGGTGGAACCAGGTGGTCGGTCCTGCCTCCCAGTGAGGAGGGGTGGTGTACTGGAAGCCCAGCCAAAGGAGATAGTGATTGGTCCATAGCAGGGGATAAATAGCAGATAATCCCCCACAGAGCTCCACCCGCCATTGCTCCGAGACAAAAACAAGATCTGGAGTGTGGCCCCCCTCATGTGGTGGGCCCTGAATAATCTGAGTCAGGACCATGGCTGCCATGGAAGCCATGAACTCCCGAGCCACCCCCGATCCCCACCCAGGGATGGCAGATTGAAGTCCCCCAGCACAATAAGTCTGGGAAACTCCACCACCAGCCCCGATAGGGCATCGAGTAGCCCAGGCAGGGCTGTTGCTATGCAGCTGGGAAAGAGGTACGCAATCAATAAGTCCAACTGCCCATGCGGACCCCACTTCATGAAGAGGGCCTCACACCTGTCTATCTTAGGAGCAGTGACCTCCCGCGGACTAAGGGTCTCCTTAATAGCAACCACCACCCACCCTCCCCTACCCTGGGCCCTTGGCTGGTGTAGCACCCGGAAACCTGGCGGGCAAAGTTCTGTCAAAGGGACACCTGGCTCCAGGCCCAACCAGGTTTCCGTGTTTTCCTCCTCAATCAAATCCTGAATGAAGGGAGCTTTGTTGACCACAGACCTGGCTTTAAAATAGACCAACCTGAGTCCAGTGCTCCCCTCTCTCAAACCCCCAGTAGGTCAGATGGAACCAAGAGAGTTGGAGCACGTCACCACTTGAAGATAGCGAGGGCGAGCTCCCAGATTTTGATACCTCCATCTGCCGCCATTCCCCATCGCAACTGGGATCAGTGCACCCACCCTCTCCCCCTGGGTAGTCGGCAATCCCAGCCCCGCTCCAACCCCACTGCCACCCATCCATGGCCTGGACTGCTATTGGTCCGGAGGTGTCCCCCCAGATACCTGCTGGGTATCATAACCCTCCCCCTTCCCCAACCCCCTTAAAAACTTAGCTAAAAAACTATACAAACCCCCTTTCTTAGGTCCCCTAAGGCCCATATGCCCATATACAGTGTTTATGCATCTAACAACATTGTAATCAGATCATTTTTTTCCACCTCAGGAAAAAAAAAACAGAGGAGGGTGGGGAAACCTTGGGCTCCTATGAATGGCTATGCTTGTTATAGAAAGAACTAAAGTAGGCTAATGAACTACCTGGATATGAGAACCTCTCCTTTCATCCAAAAGATGCAAGAGGACAAAGAATGAATGTGGAAAGAATAGTAGCAGAGATAAGAGAATTCAACTTTCTGAACTTTTCAGGCCCATATTTGATGAGACAGCTTCCTGGAATTACCAGAAGCTTTCCAGTCCCTCTTGCTCTTCAGGGTGACTAAGAAAAGTATTAACCATTGGCACAAGTCTGCCATGTAGTCTATGCTCCCTCACATTCACAGTACTCACATTCAGAGTGATTATAATCCACAGCTGGGAGGTTGGCAACAAAATTGTAACTTTCCTTTCTTCTTTCACCGTGTTTCTTCCTTTAGGACAAATATGAGAGATTTTTTTTTTCAAAGATGTTATCTGTACCCCTACAAATGTTCAAATGAGGCTCTGGGTTAGATTCAATCTACTTTGTCAGAATCCCATTTCAGTTCAGCCACCTCATGAATCTGTTCAAGTCCCTCTGATCAGTTCAGGATTTGGTCAGATCTGATGTATGTTCCTAAGCATGACAGATGACAGAGGACAGAGGAAAGTCTTCTATTATAGACAGCTAACCAATGTGAAGTTATCACAGGTATTAAACGCAACAGTCGTCATCCTCACTCCACATCTGTTCTCTTCGGATTGGATCACCAGCTAACAGGTTTTGGAAATAGATTTGAAAGAAGTGGCACAGAATATTTGCCAGGTGCTAATCCATCAACAAAATATCCCTAAACAATGACAGCAAAAGAATAACAACATCTGCTCAAACAAATGATTTATGAAGCTGGAAGTCTGCATGCCAGGGTTTGCTTACTCTGTATTTATATAACACAATCTGCACCCTGAAGCCAAGCAGAAACAAATGCCACAGAAGCACATGGACCAGCTGTTTTACAACACTCTCTATCATGAGAGTCCCATTTCATTGCATTATAATCCTAAAGGGATATCGAGAAGATAAAAGTGAGGTAAATGCAGCTTTAGGCTATGATTCCGTATCCACTTAATTGGGACTATTCAGGACCAACAAATTCAGGAAGGTTTCCTGGTGAATTAATATGAATATAATTGTACTTGTATTGATTGTGATGGAACAAAGTTAATTGATGACATCAATGACTCTTCTCATGGATAATTTTTTTTTTTGCAGAATTAGATTGGTCCTTTGTTGTCTTTTCATTATTTTAGTCCAAATTGGTTTCCATCACACTAAATAGATGGTAAATGGAATAGAATAATCTCTCTCTGTGTGTGTAATTGTCTCCCCATTAATATTTAATATATGGGAAAGTTGCCTGTAACACTCAGTTATTTTAGATTACAACTTTTATAATACTTGATGTTGTGCATGCTAGCTAGAGCTGACAAGAGTTCAATTATATAGGTAAAAAGTCACCATTCCTTGTTCTAGTAAAATAAATCGGTGATATCATGTCATCATAATCTGTATTTCTAGGTCATATAAACAGTGTTTTAACATATTGGAAAAGGGACTATATACGTCCCTATACCTAGATTAGGTATAGAATCTATACCTAGATTAGGTATCGTCCTAATCATGACGATACCAACACGATGATATTTGATATCACAAAGCAAGCTCTGCTCTTCAATCTCAAATGATGAAGTGGAATTTGCATCACAGTTTGCAATGTTTTAATACTGATCCCATGAACAACTATGAGGGACACCAAAAGCACAGAATTCAATGTTATTACACAAATATTGAGAATTATGAGGTACAGGTAATCCTTGATTTACACCATTTGTTTAAAGACCCTTTGAAGTTATGATGGCATTGAAAAAAATAATATCCAGTCCTCATGCTTATAAGTATTGTAGAATCCCCATAATCACAGGATTGCCATAAATAATTATCCTATCTGGTTTCAAATAAAGTCAAAAAGGAAGCCAACATGGATAGTCATAAATAGGGATCATGTGGTATCTCATTTAACAACCATAGCAAAAAAAAAAAAAAAAAGGCTCATAAAATCAATGTCTAACTTAATGACTTCACTACTTAAGGATGAATTTTCTGGTTCCATTTGTAATCATAAATTGAGGATTACTGGTTAATTATATTATACTGTGCCACGGTGGCGCAGTGGTTAGAATGCAGTACTGCAGGCTACTTCTGCTGACTGCCAGCTGCCTACAATTTGGCAGTTCGAATCTCACCAGGTTCAAGGCTGACTCAGTCTTTCATCCATCCAAGGTCAGTAAAATGAAGATCCAGATTGTTGTGGGCAATGCTGACTCTGTAAACTGCTTAGAGAGGGCTGTGAAGCAGTATATAAGACTAAGTGGTATTGCTATTGCTATTGCAGGTCCCTGTTGGTCTTAATGGATTTGTTTGCTTCTTTCATGCAGATATTTCTTCCTGCAATTTTTTTCTAGACACAAAATAAAAAAGTTCCCCAATATTTTCTGTAGAAAAAATACATTTTAGTGTTAGCACTTTTTGTTAATGATAATCCTTTCATTTTTTAAAAAGAAAATGAAGCCAATTATAGAATGTTGAATCATTTACCACACAGACAGAACTAAATGATATTTACTGCAACTATGGAGAGATGAAAAATCTTTTCCAATTGATTTTTATATGTTTATGTCTTTGCATCCTCCAATTTTTTAGAACTGGAACATCCTCACATTTCCAAACTTTGTGGTGCAGTTCAGTGGCCCAAATAGAATTGACCTTTTGGGCAAAGAAATACTTCTCTTCCATACTAGGAAACATTTGCAAACAAACAAATAGAAAAAAATTGGCAAGAACTGCAAATAATACCACAGTCCATATAGCAGGGAGCTATTAATTAAGTTGGGCCACACAATTAAAACATGAAACAGCAAATAAAGGATAATAATTTACGTAAAATGCCTTTTTTTTTCTACAGCAAAAGTGGCAGCTAGGACAACACAGTGGATATGTCCACGAATAGGTCCAAAGGTATTTGTAGGATTGGCCATTTTTATCAAAATGATAAAAGCAATGCCATGGTGCAAGCTTTGCCCAATTTGTTTGTGCATGTGACATAATATATTAAAATGAGGGCAGAGGCTGTGGCACTGAGCCCTAGTAGCCCAGTGGTTAGAATGCAGCACTGCAAAAGAGAACTCTGCCCACAGCCTGGAGTTCGATTATATTGGGGCTTCAGATTGATTCAGCCTTCCATACTTCGGAGGATGGAATGAGGACCCACATTGTTGGAAGAAATATACTGACATTGTAAACCACCCAGAGAACGCTGTAACGCAGCATGGGATGGTATATAAGTCTAAACACTATTGCTATTAAAGCACATTGCTGCTTTCATCATTTACCAACATCATCACCTGAGCCCCAAGCAAATATCTCTAAGCAGGGCAGATATTTCAGCAACTTCTGCCAGAAGGCCAGCGAATGAAGTTTTGAATTATCACTTACTGTAAACCAGCTGCCACTATAGGTACAGCTCATATAAATCTGTATGGAAAATATTCTAAAACATATATTTCTGGCTGTGAATAGGGAATACTGTCCTGGAAAATGAATAGCTTATGACATCGGGCTGTGAGAAACTGTAGAGAGGTTGGGAAAATAATAGAATGTTAGACCCAAGCCACTAAAAAATAGGAACATGTATTTGTAAATTAGCTCATAAATGTTGGCCAAGTCCAGTAGGGTGATGGGGAAGGAACCTGGGAAGAAATATTTACAACCTTTCCAAGAATCTCTACCTTAATTCCTCTTGCAGTTTTCAAAGTTCTTTTTTTATTGTTAATTCAAACATTAAATATCTTTTCCTTAAAACAGTTCAATTCTGAATTTAGAGAGATTCAGTTTAAAGTAGTCATTAAGGCATCAGGCTAGAAACTGGAAGACCATGACCTCATTCTGCCCTAGAAAGCCAGCTAGTGACCTTGGGTAGACATTTTTCTCAGCTCTAGGTAGGAGGCAATGGCAAACCACTGCCAAGAAAACTACACGGACTTATCCAGGCAGCCTCTGAGAATAAAATATGATTGAATGGAAGAAGAAAAAAACCTCACTTCAGTAGATAGTTTTAAAACTGGACTTCCTTACTGCTTAAACCATTTTGGAACCCAAACTAAGGCCGCAAGCCTTATTAAACCACAGAGAATAATCTCCAAGCATATCATATTCTCCCATGAACCAAAAATTAAAAAGCTCCCCCAAATTGTAATTCTGTTGGATATGTTTTTAGATGAGGCATTATTTTAATGGCAAACAAATGATTTATAAGCAACAGGAAAAAGAACAAAGCCAAAAGACAGAAATATTTAATTCTTTAAGCACTTGATCTGCTATTTGTTTGAACGAGACTATATGTAACAAATGAAGAAAACTGAAAACAAGGAGATAAATAATATATGTAAACATTAGGGTTTACAGGCAGATTTCACAGTACAAAATGTCATAATTGCTAGCATTAAAATTGGAGAAGCAAAGTTAGCATATCTCTGGGGTTGTGATATGAACAGCAAAACAGAGAGATGAATACATATTTGGGTTTTCTGAAAATCTTTGGAAGGAAGCTAACACTTTTAATTCTTGAATTAATATTCAGCTGCAGAAAAGAAATCCAATTATCAGATGATTATGATTAGTCCCCCCTTCAAATCAAATTCCGTACTAATCTTCTATTTGTTATTCCTGAAAACAGCAATTAAGAGGGATGCCATTCAAGATCAATTTGAAGAGACAAATAAAAGCCTATTTCTAGTGTTTCTTTCCCCATCTATCCATGGTCCCCTCTTCCAAAAAGGAAGGAAGGAAGGAAGGAAGGAAGGAAGGAAGGAAGGAAGGAAGGAAGGAAGGAAGGAAGGAAGGAAGGAAGGAAGGAAAATTATTATTTCTATTATTAGTAAGCTAGAAATAATTCTGCCATATGAAACTACTCCTTCTTTTTCTTAAACATTTGCCTTTAATTTTCTTCTTGAGGCCTAATGGTTGCAGGTTTGATCTTTCATATCCAACTGCAACAAAAACTGATTCCAAGTCAGACTGAGACCCAGTTCCATATAGTCCTAGCAGAAGTGTGATGATAATGATGTAGCTGTTTCCCACCTTTACTGCACTATGTGTATGCAAACAGCTGGAATGGGATGCCATAGAAAACAATCTAATGTTTATTATTTTGGAGTAGAAAACAATACAGCTTGTGAACTATTCTGAAACAGAAAATTCAGTGATTCTCGAGCAGGAATGTAGTCTTCAGCTGAAGATGAGGCACAGGAAGAGATTGGAAGTTTAGATTTGCAACTATGGCAAAATGTTCTTTGTCAATCATTCTCAGGATAATCATATCAAATCTGCAGTTGAATTAATCACTGGATGTTGTGGGCAAGAGACAGAGGGTAGATCCAGGCAAAGCAGAGTTCCCCAAAGATGAATCGCTAGTCCTTTATCCCAAGGTCCATAGTTATCATCAGCTCTGAAAATTAAAGCTGGCTTTTCATTAAGAAATTTGCCCTAAAGTTTTGAGACAAATTATTTAAAGTTACCATTGTTTCTCTTGATGCTGTCTTCATGGAACTCAAGACCAGAGCAAATCCAGTTCAGACGCCTGGAACAGAATTAATCTATGACAGTTTCTTGCAATGAATGTGATTATTTTATACATGAAAGGATAATTACAAATGCTGTCACAGTGTGGATAAAGTAGATTAGGGATTTAGAAATGTAAGGTTATTATCAAGCCATGAATTAGGATTAAGGCTCAATCACCACATACATTGTCTTGTCATATCCTGTGGTTGCCATGGGGATGAAAATGAAAGCAATGAGATGTCTGGCTATATATAATGTCCTGTTTGGTTTTTAAGAAACCCAGAATAAACCATCACCAACAAGCCGAGGGGAGTTAGTTTATATTTGATATTTAGAATGTTTTTTTTTTTTTAAATAATTAACAGTCCAGCTACATTATCACTTCAGAATCATTTTCCCCTTTTTCTAAGGATACATTCAACCCCTTCTTTTTTCCCTCTCATACAAAATTTCTCGGCAAGAGGTCACTGTGGCGATTTAATGAAAACTAATCCAGCTTTGAACTTGCATATTTTAGCAAAATGTATTTTGTAGTGTGAGAGTGACATTGTGCTGTGTGCATTGTCACTGCATTGCAAGCTCCTAAACAACAACAACAACCCAGCATTGTATCTTTTCAGAAGATGTTCTATGCCAATTTGCTGTCTGTCTCCCCACCAACCCAGTGGATATTCATGAAAAAAAACTTATTGAATTTAGGTAATACAAAAGCAAAAAAAGAAAAAAACACCTCTGGTCCCTCGATATATACAATAAATCCCATGGTTAGATGGATGGATCTGAGAAAAATGGAAACTTCCAACATTTTTAGACATCATGCATAGCCAAGCTTGAGACTTTAATTCATTGAAAAAAGAAATCTCAATGTGTTTTCAGATGGTTTAGCTACACCAGGAAAGTTGTAATAGCTATTCAAAAATATATCCACCATAGGTAAAAAAATTATCATGTATATATCTACTCCTTCCAGTAGCTTCAAGGAATTTAGATGGAGAAAAAAAGGGTGTGAAATAAATGGGGCGACTGTGTAATTGGGACCTGGATGACATCTAATTTTTCCTAGTACATTCTAATGCCTTTTATATATTACAAAATATATATAAAGAAGATCATTCTGAAATGAGTCCATATGACTCTATGCTGAACTGAGTCAACAGAAATAATCACACCTATAACTATGAATGTCCCCCCCCCAAAAAAAAAAAAATTCTAAATAAGGCCATAGCTAAAGTGTCAAAATATGGGCTTGGACTGATTTTTCAGAAATATCAATACTTTGCCAGAATTAACTTACGTTAGAGTATCTTTTACATAGTTATTGGAAATATGTTAGTGTTATTTGATTATTATTTGCAAAACATTCTCAAAACATTCTGGCTAAGAATTTAGTATCAATATATTTGGAAGCTACCAAATTGGGAAAGTTAATTTATGACATAAGTAAAGCTAATAAGTATAAAAACAGGATTTAATTATACACAGGTTCTTTTTAATAAATTCATTTGTTGTTAGTCACAAAGTCATGACTGACCCATCGTGACCCTATGGACAACGTTCCTTCAGGCCTTCCTGCCCTCTACCATCCCCTGGAGTCCATTTAAGCTCATTCTGACTGCTTCAGTGACTCCATCCAGCTGCCTCATTCTCTGTCGTTCCCTTCTTCTTTTGCCCTCAATCGTTCCCAGCATTAGGCTCTTCTCCAATGAGTCCTTCCTTCTCATTAGGTGGCTAAAGTATTTGAGTTTCATCTTCAGGATCTGGCCTTCTAAAGAGCAGTCAGGGTTGAGCTCCTCTAGGACTGACCGGTTTGATTGCTTTGCAGTCCAAGGGACTCGCAGGAGTCTTCTCCAGCACCATAGTTCAAAGGCCTCAATTATTGGCGTTCAGCCTTCCATACTGTCCAACTTTCACAGCCATACATTGCAACTGGGAAAACCATAGTGTTAGGATATGGTGTAAGCCTAACAGGTTGTTCAGGCAATATATGTGTTCTATAACTTTAAATGTATTCTGTAACTTTAAGATGTAATGCTGAGTAATTGTACTGCTGAGTCATTGTAACTGACTGCTGACTGACTGCTGACTCCAATTATCCTAATTGTACTGGTGAGTCATTGCCATGCTGATTTCACTTATCTTAAGTGGATAATTACTAGTGTAAACTATATATAAGAAGGAAGCTGAGCTATAGTTCTTGTTGGACCTTCTCTCATCGTTGTTGGAACTGTTGGACCTGCTCTCATCATTGCTGGACTTGTTGGAACTGTTACCATCGTGTGAAGGAGCTCTCATCGTGGATGGATATACTACCATCGTGATTTATTACCAGCGTTGAATTGCTGTTTATTACCTACTGCTGTTTTTGTATGGTAAGAATATTTCTGTAACTCCGGACTGATTTGAATGGCTAAAGACTTGGATTGACTAAAAGACTATGCAATTGTTTTTCACTACAAAGTAAAAGCTTTGTTAAACCAGTTTGTATGTATTGTATTCATTGCTCTCAGTACCGTTTCTCTGTGCACTTGCTGTGCTGGTTGGTTAACACAACAATATCAACAATATCCTTAACACATAGCCTTGAGTATACACACTTTTGTTGGTAGGGTGATGTTTTTAGTATGCTGTCTAGATTTGCCATAGCTTTCCTCCCCAGGAGTAAGTGTCTTTTAATTTCTTGGCTGTAATCCCCTTCTGCAATGATTTACTGGCCCATATACTCAATATTGCCTAGCCTTAATAGAGAGAGCAAGGTAGATAGACTCAATGGGAGATGAGCCATAATGGAAAAAATACTAGCAGCTTCTGAAGTAAGATCCTGGCTTGTGACATGCCTTACCACTTTTGGATTAAGCCAATGCTCCCAAAGGCAAGAAAAGAAGCCAGACCAGCTCCAGCAACAATACTGGGAGACACAAGTGTAACAAAGAAGATAAACTGATGTGTATCAACCCCTATCTCTCCACTACATAGGTAAAATAAATGTGAGGAATAGATCTAGTGCCCTAGGACAGCTTTAACCTCCAAAGATTGCAAGAATGCAATAATAAAGGCCATGTCCTCAAGTCCTCAAAGGTTGCCCAAATCATCTCAGATAATCTCCTGGAGCAAGCTCCCAGGACCCTTATAACAACTGCATCAGTAAACTTTTTAAGGAGGCTTGCCTTCTGTCTGCCATTACAATGGCACTGGGTACAGCATTAATGTCATGGCCCCATTGGAGCCTGAGTCTGCGGAGGAGGATGAGCCAGAGCTGGGGCCAATAGAGGTTGAAGGGGTGGCCTTGTTGGCTTCAGAGGAACGCAGGCAGGAGCAAGACGAGGCATCCCCAGGTCCCTCAGGGTTGGGATGGTTTGCCAGCAGGAAAGAATGGGGGCCTGATGACCAAGAGAGGGCAGTCAGTGGAGATGAGGTGCAATGTAGCTCAGGCGATAAGCAAGGACCACCCCCTCCTGATCCCCGAACACAGAGAGTAGAGAGGAGGAGGGAACAGTGCAGGCTGTCCTGATGACTCGGGAGGCGAGCGCCCCACCCCTCTTCACAGGGCACACCTGGGGACTGAGACTTAAGGAGATGCTGTGGGGAGGGGTGCTTGCCAGGAACAAATGCTGAATTTGTGGAGTTTTGTGTGCTGTTGCCGATGTCTGGAGTTTGCTGGACTTCTTGCCTAGTTCCTTTGCTTCGTGGACAATTTGCCTAGTTCCTTTGCTTTGTAGACTCATTGCCTTGTTCCCTTGGCTTGCTGGATTTCTTGTTCAGAAGCCATTGTGCTAACACCATTTTGCTTGACTACATACTCCAGAGGCTGCTGGAGGTGTGTTTGTGAGTGTTTTGCTCTGGGAATTGCCATAAACATAGGAGTGTTTAGGGTATATTTGGAACAATAAAGGGGAGTTTGAACTATCAGCTGACTGTGTTGCCTCTATGTCTTGCCCCAGGTCATCACAGTTAGAAATCTTGAAAGACCAGGATAGGGGCCAATCATCATGAAGAAAATTGATCTATGTGATAACTGAAATCTAACGACAAGCTGATGACACAAGCAAACTAGACGACTTCAGGGAACTTCTGAAGATAGAAAGCTATATGAGAACATATTTACTGATGTCAGAATTAAATCTAGACCATGGAACCATAACCCATTCTTCAGTCTAGAGGTACATGCATTTTAAAAAAGCAACAATAATAAAATTGTGGGTTTTTTAATATATATATTTATAATTGCATTGATGTATTTCCATATGGTATGATACTTCCTTGCTACTTTAGCATCACTTGAAATGTACAACCATCCAGTAAAGCTTCTTCCCAATCAATCAACAACCCCTCATTTTTTTGGGTTGATGACCATGAATTAGAAAGGGCTTATTTATTTATTTATTTATTTATTTATTTATTTATTTATTTATTTATTATTTTATTAGATTTTTATACCGCCCTTCTCCTACTGGACTCAGGGTGGTGAACAGCCAAAAATAAAAACATCATATACAAAATTTAATTTTTTTAAAAGAATTAAACAAGTATGAGCCCAATAAATTTAAAACACCCCAACTAAAACCAATTGAAAATTAAAAATATCTAAGAGGGGGTCAAGCCAGCCCAGCTTGATGAAATAAAAAAGTTTTAAGGGCATGGTGAAAAGCACGGGGATCTGGGATCCTACGTATCTCCGGGGGCAGGTCGTTCCAAAGGACAGGTGCTGCTACAGAGAAGGCCCTCCCCCTGGGGGTCGCCAGCTGACATTGTGTGGCTGACAGCACCCTGAGGAGTCCCTCTCTGTGGGAGCGTACTGGCTGGTGGGAGGCTATCGGTGGCAGAAGGCAGTCCCGTAAGTACCCAGGCCCTAAGCCATGGAGCGCTTTAAAGGTGGTAACCAACACCTTGAAGCGCACCCAGAAGACCACCGGGAGCCAATGCAGTTCGTTCAGGAGGGATGTCACATGGGAGTGCCCCATCGCTCCCATAATCCCCTGCGCGGCCGCATTCTGCACCGGTTGGAGCCTCCGGGTGCTCCTCAAGGGGAGCCCCATGTAGAGAGCAGTGATATGATAGTTCCTATTCCTCTGGTCCATAATCCAAATTCTGCAACCTCAGAGTAGCATCTTATGACATAGAAACCATAAATTATTGAGATAAAATAAAGAAGGAATTATTTAATACATACTTTCTGCTCCTATTTTTAACATTAAATTTCCTTCTCTATGTTGACATAGATATTTTACATCTCTGGAAATAATTCGGTCAAATAACATCATGCCACTGAGCCTGGTACCTGGACGTGATGGAATTTATAGTCTCATGCATCAATGCAAGAGGCAGCACAAAGCAGTGGTTTTACAACACTAGACAGACAGGAGCTTAAATTATTATTATTATATATCTGTTTAGGTAAAATATTAATGTTTTAATTAAACATAGCAGCAAAAATGTACGATTGAACAAAGGAGCCTTGACAAATATTCTTATATTACTAAGAATTATGCCAATACATAATTAAGCATGTTTAATTTCTGAACAATAATAAATTTCTGGAATAAGAAGTGCTAGTAGAAATTTTTGTGTTTCTCACATGGCTCATGCTTTTTGGGACTGCTGGGGTTGTAGTTTGGTAGCAACTGGATAATCCCATCCTTGATTTTCCTACTGCATTATTGTAATTGTGTCTTAGGGCTTTTCCCCTCTCCCCCAAAAAAGATTCTCTTTATCCATTCTTATAGGATTTTTTCCTTATTATTATTTTTATGCTGAAAAATACATTACTTTTTTACTGCAGCTTATTTGAAAAATAAAAGCTCCATTCCAGCTAATGTCATTAAGAGCTTTTCCTAATGTTGCGGTTTTTAAAAAAATTCTCGCATCTGGAGTATAGCAGAAGGGAGGGAGGGAGGGAAGGAAGGAAGGAAGGACTAGAAATTATTATTTCTATTATTAGTAAACTAGAAATAATTCTGCCATATGAAACTCCTCCTTCTTTTTCTTAAACTTTTGCCTTTAATTTTCTTCTTGAGGCCTAATGGTTGCAGGTTTGATCTTTCAAATCCAACTGCAACAAAAACTGATTCCAAATCAAACTGAGACCCAGTTAGGCTTATTGTACTAGCTAACGCCCCGTCTCATTCATATAGTCCTAGCAGAAGTGTGATGATGATGATGTGGATGGGCTACTGCTTCCCACCTTTACTGCACTATGTGTATGTAAACAGAAGGAAGGGTTATTTCAGACACAAAGCAACAGCAAGAAGCAGAAAGCAAGCAGGCCCATTAAAGCAGTTAATTTACTGCACCAGCAACTTCATCATGGCATGTGGTTCTGCTAAAAGCTAATTCTATACTATGAAGCATATTATATTAAAAAGAAAGACTAGTTTAATTTTATTTAGTTGGGGACACGTTTAGCACTGGAGGACTAGGAGTAGCAACAGAGCAATGTGTGGGAAGAAGTATAAACAACAGTTATTGTGAAAAGAATTATATACAGTCAGTCTTACCCTCTCTGTGCTTGAAAATAACATTGGGAACTTAGAATTTTACTGGAGCAGACCTTCAAAGATGTTAAGAAAAATAACAAGTAACAATATGGATAAATCAAGCCAATTTTCATATAGAGATATTCTGGCCCTGGTGCCATGATATGGTTTTTTATATTTGAAAGAGAAGGAGAGAGAGTGTCAGGGTATGTAGAATTAATAGCTGTAAGCTTATGGAAGGTTGTAAGCAGAGCAGGGCCGGATTTTCCTGTAGGCTAACTAGGCTTCAGCCTAGGGCCTCAAGATCAAGAGGGGCCTACACAGTGGTGGGATTCTGAGGGTTCTAGGGGGTTCGGCCGAACCTTTTGTTAAATTGCTGGCTCGCCCGCCCCTCGCCTCCCACCCGCGCGGTGCCAGCCTACCATAGCCAGGGGTAGGCAATTGTGGCTCTTTTACAACCTGTGGACTTCAACTTCCAGAATTCCTGAGACAGCTTGGCTGTCTCAGGAATTCTGGGAGTTGAAGGCCACAGGTTGTAAAAGAGCCACAATTGCCCACCCTTCCCTAGCCTGAATTCCGCTGCCTGGGATCCACGTGGGCTGCCACGTGGTACCCCACCGGCTCCGGACGCAAGAGAGCAGGATGGAGAAAGCAGCTTCCACGCCTTCACTCACCCTCAGCTCTGCTCTGTTGGATCGCCGGCCGTTCGCTTACCCCGCCCACTCCCAATCTATTGCTGCCTCCGATGGCTAGAGGAAAAAAAAACTTCAAATTCTTGCCGCAGGGCTTCAAAGGGCTGCCCTAGAGCCAGTGGTGCAGCCGAACCCTTTGTTAAATTGCTGGCTTGCCCCTCCCCTCCGCACCACTATTTATTGCCAATAAATAGTGGTGGGCAAGGGGCGGGGGAGCCAGCAATTTAACAAAGGGTTTGATGTGGTTTTTTTGTAATTTTATTGGCCCACGGAGCTTCAGCATAGGCTAATTGGCCTCCCGGCTCTCAGCTGATTTGTCTCAGCTGTTTTGCTCAGGGCTCTTCTGCTTCCTTGCAAAGAGTGCTGATTTTTTTCCCCCTAGCATTGCTGAGAAACGAAACTGAAACTGCTTTGCTGTTGCTGAAAGGTTGGAAAATTAGGCAGGCAGAATTCTTTTCTTTTTCCTCACCAAAAAAGGTAGGTGCCAACAATGGGAAATTTAGGGAAAAAGAGGAGAGTTCAGGATTTTAAAACACAAAAGAAAAAAAGCTCTATTTAACTAGGGAATTGTAATAATTGAGATACTATTAATTGTATATTTCTGAAAGCAGAAATGGTTAAGTTGTGGTTTGGAGGAATATATGGGGGAAATTATTTGGTTTATTATTATTGGTAAATATAATTAATGGATTTGTAAGAAATTGGATTGCATGGAAATAATTGGAATATTCAGGTTCATATTGATTAATATACAAAAAAGGTAGTTATATAACTAATTGATTTATATTAAAATGTTGAATTTATATTAAACAACTAATATTACATAATTAACCAATGTGAGGATGGATATAAAAATAGATGACAATGGGAAGGGGTATAATATAGAATAGAAGGGAAAAATTGAATTTGATTAAGATTAGAGATGAGGATGAAGGGTAATATTGGTTTTTTACAAAAATAGATGAGGAATAAATATGGCAAAAAGGAAATATAGAAATTGTAAATTTAATTGAAATGACTAAACGCTGTTTAAATTTGTGAACCGGCCAAATACTCTGTTCAAAGAAAATAGATTGTATGTTTGTATGTGTGTTTCTAATTATTGTTATTTATTCATATTTGTTCTCTTTTATTCTTTAAAGTTTAACAATTCATTCTTTATCTTAATATCTTTATATTTGTTTGGGGTTGCCTTTCTTCCCTTCCATCTTTTTTATTGTACAGCAATCTTTCTCCTCAAATCTACCACCTCTCTCTTTTCTTTCCTTCTTACTTTCTCTTCCTCCCCCTCTTCTTCTCCTCCCTACTTCCTCTTCCTTTCTCCTTCTCCTCCTCTCTTCCTCCCTCTCTTACCCTCCCTCCTACTCTAATTTCCCTTCCCTTCCTTCATCCCTCTCTATTGCTGTATCTTTTTATGCATATGGACTACTCAGAGGACTGAAAAGGTTATTTTTGACTGGTCCTCGCACTTTTGACCAGTCCTCGAACTTACGACTGTCCTCACATTTTACGTTTTTGCCCTATCTTGTCACCATGGTGAAGAAAAGCAGTTGTGAAATGACTCACATGGTTGTTAAGAAAGCTGCACGGGCATAAATGTGAGGATGGTCATAAGTGTGAGGACCGGTCAAAAGTGCAAGGCCCAGTCAGAAATGGCCATGCCCACCCAGTCACATGATGAGCTACCCACGCCTACATAGTCACGTGACCAGCTAGCCACGCCCACCCAGTCACATGATTGCCAAGCCACACCGCCAACTAAATCACGCCCACAGAACCTGTTGTTAAAAAAATTGAATCCCACCACTGGTGAAAGGGCCTCATAAGTGGAATAGCCTAGGGCCTCTTTTCATCTAAATCCGGCCCTGAAGCAGAGGCAAATGAAAGCTGATGCAATGGGAATGGTTCAGCATCTGGCATCGCCGGGTTAAGATTCTGGTGGGGTTCACAAAAGACTGCTACCCTTTTAAGAAGGGTCTATATATAGGTGACCATTAGAGGGCGTATCTCTCTCTCATCATGTATCTCATTGCTCTCCTTGTATGATAAGGTATCTACCATGTATAAGTATGTATATATTTAGTTGTATATAAACCACTGTTAATTATCTAAAAGGCTCCGAGTGCTGTGTGCTGTGTTTTTGCTCCTGGGTTTATCTCATAATACTAGTCACACTGCAAAACTTTGACAGAGAGGGAGAGAGAGGGAGGGAGGGGGAGGGGGAGAGGGAGAGAGGGAAGGAGGGAGAGAGAATATTACAAATCTTGCTTCATTTGGTCCAAAGAAATAAACACAAGGGAACCCTATTTGTATTTCATTTGCATTCAGTTTTTCTTCTCAGTTTATTTCTATTGGCTTGTTCAGATCTACTTTGAAGCTTGGGAGAAAATATTGTTTGCTACAAATGGCAGGAAGGAGAAAATGGAAGGTAATCTGACACTGCCCACAATGCTGACAAGGAGTTATGGATGCTTCTGCTAACAATCTGAGGAAACATGATGGTGCTCAACAAAATGGCTGATTGCTAACCCAATTAAAAGTGAGTGAGGACTGACTCTAAAATGCATAGTGGGACTATGGTCAATGCATAATTTTATTTTCTTACAGTTGTAGAGTCCTTATTGCTGGGCGACCCTTTTATTCTCAAGGCTACAGTAGATGTCTTCCTAGAAGAGGTGCCATTCTTTCCTTCAATGCAATTAAACATTGATTTATGTGAAGAAGAAATAAGAATATTGTTCATGAAAAAGGAGAGATGCCCCTTTCAAGAACCTGAAAGATAATAAGGATCATAGCAGGAATGAGAATTTCTCCCCATCCCCATTTTGTCATTCTTCTGCATTCTTCTTCTTTATTTCTCTAACATTACTTAATCAAGACAATGTTTCCAAATCACACATTCAAATTTGAACCAAAGAGGCATTGCATCCATGAGTTAAATAGATATGTTACAAAAGAAAAACAAAGGAAAACTGTGTACATTATTTTTTTCTACACAGTGTATCTGCAAATAATATTTTAAATCATTGATAATATGATGATGATGATGATGATGATGATGATGATGATGATGATGATGAAAAAGATGGGTCAATGTCCACATTACTTTACAAAGTAGAAAATAGAAAGGTCTTCCCTATCAATTCCATCATTTTAAAACAACCTGAAAAAAGGGGATTAGGAGAAAAATATCTGATCATTTCAAGATTATGGTGTTATAGCATGAAAGTGCCCTTTGTGACTGAATGTGGTTGACATTCCATGACAGGACAAATGGATAGTATCATTACTCTGATGCCTGTCATTTATTCTACCGTATGTGTTGTATTCTGGCTGGCAAATTTGGTGAAGAGCAGATATAAAGCAGTCACTTTATTTACACATAAACTCCTTTACATTTCAATTCACCTCTCCTAATGTAGAAGCTCATTGCCCTTACCTTCTACAGAAGACCAGGAATTGTGGATGTCAGATCCTTCAATCAAAAAAGAAACCAGGGGAATGGATACAAATTCAAATTCTCAGTATTCTTCAATAAACTTGAATTATTTTAAAAGATTTCTAGATAATTTCATCCCAGGGCAACTGATTACTTCTAACCTTTCTGTGAACTACTCTTTTCTGTATTCTTTTTTGGGTCTATGCATTCAGAAAAAAAATATTTATAAAGACTGTAGAATTTCAAAATAGAGTGAGCTTAGTGAAGCTTATCCAGTATGGTTCTTTGTACATAGACTTGACTCCTGTCAATCATTTTGTATGCTTATTTGGGGGAAAAAAATCAACTTCCATAGTGATAAAATGTAGCAGAAGGTGTTCCTTACCTGGTGTCACCCAATCATGATTTTCTGATTGGTTTCAAATCAGCTTTGCAGGGTGCTATTTAAACTTCCAAATCTGAAACAGAATGTTCTTCATACTTTTTGTACAGCTTTAGCTTTGTTCACCTTCAGCACTCAATTTGGAAACAATGGCATATCAAAGAGGCTGTCACCAGACTTTAAAACTATTAGCTGATTAATGATCTGCCTTTTTTAACTTGACTGATAATTAATTAGAGAAACTGTAAAATAAGCCATAGCAATATAGCACATACTGGTGTTTATCTCTAGTTAACGTCATCTTTCCTTTCCTGTTTGCCTTCATTTGAAATTTAGGGTCCTACATACATTTTTTCTCTAACTCACACCAGGGGTGAACTCTACTTACCTTCCTTACTGGTTCGGAAGTGCGTGTACGGGCTTCACACGCGCATGCAACCTTCTGCACATGCGCAGAAGGTAAAAAACACATTACTTCCTGGTTAAAACTGTCAGGGAGATGTTTCTGCTTTTTAGTATGCTGTCTAGATTTGCCATAGCTTTCCGTCCCAGGAGCAAGTGTCTTTTAATTTCTTGGCTGTAGTCCCCATCTGCGGTGATCTTGGAGCCCAGGAAAATAAAATACTTCACTACCTCCATTTCTTCTCCATCTATTTGCCAGGAATTGAGAGGGCTGGATGTGTTTCATCAGAGGTCTCAGAGGGCAGAGGAATCAGTTAACAAGTACATGGCTTCCCTGCGAACGGCTGCCCTCCACTGCGAATTCTGGGAGCTGGATGACATGCTCCTTGACCAACTGGTCTGTGGAGTGTGGGTTCTGAAACTGCAGCGGAGGCTGTTAGCCCGTTCTGATCTAACCCTCCCGATAGCCATGGATGAGGCCAGGGCTTCCGAGATGTCAGCCCAGTTGTCGCGGAAATTCAACATTTCCAGGCAGGAGGGGGCCTTAGTCCTACTCCTCCCCAGTCCGTCCACTGTGAGGAGTCAGATGTGGAAGATGCTCCCGAGTTGGAGGGAGGAGTGAGCCGCCTCAAGACCATGCGTAAGCCAAGAATGGCGGCTGCTGTCAAACCCTCTCAGAGCAATTGTCTGGGCTGTGGTGGACAACATAACCGGGCAGAGTGTAGATTCAAGTCCGCCGTTTGCCACTGTTGCGGGAAGCATGGACACCTGTCCAGGGTCTGCCCTAGCGACATTCCCACTTCCAGATGACGCGGGACAGCTTGCACCCAAGCGACAGAAGGCCAGGCAGTTTGAACGCCATGAGAACCGTGTTGATGTGTTTCGTGACACAGAGGTTGATGCTGTGGGCATCAACCATGCTTCCACGCCTGGTTCAGCTGGTAAAATTTACATTACGGTCCACCTTGAAGGTGCGCCCTGTCAGATGGAAGTTGACACGGGCTCCTCCTGGTCCCTGATTGCCTGGGCTACCCTCAAAACAATAGTTCCAACCTTTTCCAAGCGGTGTCTGCAATCATGCCCTGTTAAACTGAGGGATTATCAGGGAAAGCCTATTCCCACTCTAGGCTGTGGTTCTGTCCACGTTGTCTATGGGTCTTTTTCAGGTAAACTGCTGCTGATAGTCATGAGGGACAGTCTTCCCAGTCTGCTTGGGTTAGACTGGTTCGCTGCTCTGCATCTGGGCGTGTCCGGGATCCACGCAACTAGTTCTGATGTATCTGCTGAGCTGACCCAAGAGTTCGCAGATGTGTTTGATAGCAACTTGGTAAATATACATTCTTTCAATTTGGACCCCCAGGTGGCTCCTATCTGGCTGAAGCCTCGAAGGGTGCCACTTGTATTGCGGGCCAGGGTTGACCAAGAGTTGGACAAATTGATAGCACAAGGGGTCCTCCAACCGGTGGATCACTCTAAGGGACACCCCCATAGTGATCCCTCTCAAGGCCTACAGGTCGATTAGGATTTGTGCAGACTATAAGGCAACACTCAATAGGGCACTCCAGGCTAACCATTACCCCATTCCTGTGGTACATCATTTACTACACTCGCTGGGCCAGGGGAGGGTCTTCATGAAGCTGGTTCTCACTCAAGCATACCAACAGCTTCCAGTGGATGAGGCCACTGCCCTGGCCCAGATGATTGTTACTCAACGGGGGGCGTTCAAATGTACCCGCCTGCAGTTTAGGGTTAGTGTTTCCCCAGGCATTTTCCAGAGCCTCATGGAGCGGCTGCTCCATGGGCTTCAGGGCGTTGTGCCCTACTTCGATGATGTACTGATCGTGGCCACAGATCAGGCAGACCTCATCACTAAACTTAGGACTGTCCTCTCCCATTTTAGACAGGCAGGGCTGAAACTTAAAGCTGAGAAGTGTTGCATTGGGGTGCCCTGGGTCGAGTTTTGGGGGTTTCTGGTGGATTCTGGTGGTATCCGCCCGGCTCCGGGGAAGGTGGCAGCAATAAAAAATGCTCCTGCGCCCACCAATTGGGCCAAACTGCAGGCTTTCCTTGGTCTCCTCAATTTTTATGTAGTATTTTTGCCTCATAAGGCTTCACTGGCAGAGCCTCTGAATAGGCTCCTGGAAACTAAAACGCCTTGGTGTTGGGATCGCAAGGTGGCCACCTCCTTCCAGGCAGTTAAGGACGTTCTCACCTCCGATGCCGTCCTCGTTCAATACGATGACAGCTTGCCCCTCTCTTTAACATGTGACGCTTCCCCCTATGAGGTGGGGGCTGTCCTGAGCCACCTGTTGCCCAACGGTGCAGAGGCGCCAATTGCCTACTATTCCTGCACCCTGTCGATGGCGGAGAGGAATTATAGTCAGATAGATCGGGAACCTTTGGTGGCCGTCGCGGGAATCAAACGATTCCACGATTATGTTTATGATTGGTTTTTTTATCTTGTCACCGACCATAAGCCTTTGTTAGGGTTGCTAGCAGCAGACCATCAAACTCCTCCCGTGCTGTCACCGCGCATGTTCTGGTGGGTGGAGTTTTTGGCGGCTTATTCATACCAGTTACAATACAGGCTGGGGAAGGCCATTGGGCACGCTGATGCCCTCAGCCGTTGTCCCCTTCCTTTAGCCATCCAAGACCCAGCACACGTGGTTTCCGTCCTTCTGGTGGACGAGCTGTCCCCCTTAGTGACCGCCGCCGATATTCAACACAAGTCGGCTGCCGACCCCATTCTGTCACAAGTCCTGGATTGGGCACGAAGGGGCTGGCTGCAGGCACACAGGGCGCCTGAGTTGTTACCGTACATCCGCAGACAACACGAGTTGTCTGTGCAGTCGGGTTGCCTCCTGTGGGGAAATAGAGTGATGGTTCCCCCCAACCTCAGATCCAGTGTATTGTTCTGCCTCCACGATGCCCACCCGGGCATCGTGCGCATGAAGGCTGTGGCCCATAGTTATGTCTGGTGGCCAGTCATTGACGAGGATGTGGAGGGGTGGGTGGCCCAGTGCTGCCAATGCCAACAGTCTAGGCCTGTTTCCCCCACCGCCCCCATTCAGAGTGGGAGACTCCCAGGGCCCCCTGGGCTAGGGTGCACCTAGATCTCGCGGGCCCCTTTCAGGGCCGCACATTCCTAATTTCGGTGGATGCCTATTCGAAGTGGATGGACCTCGCAATCATGTCATCCACCACCTCAGAGGCTGTGATGAGGGTTTTAGAGGGGTTGTTCGCGAACCATGGTCTGCCGGACACCGTTGTTACCGATAATGGCCCGCAGTTCATGTCTGCACCCTTTCAGCTGTTTCTCGCTAAGTTGGGCATCCGCCACGCTCGAATGGCTCCTGCCCACCCAGCCACTAATGGTTTGGTGGAAAGGGCTGTGAGGTCTGCCAAAGAGGCTTTGCGCTGGCTGGGTCCCTCAAATTGGCACCATAAGGTCTACCAATATCTGTTGGCTCAACACAAGACTCCCTCCGCTACCACCAAGCCCAGCCCCGCAGAGCTCCTCATGGGAAGGCGACTCCGACACTGGATCGCCTGCATCCTACCTATACCCACGAGGCGCCTCCGGGGGTACGGTTGCAGGTGAGGACATTCACTGTGGGTGACCTGGTCTTCACGCTGAACTTCGACCGTGATATGAGGTGGCTTCCGGGGCAAATTATACAATTAACCGGGCCATATTCTTATAGGGCCCAGCTCACCGATGGTCGAGTTTGGCGGCGACACATAAACCAACTAAAATGATGTGTTGCTGATGTGTCCGGCCTGCGCCCTGTTCAGGACCCACCAAGTTCACCAACACCCGTGGCCCCAGAAGTGCAACCAGGCCAGTCTGACTCAACCCTCCCATTCCCGACGGAATTGTTCTCGTCAGATGGCTCACCTGAGGTCCCCGACCATGCTGCTGGTCCTCCCTCTCCGGATGGTAGAGGGTCCCCCATAACTCCAGGGAGCGATGTTCTGGCTCTGCCCCCGGCCGTGGCCACGCCTGAACTGAGACGATCGGGGCGGTGCTGGCGGCGTCTGGCGTATTTGGCTGACTACACATGCTCGGTCCGGGTGGGAAGGGGTGTTGAGTTCTCACAGTTACGACCTCCGCACACCGGCTGTGTTGCCAGCGGACGCTGATTGGTGCAGACACAAGCAACTAAAGTAGTGGGAATTGCCGACTCGTGGATTGGTTCACGCTGTCTGACAGCTCGCTATTTAAGCAACTGTCAGGCGGCGAGTTGTCGTTCTCGTTTTATCCCACACAGGTCTAGATGTTCTGTCAGTTCTGTGTTATCAATAAAGATAGTGTTCATGGCAGCCTGGCCTCCGTGTTGTCCATACTAAACACAACAGGTTCCATGTCCAGTTCTCACTGTTGCTTCTTGACCCGCATATAAGTTTCTCAAGAAAAAAAATAAGATGGTCTGGTACTCCCATGTTGCCGCAATTTGTTGTGATCCACACAATCAAAGGCTTTAGCATAGTCAATGAAGTAGAAGTAGATGTTTTTGTAGAACTCCCTAGCTTTATTCCATGACCCAGCGTATGTTGGCAATTTGACCTCTAGTTCCTCTGCCTCTTCAAAATTCTGCTTGTACTTCTGAAAGTATATATATATATATATATATACCCTCCCTCAACTTTAAAGTCCAAGAAACTAGGTACCTTCTGAGGTACTTGCCATGCACCATTTCTTTTATGGGCTCAGCTGTCTCTTACCTAACCATTGCCTAGGCTGCAGCTCTTGCTCCTGCTTCCCAAAATCCTCCCCACATATCATTATACATACAGACTATATGACAGCACCTTATTTATCTATCAGAAAGTGCCTAATGATATTTTGTCCCTTTCCACTTTTTTTGAATAGACATCCTCAAAACAATTGCAAGACAACTTTGCAAAGTGTCCCAGTCACCTGATTAGAATCCACTCATGTGAAATCTAAACCTGAAATGTCAGCAATTTTATCCACAAAACATGCAGCAAGCATGGCAGAGAGACCTGCAGGGAGTTTCTCAGATCAAAGGTCAATTTTTTTTTGTGACCTGACATTGGATACTAGATATCGTAAACTTGCCACTGAACTATAAATATTCCTGCATTTCATATAAGGAAATAAGACTTGGGATCACCGTTTTATATTACAATATTTCCTTGATAAAAACAAGTGCACAAAATGTGTACAATAGGAAAATAAGCAGATACTTGATAAACCAGTGATTTTTTCTCAATTCCCCTCCCCCCCCATATGTTTGCACACACATGATGTCTGCCTTGTGGATTAGGGCAACAGATTATAGTATAGGTGCAGGTATATTGGGATAAATGTATTTCCTACTTAATACAGGAATTTTGATGTTTTATGCATCTTCACTAGCTAATTTGTGATATCTGTTGCAGTTTGTGCTGGATGTTATAGGATTACACTTCCTTTTTTCTTTAAAGGGGAAAAAACGGTGGAACTTTATTCAATATGGTGCCAAATCATAAGAATGGTGACCTTCCATGACAACTCTGAGTTAGTGCTATATTCACTTCTCTGTACAATATTAAGATTTATTAGGAGCCACTTTTCAAAGGTCCTATCTTTTTTTCATAATATAATAATAAAACACTGGAACTTCATATGGTGGCTGTAACAATATATTAAGTTTGATAAATTAAGTGACTTAAAAAAAATCTCTTTAACCATAGACAGTGGTTTTTGTTTTCAGTCTTAGTTTAATAGCCTTATAATATATAACACATAACTGGTCCAAAGAAGAAAAGATGGTGAGCACAGGAAGAGACAGTATGCAATGGAAAGCTTGTATTTTTAGAAAATGAGAGGGTTTTAGAATTCCCCCCAATTGAAAACACAATTTTCCACTTCTGTTCTATTCTCTTGTGATACAGACGCTAAAGGCTAAAGGGGAAAAAAACATTCTAATATGTGGCAGGAATATTACATCAATGTCGTGGTAGGTCAGTTAAAAGGCACCTCTAAAGAGCTACTTTGAGAGTTTGTAATAGTAGTCAGGATCATGGGACACTTGGATCTACAAGAATAATGCATGTGGAATTGTGATATGTGTAACCTGTTTTCAAACCTTGCTTTTCCTAACAGTCAACTTTTGTGCTTGTGTTTGCTTTTGCTCTGTCCTACTGCATTGCTATAGAAAATGCAATCCTTTTCAAGCTGTCTTTGAATCAGAATTTGCTGATAAAAGGATTTGCACAATACCTTTCTTTGGTCTGCTCGGTTGAAAGGAGAAGGAACTATTCCTGAAAAGGATATTTAAAGTAAAAGATTATTTAACTTCTTACAATTAAGGAGATATATAACACATTCATCCAAGACACGGATGGATCAGTATCTGCTTCATAAGAACCTACATGTTTAGCCTATTCAGACCATTTTGGTCACCCTAGCTTTTTTACCGCTTAATAACTGACAACAATATAACATCAATTATCTGTCTGTCCGTCCATCCATCCATCAGATAGATAGGTAGATGGATGGATGGATGGATGGATAGATAGATAGATAGATAGATAGATAGATAGATAGATAGATAGATAGATAGATAGATAGATAGATAGAGATAGATGTGTGTGTGTGTGTGTGTGAGAGAGAGAGAGAGAGAGAGAGATGATAGATAGATAGATAGAGAGAGAGAGAGAGAGAGAGATAGATGATAGATAGAGAGATAGATGAGAGAGAGAGAGAGAGAGAGAGAGATGATAGATAGATAGATAGATAGATAGATAGATAGATAGATAGATAGATAGATAGATAGATAGATAGATAGATAGATAGATGATGGACGGATGCCACACAGCCCATCTTACCTCAAGGTAGCTCTGATTTAACAATGATCTAAAAAATCAGAATTCTTTGTCACTCCTGAGAGAAGATAAACTTCAACTTAAGGAGCAGATTACACATTTGGTAGAATAAAGAAGAGAACAAGGTAATAAACAAACAAATAAACAAACAAACAAATGTAATGGTAAAAGGAAAAAGACTAGAAACCAGAAAACCACGAGTTCTACCATAAAGCATAAAGCCAGCTGGGTGACTTTTGGCCTGTCACTCTCTCACATAACAGTAGAAGGAAGGTACTGGCAAACAATCTCACTAAGAAAACTTCATGAGCTTGTTTAGATGATTATCAGGAGACAATAAGTTGGTTTGAAAGCAAACCCAGAGGAATAAGACAACCTTTGGGGGGAGGCACTGTCCTATTTCAGAAGTAGATGGGTGTGCCTATCTAGGATCTACTGGTTGTGCTTTTATGGAAGGTAATGTGGATCTGAAAATGAACAAAGGAGATCTTCTTTCGTGGGAAATACCAGCATGACTTCAATGATGCCTGATACCAAAAGACAGTGATGTCCAAAGGGACTTGCATTAAACAAGCATGTTGCCAAATCAGGGCTTCCTTAAAATAAGGAAAAGCAAATAAAGTAGTTCTAGTAGCTGTGATTAAAAATTATGCTGTTCCCATTCCATACCTTGTTTTCAAGTACACAAAGAGAAGTCCAGCAGGATCACAAAAAGATGATTTTAAATTATGCAATACTATGAACGTATCAGAGAAGAAAAAGTAACCTTCAGTGTTATTGACAATTTCTGTAATCAGCGGAACGGTAACAGTGACTCTAAGCACATTTAAAGGCTTGATTCTGTTGCAGAAATTTTGTTTCCCCATTCAATAAAACACAAACCTGGAGAATCAGTCTACAGATTTATTTCCTTGATCAAGGATTGAATGAATGCTTCTGAAATACCATCTTTTTTATATATTTATTGTTCCATCTCTTAGATACTACACAGGTATCGTACAGTATGTGTTGTATCCACTAACTATCATATCAGGTATATTCTCTAGTTTGTTCATGTCAGCTTGCATAAATGCTTACCAAATTAAGCATATACATTATTTGGAGCTCGATCTGTCAATTTCCAGCTATTTTTGGCTGGCTGCCAGAGACAGGGTGAAAAGTTCATAGCAAGTTGAGAATTCTGCTTGCATTGCCCTGTTCAATTAATATATAGCAAAATTTGCTTTAATAATTGAAGCAAGTTATAACATTTAAATAGGAAAAAATAAAAGCCTCTATTTCTACTGCTTCTGACTTTTACTATGCTGGAGTAAATGACTTTTTGATACACACACACACACACACACACACACACACACAGAGAGAGAGAGAGAAAGAGAGAGAGAGAGAGAGAGAGGGAGAGAGGGAGAGAGAGAGAGAGTTGTGTCCAACTCTAGGGCCTAGTGCTCATCTCCATTTTTTGACTGAAGAACCGACAGTTGTCTGAAGAGAATTCCCATGGTCATGTGGCTAGCATTACTATATGCCAAAGGCACATAGAATGCTGTTATCCTCTCACCAAAGTGGTACCTAATCATCTACTTGCTTTTGCATGCCTTCGAATTGTAGATAGGAAGGAGCTGAGACAAGAAACAGAGTTCACCCCGTTGTGTGGAGCTCGGGTCTTGAACCCGGGCTGTCAGCTCTCCAGCTGACAAGCTCAGCATCTTTAACTGCTGAGCAATTGCACTCCCTACACACACACACACATATATACAGAACAGAATAGAATAACAGAGTTGGAAGGGACCTTGGAGGTCTTCTAGTCCAACCCTCTGCCCAGGCAGGAAACCCTACACCACTTCAGACAAATGGTTATCCAACATCTTCTTAAAAATTTCCAGTGCTGGAGCATTCACAACTTCTGCAGGCAAGTTGTTCCACTTATTAATTGTTCTAACTGTCAGGAAATTTCTCCTTAGTTCTAAGTTGCTTCTCTCTTTTGATTCTTTCCTTTCTTGTTTCTGCTCTAACCTTGATGGCTTCTGAAAGTTCTGCTACAAAGTAAGATCCTTTCCATTTCTTAAACATTGCTTTTAAACACACGGCTTTTTAATATAGCTATTCTTCTTGTATTGAATTTCCAAAACTATAGAATTTCTCTGAGAAAAGCACAGCAATTTCTGTGTCCTAATAGTTTGATTCATTTTGAATAAGGAAGATATGAGAAGTATATTTAAAAAAATAATAAAATACAGCATTAAGTTAAGAAGTTACAACCTGAATAAAGCCTTTGGATATACATATTTCCAAATATTTATGATCAATATGGTATATTTACAAAGAACAGAACTGCAGCAAATCTCCTTTCAATCTCCTTTCAATCTCCTTAATATTTTCAGAATATTCCCAATACCTGTTGAAAAAATTGTTCAAGTTAAATGCCGTTTCCCCCAAAATAAGACACTTCCTCATAATAAGCCCAATCAGGCTTTTGAGCGCATGGAAATAAGGCCAAGCGCTTATTTCAGGGTTCAAAAATAAATAAATAAAATAAAATAAAAAATAAGACAGGGTCTTATTTTCGGGGAAACACGGTAGATGCCCAGTTCTTACTAGGGAGCATCTTGTCTATTTAAACAATTTGTTCTTAAACAAAGGCCTTCTTTTTTTTAGTGCTTTAGAATCTAAATTCTTTAGAATGCTTTTATTGTAATATTGATGCTACTAAGGGAGGCTTGGTGGCTCAGCGGTTAAGATGCTGAGTTTATCAGCTGGAAAGCTGACAGTCCAGGTTTGAGGCTTGAGTGCCATACATTGGGGTGAGCTGCTGCTACTCGCCCCAACTCCTGCCAACCTAGCAGTCCGAAGCATGCAAATGCAAGTAGATAAATAGATACCACTTCATCAGGAAAAATTACTGTGTTCTGTATTTTCATGCTGGCCACGTGATAATGGAAACGTCTCAGCTGCTAAGAATCAGAGATGAACATCGCCCCCTTGAGTCAGTCATGACTGGACAGGGGAAACCTTTAAACTTTTTTTTTATTATTATTATTTGATTTATATGCCGCCCTTCTCCAGAGACTCAGGGCGGCTTACAATGCATTAAGCAATAGCCTTCATACTTTTGTATATTTTATACAAAGTCAGCTTATTGCCCCCACAATCTGGGTCCTCATTTTACCTACCTTAGAAAGGATGGAAGGCTGAGTCAACCTTGAGCCTGGTGAGATTTGAACTTGCAGTAATTGCAGGCAGCTGGTGTTAATAACAGTGCTTTAGTCTGCTGCGCCACCAGGGCTCCTTTTTACTAACTTTTACCTGCCTGTGAAATAAAAGTTGAATTGGTGCTTTCTTTTCAGCACTGAATCCCTGCTTCAGCAACATATGAAAAGGTTATCTTTGAGAGACAGGCAATAAACATGGATTAGGAAAATAAGTAAACGAAGAACAGTGAATTCTTTTATTTCAGAACAGGTTGGGAAGGTATAGCAATGTCCTAATTCAATAGACAAAATATATTGGATTCTTTATTAGTATAAACTGGCTACAACTAATTCACAAGGTATCATATCACAATGGCAATATACACAGCCTCTTCCTATATGCTTGTTTCTGCATCAGTGTCATCCGTGTCCTTGTTCTGTGCGCCCTTTGATGTTGAAGAGAATTGTATTTATTTATTTGTATCACACTTTCATTATTTTACAAATAACTCAAAGTGGTAAATGCCTTCTCCTATTTTCCCCACAAACACTATCCAGTGAAGTAGGTTGGGATAAGAGAGAGTGACTGGTCCAAAGTCACCCAGCTGGTTTTTATGGCTAAGGCAACACTTGAATTCACGGTCTCCTGCTTTCTAGCAGGAGTGCCTTAGTGCCTCTAGTGCCTCTAGTGCCTTAGCCACTAGACTAAACTGGCTGTCTCAACAGCATTGGACAAAGTGGTTTGATCCTTTTCAATAGTATCTGCCAAATAGTACCTGCCAAATCCTGGAATGTCCTTCAGTTAATTTCAAATGTCTTTTTAGTGCCAAACAAAATTGCTTTACTCTCTCAAAAGTTTTAATAAATGAATACTAGTGAGAATAGTGTTTTAAGGAAAGAATTCTTAATCGGACTGCTTTTTACTATTAATTTTCATTATACAGTTTATTGTTTGTGATTGATTATATTGTGATTTTAAGCCATCTTTGGCAAAACCTAGCTTTGAAGACCAGCATATATAGTGTCTTGACCACAATACAATACAATACCATTCCCCCCCCTCTCTCCCCCCTCTCTCTCTCTCACACACACACTATACAATATCTTGAGAAATATTTTCAATATCATATCTATCTGTCCATCAATCCATGCATCCATGCATCCATCCATGCATCCATCCATCCATCCATCCATCCATCTATCTATCTATCTATCTATCTATCTATCTATCTATCTATCATCTTTTCATATTTTTATTTATGGTTCCCAGTTTCTAGCCTGATATCTTAATCACTAAACCAAAGTGGTTTTCATGTATATGATATGTGCAATTCTTCTGAGTACAATAGATTATTGATTCATTCAGCTGTCCCTCATTCATTCTCTCACAGTTCACCTATTAAATATACTTGGGAATAAATATGTTATAAGCAATGGAATAAACTGTCTCATGGAACCTTTACTACAGGCTTTCAAGCAAAGCTTGGACAGCCATTCCAAGGTCTGGAATGGTCTGAGGATTCTTGCTCTGGGAACGAAGTTGAAGACATTATAGCATTTTCTGGGTAGTTTACAACATAGAAGCATTATTTGCATATTGTCCTCGACAATCTGGGTCCTCATTTTACCAACCTCAGAAGGATAGAAGACTGAGTCAACCTTGAACTCTGTCAGGATCAAACTCCAGGCTGTGGCAGAGTTTGCTTGCAACACTGTTAACCTTTAATGATTACACCACCAGCTCAAATGCAAGAACTGGACCGGTGTTACTAATAATTGCATATGTGACTTCAGTGTGCTTAGACCACGGGTGTCAAACTTGATTGCAATGCAAGCCGGATCATGACATATTGTGATGTTTTTTGCTTTTGCCAAGCCAGGGTCCGTGTGGCCTGTGCATGATATATCTGGCCTGTGGGCCACCAGTTTGACAGGCCTAGCTTAGAGAAATGGGAGAAAAAGAAAGAAAGCAATCTATAGATTTACATCATTTGGTATTGTATTCATCAAATGATGAACATGTATATGTGAACCAAATCTTAAGGCTTAAGCAGAAAATAAGTATGATTTGGTTTTGAAATAGATATTTATAACTTTTTCAGTTGACACTAGGATTTGTTTTTAATCTGTATTTGTTGTTTTATTAAGATAAAGCTGCTTTTTATCATTTGTTTAATTAAATATTGTGCATTTTCTTCAGCCCTTCAAAACACCATACTATCATTATAGATCAGGGGTGAAATCCAAAATTTTTCCCTACCGGTTCTGTGGGTGTGGTTTTGTGGGTGTGGCAGGGGAAGGATATGCAAAATCTCCATTCCCACCCCACTCCTGGGGGAAGGATATTGCAAAATCTCCATTCTCTCTCCACTCTAGGGGAAGGATACTGCAAAATCTCCATTCTCTCCCCACTCCTGGGGGAAGGATATTGCAAAATCTCCATTCCCATCCCACTCTGGGGCCAGCCAGAGGTGGTATTTGCCGGTTCTCCGAACTACTCAAAATTTCTGCTACCGGTTCTCCAGAACCTGTTAGAACCTGCTGGATTTCACCCCTGTTACAGATGGATCAGTACTGGAAAGGTAGTTGTATCTAAGACATAGGATGGAACAACTGGAAATGTCTACACAAAATTTAATGTAGCATCACTGGCAGGCAAGGATGAAGTATTCCCTTCCAATGACAAATTTGAATTAAATCCCTTGTTGCTGTCACAAATGTATAAATTCCATTATGTGCTGTTGGAGGCAATTAGCAATATGAAGAGACAGCAGAGTATATAATTTAAAAAAAAAACATGGATAACTTCTGCTTTGTTTAAAAGGATGCATTGTTTGAAAAGATGTCCAACATCTGTTTTTGGTATTCACTTACAAAAAAAGATTACAATTTTTCTCTCCTCAGTAATATAATAATGTTTTCTTTAAGTTCATTAAAACCATGATGGTTTCTGAGACTAAATTAGTTTCTGTTATCTAACATCTTTAATTGCATATGTAGTTGTCAATAATATCTAAATCCAGGCCTTTGGCTGGAAGAGGTAATGAGAATGCCAGTGGTAAATGCCAGTGAACATTTGGCATAAATAAGAAACTATCTGATTGCTGCAAACTTTGAATCATGCACTTGTCAAAGCCATAATAGTGTCACAGTGAGAAATTTGATGTCAGCTGGTATGTGGACTGAAATCACAATAAGATAAAAGAGCTAGACAATGAAGGTACAGCAGCCCGTGGTAATAAAATAAATTTCCGTATGGTATTAAATTGTCAAAATCTCTGTTTGGAAACTCATGCCACCAGCACATCTCACAGAGGTTACTTTGGAGCATAAGAGAATAAGAACAGCTTTGAGACAGAATTTTTTTTTACATCAAACAGCAATGCAAAGGTTCATGATCAATTATCAACTCTTTAGGTTATTTTTTGAGAATTTTGTTGCCTTTGATCACTACAAAATACAGGTTTTTACTGCTCATTTTGTGTAGCATATCATTTAAATTTATCACCAGTCCTCTTTATTTCCAACCTGTACTTATGGAGGAAGTATTTGCTTAGAGACATCTGGATTAGCTATAGATTTTCAAAATAGGAAACTCTGTGGAACAGCGTAAATCTGCTAACACGTATTAACTTCCTATATATAATATTGTCAAATGTTCTACAAAAGAAAGAAATGGCTACGTATAACTTTCCCTAATTAACATAACTTTTAGGATACATTTCTAAAATTCCACTTTAAATTCCATTTAAACAATGACAAAAAGACATCTTTAAATTCACATGGCAAGGGAAAAAACCCATGTTAAGTGTACCTACAAAATGTAAAAGGAAGAGGAGAATTGGGTTTACAGAATTTGAAATCCATTTCAGTGATACTGTGACTGTAAAGAACTAAAAAAATGCTCTAGGTATCATTTGTTCCTTGTAGCCCACCCCTCATGACTAAGGTAGATCCTAAATTAACAATACATGGATATAGAGATGAACAAATTAGTGCTAACCATATTTAGGATTTATTTAAGAGACTGTCACAGGAGACTTTAATTGTACTTTTATTACTTTATTTTAAAGAGATAACTGTCAGAACAATTATAACAATGCATATAAAGCATAAATGTTCAGATGAGTTAATTATTTTTACATTGTTCAACAGAAAACAGTACCAAAATGGACGGGCATATATTTGGAGGGTGATATATCCTCTCTTTTTCATGTAAACAATTGAATGAATGGGACAAGAAAAACATACAAACATTGTGGTTGAGTAAAAATAAAAAAGTTCACTAATCACCTGAAACTATTTTTAAAAAACAGCAGTAAGTAGTAACAATAATAAATGTATATTTCAACTTTCCTCCATATTTGCAGACTGTATGTAGAATTTCTGCTTATTCATTTGATACTCATAGTTTTAATAGTTTTAATATTGTGAATGGTTCAGAAAATAAAATAAAAGATTGTAAATAAATTGTGATATGGATCTTCCTACTAATCCAACAATTAGTAAACAATTATAACATATAAACAATTATATGAAATGGATTCAATTTACTAGTCTCTTGACTCAGTTAACATGTTTCCTTCTTTCCTAAATTTTCCTATCTTTCCTTCTTTAGAAAGCTTTCTGATTCTTTTCCCCATCAAAGAACAGTTTCTCTGTTTTTCTTTTGTAGCCACTCAGCTGATAAAAATGGCTGCAGGAGTTCTGATGTAATCTAGATGAAGACTTCTACTCTTTCAAAGCATCTATTCTTTTCTTGAACTATCTTCCATGTGAGCCGTTTCTCTCCTTCCATAATCTTGCAGTTTATCTCTCATGGCTCTTATTTCTAAATAAAGATTGCTTAATTTCAGAAAGCTGTGCAAAAGTGAAATATTTGTGATGGAAATCTTACCCTTATCTATTATTTCCACCAATGCAGGTTTCATTAACATTTTGATTCAACTGCATTTCTAACACTGGCAGAGTTAACTAAGACTTTTCCTTGCAGAGCCCAAATGATGAAGAATTAAATTTGCTAGCTATAGTTAGCAGAAATATTAAGTAAATAGCTCATTTGTGCATTTTTGTGCGATGACATTTTTGTCATTATGTAATATGGCTGGTATAAGGGCAAATGATATTGGTAGTATAGCAAAACTCTAAGGATGGAAACATGGAAGATTCAAACTTTGTCTCCCAAAGCCTTCGGGATCATCATACTTTGGCTTTTCTTTTTGCTTCTTGGAGTAGCCGTTTGCTACTTCTACCATCTATCTTCTAGAGCAGGGTCTCCAACCTTGGCAACTTTAAGACTTGTGGACTTCAACTCCCAAAATTCCTCAGCCAGCAAAGCTTGGAGGTTGGAGACCCCTGTTCTAGAGAGCACCTCATGTGACATGCTACTGATTATTCCTCAGATATGAGAGTTATATGCATCTTAAACTGTTACTTTTTTTTAGCAATTGCTAGATAAAGTGAAGTAAAACAAAATAACATAACAGTGCTGCTTTCTCCCTATGAAGTATTGAAACACATAGCTAATAGCATCAGCCCTTCATGCCTTCAAGATGGACCAATCTCACAAGAGAAAAAGAAAATCAAACACATTTTAAAAATCAAATGTAAAAGTCTTACTTTTAAGTATCAGCATGCTATTGATATACCCAAGGTTTAGAGAAAAAAAAGAGACATAGTTGCCTCATCCACAGGGAACTAACATCTGTTATCTTGGTTCTTTACAAAAAGACAAATGAAAATGTAAATTATAGTATCTACTTAGACCACCAGTATCATCTAACTGCTACAGAGATCAAGATTCACATTATTTTGCAAGAATTGCTTTTTTAAAAAAACAATTTTATTTCCTCCTGATTAATAATGTAAGTTCTGATGAGCTTTCTATCCATTTTGCCCTGAAAGAACAATAGTATGAAACATAGTTTTCTGTCTTTTGCATTAGCTTGCTTTTTCTGTAGATGCTAGCTATTAATGCTGTTGGAAAAAAGTGGTACCCTGAATTCAGTCCAAGCAGCATCTTTCTCCATTTCTCTGGAATTATGTTTGTAGTTTTCTTATAATAACAAAGAGTCCTCCTCCCTCAGGGTGAGAGGTTGAAAGGCAAGCCTGCATTTTGCTTACATTTAGAGTTTACAGTATGTGTGAAAGAAAATATGTCATGGGTACATCTAAGTCTGTCTACCGGTAGATGCTGGCAGCCTGCATTTTGCAACAGTGACCTTTCCACAGCTGGAAATAAATGTAACCTTTTTAAGGGCCCAAGGACTGCTGTGATAGTGTGATAATACAAAATGAGTAATCGTGCACATAGACGTTTAGTGGTTTGGCTACCTTTAAAATGTTTCTGGACAGGACTAGATACAAAAAATTAATTCTAAGAAAAGATATTAAGTCCAATTAAAACAGAATCAAAGGTTTTCTACATGAAATCAATTACTCATATGGGCATATGCTGACACAATTCTTCTTATAGTTTTCCATAACTTTAGAGTTGGATTTATTTCCTCTGAAATCTGTTTTTCCTTAAAAAAAAAAAAAAAAAACTTCATAAATAGCTTTGTGCATACAATGATTGATAACTTTGACTGTGTACTACAGTTAGGGGATTCATTTTGCTACATTGAAAAGTAATTTATCACAGCCTGAGATGTCACTGCAATTTGCCTCATCTAAGTGAAGCTTCGTTTTCCCAGCTCACTTTCAGAGCCTTTGGGTCTATGATCAAAACCCAAGGCTCCTTCTAATTTGACTTTGCTTTTTCTTTTTGGAAAGGTTTTCAGTGAAATGAACAGTTGCTTGCTTGGTGCACACACAGAGATGAAAACTTTGTTAGAATGGTGCATAGGTAGGCTGAATTTTAGGATTTAGGAGGAAAAAATGTGCCCCTCTCAAATCTTGCATAAAAACAGTATTGTTCAGGAGAAGATATTGTGTTTATTTGAACCACAATAATCTGACAAAAGATGCTTCTTGAAAGTATCATTTGAATTTCTGTGCCTCCTGCATTTCCTAAATCAGAATTCCCCAAGGGGTCGATATCAACTGCTAAGATATTTTAAAAATCATTTTGATATAGTAAATGTTTTGGAGGTCAATGAACAATCCTAAACTTCATAAAAAGAGGTCCATGAGCTGAAGATGTTGGAAACACCTGCCCTAAGTACAGTACTGAATGTTGTTCAGTGATAAATCTATTATTGGATAGGAAAACCATTCATATACATATTTTGTATCAGGATTAAGGCAGTTTCAAGTTTTGTTCTCTTATTTCACAATATATATATATTGTTAAAGATACTTGTCTGCAGAATCCAATATATAATATTTATGGGTGGCTGTGGGACACATGAACATTTTATCTGGTCATTTTAACTATTGGATTTGGATGTAAGTATGTTTAAATTGCATTTTATGTCCTAAATAAGATACCTGGAGTACTTTAGAAAAATGGCCTAGAAATATCTTAACTGATTCACATAAATCAAATTTGGGAGTGGCGTATTTCGTGTGTGTGTGTGTGTGTGTGTGTGTGTGTGTGTGTGTAAAAATACCAAAAGCAAGTGTGTCTAGGCAATTTTCCGCTGACAGCCTTAACACAGAAAGGGTGTCCTGCGTGAGGTATTCCTGTATGGTATGAAAAAATAATCAACCATATTGAAAATATATTTCACTGGTCTAAGAATGCTCATGATATCTGTGAGGGAAATGCTACAGGCTACCAACAAAGATCATGTTTGTTTATTTATTTAAACTCATTTACTGTATTTCTTAACTTCTAACTGTACTCTTTTCGCTACACCTGTACTCTACCAATGCTAATGTTGATACCTGTGTGTATAATAGCCTGAGTTCTAGTAATGACTTTAGCCACCTTAGCTGCTTTTTACTGTTGCCAGCTGCCATTCCAAACTATTACTGAACCATTGGCTTTGCACAGTGTTTCAATCTGTGTTAGGGAAGCCAGAAGAAAGGAAGGGTAGTTGGTGTCTCTGCTGGAATTGAGAACCGCTGAGCTTCCCTTTTCAGATCTTTTGCTACTATTGAGGAACTAAAATCTACAAATCTCCTATTTCACCATCAATCACATACTCTGCTTTAATCTGGTGGGCACTCCAATTCTCTCATCCTTCCTCTTCTATTCTTTCCCATGATAAGGCTTCTTCTAACACACAACCATGATCAAGAGCTATCAGTGTTTTCCTTTTTTAATAGAAGATATAGTATAGGTATGACCCAGAGCTTCTCAGTTTCACTTCAAATTCCATGTGGGAAAACAAGCAAAAAACAAATGACAAAAAACAGAGAGAAGGAAATGGTGGGGTTTTGGTTAGGCTAATCACTGAAAGGCTTTCCCTTCCATGTGTTATTACTTTTTTATCATTGTTATAAAAGATGTGCATCTGGATATATATTTTTTAGAAAACATATTGCCTTCCTTTGGCTTGCAGTAATGAAAGTCTCTCTCTCTCTCTCTCTCTCTCTCTCTCTCTCTCTCTCTCTCTCTTTCTCTCTCTCTCTCTCTCTCTCTGTGATTGTGATAATGTATCATAGCAATAACTGAAAATAAAATTAATCCAAACTCACAAGCCTCTTGTCCAAGGTTATATCTTGGCCCAAGTCAATCATTTTTTAACACTCATATCAATTGCATACTAAATATGATTTCCTTGCTTTTTGGGACATAAAGATTTATTGCCTCACCCTTCCCTGAAAAAAAAAATATCTCAATTTTAAAGCTTTTGTATTTAATTTCCTTAAAGACAGTAAATGATGTAGCTCATTCCCCAGAAAGAAATCTTCAATGATCTTTGCTTTAAGTAGACTTTGGATAAGTAAATCCTTTCTTCTCAGGTTCTGTAAAAGCACTGGGCAGACATCAAGCTCTGGTATCCATGGTAAGAAAAGAGGTGGACAGATAAGAAGGAAGAGCTTACTTCTCTCCCTGCCTATCTTGGAATAGATAATAGCAAAGGGAGAGAAAGAACAGTTCCTTTGGTGACAGTCCCCCAATATAGCATGGAATTCCTCTTGAATTCTAGAACAGAAACCAGAAGGCCCATTGGCCAGGTACAAAAAGTACCAAAAGAGACATTTCTATTCCACTTTTCCCCCATCTCTCCTTCTGTGAAGGCACAGTAAAGATTAGAGGTGCCATCTGCACATCTTTACTCTGGCATAGTTTTCATACTGCCTAGTTTTTTGGTGCAGCTGTGCTGAAGAATCTGTAGCTTCATTTTGATGAAGCAATTCACGAAACACAGAAGTGACTTGGTTCACCTGAACAAAGTAAATTGGGTGACCTTGAACTGCTCTGGACCAGGACTGTAGGAAAAGGGAATCTACTCTCCCAGTGCTGTCTGAAGTGCTTCCAGGCAGAGCAATTTAAGGATTGCCTTCATTATTAATTGGAGCTATCTAACATAGAAAACCTCAAAGGAAACTCTAGAATGACTGCTTTTGTCATATTCTGTGAGCAATCCCGCGTTTGCCTGTGCTGAGTGAAAAGATTCCTCTTAATCTTCTCCCATGGCACTTGCTGAAGAAGCTGCCCAATTGATCTCTGAAGAAGGCTTATGGGATTCCAAAGCAGAGTGTGATGGAGCTGTAGGTCACTTAATTTAACTTTTATGTTGCTTCACAAAGCAGCCTTAAGGAGACACTTTGTCTGAAACAACATCAAAGCAAAACACACTTCTGAAACTTCAAAAAGTCATACAAATATTTATCTCTGTTTCATTTCACTCTTCTTACTTGAGCCAATTGTCAATTACCTCTCTCCTCTCTTACAACCTCTTGTTCTCTTAGTTTTACAGCTGCCTTTCTTCCAAAGCATTAATTCATCACTCACATTCTAACCCTCTAACCCTTTCATTGTCCATTTATCTGCAGATAACTATTCTTTTCCATGCCTCTTGTTCCTTATAGTACTTGAGCTGTCATTGGAGAATTCCTCAAATGTGTTACCCATGGAAAGTCAAGCTATCAGCTGGTGTGAAGTCCAAACCACTTGTTTTCCTTGATGGCAGCAGGAAACTAGCATTTTCATTTCTATGGATTAACTGAGCACATTGTAAGCCGCCCTGAGTCTTCGGAGAAGGGCGGCATATAAATCAAATTAAAAAAAAAAAAAACCTGTTCATTTTGAAAGTGGACAGAGAAGCTTCACAGGCCACCATTTTAGACTTTAGTGCTACAATAGTTTCCAGTTTATAGGTTGATCATGTAGTATTGAGTCCTAGGTTGACTGACATTAGTCACTCCTGTAAATGCATTACTGGTTCTCCTGCTAGTAGCCCCAGATAATCACTATTTGATTTGATGGGTCTATAGCACTTAGCAATAGCACTTAGACTTATATACCACTTCACAGTGCTTTTCAGCCCTCTCTAAGTGGTTTACAGAGTCAACATTTTCCCCCAAACAATCTGGGTCCTCATTTTACCAACTTCGGAAGGATAGAAGACTGAATTAACCTTGGGCTGGTGAGATTCGAACTGCCAAACTGCTGGCAATCAGCAGTCAGTAGAATTAGCCTGCAATACTGCATTCTAACCATTGCACCACCACAGCTCACACCCTAACCCTATCATAAATAAATACTCTTGCTGTAATAATTAAAAGAGAATCAGAGTCAAAGCACTTCTAGTTAATAAGGGTGATTTACTTCTATTTAGTAAATGACTTCAGTTGTATGCTCTGACACTCTGCATGATACTCTGACATTTTCCAAAGAGAAAAATGTCAAAAATGATTTGTTAAATTTGGCAGAGTAACTTCTGTCACTAATGAAATATGTAAAGCAATAAAATATTATTTTAACATAGTAATTATGAATAAAAGGATTAAAATGTGTGTCAGCAAATGTGAATTGATGTTATCTAGATGGTAGTATATAGGCATTCATAACCTAGTAAAGTTGTACATTATAGTTCTCTGAATGCTTATAATGAAACAACTATCCATGAATTTTGGGAATAATTGCACTAAATGAAATGAGTGTGATCCAGGAGGAAAAAAAATTCTGTTCGATGGCAGATGTGAATGAGATAAGAAATTGCCTAAAAGTGATTGGGCAATTCAAAAATCCAGGAATAAATAAGAATGGTGATTGGTTGGTGAATAAGATCTATTTCTTTTTGTAGATATGAGGCAATTGTGTCTATTTAGAAATACATATGGCAAAGGAAAAAAATATACAACTGAAATATTATTGTTTGATGATGAACATCTGAGAGGATTAGTTAAAGATATAAAAGTGATGACAAGTTAGCAATTATTTGATATGATATTCCCCAAGTCTTCAGGAAAATTGGACATGGAAAAATGTGCAAGAGGAAGAAAATTGAATAAAAGTAAAATATATGCAATAAGAGAAAGTATGAAACAAGGAGGAAGAGGAAACAATTAAATAAAAGTGCCTTGGTCTTGGCCAGTCTCTCTGAATGGCATTTAGGAATAGATTGGGGTTGTTATCTCAGGCAACCGGACTTTTTTAGAAGAGGAAGAAGAAGAAGAGGAAGAAGAAGGAGAAGGAGAAGGAGAAGAAGAAGAAATAATTTCACTTTTTTTCCTCAGAGTCCAGTTGTCTTTTGAAAAAGCACCTTTGAGACAACTATGACCTGGATAATTGAGAATCTCCACAGACATCTGGGCTGTTACTGTTACTGCAAATGCAAAAGTTGTTAAAGGAAGCTATGACTTAGGAGTGAGATTTTGCAATGATCCAGCCAGACCACATTCCCTCTGTTTGAGTATGTCGATAGTGTAAGCATAATCAGAAATATTCATAGGAGTGGTGTGTATAATAAATAATTCATTAATCACTTTAGGGAATCAAGGGAGCAAAATTGTGAGAACCTCTGATTTATTAGCATGGCAGAATTGGAAGAGAAGTTCACTGGAATAAAAAATTGCAGCTGAAACTCGAATAATTTGAGATTTGCAGACAACAATATTTTGTTAAATGAATTAAACATTGAAGAAGTTCATTATAGTAATAACAATGAGACATCTGGGTTAACATGAAATGTTAAGAGAATAAAGCTAACAACAAACACATTCAGTGAATTTTCGATTGACATTTAAGAAATGGTAAACAGTTTTCTTTTCTTTGGGCTCAGTGGAGGAATAAAAAGGAGAACAATTTGTACAGAGAAACGTAATGACAATCTAAGTAAGATACTGCCTGGAGAAAAAGAATACACGGGCAGTCATAAAAATAAGTGAAATAGGTATGAAAGCTGAAACTGCAAAAAAGTGAAAGAAAGATTTATGGATTTTGAACCAGTTCTGGGTTCAGAAATGCTGGGTACTCTTTTGATGTGATAATCAACAAATAGCAAAAATATATACATATTCTTTGGGTTTCCAACATAAATGGATGGTCATCTAGAAAAAACCTCAAATATACTCTAAATATTTTTTTTAATAAAACTGGGAGAAATAACAGATAAAGTGGATGGAAAGAATGGGGATTTCACTGGAATGTCACTTGAAAAACTATGTGATGAAAAATCCACATTTTCCATTATTGGGAAATAATGAGATGGAGGTCATTTGTCTATTCAGTCAACATGAATCGAGCCTGACTTGATGGCACTCAACTGGCGATATTATTCCTATCAGCAATAATAATAGTTTGCTTATTTGCTGAAATATCACCCACAGAGAAATGGATGGCTCTTAGAAAGGTGCAGTACTCAAAACTTTATCTAGGGTAAGTCAAAAGGAAGAGGATCAACATTTACAATCAAATTATGAAATGGAGAGCAGAATCGTTTCCTGGGTTCAACAAGGATCAAATATCTATTCTCAACCTATTTTTTAATGAACAACCATGACATCTGATTGCTGCTAGGATGACATACTAGGATGTCTTCTATCAGCTCAGGTGGACCAGCCATCTTTTCCCTGCATTTATTTATTTATTTTTTGTTTCAAGAAAACTATAATTTCAAGGCTTGGCTTCATTTTATTTGTATGTAAATGTTGGGATACAACAATATCCAGAGGATAAGGCCAATGTTTTTTTAATTTAAAGTGGGAGTATGATAACTCCCCATATATTTAACCACATTTGTGGTTAACCACAAATTATCCTCCCCATATATTTAACTACATTTGTTAACATTAAAAGGCGAAACTGATTTTTAAAAGGGTTCCAGGGCTATATTTAAGACTTTCAGGGGTTATGAGACTTTAGGTTGAATACCTTTCCTTCCTTCCTTCCTTCCTTCCTTCCTTCCTTCCTTCCTTCATTCTTTCCTTCCTTCCTTCCTTCCTTCCTTCCTTCCTTCCTTCCTTCCCTCCCTCCCTCCCTCCCTCCCTCCCTCCCCCCAACTTTTAAGGCTGAAAGGGGAATCAAATGCTTCACTAGTATTAATTGTTAGGTTGAAGTATAAGTATAATTTTCTTTCCTTCCTTCCTTCTTTCTTTCTTTCTTTCTTTCTTTCTTTCTTTCTTTCTTCCTTCCTTCCTTCCTTCCTTCCTTCCTTCCTTTCTTCTTTCTCTTTGTACAATGTTAGTATATGAAAGAACTCAGAACAACAATGCATGCCAATATTCTGTTATTTGAAAAAATTCTGAGGAAAAAAAAGACAAATATAATAAATATGCAGTTGCCATGAACTATGAGTATGAGAAACAGAAGGCTAGAATTCTATCACACACTGGGAGATAGGAAAGTAAGTGCTGGATTTAAACTAAAAGGTTATATTATTTTTGTTTTATACTCAAATGGCTCAATGACTGTGTGGAATGGCTATCATTCCTCAAGTCCAATAAACAATTAGTTTATATATCTGTGTAGATCAAATCTGTAGGAAGCTAAAGCTTAAGCTTGCCTTGAAGATTCTGTCAATATACCTGTTACATGGATATTTTCTGAAGTCTAGAGCAGAGTCTAACTATTGTCATCTTTTTAGAGTGAAATGAAGTACCACTAATCTGAATAATTTCAAATGGCATCCTCCTACTTGCAGTCTAAAATCCTATGAACAGAAATTCTATCATTTACCCACCTGCCTTGAGAACAGATCTGAAATTATTTAATTCCACTTCTGCTATGAAATTTAGTAGGGCAAGCTACAGCCTAAACCCAATCTCCACAAAATGTTAACCAATCTCAGAGGGTTGTTTTATGGATTCCCATGAATATTTTAATGGTTACATCTCTGCACACTGAAATCATTGTGATTTGCATTTATTTCTTTTCTATTCTTCCCATCAGCTTTTCATCTTGTCTATCTTCGACTTTTTTCCCCTTTTTTTTCCCTTCCGAATATGTGAGTTGACAAATCCATAGATACAACTGTATTTACTAGAGATGCCATCTAGGAAAAGAAGCCAAAAGGTATCAATAGCTATCTTAGTGCTGAATTAAATGAGGCACAAGCAATGAAGAATTACTCGTATAGATTAGTAGCACCTTTATCTATGATTCCTTATTGTTGTGCCCAATTTAACACAAACTCTTAATAAAAAATGTCCCCTTTGATATATGGCATGTAATATGAATTTTCCTCTTGAATTTCCTCTGTCTCCACTCCTGTCTTTCCCTGCTTTCTCATTAAAAATATTTCCTTGAAGAACATCATAGGATGAAATTCATATTTTTGCAAGCTAATATAATACTGAAATCTTTTTGTAGATAATACAGAACAAAAAAATGTAAGTAGAAGGAGCCATGGAGATGATATTGGAGAAGCTGTCTAGAAGCTGTTAAGATAAATACAGATGAAGAAGCATTGCATTTCCCACCAGAGAGGGAAAGAGGCCTAGACTGATTTCTTGGATTGTAAGTGGAAGGCAAGGAGAACCTCAAACAGACTTGCAAGATTCTGTTACTATAGTCCAGGGGTGTCAAACTCGTGGCCACGGTGCAGATGCATCCCGTGCTGGTCCCGCCCCCGCCCAGTTTAGTGAAGGGGAAAAAAGTCCCGATACATCATGTGACACCGCCGTGACAACGCAAGTTTGACACCCTGCTATAAACTATAGTTCTAATCATCCTGTGGGAATAGTTTCCTAATCTGATCTACCGCAAAGGACTGTCAACATGTGCACCCACAGAAATAGACATTGAATTAAAATATGCAGCTGGGTCTAATAAATACTTTGAGAATCTAATCAGAGGAAAAGGAATGGGGTATAATTAGAAAAACTGAATTTTTGGAATGTACAGTATTTGAATCATTATGATGTTAAGATCAAATCATAGCCAAATGATTGTGATTGTGTTGATGTTCATTTGGTTAAGTTGGCCACAATTTTTTGGAAAGGATTAAAAATCTTTGCTATATCCTGAACTTTGGGGTTAGGAGATTAATATTGAACCATGTTGATTTTAAAACAAGGTTCTAAATCTTCACCCACCCCTGCATTTGTTTTCTGTTGAAATTTTCAAAATAAGAATTATGTGCTTCTTCCAGTGGTGGGTTGCTCCAGGTTCGCACTGGTTCGCAAGAACCGGTAGTAAAAAATTCTAGTAGTTCAGAGAACTGGTAATAACATTGGCTGGCCATGCCCCCAAACTGGTCCCCGGCCTGGTCGCCGCTCGCTTACCCCGCCCACCTCATCAGAAGCTTTTTTTTTTTTTTACTTTTAAAAGCATTTTTTCTACAACCTTTTCGACTGAAAAAATGCTTTTAAAAGTAAAAAAAAGCCTCTGATGATCGCGCAGCTCAGCTGGGATCATCAGAGGCTTTTAAAAGCATTTTTTCTACAACCTCTTTGGCTGAAGAGGCTGTAGAAAAAAAATGCCTTTAAAAGCCTCTGGCGATCCCAGCTGAGTTGCCTGATCATCAGAGCCTTCTAAAAACATTTTTTTCTGCAATCTCTCTGGCCTAAGAGGCTGTAGAAAAAAAAATGCCTTTAAAAGCCTCTGGCAATCCCAGCTGAGTTGTCTGATCGTCAGAGGCTTTTAAAAGCATTTTTTTTCTGCAACCTCTTAAGGTTATAGAAAAAATGCTTTTAAAAGTAAAAAAAAAAAGTTGGCCATGCCCACCCAGTCACATTACCCCCCAAGCCACACCCACAAAATAAGCCACGCCCACAGAACCGGTAGTAAAAAAAATTAGAATCCACCCCTGGCCTCTTCCATACAAGGAAAAGTGTACCAAGGTTTTATTCACTTAATGGAATAAAGTTAGAAGACTAACTTGTTCATTTCCTTGATATGTGATAATATTTGAAACCTGCAGTGCTTGATGCTGATTTTATGTCTTCTGAAATAATTGTATCCAATTAAGCATGGATTAATAATGAAGACAGATACTCAGAAACTGAATTTTAGTGCAGATTTTTATTTAAAATATAATGAAATTTTAGTTGTAAAATGCAATGGGAATAAACATTCATTTTTTTATTGCACACGGATGTTGATTGGGAGAAAACATGGCTATTATAAAGGGAAGAAAGAATAATCTGATATATAACATTTTAGTTGCAGGGAGATATATAAATATTATTTCAAAATTGTGCCTGTTTTATAAGATGAGATTACAGTGATCACATGACTGTTTTAAAGATATATTGTCTTTCTTTTTCTCCCAGACAAAATTAATTTAGAATAAGCAAGACAGAATATTTATGTAATTAATTTTCCTTTTTAATTAAAAAAAAGTCCTTTGCCTGGGAATCCTTTGCCATGTTCTCAGTATCAGAATTGTTCTTTTGCTGGCGAAATGATTAATGTGATTGTTAATATATTGAAATGGGGTTTTTTAGCCATCCTCAGTACAATCAATTTGGGTAACTTTTCAAGAATGTCACCAAACTTTTTAGCATAGTGCAAGATAACAACATTACAACCTCAACTTTTTACTTTTACACATTTGTATGTAACTTCTATATCAACAATCTTTATGGCAACACCAAAATCAAAGTTTCATTTTTTTTTCATCACAAGCACAAATCAAGTTGGAAGTCAATGCCTTTTTCTTTCCTCCCTTGTACCTTATATTTTCTTACCCTTTCTTTTTTCTTCCCTTAATTTCCTATTTTTATTTGTATTATATACATTGATAAAACAATAAAAGTTGTAATAGTAAAAAGAATGTTAGCAAACCAATTAGTCAAATTTTTACAAAATCACAGATTTGGAGAAGCTCAAACAAAATGTGAGCTCAACCTTTCATGATAAATGATGTTCCTTTGAAACAAAATCAAGCTGAATTTTTCAGTGTGGGTGATCGTAAGTTACTATTATTTTTTATTTTGTTGTAGGCATATAAAAATAATGGTTAAGAGAAACAACTGTGCTTTACTGAGATGACAATTCATCCAACAGATACTATAATAGTGATGATATGGACATAAAAATAATATTACCACAGAAGAAGTAATTACCATTTTGATAAATGACAATGCCTGATATTTAGCATTTTATATTATTTAGACCTAAATTATAAATCAACAGATATTTAAATTGATATGATGACAAAGATTAAATACAGACAATGTGTATTAAGCTAGTGCTCTGAGTACATAATTTATCACAGTATGTAATGAAATACATTATTTTAAAGTATAATAAGTATCATCTATTTCTTTATGTGTTTGCATGTAGATTCGTTTATGAGTCTGAAAAAAACATATTTTGCAAAAGAAAATGTGTGTCAAACTGTATTTTAGTATAAGAATTATCTTATCAGGAATGTAATAAACATTAGAAATTAGAAAATTGACTTGATGTCAATCATATACTACTCAAGTAATCAAAATCTATGATATAGTTGGCCTCAATAAGCAGTAAAGGCTGCTCCAAGAATGTGAGAAATGTTACAAATTGATGAAGCTATTTTCCTCCAGTTCTTATTTCAATATTAATAAGCCATCAGCTCTGTCTAGTGTTCTCCAAGTTTATTTAAGGCAAAGTCTGATAACAAACTAAGGATTGATAGAGCCTCACTTAATCTTTGTCTAAACATTGGTTTGAACTCTGTTTGAGTAGGGAAGTTACATTGAAATTTGAAGGTAAGATCTGAAGCATATTCAGGAATGTATAAAGTCTCTTCTGGGTTTTTAGAAAATGAAAGTTAAGATACTAGATATTATTTATAGTTAACTGATGTATCTTTAATTAATTTAGAGATTATTGTAATAATAATATTGCTATTTCATTATGTCAGTAAAGCAGAGCTTCATAAAATGTCTTTGAAACAGTAATAAAAGTCGACCTTTACTATAGTTTATATGTATTATAATCCATAGTGGTGTGGAGGGGAAGTACAATTTTTAGAATATGGAGCTCCACATTTTCTGCTCTGGTCCAAGATGATGACTATATGTGATAGTGACATCTTCAGTTAAAAGGTATGAAAGATTGTTCCAAAGATCCAGGCAGATAGTGCAAGGCAATAATAAACAAGCCTGCATCAGATATGTGCCAATGAAATGCAATATCTATAATCCTCAAAATGAATGGTTGGAGATTATGTAAATGGTAATCTAACATATCTGGAATTAATCTATTTGAAGAAACTGAATAAATAATATTCTACCAGGTAAGGAGCCTATGGGCCATGTAGTGCCCACAAAGCTATATTGTTTCATTTGTCAGAAGGTCCTGAAATAATATAAGTTGGTGTCACATAATACCAACAATATATGGTTCTCAGGTTTTCTCCCTCAAGTTATGCCCAATATATTATGCCCAATAAACCATAATAATAAAAAAATCAGTGTTAATAATAAACCAGTATACTACAAATCAAGATAAAGAAGATGATAATAATACATTTTAAAGTATTATTTTTAAAAGCAATCTAATAAGCAATCCAAAACAGACTTACAGATATAAACTTAATTTCATTAAAGAACAAATAAAATAAGATGAAAGGAAACAAGCTAATAATCCTAGATCTGCCTCCTCCTCTGTATCTATGGAGATTCTCAGTCATCCAGGTCACGATTCTCTGAAAGAAAAAAACAAGAAAGTCCAGTTGCCTCTTGAAAAATGATATTTGGGACAACCATGACCTGGATGACTGAGAATCTCCATAGATATTTAACTATGCACTTTGAGATGAATACCCTTCGAATGGTGCAGGAGTATGAACAGATTTCCAGAAAAATTGCAGACTACAGGAACAATTTATGCTTCAGTTTGAGATACAGACAGCACAGACTCATCCCCAACAACCTGCACCTGTGTTCAAGAGTGGAAGGACAGAGGGAAGACAACATCCTGCAGAAAGCACAGCTCCAACTTCTCAATGAAAGAATAAGACAGATTGCAATACAGTCCTTTCAGCAGTTCCAAGAAGCCTCCACACCCATTTGCACTACTGCGGCAACGCTGAGGATACATATAAACCTCCAAGTGGCCTTAATGACTCTGTAAAAGAATGCAAATGACCAACTGTCTGCAAGGAATATAAATCCTTCCATTCCCCACCACGGGCTGAAGAAGAGCTGAAGAAACTACTTGGATGAGAAGCAAAATGTTTTCAAAGGAAAAAAACAAGAAAGTCCAGTTGCCTCTTGAAAAAGCAGCTTTGGAACTCCTCCTCTGTGATATAAAAACATGATTCTCATAAAGTAGGATCACTAAGTGAGAAAATCATCATCATCATCATCATCATCATCATCATCATCATCATCATCATCATCTGCTCTTCTTCTTTATCATAAAAATAATCATCAAGTCCCGGAATTAGGTCATGAAATAATTCAACTTTGCATAAGACAATCTCTAAAGATTCCAGAGAAGGAATTGGGTCTCTGTGTGAATGCATTGATTGTAGAAGAAATAACAAACATTACAATAGGCAAGAATATGAATGTTGAGAATGTTGAATATAACGTTCAACTGTTATCTGGCTTGGAATGAATGCAGTGAGCTTAGAGGCAGAGACACACCCCTCTGCCACTCCATTCCAGGTAACTGCATATATTTTATGCTGGATAAATAAAGCCTCACGCAGTAAATGGAAATCTTCAAATGGAATGGTTTCCACTATCTACTAAAGCAAGAAAGTAATTTCCAGTCTTTATAACAGCCCCTTTCTATTTTCAAATATGAAACATTTTTATAATTAATGTATTACAATAGATATAAGTACTGGAGACAATTGAGTTTTACTTTCTACAAGTGCATATTACATTCCATTACAATAGCTCTTGAACATTTCACTACTTGTCTTTCCACAGTAAGAAAATAGTGGTGTGTGTGTGTGTGTGTGTGTGTGTGTGTGTGTGTGTGTGTTAAAATTTTATTCTGGGAAAACAGATTGGTTTTTAAGGCAAAATCAGAATAATTTTGCAGAAAGAAATTAAAACAAAACAAAACAAGTCGTGGTCAATATGATAGTGGGATAGAAAAACCATATAATGAGTACCAGAGTTATTATTAGATTTTTTAATAGTTAAATATGAATGACTAAGTAAAAAGAAGCAGCTTAATTGCCAGTATATCATTGGTTTTCTGTAGAGATGAATTATCAATTAGGAAATGCTGAATTACACCAAAATAGACCTCTAGTCTTCATAGGATTATATGAGACAGACTTTCATACATGCTGGGAGGCCAAAATAAAGTTAGCTGGAAAATATATATCCCTCTCTGTTTATTCCCATTTGCTAAGAAGAGCCTGCAGCCCAAAGTAAAAATATTCCACCTTTCAAACTGATTCCCAACAACACTAAAGGATAGATTTCTCTATGTAATTGCAATTTAAAAGAAAGTGAATTTCATTGTTGGGTAGATACTAAACCACAGAATAACAGATAAGAATTGGAAGGACCTTTAATAACATCTAGCTAGCCTAACCTCTACCAATGTAAGAACCTATTGCAAAATACTAGAATCTGAAGTAACTTGGTTCTTTCTCAAAAATACATAAGAATATACTTATTAGGCCAAGTCTGAGTTCAGCATTTTCTTTCTCAAAGTAGCCAACCTCATGACTCTTCAGTGCTTTCCAGGAAAAGATTGTAAAGTCTCCAATTTAATGGCCATCACTGTCTTCAGGTAATGAATTCCATAAATAAATCATTTATGCTGTATAAAGAAGTGTTTCTTGTCAGAAAACTATTTGAGACCTTGACCATTTTTGGTTGTATTCTTCAACTCTTCAAATGTGTACAATTTCTATCATCTTGAGGGCCACATAAAATCAATGTTTCAGGTTTTTGTAATCCTAACCCCTTTAACCCTCTTTTCAAAGTGGATAAATGGGTTCTCATTTTACTGATTTTGGGGACATTTGCACTCCCCCCCCAAAAGGGTGCTGGTCAGGGGTGAAATTCACTTACCTTTCCTACCGGTTCGTAAATGTGCACGTGCCACATATGCTTTGCTTGCACCCGCTGTCATCTCCGCATGTGCAAAGCCTTTTGTGCATGTGCAGAGGCTGAAAATTGTAGCAAAAAAGGGACATCATGATGTCCGCATGGGCCGATGGGGCTTCGTGCAGTCGGCCCTACCCTATTGCACGATCCGGTAGGAACCGGCTGAATTTCACCCCTGGTGGTGGTGGATCACAAGTCAATTCTGGCCACAGCTTTCTGAGTGCCTACTCTAATATTAAGTCTGGATAAGATAACATTTTATATTTTATTTTATTATTTTGGTTATATTCTGTCTTTATTCACATTGTACTCATGCCAAAAGCATCGAGGTACTTCTGGGTTGAAAGGATTAGCCAGTGACATCACTGTTGCCTGGGAGATGCCCTGTTGAGGGCTCCTTTCATGTCCCTGACAGGAGGTGGAACAAAGGATAAAAGTTCACCCCATCCTGAGTATCAGGTATCTAACATGGGCTTGCTGCTTGTCAACCTAGTGTCCTAACCATAAAAACCATATGCTCCTTTTTAATAATAATAATAATAACAACAATAACAACAACAACAACAACAACAACAACAACAACAACAATAATAATAATAATAATAATAATAATAATAATAATAATAATAATAATTTTATTTCTATACCGCCCTTCTCCCGAAGGACTCAGGGCGGTGTACAGCCTATTGAAAGCACAAAAACAAACAATTAAAATAATTTAAAATTATTAAGTAATTTCGGCTCAATATTAAACCCCCCCAAAATTTAAAACATCCAATTTAAAATCATTACATTGATAGCCCGGCCTGGCGGAACAGCAGGGTTTTAAGGGCACAGCGAAATACCCTGAGGTTTTGCCTTTATTCTTTTTATATTTATTCATTCACTTAGAATATGGTGTATCATACATGAATTATATATTAATGTTTTAAACTAGATTAATAAAACATAATAAAATATGAATGTTAAAAGAATCTAAATTCAGGGACCAATGTCTAGGCCATCTAATCATTGAAACACAACATCAGTTGTATGAAAAAAATCAGAATTTGGATTGGTATATGCAAACATATATGCCTTCCTCCTCCTATTTTTCCCAATCCTGTGAAGTGGGTTGGGCTGAGAGAGAAAGACTGACCTAAAGTCACTCAGCTGACCTTCATGCCTAAGGTGGGACTAGAACTAATTGGTCTATCAATTATCACTCTACCTCACAGTTTGGTCTAGTAAGATGCTGGAAAAGTATTGTATTTACTGAATGATGTATGAGATTCAGCCTATAATAGTCCTAGAAAGCTCAACTCCTTTTAATGTCTCTTCTTCATTTTTAGACAAAGAAAATGAATCCCCTCTAGATCCGTAGCTATAAATTATTTTCTGCTGCAATGACATTTTGTCAAATGGTGAAAAACCAGTTGTTTCCCTGTCTCTCCAGAAACAGCTGCTGCTGCAGGGGACTATTCATTTATTTTATCTAAGCTCAAGGCACATTCCAGGAGTTGTCTTTTATACTAGAGTGCCTTGACTGCAGACATTGTCTGCATCTTTGAACAAAAAACCCCACACACATACACGCACATGCACACACAGACACATACTGTACATACACGGACGAATAGACACATACCTAGCCCTGTAGCTTTCTTGACTCTAGAAGCAATTTTATTGACCATGTACTAATCCATTTGACAATGCAAAGGTGTCTCTTCTCTTCTCTACTTCTCCAAGAGCCACGGTCACCAATTCAGAAGTCAAGAGATTATATTGCTTATAGTTTACAGTCGATTACACCCATCAGTTGAAAGCTTTTGCTTCTTTCATATGCTGGACTTAGAGTGCTGATGCTGTTGTTTGAAATGAAGCCATTGGATAAGAAGCATTTTCTTTCCATCAACTCCACTGTCAGGGCTGTGGACAATTTGGGCAGGAGCAGGAGGAAGCTAAACTCACTTGTCGGTTGTCTGAAAGAACATCCTTTTCCTTCCATATTAGTATACCCTTTATTGTCATTGTACATCATATATACAATGATATTGCTGGGTTATCTGAAGATAACATGTTTGTTTTCATGAGCTTGGAAGCTCCTGATCTTCATGAAGCAGGTCACCTTCTACATTATTATTATTATTATTATTATTATTATTATTATTATTATTATTATTTATTGGTTAATCTTTAGTGAGATTCACAGCCTTTGAGGCTGGTTAATAGCTCAGCAGCTCGAGTCCTAACCAAGGACCTAGGAACTGTTAAGGTATCGTCGGAGGATGTAAGCTGTTCTGAGTAAGGTGGTTTTTTGTAGAGTCAAAATGTTCAAGTCCGGCAAATTTAGGATTTCTAAATAGCGGGGTAGCCCTTTGGGTATTGCTCCGAGGGCTCCAATTACAATCAGGACAACACACGATTTCTTTTTCCACAGTCGCTCAACTTCAATTTGTAAGTCCCGGTACTTTGTGATTTTTTCTTGCTGCTTATCTTCAATTCGTGCATCACCAGGTATTGCAATGTCAATGAACCATACTTTTTTCTTTTCAACTATTGTTATGTCAGGTGTGTTGTGGACCAAGTGCCTGTCAGTCTGAATCCTAAAGTCCCACAAGATCTTGAGTTTCTCATTCTCTAAAACTTTCTCAACCTGATGTTCCCAGTGGTTTTTGCTGTACTCAAATCCAAACTTCTGGCACAATTTCCAGTGAATGATTTTAGCAACATGGTCATGGCGTTGTAGGTAGTCAGTTTGTGAAATTTTGCTGCACCCACTGATCAGGTGGTCGACTGTCTCATCTTTCTCATTGCAGAGGCGGCATTTGCTATTGGTGGTAACATGTTGAATTTTTGCCTTCATACAGTTTATGGCTAGGGCTTGTTCTTGAGCTGCCAAAATAAAGCTTTCAGTTTCTTTTTTCAGTACTCCTGATCTTAACCAGTTCCAAGTTAGTTTCTGGTCAGCTTTGCCTTCAATACTTTTCAAGTATTGGCCATGCAGAGCTTTGTGTTTCCAGTTTTCAGCTCGCTGCTCAATTACTTCTTTCTTATATTCTGCTTTTGTTTTAGTTGTCTTTACAAGGCCTCCTTTATTTACTTCCTTAATCATTGGTTCTTCACTTTTCTGGATGTAATCATTCAAGCTGCATTTTTCTTCTTCCACAGTCTGCTTTACTTGTAGGAGTCCTCGACCACATTATTATTATTATTATTATTATTATTATTATTATTATTATTATTATTATTATTATTATTATTACTACTACTACTACTATTACTATTACTATTACTATTATTATTATTTCTTTTTATACACAGCAAACGAGATGACCATGCTGGATTTCGTATCCCAAATCACTAGTCGAACACTTCCCAAGCTTTTAGGACTGTGTGATGTATTGGTGGATTATGCGAGCAGATCCCAGTAAAGTGGCCTTCTGCAGTTGACCAATGGTGATCTTGTCAGCACCAATTGTTTTTAAGCATTTGCCTAGGTCTTTAGGCACAGCACCCAGTGTGCCAAATACCACTGGAACCACCTGCACTGGTTTATGCCAGAGTCTCTGCAGTTCAATTCTCAAGTCCTGATATCTGGTGACTTTTTCAAGTTGTTTCTCGTCGATTCTGCTGTCACCAGATATGGCAATGTCGACGATCCACACTTTTTTCTTCTCCACAATCGTGATATCCGGGGTATTGTGTTCCAAAACTTTATCAGTCTGTATTCGGAAGTCCCACAGTAGTTTCGCATGCTCATTTTCGACCACTTTTTCAGGCTTATGATCCCACCAGTTCTTTGCTACAGGCAGATGGTAGTTATGAGACAAGTTCCAAATAATGTGACACAAGACACAAATAATACATTATTATTATTATTATTATTATTATTATTATTATTATTATTATTATTATTTAATCTTTAGTGAGATTCACAGCCTTGAGGCTCAGCAGCTCGAGTCCTAACCGATGACCTAGGAACTGTTAAGGTATCGTTGGAGGAGGTAAGCTGTTCTGAGTAAGGTGGTTTTTTGTAGAGTCAAAATGTTCAAGTCTGGCAAAATTAGAATTTCTAAATAGTGGGGTAGCCCTTTGGGTATTGCTCCAACGGCTCCAATTACAATCGGGACAACACACGATTTCTTTTTCCACAGTTGCTCAACTTCAATTTGCAAGTCCCGGTACTTTGTGATTTTTTTATATTTTTATTTTATTATTATTATTATTATTATTATTATTATTATTATTATTATTATTATTATTATTATTATTCTATATCCTTTTTGGGCAGAAAAGAAGGCTGTGTAGTGCTTGTTTTTGGAACAATCTGATTAATGCATTCTATATAGGGCTGCATTTGAAGACCATTAGGAAGGTACAGTCGGTTTGAAATGCAGCAGTATGAAAAGGAATAGGCATTTCATTCTCTGCCCATGTGTCACTCCTCCTCCTTCTCCTCCTTCATTAACTGCCAGTTGGCTTCATTGCTAGGACCCATTACACAAGTGACCACCTTTCTCTCATTGTTTCTGTCTGTATGTTCAGGCAGAGCAAACCCCTTCAACTAATTACTACCATGACAAATTCAAAATTGAAGACATTTATATCAAAGTGACGGTATGATTAAGTTAGCCTGAAGTTTTTGTAATGTAATTTTGGAAAGTATTTGAGTGGGTCTCTATGGATGCATTGTAAAATTTTGTCATGGCATGCCATCGCTTGCAGCTGCTGGTGCCAGCACATTGCTTTTGATATGTGTTCCCCATTGTGTGCCTGCTTACTGTCTTGTCATCCTGTCTTCTGCTTTGCTCTGCAAGAGAGAGAAACAAAAGAAAAACAAGTCAAGAACAAGACAATGCAAACTGACTATACTGGGGATGATGTGACTGAAGGACAGCACCGTTATAACTTCAAATGATTGCTGAATAAGGCAGTTGTAAGGGAGGATTGCTTATTGCCTACCATTAACAAAGGCAGAATGAAATTGACTAGAATCAGTAGAGAGCCAGCTTGATGCAATTGGCAAGGCAGTCCTAATAAAGAAATTTCAACAAAGCAATTAGGGAATATGTCCTAAATCCCATCGATACTCCTCTGTTGGCTAACAAAAGACAATCTCATATATTGTGAAAGTTTTCAGACTAGATCAATGAATTTACTACTAACTTTGCATTTATTTAGATTTCTATTTGCAGTTCACTATGGGCATTTGTGAAACTTTTACAAGTTAATTCATTAGTTGGGACCCTTGTGATTCTCAAAGAGTTTAAAAAATAAACTCATGTCAATAATTCCATTATCATAATCACATATAAAAATACTTTGCTTCTCCACTCCAAAAAGCATTCCCATACAAGACAGCAAACAATAGAATTTATATAGGTATTTTTTGCAATGCTGAATGTAATAGTGTGTGTGTATGTGTGTGCATATATATATTCTGTTCTGCCCTTGTCAAATTATTAGCAAGTTTCACTGTGAAGAAAGAATGTCTGAAGCATCCTTCTGAAAGGTTTTCAACACACTGTGCTTCTTTGTAGTCATGGATAATAGTCAAGCACATATACCATCTCCTGAAGTTCCAATTTCTTCCAAGACTATTTTTCTTTCTTTCTCTTTTTTCTCCATAAGTGCTTATTTTATGTAGATTGCAATCTAATGGCCAAGAAGAACCAACTTATTACACTGTGAAGGAAATTTATGAGTTTCTTTGCAAACTTCTAGGTCAGAGTTTCAGAAGCTTTGTGAAAGATATGCAGTTTTCCGGAGGCACAATCAGTTTTTACCCATCAAAATAATAACATTTCAATGTAAACGAGCAAAAATGTGTTTCAGCAAGTCAAGTGTTTCAAGAGCTGAAGAAAACCATCATTTTAGAACCATTTCATGGATGCACATGGGGAGGAAGTATCTGATTTCCAATTTGCCAATGAAGTAGACATGTAAATCTGTTCTCATAGAGGTCAGAGATTTACGAGAGTGATTTCTGGTTGGAGCTGATTTTTACTAGGTCTTTGTTTTCCATTGGCTTTGACAGACTGATGCTAGGAGCAAACGAGGACAAGAGTATGAAGGAGAAAAGTATTCCTTTTACTTGGGATAGTCATTCTTTTCCATTGAATGCACAGCTTTGGGAGGAACAAGGAAAGGCACAACTGCTTAGCCAGCCATATCAGCTGAATCAATCATGACAATAAATTGGGTGTAGATATTACTGTTTGATCATCCTCACTTCTAAGGCAAGACTAAGTGAAGGACAAATAGCTTTTCCCCTCTTTGGTAACACCTATTCCTATTAACAACTCAGAAGAATAGCAACCCTTATCTTCAGGAGAACTAGGAGAACTAGGAGTCTTTGAGTGTAAGTTCTAAGCAAAACCTATTCAGCTGTCCATCACTTGAAGATTGTTTTTATAAAATGTATATAACACTTACATGCATAGAAGGGAAGACATTCCCCTCTTGTGACCTCCAGAATCCTCCCAGAACATCTTTCCAAATCTGAACATGAAGTTCAATAGTGCAATTGGTTTCAAAGTAATGGTTAAAATTACTTATCTGTAATTATCTGTGGAAACCCTTCCTATTTTATCTTTTAAATATCCCTAGGTCTTCAAACCACACACACACACACACACACACACACACACACACACACACACATCTATCATCCCAATGATTTCAACATATCACCTTGACACCCCTGGAATATTATTCACATATGCTGAGCATTCCCTCTTTCCCAGTCATGGAAAGATAATTTCCCTTGTCCATTAGAATTAAAATATAAAGTTAAAGCTTTCCCCACACATGCATGCTAGTCATTTCCAGCTCTAGGTTGAAGAGCCAGTGCTAACCAAAGACATCTCTGTGGTCATGTGGCCAGCATGACTGAATGCCAAAGGCGCGTGGAGCACTGTTATCTTCCCACCCTATTTTTTTACTTGTATTTTTTACGTGCTTTCAAACCGCTAGGTTGGCAGAAGCTGAGGCAAGTAATGGGAGCTCACCCATTACGTGGCCCTAGGGATTCGAACAGCTGAACTGCCGACCTTCTGATCGACAAACTCACCATCTTAGCCATTGAGCCACCACATCCCCTTAGACACACACACCCATTAGAATTACTTGCATTTAAAGGAGCCCATGTTTTGCATGAGTTACACTTTTGTGCATATTTCCTATCTGAAAAGAGGCCAACCCATGGCACTGAATACTGTAGCTCCTAAAGTAGGAGCTTCTGCCTGGCTGTTGCACTGTATATCTCTATTGAAAGAGTGAAGCTGTAGTTCTACAGACTAGAGAAAGCAACTAGGTTCTTCTAGATGTGGTGAATTACAATTGCCACATTGCTATAGCCTTCTTGATGACGACTGATGCAATTTGAAGGACACCAATTGGCCCCCTTTGCTGTGGCCACTTACTGAACATAACTGAATTTATTTCTGAATAGCAAGGTGTAATCATATTTGATGCATAAATATGACGTTATTCTAGTGTGAGCTTTGAAACTAACAAATCTCTCCCCATTGTCTCTTTCTCTCCCTCAACAATACTTTTCCTGAAAACAATAACAATCGTAGATACATTTTGATGAATATGTTTTAATAACTTCATTTTTTGGGGGAAACTACACCAAGGTAGACCTATGAAATATGAAATCAATCTTCAAATGCAGCTATATATTTATTCAAAATTGTGCGCAACTGTTTTTCCCCTCTAGACCAAGTGGGGAATATTTAATAAATGCACACCACCTGTGCACTAAATTGGGCTTATACAACTGCAATTTCTTCAAGTACTTTTCCTTCTCTACAGTGGCTCAAACAAAGCTGTTGAAGTTTTTCTGATAAAAAAAAAACCCTTTGAAAAACTATCACAGACCTTGGGAGTTAAGAGACTCAAAATTACAGTAGTGGCCAAAATTGTGGAAACCTTATGGGGAAAGTGTATTTTTGAGGTTTGATGCTAATAACACCACTATTTTTTTCGAGTAGTACCATACAATTATATATCAATGGAAGGATAATTTAATCAAGAATGTAATGCAACAAGGCTTGTTCAATTATCTGGATTCTATGAAAAGTAACAACCAAATAATCAGAAAAAGGAAGCACAACTTGCTTAGTAGCTTTCCTTCATCTGATTGTAGCCAATGAGCATGAGTGTTTAGAGAGCCAATCAGGTGTCATATTGTTTTGGCAATGAGCGAATCAGATCACAGTAGGATTCAGTTATTGATATTGAAGCTGAGAGGAGGACATTTGTTAGTGTTTTATGTGATTACTATCAAGTTGGTTGGGGTTTTTTGTGTTCTTTCATTTAGTGAGCTTGTAAAAGGTAATAAAATTAAAGTAAGAGTGCAAAGAGTTGACTGGTCGCCCAGAAAGCAATGTAAAATAGTATTATTAAGTGAACAAGGCTACAGTTATAAAGAAATTAGAAGAAAAATTGGTGGAAACTTAACCAAAGCATTTATAAGTTTTTGAACAAGTATAAGGAGATTCAGTCACTACAAAACCACACTGGTAAAGGCAGGAAAAGGTGCACAACAGCAAGTGATGATAGAAGAATTAAGAGACTGTGCCTATGTGACAGAAGAAAATCATCTGGGTGTATACAAGATGAAATGGCGCAATGCAATATGAAGTTGTGAGCAAGGACTGTTTGGTGCAGACTGCAGGAATTTGGCTTAAAATCTAGAATTCCACGAAAAAAGCCACTTTTATCTCTCAAACAAAGGTTGAAAAGCATTACATTTCTTGATTAAATTGTCTTTCCATTGATATATAATTTTATGGTACTACTCCAAAAAAAAAAGTGGTGTTATTAGCCATCAAACCTCAAAAATACACTTTTCCCAAAAGGTTTCCACAATTTTGGCCACTACTGTATACATCCTGAAACATACATTCTAAATCAAGTATGTGTATAGTCTGTACACCACTAGGAAAACTCAGAAAGGTGTTACAGTAACAATGTACAACAGCATTACTAATATGTGCATACCAAAACAGGACATATATAAAGAAATCAAAATTAGCACTATTAAAATTGTCTTTAAAACAAACAAAACAAAATTTGTTTTGTGCATAAACCAGGGGTGTTTTTCAGCAGGTTCTGACAGGTTCTGGAGAACCGGTATCAGAAATTTTGAGTAGTTTGGAGAGCCGGCAAATACCATCCCTGGCTGGCCCCAGAGTGGGGTGGGAACGGAGATTTTGCAGTATCCTTCCCCTGGAGTGGGGTGGGAATGGAGATTTTGCAGTAATCTTCCCCTGCCACACCCACCAAACCACGGCCACAGAACTGGTAGTAAAAAAATTTGAATTCTACCACTGGCATAAACAAACATGGTCCAAAGCCATGTCAAGCCAACACATACATACAAAATTACATTATAGGAAGGTCACGAATTGCTCTTTTTCTTAGATGTTCTTAGTATAGCTGAATATATGTGGAATGGATAAAGGGCATGGTAGCAAGGACAAATGAGCTCTTCCTTACAAATCACTGCAAGAAAATATAATGTGGTTCTTCCACTTTCAATGTTCTGCCTGAGAATTGAATTCACAAGTCATACCACTTATCTATTTAATGTCAAAGTCAAGATAAAATCTGTAGTTCTTCACAATGATAGACTTTCAAATGTTGTTTAATTTTCTGTACTGTATTGGGTTGTTAATCACAGTTTATACTTTTAGTCAATTGCCTTGGGTTCACCTGTGTATGTTGAAATTTCTCCAAACTCATTTAATTCTTCTGAAAGTTTCAAAAAAAGCAGTCCTATAAGCCTATTTCTGACAATTGTATTTTCTCTGAATAATAGAAAAGTTGCAATTCCTTTCCAAGCTTAAACATTATTTTGGTCTCAGTCCCACTGAACAGCTGTTTTCTTAATAATACCAACAAATGGGGATTAAAATGGGATTTAAATCCAATTTTATATTAGAATCAACCAGTCAGTCTTGATTAATATATTACGTTCCATTTATGGAGACCCACAAAGGGAGGTTTTTACTTTGGCATCAGTTATAGGATGTCTTTGCTCATGAGAAATTTTTACAAAAATAATTATCTCACAGTACTATACAGAGAATTCCTCCTGTACTTTTTTTTACCTTATTCAATTTCATAAAGATGATGATGATGATTAATCGCACAGTCAGCCAGATATTCAGAGTGGATTTGACATTTTTGTGTACCTATTGTGTCCTTACCAAGGACCTGGGATAGGCAAATCGGGATGTTTGACAGTGTTACAGATATCGTTATGGATGGAAGCTGTTCCAAGTAAAGCCACGTTCTGGATGAAGGGCATAGATTCATTGTCATTATTTTTCTGGTCTTCCTATCCATTGCTTTTACTTCTGCTTTTCTCCAGTCCACTATTCCTGCTATATATCAAATGACTGGAATTGCCCAGGTGTTGATTGCCTTGATGGTATTTCTTCCATTGAGTTTGGACTTTAAGATCTTCTTCACTCTCTTGATGCATTCATCTTTAATATTTTCTTGACTTCAGTGTGCTTGATGTTGTCAGCTTGAAGGATACCCAGGTATTTGTAATAATCATCTTCATTCAAACTCTTAATGTTATTTTTATGGGGCATCTTGATTCCTTCAATTTTCACTATTTTTCCTTGTTTGATAGTTAGTGTGGCATATTTGTCCAATCCAAACTCCATTGCAATATCTTGGCTATACGAACAGAATTGAGGAGAAATTCTATTTCATCCCAAGGAAGTGGGATATTTTGAAAGATATTTTTGATGTTTGATAGCCATGGCCTGAGTTATTCAGTATTGTTGACAGAGGAGATGACAAATAGTAGTGGTGATAGTGAATCTTCTTGAAATATTCTTCTCTTGATATTAATCTCTCCCAATCTCTCACCATTGACCTGCAACTGTGTCTTCCATTGTGCCATTGATCTTTGCACAAAGCTTCTGATGTTTCTACTGACTCCTGTTATTTCTAGGCACTTGATTATCTAGTCATGTGTCAGAGAGCTGAATGTCTTGTTGTAGTCCATCCATGCTACATTCAAGTTTGTCTTCCTTCTCTTGCAGTTTTCCAAAATCATTTTGTCAATTAGGAGTTGATCTTTTGTTCCTCTGCTATTGGGATAGTTTCCTTTCTGCTCGGATGGAAAGAGATTGTTTTCAACCAGATGCTGTTGGACTGCATCAGCTACCACACCAATTAACAATTTGAAAGCTGTTGGTAAGCAAGTAATTGGCCTATAGTTGCCTTGTGCTGCCCCTTTTCCTGGATCTTTCATTATCAGGTAGGTTTTGCTAGATGTTAGCCACTCTTCAATTTCACTTCCCTATAGTATGTTGTTAAATTTATCATTATTGTTATTGTTCATCGCACAGTCAGACAGATGTTCAGACTGGGTTTGGCATTTTGTCTATCAAGTCCTTACCAAGGATAGGCAGATCTGGATGTTTGATGGTGTTACAGATATCATCACAGGATGGAAGCTGTTCCAAGTAAAGCCATCTTCTGCAATTGACTGATGGCAAATTTATCAATGCTAATGGTGTTCAAGTGGTGCTCCAGTTGTTTTGGGATTGCACCCAAGGAGCCTATTACTATTGGTACTACTTTTACTTGCCTTTGCCATAGTTATATTTCTGTTTGTAGGTCTTTGTATTTTGTTATCTTCTCCAGTTCTTTTTCTTCTATTCTTCTGTCTCCAGGCACTGCCACATCCAATATGTATAGGTGGATGTACAGGTGGATGATGATGATGATGATTTATTTGCATGCAGTTGGTTGTATATTCAACAACTTTGGGTTGAATATGATTTTGAAATTCCTTTCAAAAAAGAAAAGAAATCTGGTGAAGTTCTCATAGATGAATTAAATGTTCTTGTAATGACTCAGAAATGAAGTGATCATCTCTAAGTGATTTTCACCCTCCCTGTTAATCCCAAGGAAAGACATGATAACTCCTCCATGAAGTTTTTTTTTCAGATATTCAGATTGGAATGTATGGAAGCCAAAACAGCATTTCAAGTGATGGAAATATACTGTGTTTCCCTGAAAATAAGACCCTGTCTTATATTTTTTTGAACCCTGAAATAAGTGCTTGGCCTTATTGCCATGTGCTCAAAAGCCCGATTGGGCTTATTATCAGGGGATGTCTTATTTTGGGGGAAACAGGGTATATATAGCATAGACATGACTATGTAGTATTCCTGCAATTCCTAGACATTTAGGGTAACCTGATGCAGCTTATTTTATAATTATTTAAACTACATTAATATAAATAAATAAATAAATAAAATACTTGAGAACTTTTCAGGTCTTGGAAATAAGGACAATTTTCTATATGGGGTTCTGCCAGCTATTATTTTTGTCTCTTTTTGTCTTTTTTTTTTTTAAGAAAAACCTTGAAAAAGGTATGTTTTCTTTCTAGATTAGGCATCTACTTGCTGAGATGAGTGGGTGTAACCTAATGCCCAGCTGAGACTGCCTGTGAAGATAAGTGAGCCAATTATATGCTCTAAAAAGATGAATGTTGACTGGAGAATAAAAACATGGTCAAATCAGGCATAGCATCTGAAAAACTGTTGCGAAATTCAAATTCCAACTTTCTTCCATACTTTGCTTTTTGGATTGCTGCTGACTTCTTCTCAAGGTAAGACTTCTTCAGTAAGTATTGAAGGCAACCAACCTAAATACCTTTGGTACATGCCACAGCTAGGGGAGAAGAAATCTCTCAGTCATTTCCAATATCATGAGCTCTGGAGGAGGAGGCTAAAAAAAGAACCTCTGAAGTAGAGTGACACAAAGCAACACACTCCCTTTACTCCACTTGTAAAAATGAGAGGTTGCTTTATGAAGCAGGTTAGTGGATGCTTTGTTTGATGCTTTTTAAAGTGAAGCACGTTTTAAAATTTTGCACTGTTCCTCTGGCTGCTTCTACCATTTTGAAAAAATCAATCATCCGGTGACTTACCTTGATATAATAGCATTAATAATAGCAGATACTAAGGAGCTTTCAATTATAACAATTTATTTTGAATTGATAAGATCACAAGTAGATTTAGTCTGTGGATATAGGCTATATAGCAGCAGGACAACGTCATAAGTTGAAACCTCAAGCAGAAAGAGCCATAGAAAATCCTAACTTTCATACTTAACATTTGGATGCCTTAAGGCATATTTGGTTTGTAATTTCATGGTGATTTTAAAGCACCAACAGTACATGTAAAGCAATTGAAAATGCTCTGTAACCTAGATTTTTTAAAAAACAAAAAATATTTCGTAGCATTTTTGAGGGTATGTGTGTGTAAATTGATAGGTATAAGAAGCTGTGTCTCCAAATAGGGGGGGGGAGGGGGGACTTAACATATTGTTATATTTCCTTAAACAATTGTCACAAATATATTGTAAGACATCTAATTTTATGGAACTACTTTTGAATAAAAATTGCTGCAACTTTGAGGAAATGGCAATGTTATTAATCTATAATCAGTCACTGACATATTCATTTGTTCTGGAGACCAGCTGTCGGTACAGTAATTTTAATGAAATTAAGAAATCATTGCTATAACCATATGCATGCTTTTAATTTGATGCAGTGTGTGATATATATCAAACTTATATTGTAGTGTTTCATAAACTGATAACAATCACCTCACCTTCACCCTTTCTTTAAAAAAGAAAGAAACTGAAATACAAATGGAACTCTTGTGTGCACTTTGGGAGCTTGGGTTTACACAGGAATTTTCTTTACTTTCCCATCCATGGACACAACTCTGTGAGTCAATACTTGAACATTGTCAACCCACCAAATATCTTTCCCCTTCTTCTCACCTTCCCACTTAGCAGCATGAGCCCATAAACTGGTCCCACCTTCCAGAGAAATGTCAACTAAGTGTGCTCTTGGAATATCACAGCTACATAACATCCAGCATATTAGCTCCTAAGCTTTCTTGTATTTATTTAAAAATCTTTACCATCTCTACACTTAGAACATTCTTGCTAACTTGCCCCTGAGGAGACCTAAATACCTCATTCAATCATATTTTCCATTTCCTCTCAGGCATGACTATGCCATCACACAGGAAGGAGGGAATGGATGTTAGGTTTTCACCATCAATTGCCTAGTTCTTTGTACTTCATTAGTGTCTCAGAAATAAAGTCATGTGGAGAAGGGTGCTGGGAATTCAGGAATCAGTAAAACAGTCTAACATCTTCTTCCCCATTTTCTAGGCACCTCCTGTTCTCAAAATGTGGTGATGCCACTTCCCCTCATACCACAGCTGATCCTTCTCACTGATTGGTTCTCCCACTTTGACATAGATGGAATGATTTTGTCCTCCTTTTTTCTAGTTCATCTGACTATATAAACAAGTTGTTGTTTGTAGTTAATTTTGATACGGTTTTGTGGTTTTCTTCTACAATATTCATCAATGTATTTGTGACTTTGGTAAAAATATGGCAAACTGATGACACACCCAGGGAATGATCCCGGAAAGATTTTTCCCTGGACTATAGCTTTTTCAATTACCAACAGAAGGAACCAGTGTTCCTTTAGTTTATATGACTCTCCTGGGTTAGAGAAAGTCCTAGAATTATCCCACAAGATCCTCCGATACAGCCTGTGTGCCAAAAGCTGGGGGTGGGGGGCTACAATCGGTTTATTGTTCAAGAAGCAGCCATTTTGGAATTTTGGAATTTATTTTTCAAATGGATAGTAAATTGTGCTTTTCATTCTTAATCATTTTAAGCACTATTAATATTTATTAAGCTAAAAGAGCCTCTCTTTAGCCACACCTTTATTCCTTTTTTGAAGATCTGTGCCATTTGGGGGATTTCTTCATAGTTAAACAATAACTTTAAAAAAAAAGTTGATTGAAAAATATAAGGGCAGAAAGTTGTGGTTCTAGTTTATTATTTTTAGTAATTCGTAGTTTGGTCTGTTTTGCTATGGGTGGCTGGAACTTTCCAATTTTTATTATTCCTGATTGACCGGCAATTCTTAAGTTACTTACAAAAAAGCTACTCTTTGACTAAAAGAGGAAGTTAAGAAGGTGGAGGAGCAAATTATTAGCGATGTATTTGAAAAAAACTTTAAATAAAATCCGTAGTTCAAAAATCAACTATGCTCCAAGGATGCAAAAAGAAACAACACCCCTACTCACTATTTCAGAGATACAAATATAAGTATAAAGTTACCAAACCACTAACACAATTTCACAAGTATCTGACAAAGCAGAGTAGTCAATTGCAATTTTGGAATATAAACCTGACACCATTTTTTATTATGATGGTTTAAATATAAGCGTCCTAACACAATTGAAAGAAGAGCCCCAAGAAAATCTGCAACTTTTAAAAGGACAAGTTTGGGACTTTTTCCTCATGGACATTAACAACATCCTTGAGAAAAAGAAAAGCTCATAACTACTTGACAAACATTCCAGAGAAGAAAAGTATTTTATTCCATGTACACAAGCTGGAAAGAGTGACTTAAACTTAATGTGTCAATTGGAATTAGGATGGATTTTTGAATTAGTCTGATATTTGTAATTGAAAGAAAGTCTTAATCTAAAGTTTGAAAATGTATTTTTCTTTTACATCATGGATGTCAAACTCGCTGCATGACATTCCAGTCACGTAATGTATTGAATGTTTTTTTTTCTTTACAGAGGTGGGGTAGGCATGGCTTGGCTTGACACATCTAGACTGCGGGCCACCAGTTTGACACCCCTGCTTTACATATAATGCTTAAATAATTCCTAAAATTTGTAAAATATTATTGAAAGTATATTTGAACGTATCTATGTTAAGAGAAGTTTTTAAAAAGATCTATTAGCTTAAAGAAAAGATTTAGAGCTTTAAAAAGGATGTATAAGAGAAGAAAAAAATATTCATCAGGGCAACTTAGAGGGTTCTAAATTTAATTAGTTAATTGGAATTAATTGGAATTTTATTGGTCTAAAAGTGAACTTTAAAGTATGTAAAGAGGAAGTTTATAAAAGACATATTAGAAAGTTTGGATTTTAGAAATGTTTTTAAAGAAAAGTTCAGTATTTTAAGATGGATGCAAAAAAAGTATTTTCCCTTTAAGTTTAAAGAATCTGAAAGAATACATTGAATTGTGTTAATATACATGGTGATAGTTTATAAAGTACAAATAGAAATGCATATTATTTTCACAGCAAGGAAGATAAAGCAGAATGGTTAAGTTGATTGTTTTATTCAAAGAGGAGAATATATTTACTTATGTTTTTTATTTGCATATCATTTCTGGATTTTGTGTTTGTGATAAAAAAATGAAACTTTGGTCTTGCCAATTAGATAGATTTGTTGTTATAGAAATGGCTAGTTATACACTAATGCGTAAAAATAAAAAGTTGAGACTGTAATGTTATCTTGTACTGTGCTAAAAAGAGTTGGAAGTCAACATTTTTTTCTTTCTTCGTTGATACCTCATATTTTCTTTCCCCCTCTTTTTTCTTCCCTTAATTTCCTATTTTTATTTTTATTTGCATTTTACATATTGATAAAACAATAAAAGTCATGAGACAGAACATTCATCAATGTATTTGCAAAATATGAAAAGATATGAAAGGATAAAGGAAGTAAAACAGAATGAGAAGCTTGAGAAGGGTTTCTTTAGACTGAAGCAAAACCAAGGATCATCTTAGTCACATTCCTGGTATCCAGTAGACTGAACAAATTATTAAAAAAATAGTTTGACAGTAAGGTTTGGTGGGGAAATTTGACAAAATTTCCCCCTTGATCAACAGTGTGTACTTAAATAACCTAGGGAAAAAGAAACAATAAAAGCCTTTTTAATAGTGATGCCTAAGAAATAAAAGTGAAAACAGGGCTTTGTAAATGTGATGGGCAATGATTTTGACATGTTAGTGTTTCTGTCTGAAAATAACCTGGCATATTTTTGCAAGAAGAACAAGCAGCAAAATTCTTGAATAAAAAGGAAGTGGATTGGAGAATTATGGACAATATTTCTGGGAAGATATTTTAAAAAATCCTTGCATTCCCTTTTCACAAGAAATATGAAGATCTTGGGTCAGTGTTTACATTAAAAGGTGATGGTTATACACAGGCCAAATTGTGAAGGATATATTTGTTTTGCACTACTCTTTTTCTTGCATGTGTGCTAAATAAAAAAAATAATGCAGAATATACGTAACTAAGCTGATGTAAGCAATTCTACGAGACGTTACTTTACAGTATTGGCAATTCAAAATAAGCAATAAGTGTCTTTATATTGTACTGAGAAGCCATGAAGATACTGTAATAATGGGCTTCATAATGCAAGTTACAATAATTTTGCTCTGAAATTGATTTTTTTAGCAGATATTATGTTCACTGCACTATGTCATGATGAGTTCCTTCATTCTAATGGTCACATTATTTTTTCTTTTTTGATATTCTTTTTTTTAAATATCACACTTTGATATTCGGAAGTCTGATATTCAGAACATATCCATGTTGTTCCTAGATAATATTTTCATAATGGATTTCATCATTTAAATCAATTGTTTTACTTCAGGTAATGAGTACCGAACTCATTTAAAGACACCATTATCAGAGAAGGTTTTAAGTCTGTTTGTTATGGACAGATCACTTCCTGCTGAGATTGTTATAAATATTTATTTGGAAGATGGGCTAGGGAACCTATTCCAGCTATTTTTAAAAAATTATATACTAAAACTACTTCTATTGGATTCAGCTTAAACAATTGCTGTATATGATGCCTTCTTAGACAATGTGCTTAAACACATGTTTACTGTTCAGATCTAAATTCTCTTGAATAACATATGTTTAGATCTGTTTCAGTTATGGCCTCAGACTGATTCAAGCATTACCACTGCCTGGGTTATGTGCCAGACTTATTTTTCTAGGAGAGATCTGGTAGAGTGCAAATGTGTTAATTTTCCTGGCCTTTCAGTGTCACCATGACATCCTTCTGGAAAGGTTATAAGTTGGTGGAAGAAATTTAAAGTGCTCATATTTCTCTCCAAAAATATAAGAGATTTCTACTCAACCCCAAAAAATATATTTATTTTATTTTATTTCAAATTTATATACCGCCCTTCTCCCTGAGGACTCAGGGCGGTGTACAGCCAGATAAAAACATATAATACAAACATTAAAAACAATTAAAAGAAATATCTCTGTTTGGCCCCAAATTTAAAAAGACAAAACCAATTAAAATTATTAAAAGAATTTGTTAAGCCAGCCAGGCTTGCTGAAATAAGAAAGTTTTAAGGGCGCGGCGGAAGGCACTGAGGTCTTGGATTCTCCTTATCTCTGGGGGCAGCTGATTCCAGAGGGTAGGTGCCCCCACAGAGAAGGCCCTCCCCCTGGGGGTCACCAGCCTACATTGTTTGGCTGATGGCACCCCAAAGAGGCCCTCTCTGTGGGAGCGTACGGGTCGATGGGAGGTCATCGGTGGCAGCAGGCGGTCTCAAAGGTAACTAGGTCCTATGCCATGGAGCGCTTTAAAGGTGGTAACCAACACCTTGAAGCGCACCCGGAAGACCACTGAGAGCCAGTGCAGCTCACACAGGAGCGGTGTTATGTGGGAGCGCCATGCAGCTCCTGTAACTACCCGTGCGGCCACATTCTGGACCAGTTGGAGCCTCTGGGTGCTCTTCAAGGGGAGCCCCATGTAGAGAGCATTACAGTAGTAACAAAATATACTTTGCAGAGCCATTGAATCTATAGTGCTGTTGAACAACATCATGTGGATACCTAAAGTGATTATGCTGATGACAATTATCTTTATATTTTATTTTTATATTCTGATTCTGGAATTTCAGAATGAGTCTTTGGATATAGAAAAAAATTGGATAAAGGCAAAAAAAAACATGAAACATAACCTAGACAAGGTAAAAGTTCTTTTAATAGACAGTATTTTCAGGTAACTGTTTCATCCTATTCCAGTTGGGATTTATTATGGTTGCCACAGCATAATCTCTGACAGGATTGTGGATACTATTGTATACATTATTAGATGGGGATATGCATTCAATATTTTAAATGAAATTATAATTATTATAAACTCAGTGAGTGTCTGCATGAATGAGGAGATGGCTTGTAACACGAACCATTTATTGACAACAAAAGCAACTCCTGAACAGAAAATCTGCATTAAAAAGAGTTGACAGCTCTTATATACTGAGCTGTCATAAACAACAACCAATAGGAAGCCTTAATTTTCCCACCTGAAGGGATGCAGCAATAAACCAATCAGATCGTGTTTCATCAGCACGCTCTACGCTCTTTCAACAGCTCCGTGGACACAACAATAATTAATAACCAATCAATATAATTGATATAATTGCTAGGTGTTGTTACAATTAGCAAGTTATAGGATAATAAATAATTATTTAGCCATTCACAGTTTATGGTGAATGTAATATATACATTAAGTACAGAATAAGTTGGTAGGATGATTCTTGTCGAGCATATAGGACAAGCAGTCTAAAAATCTTAACAGATTAATATGAAAATTTAAAACAAAGAGCAAGTCAAATGAAAGAAGGGATTTTAATGAAGAAAGGGGAAGGGATAATGCTGAAGCTGAGTTTGTAGGGGGGGGAATTAAAGGCCATACAGAACAGAAATGCTGCATTTCTGGATTGATTAGACAAGGAAGCTATTTTTCCTTGGCTGTTGGATTTTAATGTTGGAAGCTGGTTTCTTTTGGTAAATGAACAACAAAAAGAACAAATGAATAGAAAGGAAGAAAAAGGATGGGCTTGCTCTGGGTCCTGTTGGCCAAGGAATACTGGTTGGCAGGGCACAGGAGACATGGCCTTTCTGCCATAGCACTTGTCCAGGAATTATTCTCCTTTTGGAGATTAGGTTGGCCTCAATCCTATTGATCTTTTGTAAAGCACTAAAGACCTGGTTCGGGGCCCTGGCCTTAAGCCCTGAGTGTGTGAAGGATCTGTCTTCTAGCTTCACCAGCAACTGTTGATTGTGATAGCTTCCTCAATTGTATTTTCATATGTATATTTCTGATGGAAATTGCTTTTTAAGGCTTCCGGTCTGGCTTCCATCGCCACCAGGTGGTCCTCTGAGACCACCAGCCCCGTTGTCTGTAAAGAGCCGCCTTTACATCTGAAAGGCGGCTCGGAAAACTCCATTTCCTGAAGGAAATGTGAGACAGAGCAGGCGAGGGCAGGTAAAGCCCTCTGCGAAGTCCCCAGAGTTTTTTTTTTACTCTTGGGGACAAGCAGGTTGTGGCTCCCTATTTCCGCTCGCCGCTGCTCCGGGCTTCGGGAGAACTCTGCCTTTTTGCAGAGCCAGGCGCTGGAACCGGACCAATCAACGAAACTAACAGATGGATTAATTAAAAAGGACGAGATTTGGACTTGGGACCCTAAATTGCAAGTATTTTTAATGATTTTACAAGTGTTTCAGAGTGAAGGAAAAAAAAGTTTAAAATGGTGATTGCTGAGGCTTGAGAAGAAGAAGAAAGCCGAAAGTGAAAGTCCTTCCGTAACAAGCTACAAAGTAGCAGAATAAACAGTGCTGGCTAGAATCTGGAAGAAAAATATCTATTTTAAGTTTCTTTTTTCTTGGAAATTTGTATTTGATCTTGTTTGGGGAAAAGTTTTCTTTCTTTAAAAAGAGTTTGTGTGGCAGGATGGCATTAAAACTAATAAAGCCTGACAAACAAGCACTGGGTGGGGGGGTGTTCCCCCATTTACAATGTGAACAAGTTCTGAGCTTACAGACTCAGCAGAATGGATTTAATTTAAAAGAATTTGTCCAGGAGGAAATGGCAAGATATCACGAGACTGTGAACCAGAAATTTGAAAAATTTAGGCAAGAAATTAAAGAAATGATACAACTAAAGTATGATAATTTGCAACGAAAGATTGTAACAGTGACTAAAGCTTTTTCAGAAATTGTTATAAAGATGGATACAGATATCAAGTTATTAGAGTCCAAAATGGAGGAAGTTGATGATAAGATTAATAATTTGGACAATAAAATACAAATAATTGAAAATGATTTGACAAATATTCAAGACAATAGTTTAGAAGTAAAGCCTAAAAAGGAAGCTGCTCACGAGACTTACAATGCAGAAGATATAAAGCAAGGGATTGTAAAAGAAATTACCATGATGAAATACAGGCTCACGGAATTTGCAGTTAGAATGAGAGGGTTACAGGAAAATAATAGAGATGATTTAAGAAAAATATCTGCTCAAGTTCTGGCTGGGATTTTAAAGGTTCATCCTGAGGAGGTATCTTGTAAGATTGACAAGGCTTATAGAGTAAATTCTTGGATTGCAAAGCAAAGGCAATTGCCTAGAGATGTGGTGATTTACTTCACAGATAAAGAAATAAGAAATGATATTGTGCAAAAATCTTTCAATTCTACTCTACAATTGTATGGAAGAAAGATCTGGATATATAAAGAGTTGCCGCCTAAGATTCTAAAAGATAGAAAGAAATTTGGATTTTTGGTGACTGAGCTTAAGAAACAAAATATCTCATTCAGGTGGGACATTCCAGTTGGTATAATATTGAGATATCAAGGAGAAAGATATCAGCTAAATACTGTTGAAAAAGCGCAAGAATTTTACTACAAGGTTCTCCAAAAGCAAAATCAACAAGAGATAGAAATTCAAGATAAGCAAAAGGAGGTGGAAGTACAACAAGTTACAGAGGTCCCCCTAGATGAGCCGCTTCTGGATTTTCCTTCAGAGGTCTCAGCTGGACTATTTATAAATACAAGAGAGGCGGCTCTGGATTCTAAAGTGAGGACTTATCAAGTTACAGACCAGCATGGAAATCAATCAGTTGATATAAAACTTATAGAACCAGAATGGAGATTTAAGCCACAAAAGCAAAACCAACAAGATCAAGTTACAGATCAGCATGAAAACCAAACAGTTGATATACAATTTATAGAAAGGAAATCAGGATGGAGATCTAACCCACAAAAAGTCAAGAAAGGAAGAAGCAGGTCACACAAAAACAAAAACTTTTAAACCAAACAACAGTGTAATGTCAGTTACTTAAGAGATGATTGAATACATGAAAAGATAGTTGAGGTGAAGTATTGGTTTATATTATCCTGAGGAGAGTGACAGACTTCTGCAGTGCTGTACTTTTGGGATGTGAAAAGGGCCTTAAACTGAAATGATTGGAACTATCTTTTTTTGGGGGGGGGGACTCTTTGATAAATATACTACGTTTATGCTGAGCTACAAGGCGAGAGAGTTATGGAATTGGGGCATGCAGATGATCTGGCTGTTACCCTATTACGGTGGTTGGAATTAATAATTTGGATAAAAGACACCTCTACTGACACTATATGGAATACAAATATAAAGTCACTCGGGTGGTTGTTGGTTTTTTTGTTTTTTTGTTTTTTTTTTTTGAAGATATTTGCTATTGATGGGGGCAGATGGTAATTGAAGATACTGAACATACTGTTGGAATTAGGATGTGATGTTACCCTAACATGGGTGATGGAGTTTACAATCCAGCTGAAAGACATTACAGAAGATATCATATGGATTACAAAAGGGGGGAAAATTTGTATTTGAAAAACTTTTTCAATTAAAAAAAAAAAGAAAGAAATTGCTTTTTATTTTAAGACTGTTTGCTGCCCAGAGTTGTTGAAATGGGTAGCCATACAAATTGAATAAGTAAACAGATTACTAAGAGGGAAAGAATAAGAGAGAATTTATTCTTCTTTGAAATGTTGAATGTTTGAGGGTTATTTTCATACTATTCCTTGGGGAATGTAGCAGGAGTTTGGCAAATTATTAATGACTTCCCAATCAGAAAAAAAAGAAAAGGATCTATTTCATTTTATGTTTTCCTTTCCATATTAAACACACTCTTCAGGGATAGATAGGACTTGACCAGTGAATACTGTAAATGGACTCTTATAAACCCTTTGAAATTGAGCCATAGCATATAATTACCTTTGAAAACTGGAATTATAATTTATTCATTGTTTTAAGATTACACTATTTCTGAAGCATGAAAGTTGTGTCTGTATATACAAGAATACAGTACACTATTCTTCCCTTTTTGCTTACATACTTAAGAAGTCTCAAACTAATATAAAGACTATGTAATGGTTATTTCCTGCCCTTAAGCAAAATCTATAATTTTACAAATATGTATCTAATAGATATAATCCATCAGTCTTGTCTCAGTTTCATCACTGGAAGTTTTCTCTCTGGTCTTTGCCACTGTAAAAGAAGGCCATTCTTTTCAGCTGCAATCCAAGTCTGCCAAAATGAATGAGAACTATCCTGCCTCTATTGTTCGAACAGGCACAAAATAATATTTTCAAAATGGTTGCAGTTCTCCTACCTCCCATAATCACTCAGATTACCACAATGAAGTTAGTAAACAGACTCCAACCAACAAATATTTCCCACCAAAATGAATTATTTAAGTTTTGGCTGATCATGAATTATGATGATTGTAATCTTAATTAAATTAAAGCAATTACATTAGCAAAACTAATAGTTCTTGCTGTGGATGAATGAGAAGATGGATAATAGCAGCAAAACAATGCATCTGAGTCATCAGCTGTGGTTATTTAGATAAGATATAATACAATAATCACTGTATTAAAGTTGTAACAATCATAACTGAGACAAAGGGTAGAAACATCAGAAAAGAAGAGCAACTGAGAGATGTACACAAAATGCAACTTACTCATAAGAACAACAATTGATGAAGTCAAGAGCAAGTTAGATAGCATAGTAGAGCCAACAACTGGTTTGCTTAAATCTTTTTTTTTTTCTAGAACAAAGATTTGATGGAGGTTGATAGGATTTTCTAGGCTGCTTCTTTTGGTACGTCAAAAAGATTTTCATCAGACTACCATTACTTTACTAACAATTGGTAATTGGATACACATACACACACACACGTGTGTGTGTGTGTGTGTGTGTGTGTGTGTTCTGCAAGTACATAAGTTCACTTTTTGATTGCTGCTTCCTTACAAAAATATTTTTTGTCTTTGTAGTATTTATCAGTATATTTGAGACTAACCCAAGTTGGGGTACAATTTGGGGATGGGGGAGACAAATTGGGTAACTGGCTAAACTTCAGTGGTGGTTTGCTACTGGTTCACCCTGGTTCAGATGAACTGGTAGCAGCAGTGGTAGGAGGCTCAGTATGTCCACCCGGATATCATCAAATATGATCTGTGCATGCCCGAGCGAACCGGTAGCAAAAGTAAGTGAAACCCATCCCTTAAACTTAGTTTAAAGGATAAATTCAGGGACATGATCTGATATTAATCTAGTTACAACAAAGGAGTGGGACTATCCCTATCCCAAACATGGTGGAGTGAGCTCCACTGTGAAAGAAGTGAAACTTTCTATCTGGTAGAAATGGCAGAGCTTGTAAACTGGCTTCCAAATATACTATCCTGCTATAAAATCAGCAACAGAAAGAAATGTGACCCTGCTGACTTTTGCTCTGATATCTGTGCTCACCATTATGCAGGGCATAATGGTGGGGAATCCAAAGTCCACCAAATAAAGCCCTTGATCAAATTTGTTATTTAGGGGTGCTTCTGGAGCTTTCTTTGACATAAAAGCACAAGTGGCCTTTGTGGCACTGTGAAGGTCTCAGACTCTGATTCTGAAGAAGCTGCTCCAGTTGAACCAGTGGAATGTCAGCCTCAGTAGTTACTAAGCTAGGAATTACCTGAGGCTGGTTAAACACAGGTACCATCAGCCAGGTCTGGAACAGATAGGTAATGAGTTATTGGCCTCTAAGCCAGTGGTGGAATTCAATTTTTTTTACTACCGGCTTGGTGGGCATGGTGGGTGTGGCTTGGTGGGAGTGGCAGGGGAAGGATACTGCAAAATCTCCATTCCACCCCACTCCAGGGGAAGGATGCTGCAAAATCTCCAGTCCCACCCCACTCCAGGGGAAGGATGCTGCAAAATCTCCATTCCCTCCCCACTCCAGGGGAAGGATATTGCAAAATCTCCATTCCCACCCCACTCTGGGGCCAGCCAGAGGTGGTATTTGCCAGTTTTCTGAACTATTCAAAATTTTCGCTACTGGTTCTCTAGAACCTGTTAGAACCTGTTGAATAGCACCCCTGCTCCAAGCCCTAGGACCAGGTGAGTGAAGCAGAGAGCAGAGCAAAGAGGCTCAAAAAGGTTCCTTACTCAGCAAAATAATAACTATCTTAAATGAAGATAACTGCCTGCAACCTGCTTTAAGAGGCAATCCTAACCTATGTTTCTCTGTTGGAGATAACTATTTGATCTTCTAACCTGTTCGTTGTTCCTGTGAATTCTGCTTGTGAAATTCTGACCTCCAGCTTGGCTGACAAATCTTACTTGTTACTGTCAACTTCAGACTGGATTTTGACTTCTCTTCTATGTGTTCCTGATGAAAGTGAAATTACCCAGGTAAACTTTCTTTCTCAGGGACTCTTGTTTTGAGTTATGTTCCTTTTCTTATCTGCCGGATATCTACTTAGCCTTGAGTAAATTGTATTCTCACCTAGAAAATGTGTATGTGTGAATTTGAAACTTGAAAAAGGACAGATAGCTTAATTATTGTAATATACTCTTGGCAACTTCTCATTCAGCTCACAATAAATTATATACAGAGCTGGTTTGGAAATGATTCAGAAATTTCAGTAAGAACAATAATATTGCAGCCACTATATTAAGTGGAATTGGGCAATATGAAGATATCAAACCAGGGTTTTTGTTTGTTTTTAGTAAAAAATGATTTTTTATTTATTTCTGGTCTCAGTTCTGGGCACTGATATTAACTTGAACAGTATCTTCTACCTATTTCTAACTGGATATTATCTTTAAGATTATTTGAGCAGAACTTGCTTCAGATGCTTAAAGCAGAATTCAGTGAATTATGTTTCTTTATAGAAGTATTTAAGCTGTTCATTTTATCACTGTACCTCAAAAAGTGATTATATAAGTAGGATTTAGGATTTTTAGCCCTCTACATTTTCAATATTCTGTGGTACTTCAGCTTTAGGACCTTGTGTAGAAAATATTATTTTACCTTCAAAATACTTTAAGTTTGCAAGAATTTTTTTAAAAAAGCATGCTTGGTGGATTTATTCCCTAATGCTTCTTTGGCTCAATCTCTCCTTAATCCTCTCTTGAATGAGTCACATGAGGAATTCCATCCAGATATGATGCAGTAAATGGACTGACACAATATTGCCTAGCCAAGCTTGCTTGTTTGCATGACCGTTACTGAGGTTAATTGAGTGAATATAATTAATGCTATGAAATTGTTGGGAAATAGTCCAAAGGGACCATTTGGGGGAGTGGGGGATAGCAGTACCTGTCAAAAGGAGAGTAAGTTTAATGTAGTGTTAAGACATCAGAATAGAAACCAGGAGACTGTCGTTCTAGTGATGACAACCATCCTAACTGGGTGACCTTGGACCAGTCATTGTTTCTCAGCTCTCAGTTGCAGGCAAGGGCAAACCACTTCTGAAAAATCTTGCCCAAAAAACAAACAATCAAAAAACAAAAAAAAACTTACAAGGATTTCTTCAAATAGTCACCAGGAGACAGTACCTGGTCTTAAAGGAACAACAAAAATCATATCATATCTGGCGGCCCCCAGGGGGAGAGCCTTCTCTGTGGGGGCACCTACTATCTGGAATGAACTCCCCCCAGAGATACAGAGGATCCTGGATCTGCATACCTTCCATCGCGCGCTCAAGACTTTCTTATTTCATCAAGCTGGCCTGACCTAAGTCTTTCCCCTTTTTAAATGGAAATTTTAAATTTGGTTTTAAATTATTGGGGTTTTAAATTGGTTCAGCCAAATTATTTAATTCATTTTATTTTATTTTAAATTTTGTATTTATATGTTTTATTCTATGGCTGTTTACCGCCTTGAGTCCTTCGGGAGTAGGGCATTATATAAATTCAATCAAATAAATAAATAAATAAATAATATCACACTTCTGATGACCACATTTAAAAAGACACAATAGATTCAGTAGTATTTTCAGCTGATGTTAAAAGAACCAGCATGGGTTAAATTGCAGCCACTAGACTTGTTCCATGGTCATTGTCAACCTTGATACATGGTGATTACAAGGGCAAGTTCGGAATTTTTCCTGGAAACATTTTTGAAAATGACTTGCCCATATGAAGTTTTTAGGGGCTCAGAGAGAGTAATCGCCCCCATGTCACTCAGCTAGTTTCTCTCGCTTGTGAGCTGAACATTACCCAATTTTAGTCAACTAAGTAAATTTGTTAAGTTTTGTTACCCCTTTACCTGAAAGAAAGTCAAATGACTGGCATTGACTTGAAAATGAAGTACATGAAATAGGATAAGTGTTGCTACAAATGTACAACGGAGGCTACAAATGTTATATTTCAATCAATCAATCAGAATAGAGCTGGAAGGGACTTTGGGGGTTTCTAGTCGAACTCCCTGTTCAAGCAGGAGAACCTATAGCTTTTCAGACAGGCGACTGTCCAGTTTTTTTCTTAAAAACATCCAGTGATGAAGCTACCACAACTTTTGAAGGCAAGCTGTTCCATCAGTTAATTGTCCTCATTGTTCAGAAGTTTCTCCTCAATTCCAGCAGCCTTCTGCTGCTTTGGAAAATAAGTTGTCCTCCTCTTTTTTGTGGCAGCCTCTCAAATAGTGGAATATTGCTATCATGTAATCTCTAGTCTTTCTTTTCTTTAGACTGAGCTTGTTTTCTGGTATGTTGGCTATTCCTGCCAGCTTAGTGTTATCTGCAAATTTGATGAGTTTCCCTTCTATTCTCTCATCTAAGTCATTTGTGAAGATATTGAAGAGTACTGGGCCTAAGATGGAACCTTGTGTAAGTACCAGCTAAGTACCAGCTTACTTTCCTCCATATAGATATACAGTAGTAGCCAAAATTGTGGAAACCTTTTGGGAAAAGTGTATTTTTTGAGGTTTGATGGCTAATAACACCACTTTTTTGGGGAGAATAGTACCATAAAATTATATATCAATATAAATAATTGATAGATAATTTAATTGAAAGATAATTTAATCAAGAATGTAATGCAACAAAGTTTGTTCAATTATCTGTACTCTATGAAAAGTTATAGCCAAATAACCAGAAAAAGGAAGCGCCCTTACTTAGGTTGATATCAGGTAGCTTTCCTTCATCTGTTTAATATTTAAAAATAGTCCTTATAGTAAATTATATATAATACTAGCTGGACACCTGTGCTTCGCTATAAAACTATGTGCTCAGGCTTGATAAATTGACACTTGCAGCCTGAAACTTAATGTAGAATGTGTAACTCCATAGCATCAGAGTGTGTTAATATAATGCAATTGGCAGTTGGAACAGAGAGGAGGAAGTAGAATGTCCCAGCCCGCAGCATCCATTTGTATTCATCTGGCTAGCATCCTGTCAGTGTGTGAGAGAGTTGAGGGGTGTTTGGAAACTCAAACAATATTTGCTGTGTGAGCAAGAAGGAGACAGGAAGGAGGCTGGGCGTGGCTTAGCTCAACTGTTCTGTAGTAAAGCTGCTTGCTGCTGTGAAAGTAAAACTGAAAGTGAAACTCTTCTGTTTGTGTTTTGGAACAGATTTCTTTTCAGGTGGGGAGGGGGAGTAGAACACCTTAGCATCAGAGTGTGTTAATAATAATACAGGAAATATTAATGCTCTCATTTAGAAAAATCCTTTCTTAGTCAGCACCTAGAAGCCAAGAGGAACATACGTGGCAAATTTCAAGTTTGTAGGGTTTAAGCTTTGTAAAGTTTAAGAGAGATTGGAGATTTCGTGATTAATGTGTGAGTGGTTTTTGCTTATAGAGATAACCATGGTGCCAAAGATCAAATCTTTAGCAAAGCATTACATTTTGGGGTGGGGGGGGAGGGCAAAGGATATTCTGAATATAGAATCCCAAGTGTTATAGAATTATATTTAAACAATGAGCCTGAAACTAAATTTAAATAACAAATTGAATGTTCTAATGCCTAGAAATGACCCACAGATAAAATGAATTTTGTAATTCATAACTCCCTTTTACATTGAAAAAAAATGTAATCAATAAAGCAACCTCAAAAAAAAAATTTTTAAACATCAAGTGTGATTAAAAATATGTTTAGAAAGACCCCATGAATAAATTGGGTGTTCTCTTTGTTTGCAGTTTTTCTTGCTTGTTTGTTTTTAATTAACTGAAAAGTGATTATGGAGAATTGGAATTATGTAATCATATACTTCCTTTTTGTTTTGTATGTCTTTCATTTAGGCCCTTGACGTTAGAGTTTACATCTTGAACAGAGACAGTAAATTCAAGGCTCTATGCTGCTCTACTTCTTTATCTCTTTCCACAGTAAAATATACAGGAACTGCTTGTTAAAATAACACAGATATTGGCACGTTTTTCAAGAAATGTGCCAACAATATTTTTCATACTATAAAGAATTCCTGTGTCTTTGTGGTTATCTTGTCTTCTTATCAATTATAAAGCAATTATTTCTACAAAAACATATACTTCCTACTTAAGCATAGAATAGTGTCCAATTTGAGCACCAGAATGACTGCATTCTATGTCACGTTTATGAACCAGGTTGTTGCAGTAAGTCACCTGTTATTAGAACAGTAATAAGGGAGTTCTTTATCATGTCACCTGCCTATGGAAAAAATAACTCCCAGAGATCTGCAGAGCTTTGAGAGTGGTAAAGAATTTGGATGGCAGCATTTGTTCCATTAATGGATGGTCTTATTATTGTTGGCAGTGTTTTCTGTTTAATAAATATAAATATTTAATGTTATTTTAATTACATAAAGTCATCTGGAATAGGGTGGTTTACAAATTTACTAAATACCCCCTTTAATGACAGGCAAAATAAAATTTAGCTAAGTTAAAAACAGGATGGAACAGTCATGAACACATTGAAAATGGCAATGTTTTCAGGATGGTAGACCTACTTGTTTGAGATTGACTCATTGTATCATTCTACTTTATCCTTACTTTTCTGAAACACCGTTAGAAGAGTAAAAAAACTGGAAACTTGCCAGATGAGGACTGAAAACAGGGTATTTTTTTTAATGGAATACAAAGCATTCTGAAGAGACATGAAAAGTATCTTAGAGAAGAAAGGGCATTTCTTTTCATGTGAATCAACACATAAGATCTAAGCATTTGATGTCACAAAGGGGAAACAGTAGGCGTTTAATTGGAATCAGTCCTGAGGTTAGCTATTCAGATAGCTAAATCTCATGAGGCAATTTCATAGATAGGACAGTTTGGGTTATGGTGTTAGATTCTGCTATTACTAGATCCACGTGCATTAAAGTAAAATACTAATGCTCCTGGGGTTTCATAATAAGCTTTAAAACAAAACAAAACCCACAAACAAATTATAGACTTTTAATTTTTTAAAAAAATATTATTTTCATAAAATGAGGTTAAACAAAAAATCAAAAGTTTTAAGGGGTAGTTTCCTTAGGCTATGTTTTTATTTTATTTGGTCACATAATATACGGTCTTTATTCAAAAGCAAAAGAAAGAATAAACCAGAAAAAGTATATACAAATACAGATTATATTCCTATACAATCTCACGTGCTTTCCTTTGTCATAGACAATCTAAAGTTGTTAATTCAGAACTATTCCAGCTGGCTTTAATTTATCTATCTGCAAGAAGGTGCTCCCATACCCACCCACCTCAGCTCCTCACTCAAAGATTGAATAAATGCTCATTTTTGCACTTTTGCAACTGTCATGACTCACATTCAGGAATCAGATTTTGAATATGAATTTGAGGAAGCTACTCCAGTGAACCTGTGACATTCAGCCATAAGAGACACCAAGCCAAGAACCATATTAGGGTGATCAAACATAGGCAGCACCTTCACATCTGGAACAACCAGATGAGGATGATGTAAAGTCTCCCAGCCACTGCAGCTAAATAGAGATGAGAGCAGACACATTCTATGAGCCTACTTACAAAGCAAAGGAGTAAATCTCTCAGTTAGTGCTAGCAGCTGCAGCCTGATTTAAGAAGCAGCTCTGAACCATGTTCCCTTTATTAAAAACAATATCTGATTTCTGACTGTTGCATGATGTTCAAGTTGCATGATGTTCCTGAAAGAAACTTAAAATCTCTGGATTGACTGACACCTCTGATCTGACTCTTGGAAACCTGGTGAATTGGGACTGTTTTTCTGCATCTACCTATTCAGGCAAACTTTGTTTACATTTTTGGTTTGTTGTTATCTTTTCAAATTTAAAGTATAATTGCTAATCTCATTACTAACCTTGTTTGTGTGATTGAAACCTGAAGTAGGCAGTTAACCATATATAAGACTATAGCCTTATTCCCAGCTGGGATATTTTACATACAAGACTATATGTGGGCAATAGAACTAATGTTGATAAATTGTACCAAATAGGTTCCCTGTGTCGTGAGCCATGGTTCAGTTTTGGTTGTCTATACACCCCTTAAGGATGTATTTCATGACTGCCCTCATCTCATCTACTACGTGGGCTATATCCAGAATATCAACATGATACAATAACTACCTATGCCTGGGATCTTCAGTCCCTCAATCTTTCTTCACCCTACCAATATCTGGCAATGGAAAGGATTAAGTGCCTCCACTGGATGAAATGTTTGAGATAATGGAATTGTAAATTGAGGTTGAAAACTCACAATAATCCAGTACTTTATCCCTTCATTGTTTATAGAATGAGTTTGCATCTGTTTGCTGAAATTGATTTGTGACATCTCATAGCCAGGAAACTAGCCAGATGTGGTGATGGAATTTGGCAACTCTCAATATAAAGGCTCAAGGTAAGATTTTGGATGACACTGATCTCAGATGTGCTAATCCAACCTTACTAAGTCAATGTTTTAAAAAGTCTGTACATTTCTTGTCTTTCAGATTCCTCCATCTATGCACCCAGCATGATTCCATTGTTACAATTTCTTTCCCTCATAGTTGCTTAAATTCATTTGCATGAATTTAAATTAATTGCATGCACTATATATGACAAATTGCTGAGCATATTGCTGAGCACATTGTAAGCCGCCCTGAGTCTTCGGAGAAGGGCGGCATATAAATCAAATTTAAAAAAAAAATGTGTCTATGACTACGAACAGAATGAGGAATTTAGCAATTGGCTATGCTAAAAAGGCCAACCACAAAAAATATATTTAACATAGGAATAAATAACAAACATAAAACACACATATTTTTAAAGATGAACATCTGTTAGTATTACAAAAGCAGGATTTTTATCTAAAGATTCTTATCTAAAGCTGAAAATTGATGTGCAGATTTGGTTTTTAATATTTGGGAGAAAAAGTTCATAATACACAAATGGGGAAAAATGATACTAATACTGTTGTATATTCCACACAAAAAAGTTTCTTTACGAAAATTTAGTCCCATGCTTTGTTTTTAAGGAGCAGCAAATTCAGAGATATTATAAAATAAGTAACAGTTTTGAACTATGAATGATTCCTAGCAATCCTGAAAATGCATGATGCCTCATTTTTTATTGCCACCATATGTACATATCTGAATAGAAAGAGCAAAGAATAAAGACTGCTTGTTGAAGGTATACAGATTTGACCTCTTTCTTCCCCTTCTCAGTAACTATAAAGTATTACAACTGATACTTTGGGTAGGATACTATTATGCACTGTAGTCTCAGAAATACATTCTTCTATTCCCTTTTGCCATTATAAAGCTGCCTGGTTTTTGCCTGGAATGAGCCAAGTATAACTCTATTTCTCAGAGTTTTGTTGGCCTTTTGAAAACCCTGCATAGCTATTACCAAGTGGAAATACTATTTTAACATGACTCAGCTTTTAAACATGCAGATAACCCCAAGGCACTATGGAAAATAGAAAGAGGCGATCATATAAGGCAAGGCATTTGCACACTGAAAATATATTGTGTTTCCACTTCACTGAAGCATGGAGACACTCAGTTATGGATACAGTTATTTTGTCCTCTTTTTCATGTTGTTGTTGCCTGTTGTCATCCTCATGAAGACACTCATACTGATGAAACCACTGTAATGAAAAAATTATTACCCAATTAGTAAAATAGATGTGATACTAGTTCGCCTCCATGTGGTGCATCCTGGATAGCACGGTAGGTAGTGTGAACCAAATGACTTGCAACAATTGGCAGCCAGACTACATTGAAGAATTGGCAGTTAATGACAATTGTTAACCAGACACCTGTGTAGAACTCCTGGCTCTCTAAATACATGGCAATGGATATCAGGTGCTGAGCCTACCAGGACATATTGAAGCCGGTTTCCAATGAGGCTTAAAAACCACAGCTGGGGTCTTGTCTCTACTCCTCAGTTTGACTGTGGTGCTCCTCGACAAAATATCCATCAGATTATGTCCATCAAGAGCTTACACTGAACCAATGTCTGACTTTTTCAAATAAGTCCATGTATTTGCCATATGCTAAATAAATAAATAAAATAAAATAAATAAATAGTAAAACAGACCAATACATAACAAAATTAATTGCATTTCACATTTGTGCTATTTGAATGATATTTTAAAAATGGTAAATTCCTGTTCCATGTGAGAACAATGTCACAGGAGAAAGGATCCTCCAGAAAATTCTCACAAATTGATAGAAGTACATATCAGCCCCTATGAATGGGTTGCTTGAGAGACTGTTGTTATCATCCCTCTGTTTCTAGACAGAGCTGTTATCACATAAAAGTTTAACAAACAACAAAGGAATTGTAAGTGCTGCAAGTATACCTATATATCCTACTGTAAAATATTCCCTTTGCAGAAAATTGGCTAAATAAGTTGTGGGAATATGCTTCAATTTTTAAAATAACTCTGTATTCTAAAGGGAACTCTGACACATTTAACTCAACCAAAAACCATTTTTACTTCATAATTCTACAAATTAACAAATAACATATCCAAAATGCAGGTTGCTTTTAACACAAGTCTTAATGTTACAGCTTTTCATTAGCTGTTTAGCTGAGAATAGATTTTCAATTTCTCAGCCAGAATTTTCTGTAAATCTTATTTTAAGATTTTATAATTCTGCATTGATTGCTACTGTTGATATTCATATATTACTTGGATTTCAACAATGGCCATTTTTATTTTATCTTATGTATTGTTAAATAGACAATGTCTATAGAATATTCTATGCAGTCAGACACATTTTTTTCCCAATTCAGAAGATGGCTTCTAAATTCATTTTACATGAAGGGGGAAAGTATTTTCCAAATTATCTGAAAATGCTTCCGTTATGCAGTGGTTTTATGGAGCAATGAAAATAAAGAGCATAGTTCTTGCTCTTACTGGGTCTTTTCTCAAAATAATCATATCCTTGTCTTCTCACACTTCAGACATCATCATCTTGTTGTAATGTTCTCAAATGGAGATATCCTAAATGCAGCGGTGAAATCCAAATTTTTTACTACCAGTTTGTGGGTGTGGCTTGGTGGGCATGGCTTGGTGGGTGTGGCAGGGGAAGAATACTGCAAAATCTCCACTCCCACCCCACTCTAGGGGCAAGATATTGCAAAATTCCCATTCCTTCGCCACTCCTGGGGCCAGCCAGAGGTGATATTTGGAAGTTCTCCAAACTACTCTAAATTTCCACTACCGGTTCTCTGAACTGCTCAAAATTTCTGCTACCGGTTCTCCAGAACCTGTCAGAACCTGCTGGGCGACCATATAGAAACTCCCAGAATGAGGTAACATGAGCAGTTATGGACATGTTACTTCTGCTATATGGGCTCTCTCAATTACCCAGTTGGTTTCCTCTACAAAGTATTACACAATATAGCAATAGCAATAGCACTTAGACTTATATTCCACTTTACAGTGCTTTACAACTGTCTTTCAGTGGTTTACAGAGTCAGCATATTGTTCCCAACAATCTGGGTCCTCATTTTATCCACCTCAGAAGGATGGAAGACTGAGTCAACCTTGAGTCTGGTGAGATTTGAACTGCCAAATTGTGGTACTACACTCTAACCACTGCACCACCGTGGCTCATTACAATAGTAATTGTAATTTAGTAACCAGAGAGACAATTTATTTTCTATGGTTTGGCAATCCTGTAAAATCAAGGTTGGCGTACTCCAGATTCCTTCCATTATGCAGTGTCATCAGATGGGACCCTGGGACCCACTTCGGGGTCACAAGTCAAAGGAACAGCATCCTCCCAGAAACTAGAAAAATTCCAACCCTGTTTTCCTACAAATTTTCCTTGAATACTGGGATCTATCCCCTGATTCTGGATTAAGGAGGAATTTAGATTAGATTATGGGAGGTTTAGGTTTTTGATATAAATTTGTTCTACTGTGATAGCATCTTTCTTTTTCTGTCTGTGTATGCTGTTATAAACTTCTCTTTTAAGTTTTGCATGCTTCCACGGGTTGTCAAGTTGGAAAGCTTTAGAAACGTGAAAAACAAACCAATAAATACAGTTGCTTTATAATGAACACTTGAAAAAAATATTCCAATATGTTTAATGCATTCATTACTATTGTCTCTTTCTTTTGGAAAAGAAAATGGGACAAAATGAAAAAAACAATTGTTGGAAACCTCATTAAAATGACATATTGCAGTCACTCTCAGGATTGCATGGATCTTTCTTTTTGCTCAATTGTAGACATGACAACTATGACTATGTAGCTATAGATATATAATTGCATATGAATAGACAAATGTAACAAATATATGAAATATAAGAAAAACATACCAATCAGACTACATTTGGAAAAGTTATTATTTTTGAATGAAGAAGTTATAAACATTTTCAGTTCCTCGTGATTTTACTGTTCTAGGGCATTCTGCAAAGATTAAAATGAGAGCTTTTATGGGACATTGGCTTGGTCTCGTAGTTTTCCTGGTTGGTCCAATAGAACATAGAATACAATGGACTAGAAATATAACTTTGTGGCTCAACAATTTATTGACTGTGGTAAACTAGTTGTCCTTTGAGAAAGCTTATTTCCACTATAGACATTTTCCTAAAAAAAGTCCCTAACTTCCAGAAAGTCCCATTTCACCAAATCTTATCTTCTTTAAAAAATGTAGGTATTGAAGTTATTATTTATTTATTTATTGTATTTCTAACATTGAATACTCTAAACATTTGAAATAAACAGATGTACACAGATGTACACAGAAGCAATTCAATCTAATTTCAAAGACTAACCTGGAATTTTAGAAATAGCCATTCAGTATTTTTTTTTTTAAAGCATAATGAAATTTGCTGGCAAATTAGGAAAATAATGCACAAATTTCAGTATGGGATTTGGTATTTGCATTATACTATGGATAGTGCTTTGAAATAATATGCTTATTAAAATGCTAGCATTTTTATTCTGGAATAATAAATATAATTTACATAGTATCTTTGTTCAAGCTTTGCAAAATGAGTTTTGCAAAAGGGAAGGATGAGCTAGCATGAAACAAGAGTGGAATGACTTATTGGTCTTTTCCATAAAGTCAGTTACTCACCCAGGTAAGGTAACTAACAAATTACCAAAAGATAACTACTCAGGATGGAAGATTCTTCTCAGTAAAATCAGGTAAATGGCAATAATAATAATAATAATAATAATAATAATAATAATAATAATAATAATAATAATAATAATAATAATAATATAACAACAACAACAACAATAACAGCAACAGCAACAACAACTGCAAAAAACTGCGCTACTTGGAACATCGTACATCTTAAGAAGGTACTTGGTTGATACCTAGGACGCTGGCAGCAACTCATATCAACTATTAGCACCAGTCAATGGTATTTGTGATGCATTTTTGAATGTTCAGTTGACTGAGTTTCATGTTTAATGAATCAAGTAAATAATAATAATAGTAATAATAATAATCATAATAGTAATAATAGTAATAATAGTAATAATAGTAATAATAAATTCTTAACTCGAAGATCTCTGCAATCTTTGACACCCAGGCAGTTATTTATTGATAGACTTCATCAATAGTTGAAATTAGTGCTATTTATTCCTCAATTCCAAATATGATATTTTACATCAATGATGATATATCCTCCCTTTTTCATACATACATTATTTGCAGCAAACTGGATTTTGGGAATATAGATTTGGAATTAAAGAAAACCCAGACAGGGTAACATCTAGTTTTGGTAAATGAAATAATTATTGAACTAGCCACTTTGTATATGAAATAGACAATGTAATATCATTTTTAGATAGTTTTCTTATTGTTAAATGTATCAGTCTGATACCAGATCTGTTAGTTAAAGAAAGAAGAATATGAAATTGGGCTTTCTAGCCAAAATTGCAATAGCAATAGCACTTAGACTTATATATCATTTCATAGTGCTTTGCAGCCTCTCTAAGGAGTTTACAGAGTCAGCATATTGCCCCAACAATCTGGGTCCTCATTTTTACTGACTTCGGAAGGATGGAAGGCTGAATCTGCCTAGGAAGGAAGGAAGGAAGGAAGGAAGGAAGGAAGGAAGGAAGGAAGGAAGGAAGGAAGGAAGGAAGGATCAACAAAATGCAGACAAGATCAGAAAGAGACAATGTCATCACCTTGAAATTTATGAGGTAACTATGGCATTTCTGCATTAAACAGGAAATTGGATTCAATGGCTTTTCATTTTTACTGCTCTCAAGCCTCAGTAGATTGGATTTAACAAGAGCAAGAAGTTGAAAGAAAGACTTGAATTTGAGTAGGCATGTACCAGAGAAGGGCAAAATATTTATAACATTAAAGGTTAAAACTGGCATATTAAATTGGGCTGTAAACTACTCTTTGTTTCTTCCCACTATTAAATGGAACAAAATAAATGATCCAGTACATTTACTGACAACCACTGAGTCTTTTATTACATTTGTTGTCTCTATTAGTCTCTTTACAGTGTTTATTCTAATTAATTTATTTTCAAATGTATTTAGCCATTAGGTTCACAGGTTACAATACCATCAACACAGCCTGCAAAAAAATAGACTGAACTCAAAACTCTTTTAGTATATTATGTAATTCTTTTTCCAACTCTGTTTCTGCAGTGTTTGCAGATAGAAATAGGAAATGTTATTCTCATGCTTGTCGAAATAACTAAATTTATGATGGTAAAATATTTTTTTATGTAATTTGCACTGCTGAACAATTTGTGTGCCTCTGACCAGAAGTTCAGGCGCAAATTGTGATTTCTCTTCTACTTTCGACTTCTTCCTGAGAAAAATGGCTTTTAAAAACCACTTTTATATAATCAAAGTAAAATATGCCATCTAAAAAACTTTCAAATGATAATGTTCGTCTTAAGTGACCACTTGAAATAGCAATGTTTAAGTGGCATTTAGTGGCATAATGTAGCCCTCAAATTGCTTAATCTTTATGAAGAAATAAAATCCATGATCCTCATCTATCTCAATTATTTGTCTTTAAGTAATGGCTATGGTGGTTAAAATTTACTGGATCCATTTCATCATTTTATGGCTGATACAATTGATACTCCAATAACTAAGAAAGATATATTTCCTTTCTAATTTGCTTGAAAAGATGATCTATAGCTCAGTAATAATTTTCCATCCTTCAGCTTTCGTTCCTATCATTGACTCCACAAAATCTTTTCATGCATGCTCAGCTTCCTGGAATTAGCTTTTGGGGCTGTTTAAAAAATAATAATAATATCATTTCAAGATAGGAAATGTTAGGGGGTGAATCCCTTTGATTGTTTTTTAAAGCTTGAAAGCTTAACAAACTTACTTCTAATTATTACAGACTAGCAGGAGCTCCAGGCATTCCAAGAATTGTAGAAATATAAGATTTCATCTCTTATTGGTCCATAGTTTACTTGATTGAATATTCAAAGGTGCACCTCACTAGGAAGGATATCATAAATTCATTTTGCTTTTCTTGCTAATAAGAGTTTCAGTGTATATGTAATGTGGGCACAGAAGTTGCTATCTGTAAAGTAAATTTGCTAATTGAAACAAATAAGCCATGTTTTGTACCTCTCTGAAATACCCTACTATGCCAGGATTTGGTGTGCCATGGCAGGATCATGGCAGGATTTGGCATGCCATACTATGCCTATATAAGATACAGCATTTCTTCAAGGTACCTTTGAATTTTACTTCTATTTTTGATGGTATTACTGTATTTATCCCAGTCAATGTAATGTTATGTGTACATTTCATGAGCATTCTTTCCACTTTTTCATCAGTCATTTTATCAAATATTGAGAAGGGAAGGATCAGTAATTGTTATGATGTTCCATCTATTTAATTGATTAATTTCTGAACTTTGTACAATAACTCAGGCCACTTAATTGCTATGCCATTCTGTCTATACTTAACTAAATTATTACTCAGCATATCACAGAATACTTTTTCAAATGTTTTGCTGGTCATGTAAATAGCATCCCCTTAATTTACAAGGAAGTTACCTGATCAAAAATTGAAATAAAGTTAATCTGGCAAGATTTGGTTTTAACAAATCCATGCTGACTTCTAGTAATTACCATGTTGTGCTTAGTGGTGAGTGTGTTTCTGATCTGCTAGAAGGTTAAAAAAGATTCCAGATATTGAATGACTGGCTTGTTATCTATATTTTTCTGGATATCCTTCTCTTCTTTTTGAAAATAGAGACTACATTTGTTCTCCTTTAGTCATTTGACACTTCACTCATTGCCTGAGATACTTATTGCATAAGTGTATGGCTAGACTAAGTTTCCCAACCTGGTAATATTAACCCCCAAGAATCAGTGGGTCTATCCAAAACATTGATGCTGTTGTTATTCATAGTACTATTAGTTAAAGTAGTATTTATTAAATTGTACTTCATATAATAAATGTTGGTGGGTCAATGAAGAATCTGAAGCTACATGAAAGGTCAATCAACTGAAGAGTTAGGGAATCCCTCAACTAGGCAATCTGTTATTTCAGAACAATAGAATGTAGTTCCTCTAGTTATGGAGATTTAATTTATTCAGAGTAAAAAGGGTATTCACCCACATTGACCTCGTCCTCCTCTTCCTCCTCCTCCTCCTCACTTTCTCTAGCAGCAGGATCCTACTTAGTGCTGCAATTAAACTATTAAAATCCCCCTTTTTAAAGTTCAAGATATATGTTTGCTCATCTCAGTTTTTTATTTTCCTTAAAATCAATGCTGTCTGTATTTTATGATCATGTTCCAAGTTCTCAACTAACTCTTCCTCTTGGTAGTATCTCAAGGGTAGCTGTTCCTCTTGTGCCTTTCTTCACTTTAGGAAAGAGAAAGTTGTCAGCAAGGAAAATCAATAATTTTTAGAAGATCCATGCTTGGCAGAGTTTGTCTTCCAGATGTTGTGGTAATTAAAATTTTCCATCAACAGAATGTCATGCTTCTTTGAAAGATCTGCAGTTTCCTTTGGAATCAACATCCACATCTCTTTGATTGGCTGGTTGACAGGAGATACTGTTCTTCCACTTTTTTTTTTTTACTCAGATGCTTTGTATATCACTGCTACATTAATTTATTTGGATTTCTGAGCAGGAATAGACATTTTTAACATCTACTGCAACTCTTTTTTTCCCCTCGCTTGCTTGACTTCCTTTGGAGGAAATAGTGTCTTTTAATTCCTATTTTTCATTGACAGGAGTCCTCCCGTGAGGTTTCCATTACATTTAGAAAATCATATTTGCCTTTCTGTATTTTCTATCTTGTTTATTTCTCATTCTCTGAGCATTAGACAGTGCCATCCAGGAATTTTATGAGCCAATATTCTTTCTGCCTGTTCACTGTGTAGTTTACACATCCTCATTTGAACAATATTTTCATTTTAAGGCACACAAGCTTTATGTAAGAACTTTAATTCTCTTATAACTTCTACAAAGTTCAGTTCAAACTCTCCTAATCAAGCTCACCATGTTTTGACAAACAAAATTTTTACCAGTTCATGTAGGTCCAGTGATCTAGATCAGAGGTTTTTAAACTTTTTCAGGCTGTGGAATTTGTTAGAAAATAAAAATGAAGAATTCCTGGAAGCCACATTTAAGAGGGAAATTTGCATGAGATAAAATTGGCTGTGTCTGAGGTGATTATTTTCCCTTGTCTATCATGGAACCTTCTTAAAGTTATGCTCAGTTTGAAAAATCCTGTCTAGATAACTCAGATCAGAGTCCTGAAAACCAAACTTATCCCGTTGACATTATTTGTACATCCACATTGCATTGACTTCTAGCATTCAGAATACTTCTGTAGTTATTCTTTCCAATGCTATCATTTGCTACCCTATGCACCAGCAAGAAAAGAGAAGAGTTAGTGGACTCTGTGAGTTTTGAAAAGTATTCTTGGTTTAAGGGGACACATATCACAAGCTGCTGTTTCCAACTAGCATTCATTTGCTTTAATTCTTCTTAATAATGAGCCATCAATTTTCATTTATCATCATATAGAGCACATCTTGGTCCTTAAGGGATCACCCATTCCTTCCACCATCATCCACTGATGACCCAAGCATGAAGATAAGCATTGGAACACAAAAAAACATATTTTCTTTTTTTTTTCCAATAAGGCACCACAGATAAAAAGGTTTTTATTTTTCCCCCTTGTGAATTCCTGTTACCTCCCCTGCTTGTTGCCTTATAATCCTCTTACAGTCTCTTCTTACTCAATAGAAAGCAGTCATCCAGACACCACATAGGCAATCAACAGTTCTAAAGGAACAATTTTTGAAAAAAGCAGTTATTCAGAGATTACATTTCCATTTTTACAGCTCAGAACACAAAGCTTCTGTGATCACTGTTCTCTCTCCTGATAAACTCTTATTAACTTCCTGTTCACTCAAACTTTTTAGTTTCTTTGGAGAATTAGATCACATTTTTTGTTAAGGGACATACAAGGCTGGGAAGTTTCTTGGCATAGATGCCTTTCAGTTCCTAGGAGTTGGGGCCCTTTGCTACACTGAGAACAATTGGGTACTGATTATCCATTGTTATCTAATCAATGCCAGCCAGGCCAAATCACATCAGGTTATTAGCCCATTGCTATATTGCCAGCAACATGAAGAGCACAACTCCGCACAAAATGGGGAGCATAAGCCCAGTATTTGGCTACTTCCTCTACTAAAATACTTTTTCTCCTACCCAGAACTACATAACTTGATCTGCTACCAGTTGATACATGGCATTGCTGAAACTTCCACTCTACCGTCAAATTCACAGAGCCCTCTAGAGAAGTATATCCCAACTTGGGTCAATTCTGTAGCCACACTCCTCCACCAACCATTATTCTGCTGACCCAAACAGGGCTCCAATCTTCACCCTGTGCTGCCAGTGCTCTCGCACCATACTGAACTTCAGTTCATAAGAGGTCTGAAGATAACCAGCCTTAACACCAACCTAATGGAACCTCCATTGACATCCTCAACATATTAAACAGGTCTAGAGCCTGACAAAGAAAGAAAGAAAGAAAGAAAGAAAGAAAGAAAGAAAGAAAGAAAGAAAGAAAGAAAGAAAGAAAGAAAGAAAGAAAGAAAGAAAGCTGTATTTTCTTTGGCAATCTGCAATTTGTGCAGGTTTGCGATTTCATGAATCATTTCTATTTCACATTTGATTCTGTGAAACATACTGTGTTCTTTAATCTTTGTCCTCTGTGTTAGTACCTCACTCACAAAAAGCTTTGTAGCAAATGTCTCATGAAACAGCTGGTTATTTTAAAAGGAGGGGGGAATACTGGCTGTGTTGTGAGTATAAAAAGAATAAAACTCATCAATGGGTATATAGGGATTCTTTTTAATTCCAACTGTTGCTTTTGCTTCTGCAGTTGTTATTATTACTTTTCTGAAATTAATTGGATCCAAAGTTTCTCAGGGCACTAGTCAAAGATGCAGTATTTGAGGAAAATGTAACAGTAGAAACAGGTGCTAAACATTGCAACAAAATCAATCACATTCATCTCTGAATCTTCACATTTCAGAGTCTTTGTCTTGCCTGAAAAGGTTGAGTGGCAATTTCTTCCTTTTTGTATAATTCAACATTCTTTTTTTAAATAATTGCACTTTCTATGTCTTGCAAACTAAAATTTCATACTGTATATCTTCCATCTCTGACGTCAATATAATTCAACAACTCTCTCTCTCTCTCTTTCCTATCTATCTATCTATCATCTATCTATATTTCTCTTGTCATCCTTTTATTCTGTTTGGGGTTTTATATTGGCTGTTTTTAGGATTTCTTATTGTTACATGTTTTTATTCTGTGCGCCTCCCCAAGTCCTACGGGAGAAGGGCGGCATATAAATTTAATAAAATAAATAAATAAATATTGGTATCTTCCTTAATCTCCTCTTGTTCTGCAGTGAGTTGTGCCACAGCTAGTTGACCACAGCAAGTTGGCTGCAGCAAGTTGGTTGTGTTTTGACCCAGCCTTAGCATGTAATGATAAGCTGCTTACTCACGAGTAAAAACAAAGTCTTTTATTCACATGGATAAACAAAAAACCAAACGTAATTAGTCCCAACAGACCTGGTTCTGGCCTAGAAATCCTAATTGCTTGCTGTATCCTAAAAACAAATGGTTGTCTGTGACAACCGGTCACTCCCAAACCCCTACTATTTATTTCCCAGCCAAGAGAGGCTGGCTAGCATCCATGTCTGCTTTTCTTTGAGAGCCTGCTTATTGTTTTCCTTTGCTTTCCTCTCCTTTCCTCTATGTGCATACGTGCATCTGGGATGGACCCCATCTGTTCCTCCCTCTCACTCAGCTCAGGCCCCGAAGACAGCTGCCTCTCCACCTGGGGGAGGATGGAAGGCCCTGGCTCTGGCTCTGCCTCTGCCTCTGGTGCTCTTTCCTTATCAGAGCCTTCCAAAGGCTCCGAAGCTGGCCCAGGCTCTCCCTCTACCTCCTTATCTGACTCTGCTGCTAGTTCTGCTGGCAACCGATGGGCCATTACAAGTTGTAATGCGTTGGCTTAGTCAGTTGGCTATGGTGAGTTGGTCACAACAAGTTGTCCTATACCCCTCTCAGGATATATGTATTAGGTTAGAAGATATAACTTTAGTTTGGCAAATTTCTGTCCATTAGGTTGTAAGAAAAGAAAGAATTGGACTCTTATTGATATTGCTGGCTTGAGCATGACAGTTGTTATATTTTATGTTTTTTTAACCCACATATTGTAAAGAGAAATGTAAATCATTTGGAGCCAATTTAATTGGAATGGGATAGATCACATGGTAATAAATGAATAATAAATAACTATCTACCATTCTCTAAGTGGTTGGGAAAATGGGATGGGAGAGGCAGGTGAGAAGGCCACATGGAAAGCAGTCTTGAAGTTCAGTTTTAGGTGGACCACAGCAGATATATTTCACAAAGAAATCTGCTTAACAGGAATTTGATGCCAAACTGAGTGCAATGAGACCTGTGGGGTTGCAGAAGATAGCCATTTGGCATCCCTTGGTTCAAAACAAGATAATTTTTGAAACAAACATGCTCTCTTTACTCTTAGCCAAGAGGAATTCCCACAGTAATTTCAGAAATGTACTCTGAACTGCAATTTTTGATTTAAATCTGGTTTAAATTGCCATCTGCATAAGTGAATGTGACTACAGCTACATTTTGCTTTTTAGTGAAAAATGGTCTCTTACTGTAGGGAAAAAAATCTCTATCTCAATTTTAGCTCTATTAGTATGATTAGGAGAAGTAGTAATTCTCTTTCATTTATTTTTAAGGAATACTAAATAGATATGTTTTTCCTACTCACAGTCTGTTATGGCAAATATTAAGTGATTTACATGTGTTTAGTTAAACAGCTAAAAATGTTATATAACTCCTGTCCTCAGTGTTTTGATTGCACCTTTGAAATGGGAGCACTTCAGAACCATAATGCACACTTCTCAAGAGACAATATAACATTAAAATGGAAGATCAGCTTTCTTTTTATTAACCAGGATAACTTTTGAAAACAAATTATGGCTGCATTAGAATGTTGAGATGGTCACTAATTAATTTTAGGAAAGCTCTGTTAATATCAGAAATAAATGATCGGAATTACTGATGTTTGCTTTCTCTTTGTCCTCTTCTTTTAATAGGATGGGGAAATGTTTCATTTATTTTAAGAAAACTGATTTGAAATAGCATCTATCTTTCTGTCTTTTCACTTTGGGCTAGAACTACTCACTGGTCACGAAAAGCAAGTTTCTTTTTATGACCATTTATACACAGTATAAATATTTATTTCCTTACTTAGCCAAAGAAACTTTAAACACATACAAATATAACATAAAACAAAATCATATTTATTATTTATTCTTTTCTTTTGAATATATTTTTATTAAAAATACATAGACTGGAATACAACTTACAATCAATGGTGGGATTGAGCCAGTTTGGGCTGGTTTGGGGGAACTAGTAGTTAAACTGCTGTCTGGCCCCGCCCCTTCCCACCCCACCCCTTCCAGGAATCCCCACGCACCCCATTATGGCTCCCAGGAGGCTGCAGGGAGGACTCCTAGGCTCAAAATGGGGCATAGGGTGGTGGCGTCCCACCCACAGCCCATTTTTGCTTCCAGGGCCGTGCAGGAGACCAAGTGTTGCCTGTCACACACCCCTGGCCCTGCCCACCATGGCCATGCCTGCCCAGCCAATCATTAGGTTAGAGAACTGGTTGTTAAATTATTTGAATCCCACCACTGCTTACAATTTATGTGTTTGTTAATTTTTTCCCAGTAAAAACATAGACCAAAATGAGAAAATTGGTGAATAAAATAGCCTAGTGAACAAAAGAAAAAAATGGGGCCAAACTTTACCGATTATGACCTAGGCCTTACATATACTAAAAGAAGATGCATATTCATTTATCTTAGAAGTAATTGACCTGTGTGTTCAAATTCATTCTCTCTCTACTGTAGAAATGCATACCATTCACAAATATGTCCTTAAATTATAGGTGAGCAGAAAAACCAATGAAAAGATTTGTCCTCTAATAATTTCTTTCATCCCTTTATGAAGGGATGTGGTTGGAATCTTCCGGCTAAATGTAACTCAACTCTCTTTTGATCTCAAACACTGGTGTGAGATTGGGACTTAGCAGAGTGAATTGCCTGAGTTAATATTTCAAACTAGAGTGCTCTTCAGTCACAGAAAGAAAGAAAAAGCAGAATGAAGAACCATGAAGATAGCTATTTTACAGCCTCTTACTCCCTAATTTTGAACTCTTAGACATGGATTAGAGAAACTATATGCTCACAAAATCAAATTAAGCATATCATCTTCAACCTATGGTACTAAGCACAAGTTCACAGTGCCCCGCCCTGCTTTGTAGTTTATCTTTTCATTATCTTGTGCACATTGACTATTCTTTCAATAGATGACTAAATAGTTTCACCCTTGATATGTTATATTTAGCCTGTGATTCCACTGACAAATGAAGCATCGAATAACATCTTACTAAACAGCAAAATCAAACACCTAAATATGGAGAGTGACAACATATGATTCTGTCTGCTGAATAGATAATTCTCTTTATATTGAAATCTTCTTTGGAAACCTAATTTCTTGGGGGGTGGGGAGAAACCCACAAGAATTCTTGCTTTCTTCCTTCTCTTCTTCTTCTTTTTTTATAGTTCATCTGCTAACATGTTTCAATCTTCTGATTTTAAACCTTGTCCTCACTTATTGTTTATAATAGCTTTTTTCATTTATTATTAACTTTCTATTTAACATTAATTTGCAGCACAAATGCTGATTAAAATTGTATCAAGCCACGCCTGTTGGTTTCCTACTGCTGCTATGGCGTTGCTATAGCAACCAAAGGCAGTGAGTTTATGCATAGCTAGAAAAAAATTGTAATAACTGCTACAATTTGTTCTGCATTGTATATATATATATCACTAATCAATTCCATAGGCAACTGACTCTAAAGGTTCTCGTCTCTTTAGCCACCTATTTATTATCCACTGAGCCTTCAGATTTTCTGGGAAGATCTTGTTTTTACCCATGATTGTGGCTGGTATCTGAATCCAGATAGAAATATTAAACACAGGATAACTGTGACCTCTAAAGAGCCAGCAGCCATGTCAGAGCCATGTTGGAGAAAAGCGGTCAACAACATTCAAAACAGCTAGAGTAACCAGAGCAATTGCAACATGATGCCTTTTTATATGGGGAGGATGGCTGTAATAACATGTTTTAAAAAAGGAGGCGGGCGGACTTCCACTGTGTAATTGCACTTACCATTTGGATTGTGCTGACTTTCCTGTGGACATCTCTGAGCCATGCAGAACTGTTCAAGTGTCTCTGCTCCCAATTGTCTTCCCTTAATGTATATATGGCAGTGTTACTAATAGAAGAGGTTGCAATAAAATTAAGGCCAGAAAAAAGTTGATCATTTCCAGTTGAGCAATCACGGCAAAGGAAGCTGGGATATAAGTCAGGGAAAATAGAGGCTCAAACCTAGAAAATCTGCTAAGCTCCCCATGATAATTCTATTTCTTATGGTTTGACATCTTATGCTGGCTACATAAGTTACATAGCCTGGAAGAGTGGGATGTACAATTTTAAAAGAAACACAATTTCCTACTCATGATACCATTGTTGAATAATAATGGTAGTACTTACACAAAACTGCAGAGTAGGCAGAGGCCTTCCTATAAGTTATCTCAGTAAACCTTAGAGCAATTTTTCACTGACTGACAACATGATTTAGATTTCTGCACTGGAAAAATATAATGCAGTGCTTAAATGCAGGCCATCCACCTAAGAGCTGATAAAACAGGAGATAGAATAAGAGATTGCCTACCTCATGATACAGAGGTAGGCAATGGAGAGGATACAGGCTTCTGACCAACAAGGACAGACTTAAATATGTTTTTTTATATATCCTTTTGATAGAATTATATTCAACATTAAAAAAAAAACCAAGGGCTGAAAAAGAAGCTTTCATCATAGTTTATGTTGTTACCAGCTCTCCATTAGCACAATAATGCAGATTAGCACAGCAAAATGTTTCTAATATTGCTCCCAACTTTGGAGTTAGGATGGTTGTCCATGTACAATTAGACATTCTCAAGCCATCTGTTAAACCATATTCATTAGCAGACTTATGAAGAGTTAATCTTTTTAATGACTCTGAAAAGGAAAATTTACTCGTAGTGAAACCAAAGCAGAATGGCTAATTGGAAAGCAAACCCTCAGTCGGGCAAGAAAGTAATGGAAAGTAAAGGGGGATAACAAATCTTAATGTTCAAATCATGCTGCTCCAATAGGACAACTTAAAATCAAGCTGCTCCAAACTGCTCCAGTAGGACAACTTCCTGGGAATATCAGGTCTTTTTAGGGCCTCAGTAATGAAAGTATGGTCTGCTTAGAGTTTTTGCATTTCATGTCCATTGACTCACTTGAATAAAATCTTCAAACTTGGCTCTGCAGCTTCACATTGGGGACCCAGGGGCCCACACAATCATGGTGCTGGCTGAGGAGAACTCTCCCACTGCCTATATTAAAAATTGCCAATCGTCCATTTTGGAATACTTCATCTTCTGAAATTTTATAATGTTGTTCTATAATGTTACATTTTAACTGTAAATTATTCTGATTTTAATGTTTATTTTTATTGAGTAAATTGTACACCACCCAGAGCCCCGCTCTGAAGGAGATGTGCGATTAAGAACTATGATTAAATAAATAAATAAATAAATAAATAAATAAATAAATAAATAAATAAATAAATCTTACAAACTGCAAAAGTCATTTTAATCATAAAAACACCAAGGTAGGGATGTTTTAGTTTCTTTAAATAGTGGTACTAATAATTTGGGACTTTTAATTAGGGTGTGTGTATGTGTGTGTGTTGTGTGTGTAACATTTTTATAATAATTATTATCACAAATAGTCCTTTTTGTGCCAAAATATCACCTCAACGATATGAGATGATGGTTAAACCATAGCGTTCCTTTCAAAAGCTGCACTCCAATTAATTGTATACCATTAAATTATGAACTTATAACATTTTCTATCCCTTCACCTCTAGATGACAAGCATCTTGTGTCTTTGCTTTTCTTCTGAAAAGCCAAATTGCTCTTCTTGTATTGACATGCTTAATGTCCACTCATCGGTCATTTATTAATCCAGATATTTTATGCTTGCAAGCTGGAGCAGCTTGCAGGTCTCCATAATAAAAACAACACTCCATTCCTCTATGCTTTGATGTGCAATTTGTATATTGGCTCATGCAGAATGCCCTTCTAATGTCCTCCTGTAAAAACCCACCGCTTCCAAACATTTCCCACTTGTCCAGTTCTGTTCCATGTCAAATCCTATCAGTCAGGCTTTTGGTGAATGAGCAAAAGCATCTACTACTGCATAGACAAATCATACTCAGAACAACATTTCCAGGAGAACAGCTTTCTGCAAAAGTTTATTTTTAACTGAACAATTCAGTTAAGCATCTTTCTTCCTCTAATTTCTTTCTTCTGGAAATAGAAGTGTTCCAGGCTTATATCTGGAAGGAAAGAGAAGAAGAGGATGACCAGCAGTAAGGTGGATGGACTTCATGACAGAAGCACTGGGTGCACTATTGAAAAAAATGAAACAAAAATTATCCTGGAGAAAAATATAACTTACTTTTCCTGCCTCACATGTCTGCATTAAGAATATTAAAAATATCAGCTTTTTCTTTTTTCAAAAATTATGAAAAATAGTAAAAATATTAGTGAAAAATAAAATCACAAAACTATATTGGCCAACATGTACAGGGATGCACAGGGATGATCATTAATCAAAGATCCCTTGAAATTCCTTACTGGAATAGATAGGCAGACAGACAGACAGACAGACAGACAGATGGACGGATGGACGGATGGACGGATGGATGGGTATCATTTGCAAGTTCATATTGATATATAGGTCCCTTAAGACTGGCCAAGCAGGCCTTGCTAATTTGGGGGGAGTAGCCTTCAATGTTCGATAAAATCTTATTAACCAGGTCTACATCATACCAAATTTAAGAAGGAAATCTCAGATTAGTATAAAAGATAGAGATGATTTTATTTTGCCCTTGATTTCTCAAAGATCAAATTCGTGAAATATTTATGCAAATGTGTTAATTGTGCTGTCAAGCCTGTCTAGGGATTTTTTAATGGGGAAGAATTGACATGGTTATAACATAAAAGTGAGAGCATGAAAAAAATTTCAAATTAAAGTCTCATTCTTAAAAATAAGAATGAAATTCTGATTCAGTACTAAATTCATTATTCTTCCATTATTCTTTCTTTTTCTTTTTCTTTTTGGTTTATTCAATGTCCTAATTATTGTTATTGTGAGTCAACACAATGCCAATTTGAGCCAGTCCTTGTTTACAAAATCAATGACATGACATGATAATGATACTGTGTGGCTTTACAGATTTAGCTTATGTCTCCAGGTCACTAACACTGTCTCTCAAACTCAAAGTGATGCTAAAATAATTATGCATTACATTGTCCTCCTGTCAATTTTGTTACAATCAAAGACAGCAGTTTCAAAGAGAAGTTGCTTTCCACTACAGGCAAACTTAAATATATAGATAAAATATGGGCTTTTTAAAAATCAAATTGCTTTAACAGTATTTAGTTTCTATTTCTAATTTGCTATTTTTCCCTTTTTTGTGTGTGCCTCTTCTCACCTGTAGTATCATCAGAATCTGTCAGACAATCTGATCACAATACTATATCATCCAAAATTAAGATACAAATTTTGATAGCAAGTGCTAATATATATATATTATGCAATTTAAAGCATCATAGGATTATTTTTTCTGACTTTAGATGGACTGCAAATTGCAAAAGTAATGAAAACATGGCAGGCTAAAAGTTTTCCTCTGACGAATCTAGAAATGCAAAATTCTAAAGAGCAACAGAATGACATAATCAGCAAAAATTATCTCTAGTATAAACAACTCCAAACATAACAAGATAACTTGATTTTTTTTTGTAGCTGTGTAATAGGATTATCAAGTACCAAGGAGCAGCAATATGCTTCCTCCCTGTCTTTAACTTTAATTAAAAAAAAAAAAAAAAAAAGAACCTGACATGCAACAAAGGAAAACAACTTTGCCAAAATCTCTATAAGCTGTGTCTGATTCTTGGAGGCTGCCTGGATAATTGCCTGTAGTTTACTTGTAAAAGTTTTTCATAAGTGACTTATCATTGCCACTTTTCTAAGGCTGAGAGAAAGTGACTGGCCTAAGGTCACCCAGTTGGTTTTATGCCTAAAGTGGGACTAAAACCTAAGCTTTCCCAGTTTCTAGCCTGATGCCTTAATCACTACACCAAACTGGTTCCCATATAAATTATCATATATATTGACCATATAGATATTCTAAAACCATTAAAATGGAAGGTTGGATGGAATCCAGTGATTGACGATGACAACACAGGAGACAGGTGGGGGTGGGAGGCAGGGGGACAGAGAAATATGCTGGAGTCATACAGAATACTAGATAGGGTAGCAGGAAGCCAGATTAGGTTTATCTGTACAATTGAAAAGAGAATAATTGGTGGGAAAAGGAGGACATACTAGTTCTTTGGCTTTCTTGACACTGCAACAAAAATTACAGCAAAATCAGGAAAGGGAAAAGGAAAGGGAAAAAGAAAGCCTGGGCCTTGTGGCTCAGCAGACTGATAGCATTGTGATTAACACCAGCTGTCTGCAATTACTGTAAATTCGAATCTCACCAGGCTCAAGGATGACTCAGCCTTCCATCCTTTCTAAGGTAGGTAAATTGAGGACCCAGTTTGTGGGGGCAATAAACTGACTTTGTATAAATATACAAAAGTATGAAGGTTATTGCTTAACGCATTGTAAGCCGCCCTGAGTCTCCGGAGAAGGGCGGCATATAAATCAAATTAAAAAAAAGGGGAGGGGGAAGGAAAGGAAAAGGAAAGGAAAAGATGAATCTTAGGCCTATCTGTATATGAAACTAATTTTTCCAGCATCAGAAAGACTTGTTTTACAATTGCTATATTTTCCAACATAGCTTTACCTTCCATAACATATGCTAGCAATAATATAGAAGACAGTGTCTTCTATAGACAGTAGACAGTGTCCTTTTCAAATTTCACCATAGAAACTATAACAAATCACAGTTTCATTGATTTGGCGAGCCCGTATTGACACCACTTGCTGGAATCAGGAAATCCATTAAATAACATAAATCTAGGCTGTTGAATCTGTCAGTGAATGAGAACACGAAAGAAACAGACAATCTGCAAGGTAATAATACACAAAAGTTTCAATAACTACTTGTGATCCACTACCAAAAATAACATCACGAAACAATAAAACAGCTTGACAATATTTGAATTCAAAGCAGGTGGAAGACATGAGGATCAAAAGGAGGACTTGGCCTCCTTTTGCTGGACATCTGGTAACACTAAGCAAGATATTTTATGATTGTTGAATCCATTCACTGACAGCACCCACACTATGTTGTCAAATTGCACTTGCCAGTCCAAAGAATTTGCCAAACATGTATTTTAAAATGTTTAAAAATATCCTCTAGGAATCTCTAAAATTAAATGCTGTCTAGGAATTCTACACACAAGCTTGTAGAAAGCTTTGGGGTGGGATAGGGAACTGCATTCTGCTATGTTCATCAAGCCACGAGTAATCAGGTAAATTGTAGCAGCAGTGTAAGGAGATTGAACATCAACAACAGTCGCCAATCTGGAAAAACAGATGGAGAATGAAACGAAATTCAGTTATTTCTATTAAACGACTCCTAGGTGCTATTGAATCTGGTTCAATATTAAGGAAGAAGTGGAATGACCATATGTGATTGTAGCATCGGGCTATCTTTAGCTTTTGTAAAAGCTTTTTCTTCTTCCCCAAGGCAAAAGTTTCTGCTATTTTTTTTCTTTCAGTTTTTTTTTTTGCATGCTTGCTTGCTTACTTACTTTCAGCTAAACTAAACTCAATGTCCCATTATGCAGCCAAAATAAAATGGACCCATTCAGCCAGAAACAATATGCTTTTGAGAAGATGAGGCCAGACATAAAATTAGCTGTCTATGGACATTACAAACAAAAATTATGTACCAACAATGGCATGAATAGCAATTGAAGCACTAGGCTTGAATTAACTGTTTCTTTTCTTTTCTTTAGCTTTAATGTATAAAAGGGGTTATTCAAAACCAAGGGGTTTTGAAAATTACTATGAATGATTCATTTCTCTGTGTATTTCCTATCTTTGCACATTTGACTTAAATATCCAGGGCAAATAAAAGTGGTGCCTGCCAAGCCTTTAAATATTTCCTTAAATTTGTACCATTTACTTTTATCCACCCAGCACTCTTTTCAGTGAGACTGACAGAATTAAAGATGGATATAGCAAGATGTTTCACTTTCCACAATGTTTGAAAATTTTAAAGCAGAGCAACCTTTCCACCCATATCCCATTTTTAAAATTAGATTTACTGTATATCCCATATTTATTTTGTTATACATAATGTTCCCACCTCCTTTTTCCCTCCAAAGACCTGTGAGATTGGTTGGATTGAGAATCACCTAAGGAATTTCTGTGCCTAAGGGAAGTCTAGAATTCAAGGTTTCCCAGTCTCCCCCCTCTCTCCCCCCTCTCTCCCCTCCTTTACCAATAGATTGTAGACCACCATAGCCAGTTAACACTCATAGTTTGAAACATCCTAGGTAAGATGTTTGAGCATAGTTTTGTATGTATCTCTCTCCATGTTATATTAATATCAATACATTTTTGTGTTCAATTTTTACTTTTTGATATACAACTTTCTACTGTGTAAACAAGTATGTATAATAATAAAAATTTAAAAGTAGGGAATTGCATTACTAAATTGGAGAGCTGCCCAAAACAAAGGGAAATTATGTTCCAGTTTGGGTATTATTGCAAGAAAAATGACTTAGGTTAATTTCTATTAAAATAGGACCATCAATTTTCATCCTTCATAATGCATGTACTTCAAATGCAGAGGCCAAATGCAAAAGCATTACAGAAAACAATTTTATTAATTGGTCTCAAAAAGGAAGTGGGTGTGTAGTATCCTTTTAATTACTTGAGAACTCACATTTATAACCAAGAAAAGATCCCTGGACTTTACTCTGTCACATTCCTTATCATTTTACAAGGGATTTTTTTATCTGTTTAGTTATCCTGTGTTGTTTTTTTTAAGTACTGATAGCGGCCAGTAAAACTGAAGGTAAGATACCAGATATAGTTCATTTTTTAAAGAAAGATGAAAAGAGGAGTTCAGGAATCAGGAAATATTTTGCATTGTACAAGGTAAAGTCTGGATAAATAGTTCAGTTCTAAGTTGTAGAAGAAGCCTGCAATGCAAGAGAAATTCAGGTACTAGCCAGAGATCACAAGTCAGAAAACCAAGCAACAAAGCTGGATTTCAGAAACATGGAAAGCTGGAAGTCAACAAGCTTTCACGCCTAAGGCAAGATTAGAACTCACAGTCTCCAGATTTCTAGCTTGGTGTCTTATCACTAGACTAAACTCTCTTTTGTACATTTAATAAGATAGCCCAGCCTATCCTGTTATCCACAAAACTTTTCAAAAAGTTTACTTTCTTCCTCCCAATCTCTTTTCTTCCTTGATTTGTTATGCTACCTGATGGAATGAAACATATGGAAAAAATAGTTTTCTGCAAAATGGCTTTGTAGAGTTTTACTTTCACAATCTTTTGTGGCAAGCAGAAGGCTAGTTGAGATAACCAGGAACCAATTTAGCACAATATGGTCTAATCAGAACCTTGGATAGCGAAAGTAGTATTGTTTTGCTAAGCAAATAGCTGTTTTGCTAAGAAAGGAAATGTTTAAATGTGCAGTAATCAAAGTGATCTTAATGATGAGTTTGCTGGATTTACCTTGCTTATAGAAAATTCCAAATTGTGAACAAACTTTGTCTTATAATATATCTGTATAGATTCTTTTCTTCTTTTGTTTCTTTGTACCATAGAATACCTATAAAGCATGGGTGTCAAACTCACCATGTCACATTGCCGTCACATGATGTATGATGATGTTTTTAGCATGGCCTGTGTGTGACACATCCGACCGAAGAGCTGCCAGTTTGACACTCCTGCTATAAAGTCCATTATCTAGGCCTGCTCTTCCTATAATTGATCTATTCTTGAATGAGATAATTTGATGTACTGATTAAGATATCAGGCTAGAAACCAGGAGACAACAAGTTCTAATTCTCCTTTGTGCACAAAGCCAGCTGTGTGATCTTGGACCAGTTACTCACTCTCAGTCCTAAGAAGGAGACAATCCTACCAAGAAAACTGCAGGCACTTGACTGGGCAGTCACCAAGAGTTAACATTGGCTTGAAGGCATGTGCGCACACAACACACATACAAACACAGAGAGAGAGAGACAGGCAGACACACACACACACAGTTTGAAAATGTAAGCCATTTTGTTATCCTCTGTTAATAGGCCATTTTCTCTGTAGTGCAATTAGGAAAATCTATTCCACCTCTTTCTTTTGAGTTTTGCAAGTTTTTGTATCTTACAGTAGTCCCCCCCACACACACACTCCATATAAACCTGCTAATTATTCTCTGCCAATTCTGCAGATTTTTGTCTGCAATTGGAACTAGAGCCACAACCTTCATCTTTCTGTCTATGGAGAGTCTCAGTCATCTAGGTCACAGTTGTCTCCAAGGTGGTTTTTCAAAGAACAACTGGACTGTATTCTTATTGAGGTAGAGGGACATGAATTAGTCTGATTACTTGTAATTTGTAATGTAAATGGTAATTTATTAAAATTAAAGATCAGGTCACATGGAAGAATCAGAGTGTAAACAGTGTAACATCAAGAACCATCAAAGAACAGAAGAAGAACATCATACACCAATAAAGAGTATACTAGGTTTGCAATTCTGAATTACCTATAAATGTTCTTTTTAGAAACCTAGCTTTCTTTTCATGTTCTTTATGTGTCCCTTTTGGTTTTCAGATCTTCACTAAGCTTTTGGTATAGCCACATAGGTTTTTTTTCCCTGTAATATACCTCTCTCTACCTACTGAAAGTTTTTTGAATTATGCTTTTATTATCTCCTTTTTAGGAACCTTTATGATCATTTCAAGTTCCTTTTTCTATTAGCTTCTCCCACCATGAAATCCCAGCTATCATTGTCCTAAATTATTAAACACTTACAGTGCCTAGTTTTTTACATGACTACATTTGTATGCCTGTACACTTTTCTAGTGATAGGCAGAATTAATCTATTTCTTGGCCCAAGGCATTTCCTCACAAGCTTACCCATACATCCAGTCTTTCTTATTTCCACATTAATCTAACGTTATTGCTATTTTAGTTTCGAAAACCCTGTAGGAAATTTCCGATTTAAGAAAAAATTAGACTGCCTTTTCTGCAGATTTATATTCAAACTCTTATGAAATCAAGATATGAGCAGGATCTGGTGCTTTTCTTAAAATGAGCAAAACAGCAGCATGCCATCGTGCTGCCAGCTGCGCTCCTCTCAGATATGCACACGACATCATGACAAATTGTGAAAGAAATTGAATTTGCATTGTGTTGGTGCCATCATAATCCACAGTCCCTTGAAATGCCTTTTAAGACTATCCCACTCCATTGTTTCAAAGTTTCATCTGAGAAACTTTTATCTTCCCTTGGGATAACAGGCCAAGTGGGGGTCAATGTACTGAGAGTAGAAGAAAGAAGAGCATCAGCTCTTTATTTTCTTTTTCTACTCTTCTTTTTTCTTTCAATGGCATTCAGCATGTCAATAAATTGCAGTGACTGGACTATAAAACTATAAACATGAATCCTCAGTTAACATTAAGCCTATCTGTTAATTGTGTTCGAGGATCGTGCCCAATAACTCCATAGACAGGTTCGTATTAAATCAATTATTGTTTATTAATTATACATCTTGTCGTTACAGGTACAAGTCTGGAACTGAAGCAGGACCGCATTGCTGACCCTTAAGTACCCCCAGGGCGTGGCTAAGGTAAGGAGGGGTTATTGGGTTAGGGTGGACCTTAGGGGCTGGCTTGTCCAGCCCCCCTGCTCCTAGCTCTGGATCAGAGGCAAGGCATTTATTCATGACAAAACCCCCTCTAAATGCCTGGCCAGGATATTTTTGTGTGGTGTGTACCTGAGGTGTTCTTTTCAGGAGAACGCCTAATTTTGATGTGAGGTACGTGTGCTGTTTATTTTGCAATGGCTTTGTTAGGATGTCTGCTGTTTGTTCTTCCGTGTCACAGTGTATAACTTTCACAAATCCTATGTCCACGAACTGTCTAACGTGCTTGTACTTTATATCGATATGCCTCGACCTTTGACCCACCGCTTCAGCCTTAGATATTTCCATTGCAGCCTTATTGTCCTCGTGCATTATGATGGGGTAGTTGGGTTCGGCCCATATGTCAGCGAGCAGATCATCAAACCAGACCAGGTTGTTGGCTGCTTTGGACAAACAGATATATTCGGCCTCCGTGGTGGATGTGGCTACCAAGTCTTGCTTGCCTGTGTACCAATGAACTGGGCTGTTGTTTAAAAAGAATATGTAACCCGAAGTGCTCTTTCTGCACTTCACATCCCCAGCCCAGTCAGCGTCAGCATAGCACGTGAGTGTGGGTGTTGTGGTGTTCTCGGGCTCTAATGATAGGCAAGCCTCGGAAGTTTGCTTTAGATACCTTAATACCCTTTTGATGGCCTCCCAGTGGTACACCGTGGGCTTACCCACATGTCTTTTTTTTTTTTATTGTAAAAGTTTTACAATTACATTTTCACCCCATTTTCACCCCCCTAACCCACCCCAAACTCCCCAACCCACCCTCCCTAACCCCCCTAACCCTCCCCTCCCCCCCGGACTTCCATAGAGTATACCCCATCATTGTCCCCTTTATATAAAAAAAAACCTTGAACTTTAAACCCCCCCATCCCCCATATCATTTTTCATCTTCACATGGTTCAAATATTTCTATCTTAATGTAATATAATACTATCAATAAAAAGCTATTTGATACTTCCTAGTTTGATATTTGTTCTGCACATAATCTATCCATTTTTTCCATTCACATTCATAAGTCTCTTGTGAGCGGTCTTTTAAATATGCTGAAATCTTCGCCATCTCAGCGAAACTGGCCATCTTCAAAATCCATTCTTGAACGGTAGGCAAAGCTTCATTTTTCCAATATTTACCTATCAACAATCTCGCTGCTGTAATCATATACAAAATCAACTTTGTTTGATCCACTGTAAAACCCTTTGCTATACCCAATAGAAACAATTGTGGAGAAAATTGAATTTTTTTCTTCAAAACATTCTGCATGACCCACCAAATTTTTATCCAAAAAGCCTTAACTTTCTTACAGGTCCACCAAATATGATAATATGTAGCATCTGTACAATCACACCTCCAACATTTTGGCTGAACATTAGGGTACATACACGACAGTTTCTTAGGGTCTAGATGCCATCTATAAAACATTTTGTAAAAATTTTCCCTCAAATTCTGCGACTGTGTAAATTTAACATTCTGGACCCAAATTTTTTCCCATGTTTCCAACATCACTGGTTCTTCAAAATTTTGTGCCCACTTAATCATACAGTCTTTAACTAATTCAGTTTCTGAGTCCCTTTCTAGCAAAACATTATAAAGCCTTTTGATATGCATTGGACCTTTCTCTCTTATATGTCTAACCAATTCTTCCTCATGCAACATAATACCAGTTTTTTGGTCCTCTTTCCATCTCAATTGTAATTGATTATATTGTAACCAAGTTAAATTAATCCCTTCGTCCAACAGTGTCTGCAAAGTCTTCAGCTGCCATCTGCCCGCATCTGTAAAAAGAACCTCTTTGTATAAAAACCCCCCGAGTGACATTATATTTGTATTCCACAAAGTATGACCAAGATCCAGCCATAGCGGTATTTTATAATCCCATTTGAGTCGGTGCTTCTTCCAAACTCTCATCAAAGAGTCTCTAAGTATATGACTTTTAAATACTTTATCAACTTTGTCATCATAAAATAAGTAAGCGTGCCATCCAAATTCAAGATCAAAACTTTCTGCATTCAATATTCCAGCCTTTTTACTTCCAAACCAATCACTTGTTAAGGTTAAAGCTGCTGCATCATAATATAGCTGTAGGTTTGGAAGTTTAAGACCTCCTCTTTCTGGAACATCTTGCATAATTTTCAATTTCACTCTCGGCTTCTTCTCGTTCCAGACAAACTTATTCACTCCAGATTGCCAAACTTTCAATTGTTTATCACTTTTAAGCACCGGAATCATTTGAAACAAAAAAAGAAATCTTGGCAAAATATTCATCTTAACTGCTGCTATTCTTCCAAGTAGAGACAGCTGCAGTTTTTTCCAAGTCTCCATATCTTTCTGCACCTCTCGCCACAACACCTCATAGTTATTTTGAAACAATTTCATGTTTGATTCTGCAACCTGAACTCCTAGATATTTTACCTTAGGTACAGTCTCAAAACCTGCCCTCCTTTCAAGCTCATGTTTGCGATCTTGTGTCATGTTTTTAACTATCATTTTAGTCTTTTTTGGATTCAATCTGAAACCTGAAACTTTACCATAATCTTGTATAATGTCCTTCATCAAGATTATTGATTCCATTGGTTGTGATAGGGTAACAACCAGATCATCTGCAAATGCCTTTATTCTGTAATCCTCTTGCCTAATCTTTATACCTTTCAAGATATTAGAATCCCGTATTGTATTTAACAAGACTTCTAGTGTTAAAATAAATAAAAGTGGGGACAACGGGCATCCCTGTCTTGTTCCTTTTTTAATTTTAAACTCTGTTGTCAAACTTCCATTAATAATAATCTGTGCCTTTTGCTCTTGATAAATTGCCGAAATCGCCTGTATAAATTGATCCCCAAAGTCCATCTTTTTCAAAGTCTTTAATAGAAAATTCCAATCCACTCTATCAAAGGCCTTCTCTGCATCCAAAAAAACCAGCACTGCAGGGATCTGTTTATTCTTCTCAAGATATTCCAATAAATTTATTACTTGCCTTACATTGTCCTTCATATATCTGCCCTCGATAAATCCCGCTTGATCATCATGAATCACCTCTTGAATTACTGGCATCAATCTGTTGGCTAATACTTTTGCATAAATTTTATAGTCATTATTTAAAAGAGATATTGGTCTATAATTTTCCGGTTTTTTAGGACCTACTTGTTCTTTTGGTATCAAAGTAATATATGCTGATTTCCATGATGGGGGTATTTTACCCCCTTGTTGTATATTGCAAAATAAGTCTCTAAGTTGTTCCACCATTTCTGCTTGTAAAGTTTTATAATACACTGCAGTCAATCCATCTGTTCCAGGAGCTTTAGCTGTTTTCAATTGTTTAATTGCTGCAATTATTTCCTCAACTGTTATAGGGTAGTTCATTCTTTCTTTTTGTTGACTAGTAATTTTTAAGACTCTTTTCTCTTCTAGATATTTTTCTATAAGTCTATTCTGTATATCATCTTTAGCATATAATTTAGTGTAGTAGTCTACAAAGACTTCTTTAATCAATTTTTGTTGAGAAATTTCTTTCCCTCCAATATCAATACTCTCAATAGTCCGTATACTCTGCTTCTTCCTTAAGGTGTAGGCCAACCATCTTCCCGGTTTATTAGCATTACAAAACGTATTATGCTTCGCATATTGTAAGTTTGTTGCAGCTTGCTCCGCCAAGAGCATTTGAAATTGATCTTTCAAAAGTTTTATAGCACCAGATATTCTTTCATCTGTTGGGTTTTTAATGAGTAGCTGTTCCTTATTCTTTATTTCTACTTCCAATTCGAGTCTTTTCTTTTGTCGATTCTGTTTGTGTTTAGAGTTCATATAAATGAGTACCCCTCTCATATACACTTTACTCGCATCCCATACAATTTCAATTGGGGTGCCCTTATTCAAGTTCATCTCAAAAAATTCTTTCATCTGTTTTTTAAGTTCTGTTATATTTTTTTCATATCTAAACAAATTTTCATTTAATCTCCATGACCTTCTCTCAGTTTTTCCCATCTCAATTTCTATCCATACAGAACTATGATCAGTTAAAGTTCTTGGAAATATCTTTGTTCTTTTTGTTTTAACAAGTAAATCATCTGATAGCAAGATAAAGTCAATCCTGGAAAAAGATCTATGTCTATCAGAGAAAAAAGTATAGTCCAATTCTTTTGGGTTATAAATTCTCCAAATATCTTTTAATTCCAGATCTTCTTTCATATCAAAAAAAGTCTGTGGTAGTCTGATCCTTACTTTCGCCAAACTCTTTTTATCTAGTTTAGAATCAATTACTCCATTCCAATCTCCCATTATTAAAATAGATCTATAATCCCATTGCAATATTTTATTATGTAAAGTCTTATAAAAATGATCCTGTTGTTGGTTCGGAGCATAAATTCCAATCAGAAGAATTTGGCCATTTGCTGTATGCAATTCAATTGCAATAAACCTACCACCTTCATCTGCTTCTATAATTTTAGCAGACAATCTTTTATTTACATAAATAACCACACCATTCTTTTTTTCCGAGTTTGAAGCTATAAAATGTGTTCCTAATTTAGAGTTTATCAGGTATTTGTGATCTTGAGTTCGAATATGAGTTTCTTGTAGACAAATTATGTCATTATTAAATTGTCTCAGATATGTAAATAACTTGTTCCTTTTTTGTGGTGAGTTTAATCCGTTAACATTCCAAGATAAGAGCCTAATTGTCATCTTGACCTTTCTGAAGTGATGAGCTGCCTTGCCTCGCTTCTTCTGACGTCTTCGGCCTTGCTCCCCCCATAGCTTCACTTTGTGTGGTGCTTTTAGCTCCCCCTTTATGTTGACTTACTTGTTGTTGTTTTTCTTTTATTTGCTTGGAGACTGCACGAGTTATACGCTGGTCCTTAACTTCAGGTATCCGAGCTAAATCCAAAGCAGCATCTCTTGTTGACAAAATTGGTGAAGATTCTAGCAGGGATTCCTACATAAGGCCTCCTCCTCCTACAGCTCCCTGCATTTCCACTAATTCGGTCTGCTTGGACTGTTGTTCCCTCATGCTGAAATTGCTTTTCCTTATCACTTTTTATCTCCAACATTGTAGATGTACGTGGGGATGATGATCTTTCTTTAAGAATATTGTAGTAAAAATATTCCGCCTTCTGAAAAGTATTCAATCGGTGTCGTTCTCCATTATATTTCAAAATTATACCAGTTGGGGCATCCCACCGGAATGGTATTTCTTGCTTTTGCAATTCATTCACTAGAAACCTATATTCTTTTCGATCTTTTAACATCTTAGGTGGTAATTCCTTGTAAACTCCAATTTGAGCTCCCTCCACTTGCACAGAGGAAAGAAAGGATCTTTGCAAAATATCATTTCTTATTCTTCTATCTGTAAAATATATCACCACATCTCTGGGTAATTTTCTTTGTCTAGCCACCCATGAATTTACTCTATAAATTTTATCTATTTTATAGACCACGTCTGCTGGATCAATTTTTAACAATACAGCCAAGGCATCAGAACAAATCTGTCTCAAATCTTGCCTGTCATTCTCTTTTATTCCTCGCAGTCTAATAGCGAATTCCATGGATCGAAACTGTATCATTGTAATTTCATTTTCAACTCTCTGCACTTTATTATCCACATCAACAATTTTAGAATCAGTATCCTTCATTTTAACGTTAACTTCTGATTTAAATTCTTCCAGTTTGGAATCCACTTTGCTAATGGTTTCTGCCAAATCAGAAACCACATTTGTCAATTTGTCAGACACCTTATCATAATTCTCTTTCATTGCCTCTTTAAATTCATTAATTTCTTTCTTCATTTCCTGTTGTGATTTTTGAAATTTATCATCCAGAGCCTGGGTAATAAAGTCCTTCAAACTTTGAACATCAAAGTCCTTTCCCTCACCCTGCTGGCTGGGAGGGGGCTGCTGTTCCGGTTTATGAGTGGGAGATCCCTCCCCTGCAGCCTTTCCTTCCTGTTTCTTTGAAGCCATTCTGCCACGTAAATTAACTTTTCTGAAAAAAGGAAGTCTTTTTTCCTTTGCACCTCCACAAAGTCCTTTGAAAAAGTCCCCCAGATTTAATCAAATTAGAAATTGAGTAAGCTGAAGCAAGCTCAGGTTTATTTTAAAAGGAATTTTTTCTTCCACTCTTCTCTGTTCACTTGCTACAAGCAGTGCTACAATGTAGCTTATTGAAATAACTTTGCAAGATCACTCTCCCTTTCAGCTCGTTAACGCTGGAACGGCGCCATTTTTTTCAAGTTGTTTCCGCTCACTCTAGCCTTTTCCCAAATCAAAAGTTCAAAAACAAAGAGTTACTTGCAGTTTCTTGGTTTGGGGGTTGAGGTTGTTTTATAACAAAGTTATTTTTCCATCAATTTAAATGTTTGCTGCAGCCGGCTTGCTCTGACAAGCAGAGTCGTCCCACGCCATCCGGAGTCTCCGCAAGTTGAAAGGGAGCCGCGCCCGTTTCCTCCCCAGTAGCAAACTTCTGGGGGTTCACAGGGGCTCGACCTGCCTCTTGCTTCACTCTTCTCCTCGAATCCTCAGGATTTAGGAGTTTTCAAGCCGCTCCCCTCACTCGGAGCGGCTCTACAGGCGGCGGGGCTGGCGGTCCTTCAAAAACGACCGTCTTCGCCGGTGGCAGACAAACCCGGAAGTCCGGCTTACCCACATGTCTTGACAGCAAGTTAACTGGTAGAGCGATGTCTAGTCTGGTCCAGTTCGCAATGTATAGGAGGGAGCCTATGGTGGATCTGTATAATGTGTTGTCCTTGAACTCCTCAGCCTCATTATACATGTCCTTCAAGAAATCTGGTTGCATTGGCGTTTCACACCCCTTGGTGTTTGTCATGTTGCATTTATGTATTAATTCCAAAATTTTATCCTTCTGTGAAAGTTGGAAACCCTTGCCTGTTTTCGTGATCTGCACCCCCAAGTATTTGTCTACCTTGCCCAATATTTTTAGGGTAAAGTGTTTTCCCAGCTCATTGGCGAAGTTATTACATTTGCTAGCTTGATCACCGATATACAATATATCGTCTACGTATATCAAAACATATTCGAGGGAGCTGTCTGACTTCTTGGTGAAGAAGCAGTTGTCGGCTGAGGTGGCTGAGAATCCCATGGATTTTAATGTCTTGGATAGGCACTCATACCAACGTTTCCCTGATTGTTTGAGTCCATACAAGCTTCGGTTTAAGACCCAGGTTTCTCCCTTTTTGGTGCTTTGGCTGGGTGGCGCTCTCACGTATATCTCTTTGTCGAGCTCAGCGTGCAGGTAAGCGGTTTGCACGTCGAATTGGTGCACTTCTAACCCTAGCAGTGATGCGATTACTAGAGCACACTTCACGCTCTCGGCCCTGACTGTGGGGGAGTACGTTTCCGTGTAGTCATCAGGGTATTTCTGGGCGAACCCCTGTGCCACCAGTCTTGCTTTGTATAGCGCTTTGTTTCCCTCTAGTGTTTTAACTTTGTAGACCCACCTAGTGCCTATGGCCGTCTTCCCTGTTGGGACTTTAGAGGGAGTGTATACGTTTAGTTCCCTCAGGCTGTCCATTTCCCTTTCCATGGCTTGTTCCCATTTCTCTCTCTCCTCATCCGGTAACCCCAGTACGTCCTCATATGTGTTGGGGGTTAGTTGGTTAGTGTGTAGGGATAGTATGTAGTCCCCTAACCTTTCTGGCCTTTTGCCTCTGTTTGCCCTGACTGGTCTGTCAGGAGGTGTCTCTGTGTCATGCATGTACCTAGCTTCTCTCTCGGTGAGTGAGTCCACTTTGATGTGCGGGTGGTTCTCCTTCCATCCCTTCACTGGTATTTCCTGTCCCTTGGGTTTGTTCTTTCCCTGTTCAGTGCCCCTTCCTGTTTGGTGTTTTATTTCCCTTTGGTCATCCCCTGGTCCGTCCTTGTTAAGGGACACCTCGTTGAGGTGTATCTTGGACCAGTTAGCATTTTCGTGAAAAATAGCTGTTCGTGATATTACGAAATTGTTGCTGTGGTCTATGAACCTGTATCCCTTCGGCTAGGGGAATCCCTACACCTGTGTCTGACCTCTGGTGAGCGTCCGCTGGTATATCTTCCCCTTTGCTCTGGCCTATCTCTTCTATGTATCCTGTCTCCTGCATTTTTAGGGCAGTCCCTTTTGTAGTGGTTTCTTGACCCACATATATAACACTATGTGTTGCTGTGGCTCCTGCCCTGTGGCTCAACCTTTCTGCTGGGTCTTTGCTCCCTGCGGCTTAAAGAGCGGTCCTTTCTGATGCAATCTTCTGATATTAGTTTGCTTGTTAGTAATTCCAGTGAGAGCCTCCCTGTCCCTAGATTGTCTATCTGCGTAATGAAGGTGTCCCAACTGGGGTCTAGGGAATTTACTATGATACTTATCATGGTCCTCTCGCTTATGACCTCCCCCCTTTGTGTCAGCTGAGCCCTAGTATTATTTAGGGATAGTAAATGCTCGCTCATGGGTGTTCCTGCCTTGAGTTTGGTGGCATAAAATTCCCTGGATAGCCTTATGGTGCTGGCAACGCTTTGGCAGTAAAATAATTTGTGCATTCTCTGTATTATTTCTAATGCAGTCAGGTGGTGGCTGATGCTGGGGTAAATGCTGGGGGTAATGCTGGCAATGACAATACAATAAGCTTTGTGATGGATGCAATCCAATTCAAAAGTCCAGGGTTTTTCTGGGGGGTCTGTAACCATAGACAATAGGTCTTCCTTAAGCAGGGTGGCCTGGAGTTGTTGATTCCAGTCCAGGAAATTCTCCCCATCTAGCCTTAGTTTGGGAAAGTCACTGGGCAAAGTCCCTGAATTGTAAGTTAGATTACTCACATTATGTCGCTGTCCATGGTTCCTCACGTAAGGATACTCGCAATAAGGCAGAGGAACAACTGTGGCAAGTCTGAACTGACTTGTCTCTATGTGTCTGCGTCGGTGTAGCTCTATGTCCTGTTCCGTTTCTCTTGCAGGGGCATGCTGCGCATGCGTGAGGTTCATTTCTTCCCAGTCATCGTGGAGTGAGGAGCTCGTCCATGCTGCTCCTGGGTGAAGGCCCCAATCTTCCGGATGGGCCTTCAGTTCCTCTCCGGTTGGCCTTGTCTGCTCGGGATCGTCGCGGATTGTCGCCTGGAGTCTCGGGAAGCGGTGAGAGTCGCCGGTGGACGCTGGGAGTCCCGCTGGGGCCGTGAATGGTCCCGGATGGCCCGGTCTCGTGCGGATGCCGCCTGTGGGTGTCGGGCCAATCCCCCTGCCTGCCGATGGACGTCCCCTGCCCGCGGATGGCCTCGCGGTCCACGGATCTGATCCTGGTCGTCGGTCCAGTGAGTAATCCCATCGCCCTTGGTGTCCCTTTTTCGTGGGTAGGCTCCTTAGGGGCTCTGAGTGGTCCTGGGTCCATGCAATGGTGGCTGGCTTCCCAGGGTGGGCGTCGGTACCGGCCCTCGTCGCGCTGGGGTCCCCTTTGCGTTTTGGCCTGGCACCGGGGTGTGTGGTCGGTATTTTCACTTTGTCCCCTAGGGCCGCGGCGATTAGTTCGATGGCTTTATTGACCTCGGGCTCGGTAGGCGAGTCTGTAGGTTTGGGTTTTGGACTTTTGTGTTTTTTGTAGTATTTTTGGTCGGTTGTTTTTGAGTAGGCCCCGATTCCCGCCATGGAATTTAAATCTCGGGAGTCTATTGGTGGATGGTCGGCCATCTTTGATGATGCCGCCTCCCAAGATGGCCGCCGTGAAAAGGGCGCGAAGTCTCCTTCGGCCTTTGTGGTAGGTTTTTGGTGGGGGAAATCTTCCCTTACCGGGTCTTCCTCGCTGTAATCTGATTCGTCTTCATCTTCCTCACTCGCTGCTTCGCAGCCTTTGATCAGGCTTCGGAGTTCCGCGATGAGGTCGTTGTTGCTTTGTGACGAATCTATCAGCTCGAGGAGTTTTCCTTTTAGATCGTGCATTTCTTCTTTTGAGGTTTCGTGTTTCGTCCACCCCTCGTTGCTCCTGGCCGGGGTGGATGGGTGGTGGAGTAGGCCGCTCTTCTCGGGTGCCTCTCCTTGTGTGGTTTTGGGTTGGGCAGATCGTTCTGCCATCTTCTTGGTGAATGCTCTGGTATTCACCCTGTCTGTTGTGGTCCTTTGCATGCTGTGGAGTATCAGGATTGGGCTATCCAACCATCCTCTGCTATCATATTGTTAATTGTGTTCGAGGATCGTGCCCAATAACTCCATAGACAGGTTCGTATTAAATCAATTATTGTTTATTAATTATACATCTTGTCGTTACAGGTACAAGTCTGGAACTGAAGCAGGACCACATGGCTGACCCTTAAGTACCCCCAGGGCGTGGCTAAGGTAAGGAGGGGTTATTGGGTTAGGGTGGACCTTAGGGGCTGGCTTGTCCAGCCCCCCTGCTCCTAGCTCTGGATCAGAGGCAAGGCATTTATTCATGACACTATCACTCAGAAATAAATTCACTTCTACCTAATTCAATTGAGTTTAAATGAATGGGTTCCAGTTTTAATTTTTCTGTAGTCAGAAAGATAAGATTTTAGTCCTGTCACATGTCATAATAGAGAACAAATTATTCTTTCAAGGAAACCTAAATTTAAAACTATTAGCTCATTACAGAAAGATTTTCTCCCCAGAGAAGAACACTCTAATACACGAGGGTTAATTGTATCTTCAATGCTTCCTGTTAATTTGGAAAGCTTTGCCTTAGATGGGATTTTTCATGTATCACTTTATTTAATTTTGGGGTTGTTGTTTTAGTACTTCACTTGTGGAATTACTTCAAGTTTGGATCATGGTGGAAACAGAAAAATGACTTTTATAGACACAGACTTATTTCTTTCTTCTTCTTCTTCTTTTTTTACAAGTACCTTTCCTTCAGGGTTTTTTTTTTGTTTGTTTGTTTGTTTGTTTTCTTTGTTGAGACTGGGAACAAACACCAGTTTTATTCATCATTTTATATTTATGTGGAAGAAATTGTGTGGCCTAGTCCCTAAATTATTTCTGATAGCATTGACATAGAGCTAGTGTCATTAGTGTCAGTCACCATGTTGGAGTGAAGTAAAGAGGACATTTCCTGAACAGGAACATAAATCAGCAGTCCCTAATTCTGGAAGTGTCAAGACAAGCCACTCTCAGGAATCCAAATCAAACTATACTAGAAAATGCACTGGGCAGTTTCAAGCCACAGGTAGCTCCCAATGAACCTTCAGATAAGAACTGTCTAGTAGGTCATTGAAGTGAGCAGCATAATACAGCATTCTATGCATGTTGTGGCATGTCAGCCACTGGCCCCTCCAGCTGCCGAATCAGAGGAGGAGAAGTTGTTGGAGTCAGGGTCAGCATCAAGGCAACCTGAGAGCTCTGAGGGGGAAGAGGGAATGGAGCTGGCAGAGAGAAAGAAAGGGACAGAGCCTGGGCTGTCCATCAGCCCTCAGATGGAGAGTCAACAGTTCCCAGGTCTGGAGATGGCTGATGAGGAAGAGGAGGAACAGCTGGGTGCATGCGGATGCGCAGAAGGCAGAGGAGAGGAGAGCAGTGGAAATCTGTGAGCCGATCCTTGGAAAGGAAAAGCCACTGCTGCTAGTGAAACCCCACCCTAGCTCTGGGGATAAAAGGAGGGGGGCAGAGAGGAATAGATGTGGCAGACAACTATTCATCTTCCAGCTGGACAGATTTGTTAGACTGCAGTGAGAGAGAAACTTTTTGCCGGAGCTGTTGGTGCTCCTAATAAAGGAATCTTTGAGTTAACTTCAGGGTGTTTGTCGTGTTTGGGGAGCTGGGTCAGAACAATGCATTAATGTTGTATTCTGTTGCACCATATTAAATAAATAAATACATTAATAAATACATAATAAATAAATGTGACCAGCACAAGGTTCATATTGTTCATATTTTCCAAAAGATGTTAAACCCTACTACATTGGAGACACTGTGAACTATACTGATAGAAGAAAATATTCATAGGTCAGGGTTAAATTGTAGAAATCTTGGTCCATTCTGAATCTTGTGGTTTTCTTGCAGACATTTCATTACCAAGCTAGGTAACATCATCCTGAATAATGAAACATCTGCAAGAAAATCATCAAGCTATGAACTACTAAAGCACTGCATTGCATTTCCCAGATAATTACTCAGATCTCTTGATTTCATTTTCAGAAATTATATTGCATTAGGGTTACTGTAGGTAATTCAAACATTTATTTAGCAGATCCAGTAATTTAAGGTGGGAATATGTGTTGAGTCATGGTAGCTGCCAGATAATGGAGTCCAGCATAGTTGAGTTGGACTACAGCTTTTCAGCAACCCCAAAATTTTTCTATATATAGACTAAGAGCGTCTCTTGAAGTATCAGATACTGTTTTGTGATTTTTCTCTCGTTTACTTGATTATTGAATGTTGTGCTTTACTTAACTTCCATTCCATCTATTGTGTTTAGAGCCTTCAATATTTGATTCCTTTCTTTTTTTGTTTTTCTAATACTACCTTGCACTTAAAAAAAAAACCTTTCTAAATATTCCAACAAATTTCAATCATTGGGCAGAAATACAAATATATATATAATAAATAATATATGAGTGGAATCAAATAACATTGCACTCCAAGCATAACCTTGAAACAGATGTAGCTAATTTGAGATGTTCCAAGAGCACTAATAAGGCATTTTGACCACCAAAAAAGAAAAAGGCAGAAGGCTTGTTTGCCAGTTCAGCAAATTCCTGCCTCCTCCAGCTTTGTTCTTAATAAAAAGGCCTAAAATTTTCAGTTGAACAATAAGTTTCTATCATCTATCTATCTATCTATCTATCTATCTATCTATCTATCTATCTATCTATCTATCTATCTATCTATCTATCTATTACCTACCTACCATCTATTTGTCAATCCATCCCTCTATTGTTCCTCTTCCTAATAGTGATTCTTACTTTCCAGCCAACTTCTACTTTTGTTTTGTTATTTCTTGCCATATAAAGAATAAATTATCCCATTCTCCAATTAGTGTTGCATGTCATTACAACCTAAACTGAGAAACACCTTTGCCGTTCTCCAAAACGGTTATATTGTAGTAACAAAAGCAAAGCAGGCCTTTATAGGCAATGAAGAATTTCATGAAGATAAGTGGTAGGATTTAGCACAATGGATCATTTGACCCATAACTTCACTGGAATAGAATAGCCACAATGCACAAAGCTGTACTTCACTAAATCAGCCCTGATTGTTCTAAGCCACAGAGGGAAGTTAGTATTCCAACACTGTTATTCATATTGTGCTATCAGTGAAAGAAAGGACTTTGTAATATATGGTAATCTGTATCAACAGAGCTCTATTAGACTGGCCTACATTAGGCACTAAATGCTATCGTCTATTAAAAAAAAAAAAAAACCGAACAAGCCATTAACTTATATTTTAATATGTGTGAGAGAAGTTGTTTTACTTTGGTTTCCATATACAGTAGAAGCATTGTCCGTGACCTCCTGGGAACAATATTTAATATTTAAGAGCTAACTGAGGAGCCATTGTGATAAGTATTGTTTTCTTTAGATCGCAAATTTAACATATTCCTTAAAATGAAGTAAGTCCATAATGATGCACTTGACATGGAGAAGAAGAGACTTTAATTCACTCTCTTCAAAGAAAGAAATAACTATAATAACTGCAGTGTCTTGGGTAACCTTAAACAAATAATAATCATTTCATTATGCTAGTGGCTTTCAAGGCTTCTATCCATAGAAAATCTCTTCCGGATCCATTTATCAACTGTCAAATCTGTTGTGCCTTTCATAGAAGCAACCAAAAATGAAATCAATTGCAAAAGATTGTATGACATCTTCTTAGATATACAAGGCAGGTGTAAGCAAATGACTTTTCCTTATATATAACCAAGGAAACTAGCAAAATGACTCCAGCTATTTTTTTCTTGCACTAGTTTTGTGTCCCATTCCTTGCTATGCAGGCAGGGAATATCATCCATCAATTGAAGTATCACCTAAGAGAACTTGCAGTTATACAACAGTATGAATGTTGAATCTCCATCTCTAATAGCACACAATTTCCACAGACAGAGAACCTACTGCATTTAGTTCCAAATGAATGTTCTCCATGGAATGTTTCATTCAATTTGCAGGTGCTGGCTAAGGTCAGAGATATAAGCAGTGGAATGTGCCAATTGCACATGGGCAGTTGAGAGCCGTCATTTCATCAACTGCAGGTTCTCCACACTCACTTTACAACACTTTGTTAAGTGCAGGCAAATGTATTATTGATAGATGAGTATTTCTTGGAAATTTGAAAAGCCCTTGCTAAGCAGGTAGAGGATGCCAAGCTTCCGTGAAATTCAATATACAAATACCATCATTATACTACCTAATGTAATAATGACAGATTTACACTACAGTTCCTATAGAGTCTTTCTGTTCCATTTCCAGTTTCAGATACTGACTCTCATCTGTAGATTTGAAAGATTTGATCCCTTCTTTCTTACCAGATATCGGGATAAGCTGTGATGGCACAGTGGTTAGAATGCAGTCTGCAGGCTACTTCGGCTGACTGCCACTGCCAGCAGTTCAACAGCTCAATTCTCAACTGCTCAAGGTTGACTCAGCCTTCCGTCCTTTCAAGGTGGGTAAAATGAGGACCCATATTGTTGGGGGCAATATGCTGACTCTGTAAACCACTTAGAGAGGTTAAGCACTGTGAAGCAGTATATAAGTGCTATTGCTATAAGAGGAGAATGAAGCTTGAGTCTCATTGCCTTCCTAGATTCCAGCCATTAGAACAATGTCTCCTTCTCCTTGGTTATGTAATTTATTATGTAGTTAGGTGTTCAGCGGTTCGAATTCCTAGTGCCGCATAATGGGATGAGCTCCTGTTACTTGTTTCTGCCAACCTAGCAGTTTGAAAGCCCGTAAAAAATGCAAGTAGAAAATTAGGCACCAACTTTGGTGGGAAGATAACAGCATTCCATGTGCCTTTGGCATTTAGTCATGTCAGCCACATGACCATGGAGACATCTTTGGACAGCGCTGGCTCTTCGGCTTTGAAACAGAGATGAGCACCGCCCCCTAGAGTTGGGAACGACTAGCACATATGTGTGAGGGGAACCTTTACCTTTACATGTTATAAGAACAATCCCAATCACTGTATCATACCCTTGGGTCCTAGTTTGTGTCTGCAAGATTACCCAGAAGATTGATATTTATTTCCCAACAAATGAATCAGTTGCTATTGTCCCATAATATATTTACATATAAATATGTAAAGCAGCTGACGAGAGGGTGCAATGCATTCTGTGCACTTGATGTGCTGATGCATGTAATATTCCAGTTTACCTTTATTTTGAGGCAATACATTTTAAGAGGCAATGCAGACAAGCTACCATGGTGCAGTAATAGGAATTGGATTATTGTAATCATCACAAATCTAATGTAAAGCAAACTAATACTTTTTCGTTTAAAATGACAGAACATTCATAATGATTTATCATTTTGTTTGGAAGGGTGCCCCGTGCAATGTTTTCCTCTCCTTTGGTCATGAACTTTTGACTTGATTGTTGATCAGCTGTTCTGCACACAGAAGTAATTCTTTTCACATTTCATCATTTAGACGGGTTTTGGAAGGGAGCAGAATATATTTACTGGCATATTTCATGCTGACTAAACTAAAATAGGTATATTTAAATCTGCAGTATGACAGAGCTATTCGTTTTGCTGCAGGGGTGAAAAGCTTCTAAAATGCACCCAGAGTTAAAATTAATTCTTTAATATCTTAGAAGCTCATGGCATTCTTGGTTGAAATGAAATGGACTTGTGATGTCAAAAAAATCCTGAAGATGAAAAGTTCATTGTGTGTGTGAGTGAATGTGTTCATTTAATCACCGGGAAGGATATGTTTTCATAACTTGCGTTTAATATTATACTATAAATTCAATGCAATTTGAATTTTTAAAAAGTTCTATTTTATTTGACTGTGGAGTTTTCTCAATTGTATATTTCCCCCCTCCCAAAGAATTTGTTATTTGCTGAATGTTATTTAGCTTCCTGTTCCCCAAACTTTATAGAATATTTTGCTTGCTTAATATATCTGTACTTTATCTCTTTATTGATGTACTAGAATACATTTTTATTCTCTATTTGTTTTTTAGGCTAAGAGGTTCATTTGTGTTTGAGTGGCTTGCTAGGAGCTACTCCAAAAAGTAAAAACAGCTAGAATAAAGAAGTAGACAGGCCCAGGATAGCAGTGAAATGTCTTTTAATTTAAAATGTTCAGATTTATTAATGATATTCCATGATAAAAAGTTAATATGAGTATTCCCTATGTATTTAATCATTACCTTGAACCATAATGTAAAAAAATATAATTTGAAGGCAACTATTGGAAGGATCCTGGGGCCACACCAAAGCTTTGGGATTTGGGAGGATGATTCAATGCAGCTTTGGGGGCTGAGATTGTATTCTCCTATTCAAGCCCAAGATTACATTTACTATTATTTTACAGTGAATGAACAATTCAATGGGAATTTGTATTTATGTATGTATATGAATTTGCATACATATACATACATAAATACACACACACACACACACACACACACACACACACACACACACACACACACACAAATATCTGCTATACAGGCTTTTTAGGCTATGTAGCAGGGGTGAAATCCAGCAGGTTCTGACAGGTTCTGGAGAACTGGTAGTGGAGATTTTGAGTAGTTCAGAGAACTGGCAAATATCAAATCTGGCTGGCCCCAGAGTGAGGAGGGAATGGGGATTTTGCAGTATCCTTCTCCTGGAGTGGAGTGGGAATGGAGATTTTGCAGTATCCTTTCCCCTGCCATGCCCACCAAGCCACATCACACCCACCAAACCATGCCCACAGAACCGTTAGTAAAAAAATTTGGATTTCACCACTGCTATGTAGGCTATAGGATGATGTAGCAATTGGAGAGTTCTTGACTAAATTTTCATTTTCTTCCTGCCTTTATAGCTTTCCAGCATCCAGGTATACCCTGAATCTAATTAATAGCTATCCAATTATAGAGAAGAGTAAAATCTCCCTTGAATCAAAGGAATTGAATCATGGGGTATCACTATTATGGCCCATCACTGGCAAGGAGCATTTTCTCATAAACATATTTTTATCAGGAGCCAGTGTACTGACTCAATGTGCATTTATCTTTCAGGAAAATTTTAATCCAATGAGAGGTTCCTATATAGCTGAGTCTTGAGAGTAGGTTCAAATGATCATCTGTTTGGAATCACGACACCCCTGTAAGAAACCTAAGTCCATCCCCTGAAATCCATTGCCTCTTGTCTGCTACAAATTTGCCTTGATCGCAAGTAGATCAGATTCTTGTGTAGAGGTAGCATGAAATAAACTCGTTGTGTTTTTTGAACTATATCCTGGCTGCTAATTACTTATGTCTGACAGCTCCAAATGTTTCTTGGATTTTCTTTTAATGTGAGTCAAACAATGTGGAAAATTCTTCTGAGATATTCTATAAGTTCAATTAAAACTCCTTGGACTTTTCTTAAGGTTCTTCAAAGTTACAGTCTGACCAAGAACCTCCACATTCATTTCAAATTTGATTTAAAGTAGAAATGGTGGCAATTATTATATACAATGTTATGGAAGAAATGACAACATACTAATTTATTTATTTATTTATTTATTTATTTATTTATTTATTTATTTATTTATTTATTATTTATTTATTTATTTATTTATTTATTTATTTATTTATTTATTTATCCCACTTTTATTATTTTTTACAAATAACTCAAATTGCCAAACATATTCAACACACTTTCCTCCTCCTATTTGTCCCACAACAACTTTGTGAGGTGAATTGGGCTCATGGAGTGTGAGTGGCCCAAAGATATCCAGTTGGCCATAGCTAAGGAGGAGCTTGAAGCCATGGTTTCCAGCTTTCTAGCCTGGTGCCTTAACCACTAGACCAAACTAGTTCTCAGTTTATGTGTAATGCTGTTTCATATTTTAAGGAGTTATAAGAACAAGAAATCTGAAAGAAGAAAGGAATATATTTTGATTTCTTAAATTAAATTACCATGGGCTTAGATGTATAGTTTGTAAAGGAATGTTATCTATATTTGGCTGTCTCAATGCAAAAGTCTATATGAAAGACATTCATACATACAAAGTTAAATAATTATAAATGAAATACAGCACAGTCTAACACATAAAATGGCGTTTATCAGCTTTCTTTTAATGCTATAAGAGAAATAAATATCATTTGTTTACCATTAAGCTCTTTTTTCTTTTGCACTTTCTGCCATCCGAAAGGGAAGAAAATAGTGCAGAAGGAAGCTGTGCTGAATAGCTGTCTTTCTGACAAACATTTTCCATAATATATAGTGACACTCAATTTTGCTTATTTATTTCTTGGAGGAAAAAAATCATCATTAATGGCAGAACGTTTAGAAAAAGGAAGAACTTTGGCAGAAAAAAAACTGCTAGTGAGGATGATGCAAATATGAAGTTAAAGTGTGCACTAAAGGTTTTTTTTAAAAAAAACTATTTCAGATATAGTATGCAACTTTTTTTAAAAAAACAACAACAATCTATTATTTATGGGTAAGCAAATCAATAGAATGAGGTTGGCTAAAGGTGTGGAAAACCACTTTGTAAGTCAGAGGAATAAAAGCCAAATATTTGATGCTTTCCCCTGCTGGATCATTAGAATGTAGAAGGAAATGTTTCTATTTTCAGTAGTTCTATGGAATCAAGTGATGATTCTTTTGAATGCTGTTACTGAGATGTTTCTTTCTAATCCTTCCAAAAGAACCATTTAAACAATTTTCTGAATTCAATCTCCACACACAAGACACACACACACACCTCAATAGGAACTCACTGAATTTTTGCAATGTTCATTACAGTATTCAAGGACCAAAAAAAAAATCATATTGAAAAATGGCTGCTTTGTTGTTGTTGTTTTACTGTTTATAGCGTAAGTGTCTTGAGCCATTTGATTTCACTGTAATTGTAGCAACAGAGAGAATCATGAATATGGTATGGTCTCCAGTAAGGCTTTGTATATAAAGAGATGCAAAGATTCCTATTTTATTCTCGGTTTTGTGTTCTGATCTTTCAAGTTGATAGCAATGTACAGGAAACAGAGATAAATTCATCTGGCTCAGTTCTCCTTTTTTCACATTTAACTAATATGAACAGAATATTCAACTAATAACATTCCTTGACTCTTTATCTATGTGAGTGTACATATGTACATATACATAAGTAGTGGGTTGCTCCCGGTTCTTTCTGGTTCTTTAGAACCGGTAGTAAAAGTGGCGGAAGGCTTCACCCACCCGCCCGGATGTCATAATTGACAATCTGTGCATGTGCAGAAGCTTCTGTGCGTGCACTCCCATTGAGAACCAGTAGTAAAGGTAAGTAGAACCCACCCCTGATATACATGTGTGTATATATATATACTTTATATATATACACACACATAGTATATGTATGTGTGTGTATACATATAGGTATAGTTATATAGTTATAGATCATGCATACACATCTCCCAGAAATCTTTTGTTATCAAGATGGTTACTGGAAGGAAACCTTGTGGAATGGTGTGTGTCTATGGATGTTGTGTAGATGTGTATGTGTGTATTTGTGTATGTGAATGTGAATGAGAGAGATAGAGAGAGAAATTGCTGCACTGTATTTATTTAATATAGCAATATATATTTAATAAAATATAGTTCTCTTTCTCTCTCTGTAAGTGTCTAGTTTTTATTGTAGACATGTAAAGCTGAAACAGTTTATTCAGATGAATAAAAGTTTGTGTTTGGGGGTGTGTATTCATGCATACAATCAGTGTATTACTGAGAGAAAATTGGAGGAAAGATTTTCTCTTTTGATTGAAAATATGAAACTTGCAATAGAAAATAAGGAGCAAGATTACAAAAGGTTGGCATTTATTTAAAAACCAACAGAATCATAAGTTCATATTTGAGAAGCTTTGCTTGATAAAGAAACAACTTGTACCATTTTATAATCTTCTGAAATTATTTGGCTTCACATCATTGAGGCTGATGGGTATTAGGTGTAGTACAGTATAAAAGACACTTTTATGTCTTCCATACTATGTCTCAAAGGACAGGAGTTTAGTAGTTCGGCTTATAATAATCAGGTTTATTTTGCATAAGAGGTAAAGGTGATACTATTTGACATTTAAAAAGGTTGTAAAATAATTATGTCTCTCATTTGGTTGGAGATGATTTCTGATTTTTCACTTCCAGCAGATCATCAAGCTAGAAGAAGTATGGACTTAGCTCATATCTTTTTTTAAAAAATATTTTTTAAAGGCTAGAGAACTTTGAAAATATTGAAGTGTCTGGGGCTTTTTACGTTTTTCCTTATTTTCATTAAAAAAAAAACACTATCCCTCTATTCACAGAAGTTAAGGGATTTCATCAGAAATGTATCCTTTATAGCACTTCTTTGAATGTTCATAAGACTCTAATATAACAGAGTCACTTGGTCATTTCAGCAGAGGAAAAATCCACATCTGAAAACTTTTGTCACTAATGTAGGGCCTTGGAGTATTTTTGCCATTTTCAAAATGAATGACTAAGTATCAAGATTATAGTCTTCATGCAGAACTTCAAAAAGAAATGAATTTTCCCTCTTTTCCCCAGAAATGAATGTGTGAATATTTAAATCAGTTCAGATCTACATCAATCTACACATTCCTAACCCTTAAAATGAGGGTCCTGCTGTTGAGCATGTCCATGAATGTCCTGTTTAAAGCAGCGATAGAACAGACACTTCCTTATAAAAATCTGCTCTAAGGCAATGCTATCTCTTTTTAAAAGGAAGCTCATGCCTCATATGAAACTATGTGAAACTAAATTGTATGTTTTAATCTCTGTTACTTGCTAAGTGAAAAAGGGATTACGAAAATGGTAGGATAAACTGTTCAGTCCTTATGCCGTACTAACTGATACTATTCTAAATGTCTAACTAGATTATATGCAACCCACTATATCTGTTACACATTTGCATCTTACCTTTTCTCAAAGAGTTTATTGCCATTCCTTGGTTTATTATGCATTTGCATCTTACCTTTTCTCAAAGACACATATTGGCATTCCTTCTGTGAGACAGTATGGCTGGGACTCCACAGATATCGACTCCATTCTCAAGAGAGTATTTGAAATTTAATCTTTCCAACCTTCCAGTTCAGTTCTACTATATTACATTGCTTCTTCCATTTAGAAATACCTTCTTTTTCCCATTGCTGTGAAATGTGTTTGATATGCATCCTGCAAAAGAGCAAGACGACTCGCTTAAGTGTATGTTATTAGCAAGTGAGAGAGAATGGAGAATATAAACAATGTCTACCATGTGATTTTCCAAATGTACAACTTTTGTAATAACTACTAAAATAATAATAATAATAATAATATATTCCATTTTCCTTAGAAAATAGTCTCCAGAAGAGAGGGGAAGACATTAATTGAATCCTGTTTGCATGGTTAGCTGACTCAAAGAATCTGTCTAATATCTTTCTATCCTTACTATGCTGAAAGTAAAGAGAACAATTCAACGGGAAGGCCTTTTCGTGCATGCTGTTATCTTATCTGATAAATCCTTAGAATTCACAATATTAAGCAGTGTTAAGGTGATCGCTCGTGTGAAAATGGGTAGCAAAACTGCTTTGATTACCTGAATACTGCATTTGTATTCCTTAGAGAAGTTCAGGATATTCTGCATTGTTCACATAAAGTATTAAAGGCTTTCAGCGCAAAAGTACACAGCTTACAGGCACAAATTTATACATCCTTAGCTTGTGTAAGGGCTGAAGTTGACAAAGCAAAGCTCAGACAAAGCTACTGATCAGGCCAGGAAAAAATAAAACCAACAACCAGTCAATCATTTTATAAACTTAAGCAAGTATATCTTAAATTAAAGGTTTGGGAAAAGAATGATCAATTCTGGCCAGGAGAAAAACCTCAAAATATATAGCTTTCAAATATATACACAAACATGTACACACACACACACACACACACACACACACACATTGCTGAAGGCAGAGCTTTCTCCTGTGTATAATAACACAACTTATGTAGCAGTAACAAATCTGTGTACCAAATTTACTCATGTTATCAATTTCTGAAGGCAAAGTTTAAATTTAGACTGCTTTGATTTATAGCCATGTCTGGCCGGAAGTCTGACAGCTCACCTGGGCAAGATCAGTGGTATTTACAGACATCTGTCATTTATCAATCAGAGTAAAAGTTGACTTTTGAAATATTCTATTTCTGGGGGAGGGGGAGGGAGGTTGTTGTGGAAGATATGATTCAATGACTATTTCAACCTCATGCCAATGGTTCTGAAAAATTATGCTGGGTTCCTGTCAGATCAAGCTGGCTTTCATTTGAATGAGTTATCATATTATCTCATATCCAATCAATTTCTTACCTTAAGTACTGTGCAGAGCCATCATATTCTTAAATGGAACAAATAGTAATTGGGTGCTTAGAAGAAAGTAATGCTTACCAATGTGTGATTCTCATGTGCAAAAGCTATAGTTGCTTTTTGACCTGGTGACTGCAGGTTTAAACTGTAAACAGATCCTTAACATTATTCTCTTCAGCCAAATAAGGGTCCCTGGAGTAAGTGTATCAAAATCTGCAAGGTGGTGGGCTTGTCATCATGACTGAAGCACTCTTCCCCCATTCCCCATTGCAGGACTGTTTGTCAACCCTCTGAGATAGATCAGGTGTGGAAACATCTCCCCAGATTTGACTGGAACCCTATTGATATAGGTTATAGAGACTGAATCTTGAAGATTTTGTAACACCGGGGTGTCAAACTCACGTCGTCACATGACGTATCGGGACTTTTCCCCCCCTTCGCTAAACCAGGGGTGTGTGTGGCCAGCATGTGATGCGTCCAGCCCACAGGCCATGAGTTTGACACCCCTGCTGTAACAGCTTTGTTCCCTATGCCATTTGTCTGGTAAACTTGAAAGATTTGTTTCTCTCACCATGTACATGTATACATCCAAACTAGACTGTGTTGTTTCTCCGTGTCATAATATATATATATGGGTGCATGCATAATTTTGTATTTATTTATTTATTTATTTATTTATCTTGTCATGTTTATGTTTATGACCCTTTGAGAGCTATATGCAAAATAATTACATTTTAATGTATGCCGATTAGTGTACATTCAAAGCAGGGGTGAGCTCTACTTACCTTTACTACCGGTTCACATCACGCCCGCACACTCTTCTGTGCATGCGCAGATCAACTTTGATGATGTCTGGGTCAGTGGGCGGAGCCTCCCACCAGTTTTACTACCGATTCTTGCGAACCAATCTGAACCGGGGGCAACCCACCACTGATTCAAAGTGACAATAAAGTTATTCTAAGTGTGAAACCTTGAGTGTATTTTCTTTTCCTTCATTCTAATACTGCAAGGAGTAAGATGGAATCAGTCTGAGTTCCTTTCTTATGCTTTCCTAATTTCTGAGGCTTAAAGCATGTTTTTGTCTCTCTTGCTGCATAGTTTCTTTAAAATGGAAGAGGTTTCAGTCATGATACCATATCCATCATGTTTGTAGATTGTGACAGCAAACACTCCCCTATCAGCAACTATGTACTATAATCAAAGAAAAAATTCATTCATCAGTTTTGAGAGCACTTTTTTGAAAAAAAAACAAAAACCCACATATTATTGAAGCTAACTCCAGGCACAATAACATTATGCTTATTTTTGTTTTATTTTAATCAAATATATTAATTTAAGCAGGAAACAAAGAATTTTTATACTGCCAAAAGCATTTGGGAAAGAGGCAAAGTTAATTTTCAGTTTTTCTCATTCCATATTTACAAATACATTATAGAATTATAGAAATTATAATTATAATTTATTATACAATTATTGAAACTAAAATAACATTGAAAAATTCTTACAGCAAGCAAATGTACAGCATACATTTAATTCTTCCTTATTTCTGTAAAAAGTGCAATGTTTAAAAGACAAAAAGCAGTGTGTTAGTAGGTGTATGGATGTGGTAAAAATATGATTAGAAAAATATACTTAATCATATTGGTCCAGACTGGAATAAGTTATATTTTCTTTTCTCATAATTGGTGCTTTTCATTTTTGTTGTTGTTGTTGTTCACTACTTTCTTCCTGTATCTGCATAATGTTGCTAACCCCAAAAGAGCATAGTCTGATAACTATGTATACATATGTGCATGATTTTTCAGTGAAACAGCTATGCAATGAACTTCTCAAGAAGATTTGTAGGAAGATAAGAAAATACTTTAAATTTTAATCAGATATTGTTTTGTGGGGGAAAAAATAAGATGGAGAATAGATTAGAATGACAGGAACAAAAACCCTTGCAGCTATTCGTATCCTTCTATATCCCAAATAACCACTGGTTAAATTATGCTTACTAATTGCCTCCAGCATTTAACCGTTCCTCTTAAATTGTGAATGTTTGCAAAAGCAGCATTAAAGGGGGAGAAATTGATTAGATACATAATCACCGCCAACTCTCTAGACATAATCAACGGTGGAAAGGAAAAGCTGTAAGTGTGCATTCCATGACCATTTTTCACACAAGCAATAGAATGAGTTTAATAAATTGCCATTATACTTCTGTAGTTGAGTTTTTAAAAATGGTGGAGTGCTGAATCTATAAATAAAAAGTAACATCATTCAGTTTAGTTTTGAGCCCTTGATACTCTCACATTGTTTGTTTTCTTCTGGGCTTTTATTTATTTAATTCTAGGGCTTGCAATCACACACATATGCCATGGGCACACATATACTATACACCACACACAGAGACACAGATGTTTCTAATTAGTGAATAAATAAAATACCCACAATGACCCAACTTCCATGTCATTAGCACCATCTTTCTTAAGTTCAGAATGAAATGCCATATAATTCACCTCCAGGTCCTGAAGTATCTGTATAAAAGCAAGACTCATCCTTAGGTAAGAGTAAGCTTTATCAGAGAAGGGAGCAGGTTAGTTTCCAGGTTCTCATTAGTCTTATCTCCTGGGACCTATGACAGGGGTCACTCTGCTAGATCCTTTTGGGCAAGCAGATACTATTTAGAATGGGATAGTCTTAATGAAATTCAAATTCCAAACTATATATGGGTTTATAGATTATTACTAGCATATTCATTTGCACTTTGAAGCAAACTTGTAACAGAGAGATTGCACAGCTGTAATAGCTCTCATTTGTTATTAAACAGGCATGAGTAGTAGTTTTTAAGAAACCTTCAAGGCAGCTTTATATAAAGTACATGTCAAAGGAACAAATAACTACATTCAACTCAACAAAATGTCACAACTGATGCATCAATCATACTTGCCATCTGATTTTATAATTTGAGCCATAAGTGTAGGAGAGACTCACCTATCTGCTCCTTCAAAGAGAGTTCAACTCCATATGGAGCCAAATATATCACTAACCTGGCCTTCAATAGCTTTCAGAACAATAGTCACTCCTTGTCAGGGTTGAATTTGAGCTAGTTTCTTTCCATCCAATCCTTTATAGCGTCCAGGCACTGACTCAAGACCATTCCATTTTCTGCCTGATCATACCTCAACTTTTTTTTTTTTTTTTTTTTTTTGCTTTAATTTATATGTCGCCCTTCTCCAGACACTCAGGGCGGTTTACAATGCATTAAGCAATAGCCTTCATACTTTTGTATATTTATACAAAGTCAGCTTCTTGCCAATCAATTATCTCTTCCAATGTTTTGAGAGATATTGATCATATCAGGGAGAGGACCAAGGGTCAGGTTCTCCTTTTTCACCACTGCCAACTGAAACCACTGACTTAAAATGAGTATAATCCTTGTAACATAGTGCTTCCAACTTTCAATCCTTCCAGGTAGCCTACAGGAATACCATCAATAATGGTACTGAAAGCCATTAAAGTATTGAGCAAAATGAAGAATACCAAGAATGATGATGTTGAAAGCCATTAAAGTATGAAGTAGAATCAAAAGACCCACACTTTCCTCCATGTACCATTTACAAGAATCACCAGTATGACCCCATCCCATGCAGCTGGTTTCATGATTACGGTGAGACTAAAATTGTCAATCTCACAGTTTCTAGCCTGGTAGCTTAACCATTACACCAAACTGTCTTGCTAGTCTACAAATAGTCTACAGAAAATATGAAGGGTAATATATGGATTAATTAATGGGAGGAAGGACCAGAACCAGTCATTCAATATACAAGGAAGGGGCTTTGAGCTAAGCTTGAGGAGGAATTTCATGATTCTGTAAGCTGCTAAACTGCTTGTGATAGAAATAAAACATGTTTAATACATGAATGTATTAACTAGCTTTAATTTAAATTGCATTTTGACGTACATGACATCAGATTTAGCATTTGTTCTGTCCACTTTTTACTTTGAAAGTGTAAATCCCTAAGCCTATTATCAATGATCAAATATAGCTCTAGACTCAGGGGAAAAAATTACATAGCCATATGCTAAAGCGTAATATCAGGAATGCTGGTTAGATGAATAATCCAGAGTTGACTGATTCAGACATTACAACAAGCCATAAACTGTAGCTCACAAATCATTCATGAATCACAGTAGGAAGCCAAAATTCAATAAGCCAAAGGAAGACATAATATGTGGCATAATTCCAGCACTAATTTTCAGGAGTGTGTTGCCGATGAAAAAAAAAAGTGGTGGCTTTTCAGGGACCATCTAGAATTCCTGGAGGAAAGATTTCCTACATATAAAAATAATGAACAAAATTATCCTGAGCCTGTTGAAATGAATTTCACATAAAAGTTTGCCCACCCAGAGGTGGTATTCAGCAGGTTCTGACCAGTTCTGGAGTACCAGTAGCGGAAATTTTGAGTAATTCGGAGAACTGGTAAATACCACCTCTGACTGGCCCCACCCCCACTTATTCTCTGCCTCCCAAGTCCCAGCTGATCAGGAGGAAATGGGGATTTTGCAGTAATCATCTCCTGGAGTGGAGAGGGAATGGAGATTTTACAGTAGCCTTCCCCACCAAGCCCACCAAGCCATGCCATGTCACACCCACCAAGCCACGTCCACAGAACCGGTAGTAAAAAAAATAGAATCCCACCATATTTAACATTAACAAGTCAACAACATGCCTGCTCAAAAACAAACATCACAAGCATGCAACTTGAGCATGCAGGTAACCAAGTCATAGAAGCAGATTGTCACATATGGTGCCTCCTATAATTCAATGGCATCCCCTGTGCAATGAAAGGAAAGCAGTCATTCTGAACTCACCCTCTACCTAACATTATGAGTGCTCTAGGAATAGGGAATAAAATGTTCTTAAAATAATGACTGTTCCACTCATCCTCTTCTCTTGCTGCATCACAATGAATTAGTGAGAGCTGTTTATGGAAAGTAGATTAAAGAGTGCCAAAAGGAAATCTCTACATGGAACATGTGCTGTTGGGTGCCGTTCAATAATAATTTTATTGCTGTTTCACTGTAAAATTAAAAGAAAGCAGTTGTTCTTGTCAGCAGTATAGTTGGAATATTTAGCATGCAGGTAGAATAGGCAAAAGTAACTGAATGCTAACACAGGTAATAATTGGTTCAAAACTCCTCCTTAAGCACCTCCAGCTTCCACTTGGGTTTTTATATGCAACCAAGTGATCTTTTCAAAGCCTACATCTAAAGCATATAAATCAGTGATTGTTCTGCACTGAATAACAATGCCCCCCATTTTTATTGAAATTCACTGTTGCTCAGATGATCTGAAAATCAAGTGTCGTGTGTCAGCACTTCAACCTGCATTTACTCTAGTGCTGACATAAGAAGGAGAAGAGGGGGCAGCTGGCAAGAGGACGCTTGACTTCTCACCTACTTATTTTCCCTGAAGATAATATCCCCTAGGAGATGAGATGGGAGGGGGGACATTCCTGGGAGCTTAAGTAGTAGATATGGGGAGAGTGATTTGGAAGAGGGCCAATGAGATGCAGAGAATTGGGGAACAGAAAGGGAAGGTTTGGGGTCAGGAAGTCAATGTTGGCTACGCCACGATCGGGGCCAGGTTGTCGTGCTTAATAAAATGAAAGATTTCTTCAAAGACTATCTGTTTGGAAATGCAATTTATTTTATTTGAGACGACATCAAAACTTGACATCGTGACTGAGATGGCCTGTTCTATTCATATGTTCAGACGATCTCTTCTTATATCACACATTTGAAGTCATAAAGGTGTATGGATGAACTGTAATGGAATTGGTCAAAAGTACCACCCTGCACATTTTTTTTCTTTACATTTTAAAACCATAAAACAAACATTTCAGATATTTGGAGGTCAAAGGACATATGTAAATATGTAGAATGAAAAAATAGAAGGCATTTGAGACCTGCAAATGTCACTATTTGTTACTAGAAGGAAAGAACATCTTAGGAAAACGTATTATGAAAATAGAAAGGGAAAGGAAAAAAAATAGGTATATACCAAATGTTCAAAAGATAAAGGGAATGATCAGTAGCATGGTTAGCAAATTCAAAACTGACAGAGAGCAAATTAAGGTGATATGCAGATAGTCCTCAAGTTACAACTCTGCATTTAGTGACTGTTCAAAGTTACAACAGCACTGAAGAAAGTGATTTATGATCTTTTTTTCACACTTTACAATCATTGCAGCATCTTCATGCTCATATAATCAAAATTCAAACACTTGGCAACTGATTCATATTTATAACTGTTGCAGTATCCCAGAGTCCCCTAATCTACTTTTGTGACCTTCTGGCAAGCAAAGTCCATGGGGAAGCCAGATTCACTTAATAATGGTAGCAAGGAAGGTCATAAAATGGGGAAAAACTCATTTAACAAATGTTTCACTTAGCAACAGAAATTTTGGGCTCAATTGTGGTCATAAGTTGAGGTCTACCTGTAGTAGACAGTTGTGGTTTTTTTGAGTTCAAAAATACAGATGGACTGGTGAAATAAAGAGACAATTAGTCTTAAGGAGGAATTTGATGACAGCCATAATGGATAGGTTCTATGCATTCTATAGAATCCATAGGTTCTATGGATTCTATGACAAGAAAGATCACAATAGTTGAAGAAAAGCTCTTTGTGGAGTCATAAAGTGCTCCATGAAAGTGACAGAATTAAGATAAACAGTTTTGAAATATCGATGAGGAATGTCTGCTAAGAAAACTACATACTGGAAGAACCAAGACTTGCTGATCCTTTGAAAGAATAACCACTGAGCCAAAACAAAAAATCACATATTTTGAGCGTATAATGAGCCAGCATTATATGTTCAAAGCATTTTGAGCATATAATGAACATTGCTGGGAGAAAAAAAAACTCATGTTTGGCAAAGATTAAAAGAGTAGAAGAAGGGAACATAACACATACTGGGATCAAAGAGATTATATGAATATCCTTGAAAATTTGGTTCTATTTATTAAAGACAGGATGAGGCAGTTGGCATTTGTCCATACAGTCTCCAAACATTGTGTGATGACCCAGGGCTGGGAATGGAAGCAACACAGCCAGAACAAAGGCTTAAGTCCCTTTATTGCTCCAACTTTCCCCCCAAAGTCCCACCGTTCACTGCAAGTCCAGGAACCAAGCTCTAAACACGCACCTCCAATACTTCTGGGCTGGTATTAGTCCAGAGGATCAGCACAGTTCTGAGAGCAGCCACAGTTCAGGGAATTTGGTTCTTCCTTTTCACAGGAAGAGTTCACTGGGACTGCAGCACAACCCGGAACAGAACTGGGTTGCTGCGAACTTGCACATAGCCAAGCAAGGCAAGCAGGGCAAGGCAAGCAAAGTATTCAGATGTCAGTAGCAGCATGTGAGACTGAAAAAAGGCAATGCTTGTTCCCGACAAGTGCCCCTCCCAACAGCGTCTCTTTAAATTTCATTCCCCAGGTGACCCTTGTGAAGAGGGGCATGATTCCCTCCTCCTGAATTGTTGGGTTGCCCTGCGTTGATCCCACCTGCTCTCCATTCTCCATACTCAGGAATCAGGGGTGGGGGTAATTGCTCATTGCTGGAGCTCTGTCGTTCCTCTGCTTCATGCCTGCCCTCTCCTCCCCCTTTGCTTGGCCATCCTGCACCCTCTCTCCTTTGTTGGCAACCCTTCCCAGGCCTGAGGGATTGCTTTATCCTGCTCCTCCGGTTATTCCTCCATCAGTCCTAGCTTCATCTCGTCATCGTCGGACCCAAGCTCAGATGGGGCCATGACACATTGAGTCCAATTTGATAACAGTTCTCTAACAGGGAAAATAGATAGAAAGTTAACTGAGACTTTGAAACTGTGGCAGGCTGGCATCTATCATTGTAGATACCACAAAATGCAACAGCTGTCACAAGAATGGGTAATTCCACCTTTTTTTAGGACATAAGATGTTAGGAATAGTTGGTTGGGGTTATCACAAACATATTGATGGAGTCTAATATAGATTGGTCTTTTTAAAAACAAGTTATTTGAAATTATTCTACCTAGACAGCCTCTTATTGATCTCCTGAAAAGGATTTTAAGGAAGTCCAAATCTTTTCAAAAGGCCAATATTATCAGCTTTATCTCTTCCAAATTCAGTACTATACAAATACTTTAAAAATCTTTTGTTGGAGAATGAATACACCAAAGTCAGATTACTACTCACTGATGACAACAACGAGAACAACAATAGAGGTTAGGATGACAAAAATTTTATTTATTATTTATTTATTAATTCAATTTGTATGCTGCCCCTCTCCGAAGACTCAGGGCAGCTCACAATGCATTTAAAATCATTATAAAAAACATTTAAGAATTAAAAACATTAAAAACATTAAAACCCATTCACACCATTCATGGCCGGATCTCGCCGGATCACAAGAGCAAGATCAATGGCGCCAGGCCTGCTGGAAAAGCCAGGTCTTCACCACTTTTCGGAAGGCCAATAGGGTGGGGATGGTCCGGACCTCAGGAGGTAACTGGTTCCAGAGAGCTGGGACAGCCACAGAGAAGGGCCTCCCCTGTGGGCCCAGCCAGCATTGTTTAGCTGATGGGATCCGGAGGAGACCAACTCTGTGGGATCTTACCGGTCATTGGGAGTTATGCAGTAGAAGGCGGTCTCAAAGATATCCTGGCCCTGAGCCATGTAGGGCTTTAAAGGTAATAACCAACACCTTGAATTGTGACCGGAGACCAATAGGGAGCCAGTGCAGCTCACGGAGAATTGGTGTAATGTGGGTGTACCTAGGTGCACCCATGACAGCTCGCGCGGCTACATTCTGGACCAACTGTAGTCTCCGAACACTTTTCAAGGGTAGCCCCATGTAGAGCGCATTGCAATAATGCCCAAGCAAAGAAACAAGTTAGAAGTTTTAACAAAAATTCAGAGGAATATTGACTTTGATTGTGTAATAAGAGACATCTGCCAATTGGGAGAAGGATCGTGAGAAATTTAGGTAAAAATTAATATGCAGAGACATCACAATGACAACAAGTCTTTATTGTCAAACCCATGATTCTCCCAGGTATTACATGTAACTGTGAAAGCTGTACCATCTGTTTCTTAATATATTTAAATTCATGAATCTATTGCAAGGTGTGGGAAATAGATTTGTGGATTTGCTTGTAATGAACAGACAAACGAGGGATAATCTCAAAAAACTGAGTGAAGAAAAGGGAAACTTTTAACAGCAGAATGTAACATAGGTAGGAAATATCCACAAGAAAGGCAGTAAAAGAGAACATGAGAGCAAGCAACATAGGAATAAAAATATTCCTCAGTGCTTGGAAGCTCATCCATCTTCTAAATTAGAAGCTAGATTGCCCTGGATCTACCCATTATTTTTGGCCTCATCTGAAGCTCATTGCTAGGTGGAGTTTCAAAATTTATAAAGAACCCTATCACAATTTTTCATACTTTTAATTATACATGGTTATTATTTGCATTTTTGCATATCACGAAATATATGTGAGACAATATCAGTTCCCCTGTCATTTCCTTCCTGTGCAGATAGCTGGTCTTGAAGGTGAAGAAAAAAAAAGTGATAATGCTTTTGAGCTGGATGCTTGAGAAAACAGTTAATTGTGTGAAACAACTCTATGAGAGAAGAATGTGCAGATGCTTGCTTTTGAAAACTCAAGTTTTAACAGTACTGTACTGTGCACAAGAACATAGAAGAAAAGCTATTTTGTACAGGAAAGCACAGGGGGAAAATAGAATATAATATCTAAGCTTCCATGCCTTTAGAAATGTCTTTTGCAATAAGCACTAAGCCCTTAGAAAGGCTGAATGAAGAAATAAAATCATGCTTCTCAATTGTGGTACCGGGAAAATTCTTTAAAATACAACTAATGAAAGAACAGATCATTTTACTACTAGATAAAGTAAAACCAGATTGCACTAGTTGCACTAATAATGAAAGTAGCACTTAAATATTTTGAACACATACTGTGTGTTCAAGAGTCATTGGATAAGAACCTGCTGCTTAGAAAAGTCAAAAGCAATAAAAAAAGAAGACAAGATGGTTAAATACTATTGATGAGTCAAGCATGAACTTCCAAGAAATCCAAGAACAAATTAAGGTAAAGGTAAAGGTTCTCTTCGCACATATGTGCTAGTCGTTCCCGACTCTAGGGGACGGTGGTCATCTCCGTTTCAAAGCCAAAGAACCAGCGCTGTCCAAAGACATCTCCATAGTCATGTGGCCGGCATGACTTAAATGCCAAAGGTGCATGGAACACTGTTCCTTTCCCACCAAAGGTGGTCCCTACTTTTCCACTTGCATTTTTTACATGCTTTTGAACTGTTAGGTTGGCAGAAGCTGGGACAAGTAACAGGAGCTCACCCAGTTATGCAGCACTAGGTATTCAAACCGCTGAACTGCCAACCTTTCGATAGATAAACTGAGTGTCTTAGCCACTGAGCCACTGCATCCCTAAGAAAGAATTACTGATGTCCAAATAATATCCATTAGGTAGTGAAGAGTTAGAAGAGTTGAACAATGATGCCAATAGAAGAACTTTGGTTTTTGTCATATAAACAGGGATGAAACAAGTCAAAATAGTGCAATAGAAAGGAGGACATTCACACCTCCCATTGCAGTTGCCATGGCTACATAAAGCTGCTCCCAGCTGATGCAAATTAGAACTTCCAGCAGGGGAAAGTTGTAAAAGTGCCACTGAAGGATTAGTTCATTTCTTTTTCCACTTCAGCTCAACAATCCTAACACAGTTTGCCAACTCTAATGACAGCTGCAACCTACTAAGCCTGTGCATGGATCAGCCAAACCCATTTGTGGATGGATCCTAAATTCTGGAAATAGACGGATCCACTTTGCATGGATCCAGCGGTAGTTTTTTCTAATCTGTTCCACTTTTAGAAGTAAGAATAATAACAATAATTAAAAGATTTCAAGTTGCTATAACACCTTTCTAGTGCCTAAGCCTATTTTATTAACTCCAGTCATTTTATTTACTATATAAACAGGAGAGGTTTAGAGTCTTTGTGGCTTATTCAAAAACATGGAATTTTGCTGATTGTTTGTCTTGATTAGATGTTTGTGGCAGTAGAATTTGAAAGTGCCCTGCTTCTTAAATTCTGGCTGAATACATCTGGTACTTTAACCATCCATTTTGGATTCCTAATAGTAACCACTAACACTTGAGAGGGTAAATTAACACTGCCTGTTCAAGCTGCTTCTTTTCTTCAAGCCTTGTTTACTTCAGCTTCTTCACTGAAAAAGAAGCAATTCACAATTATAAAGAGAATCCTATCATGAGGCAGGGAGAGGTGGGAAGGGGGCACTCACAAAGATATCTTTTTAGGGGTTCATGAAACAATTGGAATGTATTTGGAATAAAAAGATAATTAATGAGATATGAAAAAGTATTAACTGGATATATTGATGGGATATCTCCCTCCCTCCCTCTCTCTCTCCCTCTTTCTTCCCCCCTCATCCAGTATGAGGATAACATTGTTTCAAAACATTGCATACTTTGTTCTGTAAACCAGTCACACAAGATTAAGGACAAATTCCTACCAAGTGAGAAAAATGAAAAAAAAAAAAGTTAGTTAAATTCAAGGAATAGGGTTGTAATTCATCATTTTAAACTTTTGTACATGCAAGCATTATTTGGATTTTTGAAAGGATGAATGTTTTTCATGCTGACAGGAAAAATGTGGAGATCCATTCAATGTTTCCAACGTATGATGAATATTCATGCTTAAATGAAAGGACCTAGTCTACTAGTTTCAATACATATCTCTCCCCATCCTCTGTCAGTTCTAAATAGTATAATATTCAGGGGTGAAATCCAGCAGGTTCTGACAGGTTCTAGAGAACTGGTAGCAGAAATTTTGAGCAGTTCGGAGAACCGGTAGCAGACATTTTGATTAGTTCGGAGAACCAGCAAATACCACCTCTGGCTGGCCTCAGAGTGGGGTGGGAATGGAGATTTTGCAATCTCCTTCCCCCAGGAATGGGGAGGGAATGGAGATTTTGCAGTATCCTTCCCCTAGAGTGGATTGGGAATGGAGATTTTGCAGTAACCTTCCCCTGCCACACCCACTAAGCCGTGCCCACCAAGCCACGCCCACAGAACTGGTAGTAAAAAATTTGGATTTCACCACTGATAATATAATTATTATACTATGAGAAGGATGATATCACCAATTTTAACTAAGGAGACTAACTGTATCTTTATGGATTTATCCTCTGAGATCAGGGACAAAAAGTCAGAACATTCAGTCATAGCCAGTCATTTGGATCTCCTGACAGACAAAAATTCAGGTCAGTATGTCTACTGAATGGCATCCCATAAAGGTCAATGTGTAAATCATAAAGATCAGGATCATGAATTTATTATCTTACCTAAATTTTAGATGGGATATTTGGATAGGATGGATCAAAGATGAAACTTGCAAATAGCTAAAGTTACTAGTCAGAATGACTGTACCCCATTGAGATGAAATTGTATCTTAATTCCTATGGGAATTGTTCTGTAGTGGCACAGTTGCCTAGAGCATGGGGACATTTTGGATTCAAAATTCATCTTCCAGGTCAAATTGGAACATTTCATTATTACGTGACAACTAGTGACTGGCAGAAGAGATACAGAAATTATGGCTGGAGGATGAGAAAGCACAGTAATTGACTCGACCACTTTAGCTTGCTTAGCTTGAAGCACTTTTTCATCTCTTGTTACCTGTACCAAGAAACAACTGTTGTAGACAAAAACAATCTGTCTGCAAAAGCATCCTTCTTATATTTTATTCTTTGGATCCAGTTTTACATTTAAACACTTTTGCCACTCCGCCTTCCCACAAGTTCTTTCAACCATAGCTAGGTCTGTACAACTTTGCATCTCTCTGCATTTGTCTTGAGCAGCAAGAACATAAATCAAAGCACCACCAATCTGTCTTCATAAACTGATACCAGAGAAAGCACTGTCTGAATTCTAACCTTGTTTAATAAACTACTGGGATTGTCAATCAAGAAAATAGTTTCTGTAATTCTGGCCAGTGCTAAACATTATTTCTCTCTCTCTCTCTCTCTCTCTCTCTCTCTCTCTCTCTCTCTCTCTCTCTCTCTCTCTCTCTCTCTCTCTCTCTTTCCTAGTACTATTATATAACACAAACACAAACACATTTGTCCATTTGTAACTTTCTAAAATCAACATTTTATTCATTCTTTTGCTGATTATTTCAGAACAAAAAATAAGTTATTAAACTTGTATTTAAAACTAACTGTTGGAAGAAATGTCCATCTGGGTTCAGTTCCAAGTGGGAGGAAAGACACTTGAAACATGGAGACTGCTTGGAAAGATGGTTTAATGGTGGACAGGACCACATCGTTTGAGGTCCTGGGCAAAAAGAGTACATGGGTGAGAGAGAGGGCCCCATCTTGGAGCTTCCTGTTCCTGTGTAAGAAATATATTCTGATTGGTTGTCAGACTCCAAGGGGGCTATGCAGGGGTAACTTTGTAGGTTATCTTGAGTCCCAGGTTTGGTTGTACCTTGCTGGGCGATGCAATGTCCCCAGATGCCATGTGGTGAGTTCTGTAGCTAAATGGGTAGAGGGCTAATCCTATTATGTCCTGAGGGTGAAGATCTATTGTTTTGTAGATAAGCTGGCCCAGTCTTTTGTCTTGTAGATAACCAAAATACCTGCTGGGGGCAGGGAGCTGGGACCGAATTTCTGTCTTAAAATTTCTATTTCTCTTTTAGGGAAAATATTCTGCCTTTTTAATATTTCCTAAAATATTTCATTCTTCTAGGAGAGGGGTGGGTGCTACCTTTCTACATGAACAATTAAAGGAAACCTACCCAATGATGCAAAACTTTTCAGTCTAATGGTTCCTGACACCTAAAAAAGCCATTAACAAGCAATTTTGAAGGTGATTAGAAAAGGAAGTAACAAGTATCCTTTAGAAGATAGCAACTCTGGCTTCATAGCACTAAACTCACCACAGACTGCTGTGGTCTCCTTACAAGGAATAATTGCATGGAATTCTTGTAAGCAGTCTTGTGGTTTCTCCTTGTTCTAGGAGAAATAATAAAGAATTGGCCTATTTGCCAGCTCTTAATTCTGAGATGTTCATCAGTTCCACTTTTAGCATGGCCATTTTAGCAATTTCTTCCCCAGAGGTCCACCACTGCTAAACTCTATTCTCATGTTACTGCAATGGTTGCCCCAAGAAGGTCAGGAGCAAACCACCAATTGCAATTCTGCAAAGCTGCTTAAACAAACAAACAAACAAACAAACAAACAAACAAACAAACAAACAAACACAAACAAGCCCTGGCAAAAAGTATCTTAGTCGGTATCCCATGTTTCCAAAAAAGTCTTCTTTTTTCATGTCTAGATCAAACTTTAAACTGCCAGATCTTCCCAAAAAGTGTTATGTATTATGTGATGATTTCAATCTTCTTTGTTTGATTTTTTTTCACCTACTATTATTTTTATAATGTCATTTATTTTAACAATCCATTTAGTAAGAAAAGACTACTAAGAGACATTGTAAATTAATCTGATTTTAATCTCCACATTGATTTACCATGGACTCATATGTTTACTCTCAAACAGTTTTGTTGTTGTGCCTTGTTTTCCCTTTAGAAAAAAATAATTACTTTGAAAACAATTGTTAAATTATTACATTGTTATTAAAAATTGTCCTTGCATGACAAGAAGATTTGAGTTTGATGAATATAAGAACACTCTCAAAACTTTAAGGTACAGAAATTGAAAGCATAACCTGCTAGTAAGGATAAATAAATTAACTATAAAAAGTGCAAAACGCGTTTCAATCAATTCTGTAAGTTGAGTGTCGTAGAAATGTACACACATACCAGTTCAAATTAGCTTTAGTGATTAACATATAGAGAATGAGACAAAAATAGACATATTAACGAGGTCTGTCAGAAAACAGCTGAATACAGAATAAAGAATTTGAAGAGACTTTGGAGATCTTCTAGTCCAATCTCCTGTCCAAGCAAGAAATCCTATACCATTCCAGACAAATGGCCGTCCAATCCTTTCTTAAAAACCTCCAGTGATTGAGCAACTCACAACTTCTGATGGCACTGATCAATTGTTCTCAGAAAATTTCCCCTTAGTTCTAGGCTAGATCTCTCTTTAATAAGTTTCCATCCATTACTTTTTATCTTGCCCACAAATACTTTGAAAAACAGGTTGTCCAGCTCTTCTTTAGGCTAGTCTCTCTAATATTGAAAGATTGCTATCATGTCACAACCAGTTGTTGTGTTTTCTCAACACAACCAAGCAGTATAGATCAGTAACTGCCAAAAAGTAACACTGATCCTTCATGAACCACCAAGACATTATAGCAATAGCACATAGACTTATATACTGCTTCACAGTGCTTTACAGCCCTCTCTAAGCAGTTTACAGAGTCACCATATTGCCCCCAACAATCTGGGTCCTCATTTTACCCACCTCAGAAGGATGGAAGGCTGAGTCAACCTTGAGCCTGGTGAGATTCGATCTGCCAAACTGCTGGCAGCCAGTGATCAGTAGAAATAGCCTGCAGTACTGCACTCTAACCACTGTGCCACCATGGCTCCCTTCATGTGCTTTCCTTAATGTAAGCAGTGCACACCACTTGGCCAGTTCCAAACGCAATCTCTGTTCTCCAAGATGGTGAACTATTTACTGCATAAAATAATCAGTTTCAGTCAAACAAAAGGAAACATTTGACCAAGATGAATAAAGGGCTTTGAATCTTAGAATGGTGAAAAAGAGGTAGGTTGGAGCAAAACAATGCCTATACTTTTTTTCCCTCTTAAAGAATCAACCTCGTATGATGTGTGAAGCAAATCATTGGCTGTATTTGCCTGACACATTAAACCTGGTTAGTTTAATTTGGTTTTGCTGAATTTACTGAATTTCTTGAATTTCACAACACACTGAAGAATAAGTCAACTGCTGGGTTTTTCACAATGCCTTAAGTGTTTTTGTGCATGTGTGTCTATATATATTCTTCCACTTTATCATGATCAATTCTTGGAAATGACTGGACAAGTTGCTACAGATGTTTTGGCAATTTTTTTTAGAAGTAGTTTGCCATTGTCTCTTTCTTAGTGATGAGAGAAAGTAATGGTGTAGCCCAAGGCCACCCAGCTGGCTTTGTGCCTAAGGACTAGAATTTATGGTCTCCCAGTTTCTAGCCTGAGGTTTCTTAACCTCCACATCAAACTGTCTCTCTATAAAAATATTAATCACATTAAAATGAATTAAGAAAATGAATTTTATTACTACATTAGATGGGAGAATATACCCAATGGAGCCAGTGGTAAATGTGCTGTATAACTAATTCATCCTTCTGTTCATAATAATAGAAATGGTTGGATTAATGCATTCAACACAATGTGAAGCTGCATGTTTCCCACCTGGAAACTTTAACTTATAAAAAATGAAGGTGTTTGGACAGTTCTGGTATTATCATAAAATATTATTGCTATAGGAGATCCATTGATTATATCTCCATTTCTGAGTGCAATTCAAGGTTCAACAAATGTTAATAGTGTAATAATATCGTCAGCCAATGTCGTACTGATCTCCTCCAGACATCTGGGAACACAATCAAATATTCCAAATTAATCCCCCCCTCCAAATTCAAAATAAAATTCCTTCTCTGATGAGGAATGTGTAATTGAAACAATGGAGGGATGATTATATTAATTATATTTAAGAATGAAATCAAATTTAAGATTTTTTCTTTCTTTCTAATCATAGCCCCGTTCAAGTCTTTTTCCTGTGTTTAAGACTGTGGCACATAGCACATTAATCAAAGGCCAGATGAAGCTGATTGGTTCCTACATTTCACATCACATCACACACACACACACCTTAATATTGCTGGGATTTCAAAGGAATTAAAAGCAAGTTTAACCAGAACAGTGACTTAAATTAGAACATTTCTGAATTCCCACCTAGGGTTCATAGAAAACATTACTGCAAGTAACTAATCAAACAGCACTGCAGGGGTTAGTTATCTCTCCCCACCATTGGTTCCTGTCAAAGCCAAGGTCTGGTAAACAAACTTTCCAGGGAGTTTGAGGTTACCTTTGCATCTGGGGCTACTTTGAACTATAAATGAATGCCAGGATGCTATGCAAGGGCACATGGACACCAGAGGAAAGAAGGTATTTATTTATTATATAGAGTCTGATGCGAGAATTAGCATTCTTGCAGGAAAAGTTAAACTCTTTTGAAGTCCTATGATTCAGATTCAAAGTGTCATCCTATGAGAATCTTTGAACTATAGGCTAAAATAAGATCCAGACTGGGAATGATGTCATTTCTATTTACAAATTCATTTAATTTCCACGCAATGCCTTTATTTCTCATTCCTTTCTTCTTTGACTATTGGTCTCAGTTAGTGATTCAAAGGTGAGAGTTTGCAGAATTGTCACGTAGGTTCTTCAGAGCTGTCATAATGCAAAATTGTCTCAAATTTGAGACATTATCTCTTTTCTATGGCAACAGGCAGGTATCAATGAAAGAAAATTAGACTTTCCCAGCAGGATCAAGCAGTAGGAGAAACAGAAAAATGAAGTGGCAGAAAGGCTTTTATCCTAACGCAAATACTTACCATAATAAGACAAAGGGGGAAACGGAACTCAAAAACTGCTGGGATAATAAATTGCATGTTGTTTTGGATCTTTACAGCTTGCTCTAACATGAATAAAGCATAAACTTGAATAGCAACATGATTTTATAATTCTTTTGTATTTCTATCCCAGCAACCATAAGGAAAAGCAACAACATTGGCTTCTGCTGATATTGATAGTATACTAACAGTAAAATGCTTATTAAATTGTCCATGGAGGAAGTAGAATCACAGTTTACCATTCTTTTTCTTTTTTACAGTAATAGGAACTCTTCCTGACTTTTGAGCTTTGACCTTTGTCTTTTATGAAGACCAAAAGATGTGATGAAGTCCCAAAATGCCACTCTTCTGCTAAATGCCAGACCTGGAAGTCATCTTTTACATTTGAGCCTTCAGGCCTGCCACATTTTCTACTGTGGGAAAATGGGAGGGGGAATTGCATAGGGTATGGGTGATATGTAGTCAAAGTAACATTCTTTTCTCAGAGAGTCAAGGTCATCTTGCCCTACAGCTGCGATGAGGTGACTGGGAGGCATCTCCAGTTTTGGATGGTGCCTGATTGGATCTTGTGGTGGACATGTGGTTGCTGGGCAGGGACTTAAACTTTCTTTTGGGTGGGGAAAACCTGGAAACTTTCAGATTCGGGTTTTCCCGGATGTGCCAATATGATATCTCTAATAAAATGGAACTTTGAGGAAATTCAAGTCTCGGAGTCTTCTTTTATTAGGGGTGTTACTTTGCACCCTGACACTAAAATCCATTCCATCTCAAGCCTAATAAGGTGTTACAAATTTGATTGGTATCAAACTGTTCCAATAAGCCATATCAAAGGACCCACTAAAATATGTACATTAGAGAAATGCATTCAAAAATACACACTTCTTACTGGAAAAACATGTTTGCCCAAATATGCACATTATCAAAAGTGTATCTCAAAATGTGTAGAATAGGGATAGTGCACACATGTGCATTTATGCAATCCTTCTCATCATAAATTCAAGCTAGCTGCAAAGTGCCTGAATTTTTAGCATGGTACCATGGGACCCTGTCACAGTTGTAAGTGTGAGGACTGGTCGCATTATAACTTCAAACAGTTAAATGAATGGTCATAAGCTGAGGACTACCTCTACTATATTTTGCAAAGATCAAGTCCTTTTAACATTCTCAGAGAAAAGATGACCACAGTTAGTCAAGGCCGAAATGTGTTTTATAATTCATTTTAGTTAAAACTGTTACATTCTTGTTTTTATTATACTTATTGTTGTTGTACTGAAATACATTAAGGAGCCTTAAATAGGATGATCTGCACAGTTCATTGCTGAGCAAAAGCCATGCTATAGCATCTGAGGTGCAAGGTGTGAGGTGTGAGTTCAGATGTGGGGGAGTGAGTAGCAAATTCTGAATTCTCTTGATATCACTGTTCTTCATTCTCCCAGTTCCCTTTTATTCTATATTTAACTATTATGCAACAGAATTCTAAAAGAAAGAACTTTATTTCTGCCCTCCAGTGTTTGTATACACACACACACACACACACACACACACACACTCACTCACTCACTCACTCACTCACTCACTCACTCATACACAAAATGCCAAAGCATTTAAGGAATTGAGATTGTGCTTTTTAAAAATGGTTTCTTCCAATTAATTTAAATTAATGTTGTAGTCCAAGCAGCATAATTGCTTTGCTTTTCAATTTAGCTATTGTTTCTTCCTGCCCGCTCCCCATCCCATACCCAAGGAAAAAGTCCTTGAAGGTAATCAGGCTTCCTCCTCTTTCTACATTATTATTTTATTTATTGTATGGTGATGATATATTAGCTAGGAGACTACAGTATGAGAAAAAGTAGCCGTTTGGCTATGAGGATTGCCAGTCCATTCATTTCATGCTTGTGCACTATCCAGAGTGCACCACAGGGGGTGGGCTAGCTCTACATTTAGAAAGGTTCAACAATGTTCTGCAGCAACATTTGGGGCTTCTCCCTCCATCTATGTCACCTCAAGTGTGGGCAACACATTGGGCACCAGCTAGATTCACTTTCCTGCATGAAACATCATTATTTTCCCATCAAAGTGGTACCTATTTATCTCTTTGATCTTCCTATTTTCTTTTTTTTCCCTGAAAAAAAAGGTTTTTTTGTGTTATCACCCCAATCTCAGGCTCAACCTTAAAAATCTTTTGATAATTTATTTTGGTGGAAGGCCTCCTGGGCACAATTCCTTCTAGGAACTCCAAAGACTGAATGAAAGCTGCAGATTCTCATATACACTTTTGCCCACTTCGTAACTAACATCGTAACTAACATAAGAACAAGCACTCTGTACTTAAACTGTGACATTTATCGAAAAATTGTCTTATCCTTCAGAAAAACTAAAATTAAAAGTAACTTCTTTTCCAACAATTTATATAAAAGGTAAATGTGAAGGTTCCCCTCACACATATGTGCTAGTCGTTCCCAACTCTAAGGAGCAGTGCTCATCTCTGTTTCAAAGCCGAAGAGCCAGCACTGTCTGAAGACGTCTCTGTGGTCATGTGGCCGGCATGACTAAATGCCAGAGGCGCACAGAATGCTGTTACCTTCCCACAGAAGGTGGTTCCTATTTTTCTACTTGCATTTTTACATGCTTTTGAACTGCTAGGTTGGCAGAAGCTGGGACAAGTAATGGGAGCTCACCCCATTACGCGGCACTAGGGATTTGAACTGCTGAACTGTTGACCTTTCAATCGACAAGCTCAGTTTTTTTTAAAAAAAAAATGGTCTTCAAACAAGTAACGATAAACATCTTGCAAATTTCAGAGTGGGTGGAACATTTCAGAATGCAAAGAAGCCAGTGATTGAGTAGCTTCTAGGATAACACTCTACCAATCTCAACATTTCAAAAGGACCTCTTTTGAATGTTTTATTGAGTGACCACACAGATAATTGCAAAGACTTCCTAATTCTTCACATCAAATAACATTAGATATTAAAGGAAAATAGTGGAACATTAATGTGTAGCTAATTCTAATGCTTCAGCAGAAATATAATATGAATGGTAAGTGCTCCAACCCTTATTTCTTCATTGTATCCCAGGTGTAGCTTCCGAATCGAGTATAAGAGAAAATCCCCCAAAGCACACAGAAAACAAAAGGTGTGGCAATTATTGTGTAAACATTAAGTTTGTTGCAATTTTAAAAAATGCAATTGGTATACCAGATGGAATATATTTCCCCCTACATTTCTCTCTTTCCCCCCTTATTTTGGGGCTGCAGTGGCTCACGTGGTAAGATGCTGGGCCTGCGCACCGTTAAAGTCAACAGCCGGCAGCTCAATTCCCATGAGTGAATAAACTGCGGACAAGAAAGGAATTGCCCCCAAAAAATTCCTTTCACAGAGGCAGCCAGCCACCCCGGTGATCCCTGGCTAACACGTTCCATACGCTAAATAAATAAATAAAATCCCTCTTATTACTTTCCATCTTCCAGATGCAACATGTCAACAGTTTCCTTGATATATTTTAGTTTAGATATATTCCCACCCTGCTGCATCTTCCTCAGCTATTCAAAATACTAGCCAACTTGTTTAACACCATATGCATCCAACATACTTTGCTGGGAATTATGTTTCATAGTTATTAGGAATTATCTTTTCTAGAGTATAAATTGGTAATTTGTATTTCAAGTGTATTTCAGTGTATTTTCACACACTGAAAATACAATACATATATTGTAAAACACAATGTATTTTACACATAATGTATTGTATTCAATATATGTAAAATACATTATATGTATTTACACACACACATATACATGCACATGTGCATGCACAAGCACACATACACACAGAGAGACTTATAAGAAGCAATTTTTAAAAAATACAAATATATGTGTGCGTGTGTGTGCATCTTCATGTCAATCTTGACACCTGGTGACTGCCTGGATTAGTCCCTGCAGTTTTCTTGGGAGGATTTCACAAGTGATTTGTTATTGCTTCCTTTCTATGGTTGAAAGAGAGTAATTGGTCTAAAGTCACCCACATTCTAGGCTAATCTGGCTCTCTTCTCAAATTTATATTAAGATAAAATGGCTAAAATAGAACCAGGGCTATTGATATGATTTCAATTCTGGTTTGCACTGTTTTGGGTTTATTTCACTTTTTTTTTTTGTCTTAGTTTCCAAGTTTCCTACATCTATTTAATTATAAAGTTCTCGTTTATAGCATTCACGTACCACTGCACACTTCTAAAATAGTGGCTTAATTGTTAGCAAATGTTTTGTTGGATTTCATGGATTTGTTTTACTTTACTTCATTTTCTGAAGGCTACTTCTTTAAATCTGCATTGAGGTGCTCTGTAAGAACCTCTGCCCAAATGATAGCAAAGTTCATTTTGTAATTCTCCATTTATAAACTAGAACAAGATTGTTATCAGGAATTATGCCCAACTGCAGCTGCTAAGTATCTCTAGTAGCAGCTTCCAAGGAGTTAACTATTTTAAATATTCTTTTAAATGTTAAGGCTATATGGCGGGTTGACCTAGTGATGATGATACTTGGAAGGTTGAGAGTTCAATCCTAAGTAGTGGCCGATGTTTCTCTCTTAGGGCGCAAAGAGAAAATATCTGCTGCAAACTCCGCATAGGAATCAGGAAGGGCATCCGGCCAGCAAATGTTCAGCTCCATCTAGTCATCTCAATTCTACCCTAAATTAAGGGATTACAGTATAAAAGAGGGAGTCCTTAGATGTTAAAGCTAATTTTAATAAAGTTTAAAAAGTTTTCTTTCAGAATTCCACACATTTTTCATAGCATAATTTATCCCTTCAAGAAATTTGCCATAATCAGACTGTTCATCTGCATGTACTGTAGGGGACTCTCCTTTTATTTTTGTTTATGAAATCTGAAAGCCTTGGCAAAAAATATAAGATAAAAACTGGGGCACTAAAGGGTCCTGTATTATTTTTACTAGTTCAACAAAGTTGAATTATAAAGATTTTATGGGCACTTTATCTTCTCAATAAGATGTAATCTTGCCTCCCATGACACTCAATAAAAAAGGACATTCATTTTTCACTAACTATCCCATGTGTCTCAAAAAACTGTTCAACTCTCTGTATACGACGTCCAATCATTTCTTGCAGTTTTAAACACAGAATCTCCTGTTCTGTTATTTCTTTTCTTTCTATTTACTCACTGCAACCTGTTGGGCATTACCCTTCCATTATTTGTTTTCCTTTTGTCTTTTCAGCTGACCTTTCTTTACCTTCCATGATCAGGCAAGGCTTATGCGGCTTTTAAAAATCCTATTGTTTCTGTTGTATCTTTTCTACAGACCAAACAAACAGACTTGAATTGGAGGATTTGTGTGTGTGTGTGCTTTACTGAAACTTCCAGAAGGGTATTTGTAAGAATCACAACATATAGTGACAAAACTCTAGTCCTCAGGGTCAGAAAATTTCTTTTGGTTCGGTGGCTAGTCTCTTAGCTTCTCCTGTTTTGGAAAGATTTCTGGTGACTGAACCAATACTTTTCTTGACTACATCAATTCCTTTCTTAATACGCTAACTGATGTTGCACTGAGCTGGGTGAAATGAACACTACTCAAGTCTCAGGAATGCATGCTACATTAAGTCCCTTAATGATTAAGTCACAGCAGGATGTGATCTTGTCTTGAGCCGACCTGGCTTTCACAATCAAGTAGGATGAGATGCCAGCCCATCCTGATGGGAAAGAGATACTTCCCCTGTAAGGATCATGTAACTCTCTGCCCAACCCTGGCTAGTCACTTGTGTACCTCCTCCAGTTTTTTGATGCTCAATTCCAGATATATTCCTTATATAGCCATTGTGTCATTCATACAAGGAAAACAAGATGTGGGAAGGAAGAGGAATAAATAAAAATTCACAGATTCATTTGTGAACATTCATTTGTATTTATTTATTTATTTATTCATTTGCTTATTTGCTTATTTACTTGCTTATTTATTTCTGAGTTGATTTGCCAGCCATCTTGTATCCAATGACTCTGGATGGTTTACAACATAGAATAGAATAGAATTCTTTATTGGCCAAGTGTGATTGGACACACAAGGAATTTGTTTTAGGTGTATATGCTCTCAGTGTACATAAGAAGAATAAAATACATTCAGATACAGCACTTAGGGATTGTCAAGGTTACTAATAAACTATAAAATTGTAATAGGAAACAAATAAAAACAATATAATTGAAAGATGGAAGCAACATGGTTATAGTAATAAGTGGGAAGACATAGATACTAGTAAGGAAGAGAAGAATAATTTGTGGAAATTAGTTGTTAAGCAGAGTGATGGCATTTGGGAAAAAACTGTCCTTGTGTCTAGTTGTTTTGGTCTGCAGTGCCCTATAGCGTCTTTTTGAGGGTAGAAGTTGAAACAATTTATGTCCAGGATGTGAGGGGTCTGTAGATATTTTCACAGCCCTCTTTTTTAAAACTTTTTTTTAAAACATTAAACAATAAAACCATCAATTATAAATTAACACAGCAGATAATATCATTAACACAAGATGGCAAAGAAGGGAGACAGACACATGGGGGGGGATGAGGTGGGATTAGGTTTTAATTAGTCAACCACCTGCAGTGTGACGAGCCAAGGAAGTCACACTACTGTATATTTAGTCATACTTATTTAGAAAGTCACACTGTAAGGGAAAACAAAATCATCCTGTAAAACTAAACAAGATTAGGTCTGGTTAATACCACCAGAAAGTTTTAGATATGGACTGGACTAAAAAGTGAAGGGAAAATAGTATGGGAAGACGTTGCTGACAAAAGTTCCATATTGCTATCATGATGTAACTATACATCCATGGCTCTGAGGCCACTTTGCTTGAGAAAAATAATCCATGGGAAAAGCAGTGCTATTGCTGTGTTGGAATTATCAAGATTCAGAGCATGTTCATATATTTTAAATTCCTGATTTCAAAAAAAACAAACAAACCCAAAACAGCAGCACAACAGGAATAATGATGAAGAGATATATTGTTTTCCATTTATTGTGTGAAAAATAGCTTTACTGGCCAAGGCCAAAACCAAATTAAATTGTTGATGCTGTTACAAAATTGTAAGCTGCCCAAAATCATTGATTGAGATGAGGAGCTATAGAAATTCAATAAACAAATAAAACAAAAACAAAATAAAGGGTTGCTTACAGTTGGGAGCTCATTTAAAAATACTAGATAATAGAGTATGTGATGAATAAATGTATGCTTGATCTATATAAAGGGACCAAATATGGGACAATTAGCAGTTTAGAGCAGTGGTTTCCAAACATTTTGACTCCATGGACTGGCAAGGTGGCAGTGACGAGATGATTTTGCGCATGGACTATCACAAATGCACAAATAAAGCTTCACATGCTCACCCATTGGTTGCACAGCCAGTTCCCAATGGGTCATGCTCAGTACCAATCCATAGCCTGGGTGTTGGGGATCATTGGTTTAGAGAGTATTATAGATTTAATAAGAAGCTAACTGTGACAGATATTAACTAAGAGCAGATTTTCATAACTGCAGAGCAAAATTTACCTACTGAGTAGGTAATGTTATTATATTATTTATTACAAAATTTCATATTTCATATTTGCATATTAAGAATTTTCTATCTCATTTTGAAGGTGACAAATAATTTCTTAAATTTCAATATCTTTGGGCAACTGTTTTTTTTTTTTTAAAGAGAAAACCTAGTTGTAAGGGATGGAAATAGAATTTACTAATCTCTGTACCCAATTAAAGTCATCAGAATTATTTCTGGTGATATTTTAAATGTGCAGAGGTGCACCAATTATTTATCCTGGAAACAAATGAAATAAGTGATGTGCATTTATAGCTGATCGCACTGGATTTGGAAATCAAAAACAAAGGTGGAGAAGTAGAGTCTGTAAAAACAGATTTCAGAGACAAGACAAAGCATTTCAAAATTTCAAACTCAATGGAAAATGTCAGATGAGAACAATTTCAAATTCTTGTATGATGAGAACCTGCACAGTTAAACTGTTTCTTGGAGAGTGCCTGGAATTGAAAGGAAAAAAATGGAAATAAAAAGCTTCCTAATGAAAAAGAATACTTTATGGTTCCTACTAGTAGCCTTTATGCCTATTGCTTAATGTCTTCTCTATCTCTATCTTCAACAATGAACTATGGCTGTCTTTCTAGGACTACTGTATATGTTGAGAGCTTGGTTGAATAGTCATCTTTCTTACATCTTATGGTGCCTGGTAGCTTTTAATTGTACTTTCTCTTGAAAATTTGTGGAGGAGTATATCTGCCACACTACAAATTAAGAGTTGATATATACTGAATTCTGCTTTGATGGCTTTCCTTTGTTCTCATAATCAGTAGCCTACTCTTCATATACTGTCAGGCAATTATCTAGAATACTTGTAATGGTATGTGAGAAAGAACTTAGAAGACTTGAGAGGGAATTGTACTTTCATACTTGCAAGATTCTGTCAATGTAGCATTACAGTAAAGTAGAGTTCGCTCATCTATTTGTGATTCCTATCTGAACTGTGGTGGCACAGTGGTTAGAATGCAGTATTGCAGTCTAATTCTGCTGATTGGTGATGGTTCAATCCTGACCGGCTCAAGGTTGACTCAAACTTCCAAGGTTGGTAAAATAAGGACCTAGATTGTTGGGGGAAATATGATGACTCTGTAAACTGCTTAGAGCTGTAAAGCACTGTGAAGCAGTACATAAGTCTAAGTGCTGTTGCTACTTACCTAAGTAATTCTTTCCTGAAGTACAATTCTCTCCCCACTCCACCCCATCTCCTTTACTAGGAAGTGTCTTTTTGAAGTTTCTTGTCCTGTCCACTATCCAGATGTGCATTATGCTGTCTCTTATCTGATCTTTCCTTGGTAGTTTTCTGCCCAGTCACCAAGATCTTTCCCACATACCATTATAGACATTAACTTCAGTTCATTACATTAAATCAACATCATGTTTATACAGGCAGAGATTGTAATTGTGATTATTTTAATGCTGCTATTAATGTTATTTTTCTTACTTGTTATTTGATACAGCAGAAGATATAAGCATCTTTAGAAATATGTTCTTCTCAAGGTCATTTAATAATATCATTTTGTTTTCTGAGTGGGAAGGAAAGTTGGCTTAACCTTAGAAGGGAATGTGCCATTAAAGGGGGATGGAGACTTTCAGAAAAGATTATCCAATCCTGAGAAAGAAGAAAGAACAAAAAATATTTTCACCTTGATTTTGTTTGTTATATGTTTGGGCAGAGGGAAGGTCTGTCAGGCTTTCACAATTCTATATTTTATCCTACAACAATCAAGAGTCTTTCTGGAATCTCTGCCATGCCTGTTTCTTTTTTTTTTTTTATTGAAAAAGTTTTAAAACAAACACAATTTCCCCACAGCCCTCCCACCCAACCCCCTCCCCCTCCCCGACTTCCCAGAGCAGAACACAAGGTATTTCTATTGACTTTAAACAATAAACTAAATTGCTTAACCAATCATTAAACTAACACCCCCTAAAACAAATTCTTAACCCCCCATAGATAAAGTCCTACTTCTTAGACATAAAACTTCTAATATCACTTATATAGCGCTTGTACAGTTAAAAGAAATCATTCATAAGCTATTTGATATTTTTCGGTCTGATACTTATTTTGAATATAATCAATCCATCTTCTCCAGTCCTGTATATACCTTTCTTGTGTATGATCCTTCAAATATGCTGAAATTTTAGCCATTTCAGCTAAATTAGTTACTTTCAATATCCAGTCATCAATAGTAGGCAAAAAATCCTTCTTCCAATGTTGTGCTATCAGCAATCTTGCTGCTGTTATCAGGTTCAAGATCAGTTTAGTCTCTGCAACTGTACAGTCCGTAGTTATACCCAGTAAAAACAACTGTGGAGTAAATTTCAGTCTTTTTTAAAAAATGTTCTGCATCACCCACCAAATCTTTATCCAAAATGCTTTGATTTTTCTACAAATCCACCATATATGATAATAAGTTGCATCATCACAGTCACATTTCCAACATTTAGCTTGCACATTAGGATACATACATGATAATTTTTTGGGATCTAAGTGCCATCTATAAAACATTTTATAAAAGTTTTCTCTTAAATTTTGTGCTTGTGTAAATTTCACATTTTAATCCAAATCTTTTCCCAAGTCTCCATCATTACTGGCTCTTGAAAATTTTGTGCCCATTTAATCATACAGTCTTTAACCAGTTCCGTCTCAGAGTCTATTTCCAATAAAGCATTATACAACCTTTTAATATGCATTTGTTTTTGATCTCTAATTTGTTTTACCAAATTCTCCTCATTTTGCACGAAGCCAGTTTTTTGGTCTTCCTTCCATCTAGCTTGAAGTTGACCATACTGAAACCATGTATAAATTATACCTTCTTCTCTCAATGTATCTAAAGGTTTCAAATACATTACCCCCTTTCCATAATAAGAAGCTCTTTATAGGTAATCACCTCCTGTTTTTGTTCTATACTTATATTTTCTGTTGCATGTCTAGGATTTGCCCATACAGGTATGTTATAATTTAACTTATATTGATATTTTTTCCAAACCCTCAACAAAGCATTTCTAAGTATATGGGCCTTAAATACTTTATCCACTTTTTTGTCATATAACAAATAGGCATGCCATCCATATAACAAATCATAACCTTCTAGATTCAAAATTCTCCCCTCAGTTAAGTTAAACCAGTCACTAATTTGTGATAAGACCGCTGCTTCATAATATAATCTTAAATTAGGCATTTTGAGACCCCCTCTTTCATGTGTATCTTGTATAATTTTCATTTTTATTCTGGGTTTTTTCCCAGCCCAAATGAAAGTATTAACACCTTTCTGCCATTCTCTCAGATTTTCATCTTTCTTAAGCACAGGTATCATTTGGAATGCCATGCCTGTTTCTTGATTGTTGCCTACTTCAAAGGACTGACATCAAATTTCTAACATTTGAGTTTCAGTTAAATGACCTGCCATACAATGAAACAATATATATTCTCTATCAACTACATTCATTAAAAGTTGAGTTCACAATAAACAACCACACAAACAAAGCAACTGAGCCAATTTAGGCATGAGTGCTGTCAAATAGGGATATAGATTTATCCATGAAAATATTATTGTTGATTTACACAAGCAAAGAAGCAGAAACATTTCAATAACATCTTATTTAATATACAGTACAGTGCATACAAGCATACCTATCACGCTTACCACATCTATTCATTTTTGAATAAGCAATTTTATGTAAAGTAAAAGAAAGGGCTTATGTAGTAATTAAAAATATTGTATAATGGGGAAAAAAAGAAATTACAGCTAAATCCTGTTTACACTAATATCATTCACTTATCTCTCCAATCCTTTTTATCTTTGTCAACCTGTTTCTGTACACTGGAATGGATGCTTTCTATACATAGCATTCCCTACATTGTCTTATTCATTGTCTTTTGTCCTTTAAACATTCCATCTCTTTCTTTAGAAAAAAAATAACCTCATAAATGCCCTCCAATCATGATTTGGTCAGGATTTTTCTTTCCTCTCAAACCATCTGCTTTTATTTAACATTTGTTTTGTGATTAAAGATTAATTTATTTTCTGTACATGCCCAAACTATCTCAGTGTGCTTCCTTCAACCATGATTGTCACTTCTGTAATCAATTCACAACCCATTAAAAACCTTTTGATCTTACTTGTTCCTTTTTTTAAACTACACATATCACTTTTCTCATGGTGGTAGGAGAGATGGTGTGTCTTTCAGAAACCTTATCATGAAGAGAATTGGGTGCCATCCAGATTTTTGGATTTCTTTCCATCTTCAGCCTTATCCATGGCTCAGTTCACTTGGTGAACAGCAAAGGATCTTGTGACCTAAAGACTTTTTTTCCTTTTTGCTTTAAGACCTGAAAACCTGGAGGAGATTCTAATTCTGGCAGTTGTTGAACTTTTTTAATTCTCCCTAATGGTTCATAATTCCTTCTTTAAATCTTAACTTTATGTTGTAAACTAGAGAGAGTGATTTTACAGTCATGATTCATTTGATCGCTGGTTGATTAATGGCATTGCATTCTTTCTTTAATCAAAATTTGACAAAGGCAATCAGAGTCTTACTGTAATTAGGACTGGTTTTAAATGGAGTTCTGGAATTGCATAAAAGCCCAATTAAAACTTACACTTGAAAAGATCATGGGGCAGTCAATTATATATTTTACAATAGCAGTGTTTCTATGAATTGATAACCTTGACAAAGAAACTAGCAAAATATAGCAAAATGAAAGCTTGGTTTCACTTAATGGAAAAATCGAGTGCTATTTGGATTATCTTACTAGGCCACTCATGAGAAATACAGTTCAAAAGATAAAAAAGAAGGTAATACAATTCAGCTGTAACAGGTATAATGCAGTTACATTGTTAAGAGAAAAAGCAGTATGCTATTGTTTTCTTGTCAAAAACCTGAATTATTAGCTACTGTCATGTATGATCAAAATGCATACTTCAGTAAAAGTCTTGAAGAGATCTTCAAGATTTTTATTTGTTTGTTTAAATAAAATTTCTCTTTGTATGTAATATCTATTCAGTAGATACAGTTACTAGCAGTATTTATTTTTTCTTGCTGGGTGGAAGTAGCAGGTTTCTTAGATGCTTAGCCTAATTGTAAAAGAATTATTCCAGTTGGTAATTGAATAGAGAATAATGTGTACTTATGTTTAGGATTGAGCAATAAATCATACTTGATTGAGCTACATACATGATGCACCTGATTTTAAAAAAAGAAAAGGTCTTACATACATATTAAAGTATATGACATAAATGACCACATTTCTCATTTTGAAAATGTATTTAAAGCAGGCAATATGGAAAGGAAACTATATATTTTTGCATAATTATTAGAAGATATTTTTTTCCACTTTTGTGAGGTATAGTTGGGTACAGTAGTGAAAAATGGAAGTGTTCTGTTTGTCCCGCTTAGAAAAAGAGTAAAATTGGGTTTGTGAGTGCAAAACACATTCCAAACACAGCTAGAGCAGCAAGTATCTTCTCTTTCTCCTTCTTTTCCCCCTCTTGTCCCAGTCATTCCAGATTATGCAAACTGCTAAACAAATTCCCATCCCTATGTATGTCTTCCTCATTTTAGTTTTCCATATGTTATTGATTGCCCATTTGGGATGTCGTCTCCCGAGATGAAGATGGGAGAAACACCATTTCTATGTGAAAACTCCTAAAATTGGCCTTAGCTACCTTAATGGCATTGGGCAGCACCACTGAAGTTTTTTCATGAGATGATGTTCTTGGTAAATGGTCAGTGGGGTGCCTGTACATCAAAGGGAGAAAACTGTGTGTATTAGCTGCAAGCAGCAGTAGTATGTCAGGGAGTATCATGAACTGCTTCTCCAGAAAAGGTTTTTTTAAAAAACATAGAGAGCACTCTAGAAAAGGGTTTTGTTCTGTTTTGTTAGCATGGAGAGCCCTGGGCTAATGCCTATAAAGTGCCAAGAGTCGAATACAATAGAATAATGGAGAATGAATGCATGGTTTCATTAAAATGAAAGGATATATATTATATACCTTTAATAAAATTTAAATTGCAGCACAAAAGAACATCTAATGAGTGTAAGACAGATTACAACTGGGATTCCTATTTAAGGATATCTTTACTTTAAATTGAGGGTTATTTTTTTTTTTTTTTAAAAATTCCTTCTCCCATAGTATTTGCTATGAAAACTGGAGGCATTACAAATGTATCCTTCATAAAGGAATGGAATAAGAGTTAGAATGAGGATTAATTTGAGTAAGGATTGGAATCATTAAATAATAAACAGGCCAGATCTATCAACTATTTTTTTTTTAAAGTTTCCTTTCTTTTGTCCTGCCTTCCCATTTTAATGGAATATTTGCAGACATTACAGCAATCCAGGCACTAAATGTGTTCATTTGTCATTGTTTACTTTATTGTTCTATTATTTTACTTCTCTTCTGTTTAGATGCCTTTTCATTTTTCTTCCTTTTTATTATTGTAAGCTGCCTAGAAAAGCCCTATGGTGGGATAGGTGGCAAATAAATAATTCTACTTACTTCCAAATTATTCTTCCACAAAAAGAGAAGAAAAATAAAACTATAAGAAGAATCTTGGTAGATCTAATTAAAGTCATTCCCTATTGCCAATATGCTACCTTCACATATGGTGGCTCATATTGTTTATACCCATTAATAAACCAATTCTTCATTAATTTGTCTAATTGTATTTTAAAGCCATCTAACCAAGTGGGAATTACCCCATCTGATGTTTGTGATTTCTATTATCCTTTCAATGAAAAAGAATATATATTTATCCTTCTTGCATCAGCTCAGCTGCCAATTAATCCCACACATGGAAGCTTTAAAGATGATAAATAACAAATGGATGATACATAACAAGTTTATATAAAGGACATTGAGTGTTATCAGCTGTTGGATTTCCAGTTTCTTTCCTAATAACCTTAGTGATAAAAATGGAGTTTTCTCCCCTTTCCCACTGCATGTTGAATTAGCATTTATTTGAGCTGTCCATCATAAAGAGATAAATTAGAAGGGAAAATCTCCAGTCTTTCTCTCACTTAATAAATCCACATAAAATTGTTTGGTTCCAATATCCTACTGAGCAGTCTTCCAAGATCTATTTTATCTGCAATCCTAAACTGAAAATAAAAAGCAAAACAATTCTGGCCATTTTCTACATCTTATTTTCCATAGCCAGCACACCAAGCCAAAGGCTACACTGATGTTTTTCTGTACTTCCAGTGATAAATATTTGCCAATTTCAGTTCCTTAAATATTTATTTTCTTATGAGAGAGGCTCTGGTTTTTTTAAACCTTATTTTTAACTTGCCTGCTGTTTATCTACTCCAGCCTGGCATTGCAGTAGTGATGGAAATGATTATATTTAGGAATAATGGTGAAAATATGGACCTCTTATAGTTTAGGAATCAGAGTTCTGAAGAAAACCCCTAGAAATGGTTTTCTTTCTTTCTTTCTTTCTTTCTTTCTTTCTTTCTTTCTTTCTTTCTTTCTTTCTTTCTTTCTTTCTTTCTTCTTTCCTTCCTTCTTTCCTTCCTTCCTTCCTTCCTTCCTTTCTTTTTTATCATTAATGTAACTAAAACAATTTGGGGTAAAAGCAGATTAATCAAAGTTCACCTCAAATAAGCAGAACTTTAATTTTTCTAAAACAAAAAATATTGATATATTTCCCAGAAACAAACAAAAAAAGGTAAAGACAAGCAACAGAAAAATTAAAGAGACTAAAGAAACTAAAAAAATGTAACAATAGGCCAAAGTGACTCAAGTTTTTTATCAACACATTAAGTCTTGCTCATACAGAATCATATTCTCACATTTCTTTTCCCAATAAATAGAGCAAATTTATAGGCTGAGAATGGACGTACATCTTCAGTCCATCTTTCTTTCTTTGAAATTTTATTTGATATAAAATTATCTTTTCAGCTATACACCATTCTGATAAAACCCAAATGCTTTATAAATTAAGATATTCCACATTTTGACATAATGTCATCATGATAGTAATAATTGCTGGATTGCCTGTAGTCTCTTTGGTACTTTAGACTATCCTTTGGTCATAAGTTAGAGTTGCATTGAATGTCATTGTAAAGCCAGCTCACTCTCTCAAATTTCCAGAAATCTACTATGTACTAATTCCTGAGAAACAACAAGATTCTTGTACATTCTCACTTCCTCTAAGTCGAAGCTTCCCAACCTTTTTCCTTCCTTTCCCAAATCCGCTTATCAGAAAGTCCCTTTTACCCAATGTAGGTAAAACACTTTAAGTCAATTTTAATGTCCCTGTTGTGAGTGAATAATGGTTTTGTGTATCAATACCCAAAGAAAAAAACACTTTTATCCAATTCTGGGTAATTTATTCAGGTTTACGAAGCAGTGATTTAAGCTGAATAGAGGTGTTTTCAGAGCTAGGCACAATTGATGCTTCTATATAGCAAGCATGCCAACCTCCTTGTATCCGTGTACACGCTGGGGGATAAATTGAAAACATCTAACATGTCCTTCTTTACTATAATTTCTATGCAGATCTTGAAAACAACATTATACTACCCCTTTTAGTGCAAGTGCCAGGGAGACAGGATAATTTTTGTATTCATTATCTCCTTTCAGATTGAAATGGTGCCTTGCCCACAAAGTAGCTAAATTTATCACTACTGCAGTTAAAACTAGGCAACAGATAACTTTCGGTTCAACAGATAACTTTCGGTTCAATCTCCTCATCTTATAGGACCCTAAATTATTATTAAAATAAACAGCTAAGTAGACATTAAGTAAGCACCATCAGTTAAACTTCAGGTAGAACTTTATTATTTTAGTGTATACTTCTGCATTTTATCACTAGATTTTTAAAAATCTGGATGTCTTAATATATGAATATTTTAATATTCTACCCAAGTTGATAGAGCAATTTGGCTTTGTACTTATTTAACAGCAAAACATTTCTTGCAATTCTTACTGCTTACTTTAAACAGGTTTGGTTACTCCAACTTCCAGCTGCTTTTTAAAAAATTTCCTCCTTTTCCTCCTCTTTTTAATGTAATTTTAATGTAAATTGCTCATCTACCCTTATCCATCTCCCTTTCTCCTATAATATTGTTTCTACATCTTTGTATTCTACATCTTACCATTGAGCATAATAATTTGACTGATTGATTGATATCAATATTTTTAGACTTTGTCTTCTCATAAACATATTAACCAGAAAGTTAACGGTAAGCCAAATTGGAACACTAGTGAGCAAGCTAATCGTATGTGTTATCTCCACATCCCATATTACATCTCCAACATAAAACAGAAAGTGGACTTCTATTTTTCAACTATCATCTGAAGTATCCAATAAACAAAGAAAATGAAGTTTTGATCAAGTAATCTCGCCTTAATCCAAATCAATAGGATCTACTTTCTTGCTAATGTGAAATACACTTTCAGGTATTTTATGATCACTGTCCTCCTCATTATATTTTCTCTAGTGTTGCCACTTGCAATGAAACCATCGCAATGGACAATATTAAATGCAAATTAAATCAACAACTAAATAATCGGACATCTTAATTGATAATTATATAAGAATTCTTGCAAATGTACATTTGGTAATATACGCTGAAATCAATCAGTGTTGCTTGGAATGGTACATTATTAACTATGGGAATAATAGAGAACGACTTGTACATTGCCAGTCCAGGTTACATGACAAGAAATGTTGATTATTTTGTTTAGGCATAATCTTAAAATACATACCGGTAAAATAGCAGAACAGTCTAATTTCTGGGTATAAAGATGAATAGATTTGTACCTTAAATCAAAGAGAGGCGTGTTTGAATATATTCAGCTGAAATAATTATTGGACTTTTCAAAAGGTTCACCTATTAGGCAGAGTGCTTTAATTGTCTCTAAAGGTGCTGAAGAGATATTAAAATGTTGTACTAGAAAGTCAAGTTATATGCACTTTTTATGCCTCAGCTGTTCTCTTTCAATGTTTTTTAAGAAAAAAAAATGAAGTGATTTATTTTCTTCTTTGAGAGTTTAACATTTCAAGTAGTACTGAAAATCCCTGTGCAAAACTGATTTTTTTCTTCTTCTTTTTCTTGGTCTTGGTGAAGCTCTGCAATATTATCATTTGAATTCATGCATTTGAATTCAGTAAGGTAGTATATTTAAAGCCTTACAGATTCTAGATTTTAATTTGCTCCTTCAGTGAAATAAATTGAAAGGAACGTGCTGAACAGAGGAAATGGAAAAAACAAAACAAGAGCTATTATTGGGTTTGACATACTTCAATACTGTATCAAAATATGATCTCTTGAATACCAGATTTTATTAACCTCCAATCTCCAAATATTGCTTTCATTTTGACTGTAATAGAATAATTGGTTTTCCTTTTTTTTTCCTTTGAAATATTGAAATCTAAGAAACTCTGAAAGCATTAGGTGAATTAGTTAGTTTTGGCTATCAGTAAATGAATTGCTATGGTGCAGACTTTTCAGAAATGAATGTAATTCCTTACCTTCTAGCAAAAAGATGCCATCTCTCCAAGACTAAGTTGGTGGTGCTACCTACCTAGACCCTCTGAGAACAGAAGCGACGGGATGTGATAACCATGAGCTCTGGACATTGACTACTAAAGGGGACAGATGATAAAGGGCCAAGTAGTTTCATTGGCTTGCCCCCTTTGAGATGTGAACAGCGAAAATAGTAGCTATCCAGTTCTAGAGAGAGAGAGATTTATTTTATAGATGGAATGATTTGATTTGATTTTGATGTTAACTGACCCTCACAAAATAAAGAACAAGGTAAAAAAGCAAGTAAATGGGAATACAGTAACAGACACCTTCCCCTCAAAAAAAATGGATGGAATTGTATAGAAGAGCGGCTAGACAAGCTCCGCTTTCAGTCAGAGATCAGAAAGATGTTTGGTAAACAGGTTTGGACAGGACATGTACAACAGTTGAGTCATAAATAGAGAAAACCTTGCATGCATGCCAAGGGAACTACAGTTTGGGCAGCTCCGTTGAAACTTTGTTGTTTGCATTACAGATACATCATGCCAAACCTTTATAATCTTCATTGATTATAATTGACATTTGGATTGGATACGTCCTGCCCATAATTAGATTATTTTCACAGTTGTAGCTCCAGGTGCCTTTCATACTGAGTCTTGGTATGTGTGTTTATGTGTGTGTGTGTATTCAGTAGTAGCCCCCAACTTTAAAATGTTTTTCCCAGAGAGAGATATTTCATGCTGATTTTGTTGTCTTTTCTTCTTGCAAGCAAAGACAGTATTATTCCCTCAGGCATTTTCATCAATTAGCGTGTTTATCTTAAGAAAATTTCCTGTTTATAAACATTTAAAACACTTTAATTATTGTTTTTTGTGTTTTATCTTCTTATGTTGTGTTCTGTTGCATATTTTAATTATTTTGAATTTTCAAGGGCAAGTTGAAACTTTTGTAAGCTGTCTTGAAAGAAAACCCCAGCTTTTGAAAGGTGACAAACAAATTTTGAAAATGAAACAAGCAAATAAATTGAAGTAGCTCTCCCATAAAAGAAAAGCTTTCTTATTTATTTTGCCCTAGACACTGAATATGAAATATGAATACAAAATGGTAACACAACATCCAATATTCTTTTGTCCCATATACTAAACTAGGAAATGATACCCAAGCCATGCCCTTCCATAACTTTTGCAACTGAATTCTCTAGGGGAGGGAAAGGAGAAGTAGAAGTCTCTTCTTTCTGCTAGAAAGAAACTTCTCATTTCTGACAAGCAACAGTATTTGTTCATGTATATGAACAAACACAGCCAGAAACTAGGAACATGTGGCATATGGGCCATAGGCAACCCTTACATTCCTCTGTGAATGCCCAAGCTGCCACTATCAGAATTAAATTCTCTAGTGTCATCAATGATTCTTCATCCCACCTCAACTGTGACAGCTGTCCATGAATTCTTATTGTATATTTTCTATTTAATTGGTCTCTCATCTCATGCATAATGACAGACAGGAAGTATGCTAGTACTTTAGTGAAATAGATATCTTAACTTGTCATTGGCTTTCTCAGCTATTTTTTCCCCTGAAAGTAAAACACTACTATAGATGCATTATCCATTCTACACTGGTGATGTTAGTGGAAGGGACTGAATTTAAAGTCATTTTTAAATGAAGGCAACCAGCCCTACATTTTTCCCCCACAAAAGTCATCAAAATATGCGAAAGCATGAAGGAATGATTTCCTCTGTGTTAGGGGCTAAGTTTACTATAAATTTCTTACATCTCATAAAACCAACTTTGTAAATAACATGAATATACCGAGAATATCAACTTCATGTTGAATTGTCTTTATTTTGTAGACAAATATACCTCTAGTGTTCTGGCACCATCACATTGCATCATGTCATAACATCTGTAATTTTAAGGGTACCTATAAATCAACTTATGAAACTCCAAAGTTCATTATTTGAACTTTTTCATTATTTTTAAAAAAAAACTGAAAAGTCATGAAATTACTAAATTTCATGAGATTTTAGCCGGAAATGCTGAAATTACATTCAAGTGACATCTTTAGAATGGGTTCATTGTAAGATTGTAAATTTGTAGGATCATGTGAAAGTTGAGAAAGAAATACACACAAAGAAATTATAGGTGACTGGTCATCAAACAAAAAAGAGCCATGATACCTAGTATTTGATAAGATTGCCATCATTACATTATAGGTTTCTTTTCTGCTGGTTCACTTTATTGTCTGCTGGTGGTGAGAGAACTGCATGGTGTAATTTAGGAGACAAAGACAAATTACACTAGTTAGACTGAGGACAAAGGAGAGGATTATTAAGCATAGGTTTGCCATTAGCAGTGTGATATTCCAACCTATGTAATTCTCAGTGATATTTCCAGCAGGAACACCATGAGCAGAACAAGAAGACTATGTTATTCTCAGACTTTTTGTCCCACTTTATTGGAGACAATGAGGTTTCTATTATGTACCCTATGGCACTCCTATATAACTATCAAATAATTGATTCAAATTTTCTCTGTGAATCTATCAGCAGTTATCATCATATTTTTAAAAGATAAATGTAGTAGAGTATGTGAATGTATGCTGTTCAAATTCTATCAAATATATATTGTTAATATATATATTGCTAGTCCACATATGCTGTGCCATATGCTATACAAATCTATTGAATATTTTTTCTTATATACATCTGATAAGATGTATGAAAATTAACATTAAAAAGGATAAAATAAGACATTTATCTAACTATATTAAAAATTCCCATCTACCAATCCATTATTAAAGAGTACAGGCTTTTCTTAGTTTTATTGTGTACTGTATTTCTTAAGTATATAAAAATAATTATGTCATATTTTTAAAAAAGCCAGTAAATGGGAATACAGTAACAGACATCTTCCCTTCAAAAAAAATGGATGGAAGTGTATAGAAGAGCGGCTAGAAAAGCTCCGCTTTCAGTCAGAGAGCAGAAAGATGTTTGGTAAACAGGTTTGGACAGGACATGTACAACAGTTGAGTCATAAATAGAGAAAACCTTACATGCATGCCAAGGGAACTACAGTTTGGGCAGCTTCATTGAAACTTTGTTGTTTGCATTACAGATACATCATGCCAAACCTTTATAATTTTCATTGATTATAATTGATGTTTGGATTAATACATCCTGCCCATAATTAGATTATCTTCACAGTTGTAGCTCCAGCTGCCTTTCATACTGAGTCTTGGTATGTGTGTTTGTGTGTGTGTGTATTTAGTAGTAGCCCCCAACTTTAAAATGTTCTTCCCAGAGAGATATATTTCATGCTGATTTTGTTGTCTTTTCTTCTTGCAAGCAAAGACAGTGTTATTCCCTTGCAAACTGATTTAAATATCTATAATCAGTGGTAGGTTTCACATTATGTTACTACCGGTTTGCCCTACACACGCATGCTTGCTTTGTGTGCATGCGCGCACACCTTCCACACATATGCCTGGCCTTCCACGCATGCACTTTGCTCATGTACCTACCTTCCACGCATGTGCCCGGCCTCAAAAACGTGCCTAAATATGTTGGCATAGATCCGGGGCAGGTGGGTGGATGATTTCCGCTACAGGTTTGGGTGAACCGGTCCAAACCAGCTGAATACAAACTTTGTCTATAATGGTGTATCTGTCTAGATAATGAAGATGCTTAATGTATAATTGTTTGGATGGTCATCTACTTATGATAAAGATTTACAAAAATGCCTTTCTGCACCATCATAGGGATGTCAGCTTCTAGGCTCAGACTATGCCTTCGCTACAGAGTGAAGACCTTATTTTTCTCAGAGAACAATCATTTGCCTTACAGACAACAAGATTTTCCCTTTGTTGATATAAGTATGTGTGTCTCTATTCATATAAGCAATTATATATGATCATATCATTACCTGATAATACTATATATTGTGGCTGAAGAAAAGTGGCATAAAAGAGATGTGCAAGACAAATGACATCATCCAAAATAACAGTGTCTTCCATTTTAAGTAATACTTAATACATTCCCTACACTAAGAATGTTTATAACTCACCAACCACTAAACTAAACTCCTTCAGTTTAGTGTTGATTAGAACAGGAAGTTCTCCTCTGAATCAGTCATGTATAAATTTCATTATGAGCTTTATTATGGTGTTATATATAGTAAAACGAGGCTGCAATTCATTTCATCTATAAAATGCCTGCCCATTGGATGCATATAAAATCTTTCTATTAGCAAATGTATCAGAGTGGTTATCTCATGTAGTTACTCCTGTTGTCTCCAATCAATAAGATCTGAGGAGACAGTAAGTGTGAATTATTCACTGTTGCATTTTTCCTATGTTTATGCAATTCTATACCACATTATTGAAACATTATTCAATTATTTGGCTTTCCTGAAAGTCCTTAAAATATCTCCCAAGGATTCCTCATTATTTTAAATATATTTCCATGATATAGCTTATGTTACTTTCATATATCTCTAATAGCTTCTCTCATAGTATTTATAGAGAAAGGAAAGAGCTGATATCCAAATATAATTTGAGGACAGAAGGGCAATATGATGCTAACCATGCCCAAGGTTACCTGGAGCTTTACTTAAGCAACCATTTAAATTGTTTGCTTTCCTATTATACTGCACCATCAATTTGTTTCAATGTTTTTGCACAACCTTAATACTATGCCAGCAGTCCAAAAATGGTGATAGTGGGGAACACTTCACTTCCACAGAAATAATTATAAGTGCCTCCTTTGAAGAAAAGCAATGTGCTTCAAGAATCCCTTATGGAAAATGATTCTAGTAGCAATACGGAATGAAAATAAAACCAAAATGACCTTTCTGAACGAAGATTGCATAAACAACCTCTTCATCTCTTCCTATTTGCTTTGCTAATTGCTGCATCTTAGTGAAGTAGTGACAGATGTACAGTAGCAAAATAATATTAGCAAAAGGTAATACCATTAACTCTTTTTAAGCCTTTCCTGTTTTGTTCCAGAGTATTTTTATGCTTTTCAACAACTCTTCTTTGAAAATTCTTTTGTTAATCAAAAGGTGTCTTGAAAACCTTGCTGAATGTGTTACCCTCCTAACTCCTTGTCTTTTTCTCATTAAACTAGATAATGTGCTAATTATTATTAATTGCTTCTTAAATCTTACATTCCAGCCTCATTCCATATGCTAAATAAAATAAATACAACCAGCCTCATATATTCTTTCTTTTGAATTCATCATAAATTGCTAACTGCTTGTTATTTGATTGCCCCATATACTATTTATCATAAATATTATTTAATGAACTGTAATGTTTATTATAGTTTCATGTTTAGACTTCTGGACCATAGCCCCTGTTTAATATCTTGTAATTTCACAACAGGATTGAAGCGGTATGAAACTCCAGTTCATAATATACTTTTCACTTCAATTTTGGGTCCAGAAGGGACACACACACACACAGATATTCTGGGCATTAAAATTAGTTTGTTACTCACATTAATAATACTAATAATTAATTAGTCTGTTTGAAGAAATTATCTCAGGAGATGTGGTATTCAACCCCCAGAGTTTACTAGCCAGTATAGTCATTTCTAAAAGGGACACAGTGGCTCAGTGACTAAGATGCTGAGCTTGTCGATCAAAAGGTCAGCTGTTCAGCAGTTCGAATCTCTAGTGCCACATAATGGGGTGAGCTCACATTACTTGTCCCAGCTTCTGCCAACCTAGCAGTTTGAAAGCACGTAAAAAATGCAAATGGAAAAATAGAAAACCTTTGATGAGAAGGTAACAGCATTCCATGCACCTTTGGCATTTAGTCATGTCGGCCACATGACCACGGAGACATCTTTGGACAGCGCTGGCTCTTCGGCTTTGAAACAGAGATGAGCACCTCCCCCTAGAGTCGGGAATGACTAGCACATATGTGTGAGGGGAACCTTTACCTTTACCTTGTTGGAAGAAATCTCCTTCTAGGTTCTGCTCCAAGTGGGGAAAAAGACACTGGAAACATGGACACTGCTTGGAAAGATGGTTTAATGGTGGACAGGATCACATGGCTTGAGTTCCTGAACAGAAAAGGGGCAGATACAGTAAATCCTTGGGTTTTTATGCTCTCTCTTGCTCTGCATTTCTTGGGGCCCCGAAAGAGTATCCTGATTGGTTGTCAGACTCCCAGGGGGTGGGGGTCTTAGTTAGCTGATGGTCACATGTGCTTCCCAGGTCACATGTGGTGAGTTTCTGCTGATATTGTGTAGAGAGCTAATCCTATCTTTGTTGGATCTTTGGCAATTCCTACTGTGGCTCTGCCTGAAGGAGGTAGATCTCTGTTATGTAGAATATACTGGCCCAGGCCTTAATGGCCCATTGACAAAGGCAGGAAGGTGGGAGCTGCTTCAAACCATGCTTATACATTTCTCATCTAGGGAAATATAATATTCTGCCTTTTTCATATTTCCTAAAATATTTCACTCTTCCAGGAAAGGGGTGGGTGCTAACTTCCTACAACCTTATACAGAGTATACAGAATACAGAGAGTTGAAGTCTATGCATCGTGTCCAGATTGAAGAATGCTACAGTAGATATTCAGGAGCTTATTGAATAAGGTGTGTACTTTCTAAAAACAAAGATGTTGCTGAATGTTGTCTGCTTCTATAGTGTGTTTCAAAATTAGCATCATTGAGAGAATAGAATATGAGCCCCTGACCTGCGCTCTTTCCACCGTGACCTTAAGGCATGGTTATTTCACCAGGCTGGTTTGGACTGAAGGGGTTTTTAAGGGGAGTTTTAATGGTTTTTAACATCTAATATTGATTTGTCTATTTTATTGCTGTGAGCCGCCCTGAGTCCTTTTCGGAGAGAGGGCGGCATATAAGCTAAATAAATAAACAAATAAACAAACAAATAATAAACAATTAATTAATTAATTAATTAATTAATTAAATAAATAAATAAATAAATAAATAAATAAATAAATAAAGTTGAAGTTCATTGATAATTGTTCCATAACCTGTGACATCAGATGGATTTTGGTAAAATTAGAGGATTTCATCTGGTATCACTTTGTTTTCATCTTTAGTTCAATTACATTAAGGCTGCCTAATATGTCAAAAGAACTTTAAAACTTATCTTGGTAATTAATTTACAACTAAATGCAGTTGGTTCAGCAGAACTGTAGTATGTAGACAGCCTGGTGTCCTAATTAGCAGCCTACCTGCTACAGTTCACACCAGTTGGCTCAAACACAAAAATAGAGTTTATTGTAGTAATCTAAGCATGAAGTTATATACTTCTATATAGACTCAAATAATAAATAGTTTTTTGTTCTGTTGTTGTTTTTGATATTGTATAGTAGAGCAATAAGCAATACTTCACCTGAAGCTAAATCTGAATCACTCATTTTAATCTAAGCACCTGAATTATAAATAAATTTCAAAAAAATATTTATCTTTATCCTGGTTTCTTTTCTTTTTTTAAAAAAAAAATCATCTTAGTATTTGTTAGTTGTACTATCAATTGTTGGGACTTTATGAACATGTCCATACTGAAATTTTGGGTGATGGTAGTAAAAAAAAAAATCTTCCTGGTCTCTAGTTCTGATGTTTGTTGATGGTTTGAATTACTCAGGTGTGATTCTGTTTAAGAGCAGCCAAAATTGTTTAAGAAATTTAAATTCCAATATATACATATGTACTATAAACTTAGATTAGTCAGTTTTTAAAAATCACAGTTAAGCTGATAGAATATGAACCTGATTGAAATTTACATATTATGCCATGCTTGGTTATAACAGGTGTGATTGTAAGCTACAGTTCATAAGGTATGCTAAGCTATAAACCATAAAGCATGGACTCTAATAGCTGAGGAGTTCACACATCATATAAAATAAAATAAATTACAATGGATACAACTTGTGAATCTCACACTGGTTTCCTTGGGATACACTTAACTAAGTAAAAGTCATGGAACCTCTTTGTTTTCTCACATATTTAATTATTAAGGAAACAAAACAAAAAAATGCTGTATATTATTATCTTTAGATTCCAACATGGTTTTACATAGCCCATCCCCCTTAATAGCATACGTGGAAAAAAGAAAGAATATTTTTTGTATTCAAAATATTGCATAATTCCTCAACATTGGCCATGTTTCCTAAGGATGAAAAAAATATAGTTCAGTAACATCTGCAATATCTCACGTTGCCTAATCCTAAAAACAGCTAATTGTCTAATTTGACTAACGCTAACCCCTTGAATCCATATCTGACATCTTTTATAATTTCTGTTTGTTCTGTTCTGTATTGTCTCAGAGGACCTCAGCCAATAAATTACTGTTACAGATTACCTTCTCTCTCTCTCTCTCTCTCTCTCTCTCTCTCTCTCTCTCTCTCTCTCTCTCTCTCCCTCTCCCTCTCCCTCTCCCTCTCCCTCTCTTCTATCATATGCTAGATTTGATATTGGTGAAAAGAAGGGAGTTGACAAATAGTGCAAAGCCAAATAGTCAGATGATTACTCCCATTCTTTATATTCCAACATAAACCTTTCCTGAAGAGTACAAACTAAAGGATAAAAATGGCCAAGTAAATAGCTGAAGTTTACCCACTATTCTGTCTCAGTCACAGGCTAATTGTGAAGTTGCTGAAGCAAGATGCATTTTGTTCAGCTGCTGCAATAATTCTGAGGCACTTAGCAATTACTGTAGAGTTCCTCATGATTACCATGTTTCCCTAGAAGACCAGAAGGAAGTGGAACTTTTGAAGGTGCATGAGAATAAAAATAGACAATACTGCAAGTGACCTTGGTGAGCCTTTCCATTGCATTCCACTTTTTTTTGCAGGGATCACTGCTATTTCCAATCTAAAAGTATGTTATGTGCCAATATATTTTTTTAGGATTAGAATCTCTCTTGAACATAATGTAAGACTGTAAAGTCATTGAGAATTATATTTTCTTTCTGTATGCACAGTGTTGACAATGATTAAACCATCCTTCAGTTCCAACACAATCACAGAGTGTTACAACTTAATGACACTTTAGCAATCAGCTGAATCCATTTACAAAATGTCAGCATTTCAATGTTATTGCCTTTGTTGCCTTAGCTTGTGCAATTGTGGCACGGGAAAGCAGAAAGAAAAACATTCTGAAAATGTTATACTTATCTATGTGTCTGCAGCCAACATGTTATGAGATTTTATTGACTTGCATTTGACTTCTCTGCTGTTAGATTCAGTATTAACTCTCAAATGACTTTCTATAAGCAGGCAGGCCTTTGTCAGCTTAGTATACATGCAATATCTTCTGCAGTATGATTTTGCGGAAGAACAGAAATAAATGTAAAAAAGGAAAGACCAACCTGATAACAAAAAGAAGTGAAACAATGCATCTTTGAGATGCATTTCTTACTTTTTTTAATTGGTTGGTGGCTTATAGAGCTAGAAACTGCTTGTATTGGTGCACTGGCTGAGCACACCAGTAAACAGAAAGATAAATAAATGCTTCTTTATAATCTTGCATTATCTTTTAACTATTTGGAGCATGAATGCTATGGCTGCAATTTAAAAAAAGTGCTTCAGACTCGAAGGGAAGCACAAATATAACATTTATTCATAACTCCTTAAAACTTCTGCCATTTTTATTGGGCTCATATGATCCTAATACAAATGTGACCTTTGTTCATTTTTTTTCCTCACAATAGTTTTGGGGGATACATTAGATAGGAACATAATTAGTGAGCTAAGATCAGTTATGGAACTCTATGGCTAAATGGAGACATTTATTCTTCTCTCTCTGGGTGTATTTTGATCCATACAACTTTTCTAGCTTTCCATTATCTGGATTCGCCAAACTGTTTACTGACAATTCTGAATGTTATAGCACATATCTGAGAAGTTTCCATTTGGAAAAGGTTGCTTTACATCATGACAGTATTAGAGATCGACAGAATTGGCCACTATCCTGGACTTATCATCTACATAGGAACCATCACCATGGAAAATCCACTTCTTGCTGTTTTTCCTTCTTTCTACCACTACTTTGCTTGCTTGGACCTTTGTAGGAAAGTGAACAAAATAAGTGTAACTCAGGAGAAGCTATTGCCACTACTGAATTACCAAACAACGGCATGAAAAAGCCATCCAGACAATGAGACAACATGTTACTGTAATGCAACCATGGTGTGGATTGCCCTGTTTTTATCTGGATATGGAATATCATGCTGATAGCTGCAAGTCAATGATTTACTATTATCCATCCACCTTTGTTTGTTTGTTTGTTTGTTTGTTTGTTCAATTTGTATGCCGCCCCTCTCCGAAGACTCAGGGCGGCTCACAATGCATTTAAATTCATTATAAAAAAACATTTAAGAATTAAAAACATTAAAACTCATTCCACCATTTATGTTTGGAGACTTGTGTTCCAGCGGCCACATTCAAACAGGAGCAAATATACCAGCAAAGGGATTGTGAATATACACCAGAAGAGAATATTTAAAGTCATCTCGTGAGAGCTGGGTTTTCAAAAACAGCAGAATGAAGGAAAGCATGCAGATCAAGGGGTTTGCTCCCCTCGGAGCTCTTGAACTAAGCCCTGCAGAGAAGACTGCAGTGAACTGTTTCATAAACTCCTGCAGCAATTTCTCTTCATTGTAATTTTCTCCCTGTGACTCTTACAACCAAGCCAATCTGGAAGTGCTAAAACTGAATACTTTCATCTCTGCATACTCAGTCACATAAGCAAAATCTAAACAGCTAGGCGCTCACATTAGCATCTTTAAAAAATATTTCTTCCTTTTATAGCTCAATATTGGGACATTAATTCTAATTTAACATATAAACTGGCTGAAAAAACATGATAATAAAAAGAGTTCTTCACAAATAGGTTGTAAAAAAAAAACCTTGCAGACATACCTGGCTGTGGGATAGGAGACAAAAATAGGATGATCTCAAGAAAGCAGATTAGTTTTGATGCTGTGAATATGTTTATTAATTCACTGCATGCTTGGAATATATTACTTGTGATAGATTATATACACACACAGCAGAGTATATTGTGCATTCAGTTAAGAGCTCCAGCACAAAAAAGTAAACAGTATTCCTGCACCAATCTATTAAAGCAATGATCTTATGTGGTGGGATAAAGACTGGAAGATCTAAAAATGAGGTTCCAATAGGTTGGCTATTTACCAAAGACCATTTTACGTCTTCTGAAAAAAGTCAACTGCAAAAGAGAGATAAGCCTGACATTCTCCTACTATGTTTAGACTATATCTTGGGGCAGCTGGGGTCTTACTGGATTTCTCAGATAGTGTCAAAATGAAACTGAGGAGGAGACCTTATGCTCTCATTTTGGGGAAGTTAGACATAGGATGGGGATTAAGAAATGTGAGACACCTCTTGGCAATATGTGGCTCTGATGCACTTTTGGCCTTTCCCTTCAGATTCCAAATATTCTATGGCAACCATTTTGGCTTCATAACCTACTACCTGTATTTGGATAGCATCAGGCACAGAAAAACCTAACTAAGCAAACCTCATCATAGGCTTTGCTAATCTGGGGCATTATATATTATTAATATTGGTAGATTACCTTTGCCAAAGCTTGATTCAGACAAAACAAGACTCTAAACCACAGGAATCAATAGAAGCACAATTTGTTGAACACTGACATGTAATAAAGCTGTGTGAATACCTCTCTTTTTCTCCACCACCCCCCAAGTTAAGAAATGAATTAATAAATGTGGGTATTCATGATTAATTTCATCAGTATGGATAAAGAGTATAAACCTGTTCCTTGAGTTTGGATTACTGCAATTTCTGCTTTTAGAACTTTGCTTTATCACATTTACATATAATTCCATCTGGGTTTTTTTTTTTCAACCTTGATCTCTTGGGGCTGGTATACTTGTGTTTTGACAGCTGGTAGATAGATGGATGAGAGAGAGAGAACACCTATAGGAATACATGGTTTCTACGGTCATTTACTGTCCACAAAATTGTTACTTTTTAAAAGAACTGACATATGAAGGGAAATTATTTTATAAAGAAAGTGAGAAAGAAAATGGCTATCACTTGAATGTTGGAGTTTTTAACCATATAAACAGAGGAAGCCCAATAGATGCCTAAAAGGGAAAAATGATAAGAAAAGCAAAGGAACAAGGTCAAGCTGAAGAATGGAAGTCAAAGAGATTGTGTCAATAGACGTAGCTTTAATTACAATCATGTTGCCCATCTAGGATGTGGATGTTGGGCAAGAGATCTGGATTTAGAGCACAGGTGAGAATATTGATGGATAACTAAATCCACAGTTCCTGGTGATAACAATAATTTATTTAAGGCTTAGCAAATAAAGGGCAGATGAGAAAAGGAGTGTACTGTAGATCAAGACAGTGTCTCTTGGAAACAAAGCTAACCTGATTAGTTTTGCTTTGAACAGGAACATGCAGAAGAGATATCAAAATTCAATCTGAAGGTTATACAGAGCCAAACCTGGTTCATTAACTAGTCCAAAGATCAGGCTTCCTTTTTTTTTTCCACACAAGCAGAGTATAAAAAAGGGACAACATGTCAGAGGAGGTCAGATAGATGTTTCTAACAGAGAAACATAGGTGAGGGCTCCTTTTAAACTATGCTGCAGTTAGCTATCAGAATGTTACTACATGTTTGGAACAGGGCCTTATTGAGCATCTTTTCTATGTTCTCCTGTCTACTCACTGAGTCTCAGGGCTTGAGGGCGTATGCCAACTTCTGACTCTTCCAGCTGTTCTGCTGATGTCTATGCAGGAGTGGGCTTCAAATTTTTTAGCAAGGGGTTCTCTGCCTGTTTGCTGGGTGGGCACGGCCATGGTGGGTGTGGCTTAGTTGGTCTCCTGCACTACAGTGTGGGGGAGCATTTTTGTCCTCCTTGGGCTGTGGAGGCTTTTCTTGAGCCTCTGGGAGGGCGAAAATGGCCTCCCCAGGCTCCAGAGGCCCTCTGGAGGCCAGAAATGGGCCTGTTTCTGGCCTTTCCAAACTTCCACTAGGCCCGTTTTTTGCCCTCCCCAAGCCTCCATGTGCGCCCTGCACTTACCTGCATCCAAAACAGGCCACATGGGGACTCGTGGGAGGCGAGGGGTGGGCAGGTTGGGGCCAGCCAGGAGTAGTATTTGAGGGTTCTCCGAATTGTACAAATCTTAGTAAGAGGTTCTCCCGAACCACTGCGAACCCCCAGCAGCCCACCCCTATGTCTATGTTTAACCATCCTCAGGTGATTCTTGGCTAAGTGTCTCCTGAGGCTGAACATCTGGAACATTCCACTGGTTCATCTGGAAAGCCTGAGACATCTGGTATCATCCCCAATTCCTTGGAAAAACTATTCCTGCTGGTTGGGGAACTGATGTATGGGATTTTATGAGGAGTAATAGCTATTGCCAGAAAAGGTACACACCTCTCCTTTCAGTGTTATAAAAGCATTCCATGTGCTTCTAGCTCTGGGGGAAAGTGGCCAATATTTTCACATTCCTTCATCTATATATCATATAATTATTGCTACCCTTTGCTTGTCAAACAATGCTGATGAATAAGTAGATCTGGATTATCTGAAGCTGCTGTAGATTGGAAAATTATCTGATGCTGACTTGTACATTTCTTTGTAACAAAATCCATCCATTTCTCTGTGTAGTAACAGTATCAGCAAATTGTAGACTAGTTGAAACTCTTACTCACTACAGTTGTTCCCAGCTTTATTCTCTTGCTTGCATTTGACAATGGATGATTTTTTTTCTTAAAAAAGGGGGCAGGGGGATAGCAAGTAGATCTGAATTAACCCCAAGAAGCTAAGCTATCTTTTATTATTCAAACGCTTTCTTAGCAAAGAATAAATATTGTCATAAAAGCTATTCTCTTCTTTGACTGAAAGTAATTTCAGCGCACGCTCAATACCTTATTATGACACATTAAGCCTCACAAAATATTCAGAATGAAATGATAGTATTCAATCTGTTTTATAATGAGGGTTGAAACTGATAAAGTACAAAACTTCACTACTAGTTGCAATGTAACACATTGATTCTATAAAACATGAATGAGCCACATGAATGTTAAGATAGTGGAAAGACTTTAAGAATGCTGGCTTATACAAAACCAAAATGACCTATTAGGTAGGACATATAGTATATGCAAATTATTACTGAAAATTGACAGGGTAACAGAACTGATGCTGAACTGTATGATAAAGTGGTTGCAAAACTTAAAAACACAAAATTGTCACAGTGTAACAGTGATAACAGTGATAACAATGATAGGGACGCGGTGGCTCAGTGGCTAAGATGCTGAGCTTGTCGATCGAAAGATTGGCCATTCAGTGGTTCGAATCCCTAGTGCCACGTAACGGGGTGAGCTCCCTTTGCTTGTCCCAGCTTATGCCAACCTAGCAGTTCGAAAGCACGTAAAAAATGCAAGTAGAAAAATAGAAACCTTTGGTGGGAAGGTAACAGCATTCCATGCGCCTTTGGCATTTAGCCATGTTGGCCACATGGCCACGGAGATGTCTTTGGACAGTGCTGGCTCTTCGGCTTTGAAACGGAGATGAGCACTGCCCCTAGAGTCGGGAACAACTAGCACATATGTGTGAGGGGAATCTTTACCTTTACCTTTAACAGTTGGATAAGCTATGGGGAAAAAAAATCTATAAAAATTTATTCTAAGTTACAATTTAAGGGAGAATTTGTATAAAATGTTTTAGAAATGGTATATAATTCCATCAGTAATTACCAGGTCAGGCAAATTGTGTAACAATAAATGTTGGAAATGTCATAACAAACAGGAGCATTTTTTTCAGAGATGGTGGATGCATGAACACACACACAAACCCACACAAACCCACATTTACTCAAAAGTTCAATGTAAAATATGAATATATAGGTTGTGGTTAGCAGTTGGGGAAATCAGAGAAGGGAAGAAAGAATGTATTACTAGAAAAAATTCCCATTGGGAATTTTAGAAATTATTTAATAATTAATAAGAAACTGACTTTCATATGTGCTGTCTCTGACGAATTATTGGCATCACCTGGAAGGACAAAGTTCCAAATAGTGCAGTCTTGGAATGTGCTGGAATTTCTAGCACATATACACTATTGAAACAGCGACGTCTATGCTGGCTGGGGCATGTTGTGAGACTGGCTGATGGTCAGATTCCAAAAGATCTCGTCTATGGAGAATTAGTGCAGGGAAAGCATCTCAGAGGGAGACCACAGCTGCGATATAAGGTTATCTGCAAGAGGGACCTAAAGGCCCTGAGAATGGACATTAACAACTGGGAAACCTTGACCTCTGATCTGTTTTCCCAAAGACTGGGAGGGTATTTTATTTTGAGGGGACCTTGGTGCTCTCTGAGCTTGCTTGCTTTTTTGGAAACGTTTTATTACCCAAACTAGATAACATTGTCAGTGCTGATATTTTACTTTCTCCAATGTCAGGCTTCTCCTGAGAAAGTAGAATTGGAAAGAGATGCAAACAGACAGTCAAGAATGCAAAATTCTGCTCTATGGAGGTTTGTTGTTGAAGATGTTGTTCAAAACAAAACAGAAAACTAATGACATCTGGCTTCAGGTTGTTTGCTGGAATTCTCACAGCCAGTTCTGCAATTTTGGCAGATTCTCCTGTAGATGAGATCAGTAGAAATACACAAATGTTCACTTGATTTGGATCAAGTTAGGGTGTCATATTGATCCAACATAACAAATTTATAGATTAGTTTCATTTATTGAATCAAAATGAACATATCCAAATTTAAACTGTATCAGATGTTTCTTTCTGCATTGTACACATGTTTTAGTAATCCCAATTAAAGTTCAATTTGGAGATCTTTATAGCTTCAAACCAAATCAAATCGGATCAATTTTCTGAACCGTGTTAAATATTTTATTTGAATTGGACCTGATTTGCTCACCCCTAGTGATTATTTTATCTAGGTAGCATGGATTTCTATTTTAGCCTATTGAATAACAAAAGGCTTTCCATTGTTGTGATCACCTGAGCAGGTCTAATGGTAATTTTAGGTTAAACAAAAGCTTTTGAACATTATCTAACAGTTTTTATTCAAGATATAAAACAACAAAATTGTCTCAATTATTCAAATATACATGTAACATTTCCTCAATCTTTATTTTCAAAATAATAGCTTATTTACAGAGTGAGATGTTTTTATTATTGTAACTATTATGGAGGGGGAGATGAGAACTTAAAATATTTTGAGTCATATTCTGTAGGTAAGTACTGATTCTTATTCCATGTAAGCAACTTGCTTCTCAATATTGCCTTAAGCAATTTGACATTTCATGAATGATAAATGTTAGTCTTTCTTGAAGTTTTTATGGCACTGGAATATCTTAGAAGAAGTCATGGTCTCCATATTCTTGGATATTCTTTACATTATCACAGTCTTAACTTCCCCATTTCTTCCACTGCTGAGATGCAAGCAGTTATAGAGTCCCATTTTGTTTTCATACTAGTTTTTGGAATAAATATTGAGTTCCTAGTAAATATTTGGAAGTAAATAAAAACATTCTGAATTTAATAGGGTTTTAGTTTGAACTAGAGTCATACTAGTTTTTAGTCATACTAAAAAGTCATGTACCAATTAGTCATACATTCTTAGTGCAGAAAACTCATGGTTTCACATGTCAAAGTTTTGATCTCACCAATTTTATCTTTGCAAACTATATAATGTTTATTAAAACCTGCTTTTACACATTTCCTAATTGGTTTTTATAACAAATTACAAGAAGTTTGTTTTACAAATGTTCTAATTTGTAACAAAATCATTATTGTGTTACAAATGTTCCAATTTGTTTTACAGCATAGTAAAAGAAAAATATAATGCTGCTTTTTAGATCTTGTAGGTTTTGAACAGGAGATAAATTGTGGGGTGTGTTTTTTTTTTTGTTTTGTTTGTTTGTTTGTTTTTTGCGCTCCTACATTTGTCTATAGAGCTACTGTTTCTTTTTGGAATACTTTTGGAAAGCATACTTCTTGATAACAGATTAAATGCCATATTGCTTTAATGTAGCATTATTAAAGTTGTGCATTGGAACAGTTTCAAGGCATATGCCAGATCTGCACTATGTATTATACACTAAGTCCACCAGCCATTTATGCATGCCAAATATATTTTGTAATCCTACTTAGGCAAACAATAATAACTACAACTGGTGGTCTTTGTCTTTGTTGGATGGATTACATAATTCATAAAAATATTCTATGTAATGTTACTAATTCAGATTTCAGAATTAGTAATAATAGAATGTAACCTGTTCTTAGGGAATCCAGAGTTCAGTGACCTAGAAAATTCCATACTTTTCTGTATGTTCTTTTATACTATTTTTCAATATCTTCATAAATGACTTAGATCAGGGAATAGAAGGGGAAATCATCAAATTTTCACATGACACTAAGCTGACAGGAATAGCTAATACTCTAGAAGACAAGCTCAGGATCCAAAAAGATCTTGACAGACTTGAACAATGGACACTATCCAACAACATTAACTTTAATGTGGAAAAGGCAGTTTTATACCTAGGCAGGAAAAACCAAAAGTACAAGTACAGATTAGGCAAAAACTGGCTCAAAAACAATAATTATGAGACGGACCTTGGAGTCCTAGTGGATGAACATTTAAACATGAGCCAGCAGTATGCAGTAGCAGCCAAAAAAGCTAATACAACCTTTATTGTATTAGAATCAAATCATTCTATTGCATAGAATCAAAATCATGTGAACTATTACACTGCTTTATAAAGCCTTAGTAAGGCCACACTGCATCCAATTTTGGTCACCACATTACAAAATCAATGTTGATATTTTGGAAAAAGTGCAAATTTGGTATGGCCAGTCAAGAGAAAAGAAGGACTACGGAATACATGATAGCAGTTTTCCAGTATTTGAGCTACTGTCACAAAAAAGAGGGTCAACTTATTTTCCAAAACACCAGAAGGCAATACAAGAAGCAATGGATGGAAACTAATCAAGGAGGGAAGCAACCTGAAATTAAGGAGAAATTTAAGAGTGAGGACAATTAACCATTGGGACAGCTTGTCTTCAGAAGTTGTAGGTGCTTCATCACTAGAGGTATTTAAGAAAAGACTTAACAGCCACCTGTTCTAAAATGGTATGGAGCCTCCTGCTTCAGCAGGAGATTCTCTATTTCACATCTAAGTAACTGAGTCAGATACCCGAGCATCATAAAAAAGATAAAACATTAATATGTATGTTATTAATATATGTTTAGATATACATTTAGAAATAGTGTCTGTAAGTTAAATAGAAATATTGTGTAATCAGGGGGAGAAAATAACAATCAGGTAATTTGAATGTCTGTTGAGGCGGTAAATGTTGACAGACATCTTTAAGATTGCTGGTCTTCCTTCTTATGGATTTTTGAATACTTTTCAATTTAAATTTGGTTTTGAAAATTCTTCAAACAGTGGTACATTTAAAAGTAAAATTGTTAATAATAAGCGATCGGACACAGGAGAAGTGAAGAGGAGAAGAAAAAAGTATATTTTTGGAAATTTTAGGTTCTATACTGCAAATATGAATTTATGTGGGTTATATGATGCTTGACAACACTTTGAACTTTAAGGAACTAAATAGATGGAATGAATTGAAACCAATTCAGAAACACAACCTAAATCCATAGGTGGCAGCTTGAAATCTGGCACCAGAAGTCTAAAACCTATTACAAAATTACTGCTGTACAAAATTGCCAATGATTTTTTTCTTTAGTTTGGAGGAGAACAGGCATGTTCAAAGTACTGTACAATGAAGTAAAAGGGAATATCATCCAAATTCTTTTTGAAATTTTAGGGAGAGTCACATTACTTAAACTGTTCCTTTGGATGCTCAAAGGCAGCACAAAGTCTTGTTTGTTATGTTTCTTTCTACTATTGATTGATAATAATCATTTTACCATCACATAATGCTGAAAAAGAAGAAGATGGTGATGAGAAATAATTTAAAGCAATTCTTCTCTGCTTGTTTTGGAGAGATTTAAATTTTAAAAAAATCATTTTCAATGTGGGTGAGGAAGATGATCAAATAAACAACGATTCATTTGCCATTCTCATTGCTTCTAAGGTTAGGAGGAGATGAAGTTATAGATGATGACTATACTTGTTTATTAATCAACTCTTCTGTCAATCAGGACAAATCACAATACAATAAAGTTTAAATAAAAATGAAGGATTCAAATTGGACATAGTACAGATACATTAAGTTTGGAATTTGGAATTTTTGATAAGCCTTACTAGACTTTTCCTGTTTAATATGGACAGATGAGATTTTAGAGATGAGCTTGTAGAGAATGGGATGAAGAATGGAATGAAGAGATTTTGGTTGTGTTTTTAAAAATAGTGCTAAATTGTTAATATTTATTGTGCTTGATGGAGATTAAGAAGGTTTATATTTTTCTATATTTTTCTGGGTTTAAAAATATTGTTTAATTATTTTAATTTTGTGTAAATTATTTAAAAATATTTTGTATTGTGTTATTCTACTTTATTTGTATAACATAACCTTAAATAAAATGTTTGAAAAAAGGACAGGAAAATAAGTGAACCAGTGTCCTTTTGAAGGTGCTAACTGAATTGTAGCAAGATGGCTATTGCTTCATTTCCAGAGCTCTAAATCCACTGGAGACTAAGGCCTCCTCACAAGGAGCAATAACTTAGCAACCCAGTGAGCAAATAGATGGGATAAGCATATATTTCCAGTATACTGGTTGGAAAGAATTGTTCTTTGTAGGCAATTTGTTGAGAAGCCTTGGAGAATTCTATTATTTATAGCAGCCTTGCAATTCATTTATATTTTATGCACACCTTGAAATTTTTATTCCCATTTGCCCAAAAGGAAAAAGAAAAGAAAATTACAATCAAAGGTATACCCAGATACTTTCTGTAAGCTATACATTTTGGATGCACATATACATACCTAAATTGACTGAAGAAATATAATTATCACTGAACTAAACTGATGGGATTTACAATAGTAATATTAAATATAAATATATAGGTTGAAAAAATGCTATTTTATTAGCACCCCACTCCAAAAGAAGCTTCAGCAGTTTCACTAGATTAAAAAAAAAATGACTATCTAAAAAATAACAGAAATATGTTTAGATATTTGGTTGTAAATAATATCATGAATACAATTTTGGCTTCACAAATGATGTGTTGAAAAGTCCTATTCCACTGTAATCAGGCTTATATTTTTTGCCTCCTTGTTGTTGCTTTCTGAATAGTTTGGCTAATGGCTGGCAATCATTGGAGATATAACTAGAAGATCTATACCATATAAAGTTGCTTATCCTCACTTTATATAAACAGCCTCTAATGTAATAAAAACTCAAGCGCATACATATGCTTGTGTTTGGAAAATTGGATGTCAAAGACCAGCAAAATCTAACACTCTCTATTTCATGCTGTTCTTGTTTGATTTTCAGCTTCAGAGTAGTCCATTCACAGACTTTCATCAGCTGATGCTAGTACAGTAGCTCAAGAATAGCTTTATCATACTATAAATGCATTTGCCTAACATGCTTGACTTTGATACTGAATAAGCTCATTTTCTGGATTCAAACAAGCTAGTCATTAATAGCTAAGTTGGCCCATTACAGTGAGCTACCAAAATCAACAAACAACCCCTACCCAAACTAAACAGGATTAGCATGTTGAGTGAATTGGATTCTGTGTGGACCTTCTTAAATTTGTCAGGCAAACCCAGCCATTGAATATTATGTATTGTCCTTTGCTCTACATTACTACTCTCTAGTATGGTTTGCACAGAGAAGAGAATATTTTATTTATTCAGTTTGTACAGCTGCCCATCTCCACATTCAAAAGACCTTAGAAATCATTGCCTATTTGCAAGAACCTCTAAAGATAGCAGATGCATTTAGATCATCAGTCCAGTCATAAGACTATAGGAATTAATGGAATATGTACCGAAATATGGCAAGCAACAAAAGAAGAATCAATAAGGGACTGACCAAATTATGCCAGTAAATCTACCGAATAACGCAATGGCCAACACATTGGAAGAAGTCAGTATCAAAGAAAATTAGTGTAAGAACCTGCCTCAACTTTCCGAAGAAAGTAAAACTCGTGAAGCAATTTACATTTCAAAAGAAACTTCTACTGAGAGATAGTGAGAACTCAGGTGGAGTCTGAAAGTCAGGCGTGAAGCACTAGGCTATTTTCCCCTTTCACACACATCATGTCCATCATCAACCAATAACATGCCGCAAAAGTGTTTAGGAAATCTCCAAGGGTGGATGATGAGAAGAGTTTGTCCTCAGGGCACTGTGACCTTGGATACCCAAATCTAGTCGAGAGGGAGTTGATGCAGGTGATGAGAACACTCCCTCCCTTAAGCTCCCAAGCACTTACAGCTACAGCAAAAGTGAAAGCATGGAGACTAAGAGGCCCACGATGCCTCCCCCCTCCTTGCTAGAAGGACAGTGTTTCGATAGGGACCTGACAATTAGCCTCAAGAGAAAGTAAAGTATATTACCATATTTTCCCATTTTTGATATAACGTTTTCATTTTTATTAAAGTTACATAAACATTACATAAATTTATTTATTTATTTATTTATTTATTTATTTATTTATTTATTTATTTATTTATTTATTTATTTATTTATTTATTTATTTATTTATCACATTTCTATACTGCCCTACTCCCAGGGGACTCAGGGTGGTGAACAGCCAAGATAAAATACAGATAATACAAACATTAAAAGTCAATTAAAATTATTAAATATTTTGGCTGAAAACAAATTTAAAACACCCAATTTGTAAAACAGATTAAACGATTTAAAAATGTAAAAGGGAGAGTTAGGCCAGGCCAGCCTACTGAAATAAAAATGTTTTGAGAGCATGACGAAACGTGCGCAGATCCGGGATCCTCCGTATCTCTGGGGGAAGCTCGTTCCAGATGGTAGGTACCCCCACAGAGAAGACTGTCCCCCTGGGGGCCACCAGTCAACACTGTTTGGCCAACGGTACCCTGAGAAGCCCCTCTCTATGGGAGCGTACTGGTCGGTGAGAGGCTATTGGTAGCAGAAGGCGGTCTTGTAAATACCCCAGTCCGATGCCATGGAGCGCTCTAAAGGTGGAAACCAAAACCTTGAAGCGCACCCAGAAGACCACTGGGAGCCAGTGCAGCTCGCGCAGGAGGGGGGTCACATGGGAGTGCCACGCCGCTCCCATAACCACCCACGCGGCCACATTCTGGACCAGCTGGAGCCTCCGGGTGCTCCTCAAGGGGAGCCCCATGTAAAGAGCATTGCAGTAGTTCACTTTCACTTCAGGAAATTCACTTTCCACTGAACATGAAGAGAAATGAATTACATGAACCAAAGCATCATGGAAAAGAAAGAAGTATGGTTTAATTGTATGAGAAAATTTCAAACTCAGTCTGTTATTCAGGGGACCGCAAATGTTAGCAATAACACTTTTATAATGTGTACATCAAAAACATTTATGTACCGTAAGTGAAAAACCTCAGGAACACATTAACTTTTAAGTCACATTAATGAGCTGTGGTGATGCAGTGGTTAGAGTGCAGTACTGCTGGCTACTTCTGCTGATTGCCAGTTGCCTGCAATTTGGCAGTTCAAATCTCACCAGGCTCAAGGTTGACTCAGCCTTCCATCCTTCCGAGGTGGGCAAAAGGAGGAGCCAAATTGTTGGGGGCAATATGCTGACTCTGTAAACTGCTTAGAGAGGGCTGTAAAAGCACTGTAAAGAGGAATGTAAAGTCTAACTGCTATTGCTATTGCTAACTAGGGTAAAACAATATTGTCTACACTAAAAAAAAGAATCTACAGATTTTTTAATAAATTTTTTGAAGCCAACACCATCTCTGTGAGTCAAATAGTTCTGCCTTCATAAAATTGCTTACTGCAGTATTACTTGCATTCTTACAACAATGCATTGACTTTGCCTTACCCAAATATGGAAGATTTTTTTTTCTCACTTCCAGCAACCTAATGTAGACTTGATTGCAGTTTCTGTAAGTGCTATTCTGGTTTAGTTAAGTCAGCACAAAACATTTTGCCACAAATTATCTATATAGCACAGAAGAACAACTTATTCACATCTATATCACATTCATTAAGCAGGCAACTGACATCAAGATCTTGATCCAGTATAGTAATGGTATAATATATTAAGGGAAATCAGCTACTTCTGTGTATTTTAACAAACTACCTTAGTGTGCTTTTGAGATCTTTTGAGATCCACCAACAGTACTTAGTGAAGAACTAAGAGTTTGTATGTAGGTAGGTAGGTAGGTAGGTAGGATAAAAAGGCAATTCAGGCCTATAGATTCTTTGACAATCAGATTTTTTTTTCTTCCTATATGGCCTCTCAATTGGGTCTGTCACACTATTTTTATTCTCATATATGTGTTCTACCTCAGAAGCATCTACTCTTGCAATCTCCTAAAATGGATGAAATTATTTATTCCAGGAACAGATTGATGACATAATTATTTTTCTTTTTCATGAAAAATCATGTTCTAATACTGTTGATTTCTGTGTAAGGGCTATGCCATTCATGCCTCCTAATAGAATTATGCTGATGTTAAAAGATATATTACATTTTTGTCATATCCAGCATTATCACTTGAAAATGTTGCTGTGTATTGCTATCCGGTTCTTGGAAACTGTGGTTCTTTTGATCTTAGCTATGCTGTTGCAGATTTATTAAACCACAGAGTCCCCTCCCCCCAAAAGTGAAAGCACATCAAAGGCAGTTGTCTTTTTGTGGATTAATTTAGAATCATGACAGTCAGTCTACAAGTCTAATGACTCTATATCATACTAACATATGTTATTATTAAAGGGCTACTGAAACTTAAGGGGTGGGTGTGTGAATTGCTTTCTTATTGAACTTATACCAATTGTTTCCAGTAAGTACAACATTTTGTGCCAAGGATATTAAAAAAGTCCATAATGACAGGCAGGATAATAATTTATGAGTTTATAAATTTATAAAGGAAGGTAGCTCATGCTGAGAAAAGATCTATCTTGACTATGCTAATTTTCCCCATCACTGGGAATGAAAAAGAGTAACATAAATCAAAATCAAAAACATCTCAAGTGGAAAGGAAACTCTTATGGAGAGAATGATGAGGACTAAACAGCAATGTTTTATGGAAAACAGGTTAAAACAGTGATAACAGTAAAAAAAAAAAAAAAGGAATATATCAAACAATAGGCTGATGCCTGGGCTGATTAAACTATTGCCACTGGACTAAAAAAATTTGCTTTCCCAAAACTTTATGTGCTTTATGATACAAAAACAACAATGCTTTTGTATCATAAAGTATGTTGATACTGTAGAACGAGTGCAGAGAAGAGCAACAAAGATGATTAGAAGACTGGAGAATAAAACATATGGAGAATGGTTGCAGGAATTGGGTATGTCTAGTCCAGTGGTGAAATCCAAATTTTTTTTATTACTAGTTCTGTGGGCATGGCTTGGTAGGCATGGCAGAGGAAGGATACTGCAAAATCCCCATTCCCTCCTCACTCCTCAGGGAAGGATATTGCAAAATCTGGGGCCAGCCAGAGGTGATATTTGCTGATTTTCCGAACTACTCAAAATTTCCGCTACCGATTCTCTGAACTGCTCAAAATTTAAACATTTAAGCAGAAGCACATAACTAGTCATAAACTATGATGAACTAGCCATGGTATTGTGGTTATAAATTTCACATTTTCTAGTTGGAATGGAAAATAGCAATCTCCTTACAATAATCACAGGGGGGTTTTTTTAAGGAAAGGAAGGGAATGTTGGGGTTTTATTTTTCCAAATCTGCCCATACTCTTCAGGAATATAGAATGAGTTCAAATAATGAACAGCTCAGCTTAACTACTATGAAAATGATGCAGTGGGCGTCATAACTTCTGGCTTTATTTCGGAATAAATTATGCAACTAAGTACATTTGAGAATGACCTTTCATTAGGAAGAATGAGATTTTTCCTGCCTGTTGGGAGTTGTGTGAAGAGAGAAGAGTGGAGATGTATTAAGAGAGCTTTTGAAAAAGCATTTACAACAAACTTCAATAAAGATAATTGTTTAACTAGGCACTGATTTTGACACTTCTGGAGAAAGTAAGCTACAGGAGATTCTATCTTGGAGTCCAGTTTTCATGGACAGCATAACCATATTGTGGTTTACTTACTAGATTGGCCATTAGTCGTGGTAGCACAGCGGTCAGAATGCAGTATTGCAGACTAATTCTGCTGACTGCCAGAAGTTCTATCTCACTGGCTCAAGGTTGGCTCAGCCTTCCAAAGTTGGTAAAATGAGACCCACATTGTTGGGGGCATTATGCTGATCTTGTAAATCCATTAGAGAGGACTGTAAAGCACTATAAAGCAGTATGTAAGTCTAAGTGCTATTGCTATTAATTAAAAATATAATAGATCAGTTATAATCATAAATTACAAATAAATTTTCTTTGTGTCTGTTGAAATCTTTCCCCATGTTAAAAAAAATGGGGGGAAATTGTACTTATAATTCTAGCAGCTAGGTTTATGAAATGAGTCAGCAGTGAAAAAAAACTAACCTTATCCCAGTCAAATGCTGCAATCCAAATTCTATCAGGTGATCCTCATAAAATTGTTTGATAAACCTCATCTACGCTTGGTTTAAACTGAGTCTGATTTGTTCTCATCAGCATTAAGCCTGCTTTCATACCACAACAATTACAGATGTCACTTCATTTGCATGCACTTTAGGGATGTTTGTACATGTTGAAGCAGTTTAATGAGGATTTAATGCATTCCAGAGAATGGAGTTTGGAGATTTCAAAAGCTCATCTGTCACAAGTACTATATTTTACTGATATTAAATTAAGAGCAACTCTCAGCAGTATCCCAAATACTTCTAGTTGCACATAAAACACTTCTTGTGATATATGTTGTTTGTTTCTTAACAGGACATCTGAGCAGCATGAATTGGTAATCTTAATATTTTTTTCCCACTGACTTTTTAAAATATAATCCGGACAGGCAAAATCCTCATATTGCTTTGAATCTTATAACGCACAATAGAAACAACGTTTTGTTGAGACAGAATGGAATGCAGATGGATATGCTTGCCATCTTCTGCAGAGATAGAACAACTACTATTGCTTGTACACTGTTCTAAGTAATGGAGATTGGGGAAGGAGTGTCAAGGTAAAGAGCTTTAACTTCAATATATCTTCTCAGGGAAAACAAAGCACTACAGGGTGTTAAATTAAGCAATTATCCCCTGCTCAAATATGCTTTTCTAGCAAAACTAAACTGTCAGCTCGATCAGAAACATTGAGAAGGCCAAAGAATGTTGATAGGTTGGAAAAAACATACAAAGAGGTAAACATAGATTCTGGGAACCAGAAAAGGTCTGATAAAACCCATCATATCAATTTTCTAGAAGGAAAGTATATTCATGAAATATTGCCACTACCCTTTCAAAATCCCTGTTCTTTTTGTACTCCATTACCTCATAGCTATGCCTTAATTGCCTCTCTGACCTCACTAGATTCAGAAAGTTTCAAAGTTCAGTATTTTCAGCCAAATTCTTGGTCTCTATCCCATCACATAAAAATTCTAATTTACATAAATCTATATAGATGGATTGCAACCCCTCCCCTTTTGAAGTCTGTTTTTGCCTCTAGTCCTGTCAAATAAGCCATCAAAATAACAGACTACATTTTAGGCTAACATGTTTCAATGAACCCAACTATAGAGTATATCTAAGCTGAATTTGACAATATATTGAAAGTATACTGGGGCTACTGTATACTTTCAGTATACAGTAAAATCAACTGATAATACAATCCACAATTAACCTAGAATTTCCAAATTAATTCTGGAGAATAAAGAAGTTCTACATGTGTAGATTTCCTTCCAACAGAGTTAGCTGCAAGGTGCTTGATATACTATAAAACATGTTAATCAACATGTATAAGGGGCTAATCATGTTCCTTACTCTCCATAGTGGCACAGCTGATATTGGGATGGCATGAAGTTCAACTATTGCTATGATGGGTATCAAGAACTTTCAAGCTTTCTTGATAAGAAACTAGAAGTGGAAACTTGGCTTGATATTGAGAAGACATATGGCTGCTTGACAACTCTGTGCTACATATTAATAACATGAAAGGAAATGAAGTAATGGGATGAGAGGAAGGACAGAACAGAATAAAGGGAAAAGATACAGTTGACTAGTGAGTAGAAAAGTTAATCAAACAAAAGAATAGGAAGTTCATTACTTAGAGTAAAATACATATATTGTCCATATGTTAGAAGGTGTGGTTGGGATCCAAAATCTTTACTTCACAAGCACAGAAAGGAAACCTGTCAGTCCTTTCTGTTACAGCAGATCAAACACTCTGACAAGCATATACACAATAAGCATGATAATCCCCAAGTCCTGCAATTTACTAAACAAAACCCAACTGAATCATTTTAAGGGTTCCACTTTTCCCTTCTTTATAGTCAAGATAATATTCAAAAGGGGTCAAAATAGAAGAGGATACATTCAACCAGTCCAATACAGTGGCACAATCAAAATATTTCAAAAGGAACATTTTTATTGTGTTTTTGTTGAGAACTAAGCATATATCCCATCAAAATGATAAAGCTCAGAGGGAAAAATCAGCAGTCTGAGAATAATCCAAACTATGTAAAAGTATAATTCTGCCACACAGGAATTTAGTTTTTTTCATTTTCTGTTGATTGACATCTGAGGGAAAAAAATGAGAGGAGGAGACAAAACTTTATGGTAAAAGAAAATGGATTTGAGTAACCTGGGGCTAATACAGTGGTGGGTTGCTCCCGGTTCAGTCCGGTTCTTGCAAACCAGTAGTAACGGGAGTGGGAGATTCCGCCCACCCACCTGGATGGCATCATGAATGATCTGTGCATGCACAGAAGCTTCTGCACATGCACAGAAGTGCACGTGCACGTGAGCGAAGTGAGAGCGCACGCATGTGCTCCCGTTGCAAACTGGTAGTGGAGGTAAGTAGAATCCACCCCTGGACTAATAGCATATTAAAAGGGAGCATTCCACATGGGTATAATTTACTGCAGAAGCTCTACGACACATAAAATATTTAAAAAATATTGAGGGGATGTCAAAAAGAGAAAATTTTAAAACTTGCTATAGAAATTGTATAGCTGCATATCCATTCCAACTACAGACTGAATCTTCTGCAAATATTTTGGTGGTCTTAACTCTAGTCTGTAAGTAGGTTAGAAAGAACCATTAATCCCACATTACCAATCCTATCAATTATTCATTATATTTGGCTAACTATCCCATACTTCTGAAAACTGTCAGTGAAAGTGTGATAACGCTTTAAAAGTATACTAATTTAGCTAGGCTTCCTTCTTATGTTTACCTGACACAAGTGAATAATGACTAAGTAATATGTTTGCCTTGCAATATGTTTTCACCAGAGAATATTTTAAAAGTATAATTGTTCACAGCTGCTTAACAATGATGGACAGTTGATCTTAATTGCTAATCAAGTGGCTGGGAGGGCCCTTTGCTGCAGTTTAAAAGGTTTATCCAATTATTTTTGATGAGAGGGGTTAAAATGGCATTAACTGTCATTAAAGCCAATAGATTAATGTCAAATAAATAGAAAGACCCCTGGCAAATATGTTTTAATCCAAAGTTTACTTTAAAGACTTCCTTGTTTTCTTCCTTTTCTTCCCCACTTAAATCATAATTTTGCTCAAGGGAAGATATGAGAGAATCTCTAGATATAGCATGAATAATAAATGCTGTCTTCCAGCCTTTCTTGAAAGGTATTGTGTAGTGGGCTTCAGTAGGCAAGAAGCAGACCAGCATAGCTACAACAGCATTTATTAACTCAAAACTGGAACTGAGGAACAGCAGGCAAATACCTGTAATTTATACTCTAGGCCCACAGGGCCTTAACCAATCATAGTACTTGAAAAAGCCCGCCGAAATATGATTGTTCTAAGTTTGTCCCCAAAACAGTTGGAGTTAACAGTTAGGGTCATCTAAAGGTTAGTTTCACTTTAGCAGGCCTTAACACAACTATATATATTCAATACATAACAAAAGGCCAAGTTAAAAATCAGGCATTTTAATCAGGTAAATCATCAATTTATCAGGGATCAGGTAAAGATCCCAGGAAAGATCTTGAAACTTGGAAATCAACCATAATTTCTCACTATCATATGTTATCCTAAACACAATCAAGGCAGGGTTATTTTGAGCTTCTCATATTTCTCACTTTTTCTGGATTGTGTAATTTTTTTCTGCAATTTATTTCCCAAGTTAATTCTTTTCTTCCCTCCCCAGCAACTCATTCAGGCAAATTCTAAAACCCACTTACACCATTATTTTCAGAGCAGTTGAATCATTCAATGAGAAAAACAGAGCTAAAATTTTAAATTTTAAATGGTTTTTTGCATGAAGTCATATATAGATGGTATCTAACTGACTTTGGTTCATTAAAAACATTCTTTCTTCAGAATCCCTGAAAAAGCAATCTGCATTATAAGTCTGCACATTTTAAAGCAATTTCATCATGATACAATGCATTTTCATTATCTTTTCACAAATACCACATCTTGCAGGAAGTATGTGTTTTCTTTTAACATGAATATATTAAGATTATTTTTTTACTTCCCAAACTGCATCTCAAAATTTACAAAAGGAGGTTTTAACTTTAGTCTGTATAATGACGGCAGGCAAACATTTTGCTTAATTTTATTTACCGGTATTTGTAAATTTCTATACTACCCATCTCACTTAAGTAACTCTAATTAGAATTCCAAAAGCTATAGCAGTACAAAAAATGAGTTACGATGTTAGAAGGAGTAGGAGTAGAGTAGTATTGGCCTTATAAAAACAAACAACTAAATGGCAGATTAGGAAGGCTGTTCCACATTTATCTTTGATTTTATTTGGACTTTAAAAGCCTCCTTTCCTGAACCCTCCAAAAAATATAAAAATCAGAAATTTCAGCAATACAATTCTCCACATCTTTAAGAAAGTAGAAAAATGGGTCAAGATGCTGCATGCCAGCCCAATGGCTGTACATACAACCAGACGGCAGCTCACCAAGCTATTCTGCCTCAGCGTTCAAATAAATATATTGAATAATAAGATAGGTTAAACTGTTCTACGTATTTCAAAAGAGCAGTCTGTCTGCCACATCTCCACATGACCAAATAAAATATTTTTTTTATTATGGTCTTTCACCAGCTTTAAAAAGAGAAATAATTTGAAACAACAATTTGTTATTCGTGAAGGGGGGGGGAACAATGGCACAACCGTATGGCACATGAGGGACATGGTGGTTCAGTGGCTAAGACACTGAGCTTGTCGATCGAAAGGTTGGCAGTTCAGCAGTTCGAATCCCTGTGCTGCATAATGGGGTGAACTCCCGTTACTTGTCCCAGCTTCTGCCAAACAAGCAGTTCAAAAGCACGTAAAAATGCAAATAGAAAAATAGGGACCACCTTTGGTGGGAAGATAACAGTGTTCTATGCGCCTTTGCTGTTTAGTCATGCTGGCCACATGACCACAGAAACGTCTTCGGAAAGCGCTGGCTCTTCAGCATTGAAATGGAGATGAGCACCAGCTCCTAGAGTCAGGAATGACTAGCACATATGTGCAAGGGGAACCTTTACCTTTACCTTTAATGGCATATCTAATTACAGATAGTCCTTCACTTACAATCGGTCACTTAGTGGTAAGCTCCATTACAATCTTAACTCAAAAACTACCTGTAATGGTTTCATGCAATTGTACGACTTGGTATACAGGTAGATATTTGACCACATGGTACATGAATGTGGGGTTAACATAAAAGCAGTAAACATAATTAAACTAAAGTAATTGCAGAAGGTAGTGATCATTCTATATCTCTGTATCCAATGTGTTTGCATTATTCACTTATCTTGATCGATACGCTTTCCAAAAAAAGAAATCATTCAAATTTAATCTGACTTTTCTTCCTTCTAAACAATAAAGATAATACCATTCACAAATCTACAAAAGATTGTCCTGGGAAAGTATCTATCTTTAACACTTTCTAAAATTTGAATAAAGAAGTGAAACATATTTTCTTTGATTGAAACTGAAAAGAGAGAAAAAAAAATCAGCAATCAGGAATTTTGACTGCAAAGTTTAGGAGTTTAGGGACTCTACTTTGAATTTGCTCCAAAATACAAATGTACCCAAGTATATTTACTGCTTCCTTATAACCCCTAAGATATAAATTTGAATTGTCAGTGTGAGTTGGGTATCATAGTGAGCCATTGAATGCCATTACTCTTTTCTATATTCTAATTTATTAGGCAAACCATAAATTAGTCTCTCAGTTGTTGCAGCAAGTGCTGCATGTTAATTTGTTCATTATATATCATTTGGTGTTAAAGAAGAATGATTTGTTTGTTGACTGCACTGGAAAAATGCAGCTGCCATTTTGTCCAATAGAAAGCTGCTTGAAAAATGATTAAGATTCTTTACTGTAATCAGTTCATCTGAAAAAAATAATGAGAAGCTATGACCATCAACTCCATGTCGTCCCCCCCCCCACATAAGCATAGACTTCTATACATTCTTAACCAATTCCTGGATAAAACCAGTAGTGAGGCACATGCCAAAATTTCCATGCCACACACCTTTTGCAAATCTTAGGGTAGAAGGGATGAGAGCAGTAGCAGATACAACTGAGATTTAATATAGAAGAATAGCAATACCCATAGCACTTATATACTGCTCCATAGTGCTTTTCAGCACTCTCTAAGCAGTCTACAATGTCAACATATTGCCCCCAACAATTTGGCTCCTCATTTTACCAACCTTGGAAGGATGGAAGACTGAGCAACCTTGAGCCAGTGAGGACTGAACTCTTGGCTGTGGCAGAGTTAGCCTGCAATACTGCATTCCAACCACTGGGCCAACATGGCTTCTATAGAATAGAATTCTTCTCATAATAATTGCTAATATTAGCAGAATCTGGAGATGGAAGGCATTCACATTTTGCCCATGATTGACAGCGTCCCAGTTTGCAATATCCAGCTGTAATATCCAGCACCATATTAAAGGTGCCAAATACAGGGAATATTGCATGTCTTGGTGAGGTTCTGTGATGAAAAAGAGTCAAAATACTTTTTTATATATTTTACACATAGAATAGAGGGGCAAGTTATTTTTTCCAACTGTAAATGGGCACAGATTACTACCATCTCCTTTTGTTCATCTATTGGCTAAAAGGGTATGTTATGATTGCCTGGATGCTCACAAAGATGTCATTATATAAGCTGTGGTGATGCAGTGGTGCAGGCTAATTCTGCTGATTGTCTGGGGTTCAATCCTCTCCAGCTCAAGGTTGATTCAACCTTCTATCCTTATGAGGTTGGTAAAATGAGGACCCAGATTGTTGGGGCCAATTTGCTGACTCTAAACCACTTGGCGAGAGCTGTAAAGCACTGTGAAGTGGTATATAAGTCTAAGTGCTATTGCTATTAAAGTTAAAATATAAATTCTGGTGATCATCCATCATTTGAACAAACACCTCAAGCTTGGGTGATGATGTCAATCCAATCAAGTAGACCAGACTAGGAATCAGACTAAGACTACTTTTATTGAGAATGGCTATAATAATTAAATCTTTTAAATCTAATTCAGCTACTGTATATCTTCTTTTCTTGTTATATGTGGAAATTGGGATCGTAGAAACACCCAGGAGCATAGAAGAGTCCAAAGGCAGATGCATGAATAAATGTGATAAATGTATTTATTCATATAACAAAACATATTAACTATATACAAAGGCTGTCTTAATATCCATTAGGATAGGGGGCACACAGCGTGTGTGACTACCCCTATCATGATCGTAAAAGAGAGCATAGTGGAAAGGTTAGAGAGGGTTTTATACTCAGTGTAAGCCCCTCCTCTCCACATAGGGGTGGGGGCACTTTCTGCCTCCACTAGTGTCTGTATGATATATGTGCCAATGGCTTGCAAATACTTGACATTATACCCACGTGAGTTATCAAAGCTATTTCTGAATAACTTCTACTTGTTTGTGACTTTAGTTTGTTATTTCCTTTGTTGTTTTGGTAATGGATTTGGCCTACCTATGCCAATTTTCCTTTCTCTGTATAAATAGGAAGGCTGGTGCACTGGAAGACTCTATAGTATTTTGTTTTGTCATTTATTCATTGCTATCAAGATAAATGATATGTCATTAATGGCAAGCTTTACATCATTGCAGGTTAATATTGAAACAACTTATTAATCACCAATGTGAAAATGGTGCACAATTATATTCAGATGAACATACAGTAGGTATACTATAAGAACCTTATGTAGAGGGAGGTTTTAGCCTGAAAAGTCCTGTAACTACTGAAATGCGGTTCCAGCCTTTATTTAGACTTAGACATAGAGGTAAACCACATTTATACCCAGTGGTGGGCTGCAACTGGTTTAATAACTGATTATGTGAGTGTGCATTCTTCACAGGTGCATGTGCCTAACGCGTTTGCGCGCAGTGTTCAAAATACAGCAATTTGAAGCTCAGCTGCTTTTTAAGCTACCTTCTAAGGCAGCCTTGGTAAGTAGAACAGCAGAGGAGCAGAAATCAGCTGTGCCGTGCGAATCAGCTGAGCCAGAAAGAAGGAAATATAAGACAGGATAGGGTGGGGGTGGGTGGGTGGTGCCAGCTGATCATCAGAACTACCAGTTGGCCTGAACCAGCCCAAACTGGCAACAGCCCATCACTGTTTATACACCATTCAAAAGAGACAATAAAAAAGACTAAGAGAAAAACAAAAAGATCAGAACACAACCTCAGCAGTCAATAACCAGATAAGCAGGGATTAACACCAGATACACAATCAAACAGAAAACAATACTCTAATCAAGGAACTGCCAAGGAGAAAACCACACCCTCACCAACACTGGCAGGGCAAACTACTGTATATAAGCAGGGACCAAACTGCACGCTCACCAGGACTGATGAAGTTACTTAGTCAAGTAACGAAATGTCTGCCAGCAAACTACCAAGCTCAGAGAGTGCCAAGGACTCCACTGTTTAATTATTAACTTAGTAAGTTATTTACTCATCTGCTTATTTACTTAAAAGAACACAAACAATATTTCAGGAGCCAATAAAGAGAGATTCTGAACTTGGTACAAATTTAGAGACATCCATAAACATAGATACTTTATAAGAAATATTTTTCCATAATGAATTTGTTATTACTTAGGAATCTTGTCCTTTATAGCAAATAAATTATTTACCACTTAGCTTTAGCCTAAGTTATTTGTGGCTAAGAATGCAATATTTGGCAAAAGAGTAAACTTAATTAAACTCACTAGGGAATATTTATAACCATAGAACTGGGCTATGTGTTCCAGAGAGCAATCAATGGGCCAAATTAACTTATCAATTTTGTGATTCTTTTTCACCTCTTTTTTTTTAAAAAAAGAAAAATAACAGCTTTCAATTTTCCTTCGTTTCTTACCTTAATAACTGTCACAGCTTAAGACAAATGGCTCAGTGGATGATACAGATATCTTTTTATATTTGGAAAAGCAAATAGGGACAAGATATTTTAAATTCAATGATCAAGCCAAATGGTTGTCATATCCCTTCACATTCTGTTAAAATTAGGATTAAAGTGAATGCGATTCGTACATCATATCTAATTTGGGTCTGAGAAACTTAGCTTTCTAGAGCTATGTAGTATATGCACCATATTTTATTACAGTACTTTATATTTTTCTGGACTGAAAAGTATGGGGGGGCGGGTTTAGCTAGACCTGTTAACTACAAATGGAGTTCATGGGTCTGGGTCAGTCATGTCTTAAGAAACTAAAAGCCTTTAGATCCCATTGATTCAAAGTTGACAGACCATGGGAAGTCACATTTTGGAGTAACTGTGTATTTACATTTGGATTAGTGCCTTGGGAATGGGAGAGATGGGGGAGGAGAGGTAGATGGGAAGAGAAATGAGATGGTAGGGGAGGGCACTGCAGTTGTGAAAGGCTTGGGGAAGTAAAATGGGAGACAGGGAATGTGCTGCATTTGGGGAAGATGGTCTTAGTATTTAATATTGGTACTCTGCTTGGTTCTACAACCTAGTTTCTGGACTTTGGGTGGCTGTGAACTTCACTGCTTTTGCTGTTCAATATCAGGTCAACCTTCAATAAAGCTGACTTTATTCATTATCTAATTGTGGATGGGAGGGCTGACCTAACTTGCACCTCAAAGACCTGGTTGGACACTGGAGAGGATTGCTTCTTTGAAATGTGCTCTCCTGGATTTCGAGTATGGCATCAGCTGTGACTCCAGAGCAAGGATGAGAGTGTGGCAGTTGTTATTCCTGAGTCTCTGGTGACCTTCAAGGGGCCAGATGTGAGATCTTCTTTGTAAGATTGGCCGTAAGCATCAGTGGAGTTCCTGATAACTTGTCTTCTTCCTTGCAGTGTAGATGCATCCCTGCCTTCGCTCCACTGCCAGCCTTTTGTTCAGCTGGCAGTGGAGTTCCCCAGACTTAATGGAGGGTTTTTTTTTGAGTGGGGGCTTAAATCTGCTGTCTCTGAGCTCAGGTTCTGAAGCAGGCACTCAGAGTTCATGGCCACCATGGCCGCCTTAAACCTGATCCAACCTATTTATGGCCCAACTCACATAGGCATCAGTCTTCATGGTCCTTGAAAAGCTAGTAGGGTCTGAGCCACCTGCATTTCAGTGGAAACCCCAAATGGATAAGGCTTTTACTACCCTTGCCAAGGCATTCTGGACAGTTGCAGTTTTCTTATGATCTTCAAAGCGCACAAAGCATGTTGTAGAAGTCCAATTGGGAGGTGATCAAGGTGCAACTGTTCATGACAGGGTCTCCTGTTCCGTAAATGGGCACAGTTAACACATTAAATGGACTCGTGGAAAGATCCTCTTGGCCATGACTGTCACTTATTTTTCAAGAAGACTTGACAGCCAGTCAGTCTTGTTAAATCAGAGCCTCTTTTTCCTTATCCAGATATCCTCCAGAAATTGGGAAATTTTTATGGAACAACATTTCCTTTCCAACCCCACTAACTGCTAAACAAAATAAATATGCTTTACATCTTGCTCTGACAGTTTTGCTATACTCAAAATCTCATGAGCTGCCAAGAAAAGTGAATGCAAATATGGAGACTTGTTTCTGAGAGAGTTGTACAGCTGGTCTCCGAATGCTCAAATTTATTAAACATGAATACACATTGCTGGCATACATAAATTTACCTTTTGAGATTCGAAGACTGAGACAATCATTTCAAAACCAACAGGAGGAGGAAAGCTAATCCTGGGTAATAAAGATCTCCTGGGGTCTGGCTCTGGAAACTCTGCCAGTGTTTTCTGGGATAATCTGTCACAAACATTACAGACTTCTAGTGTTGACAAGTAAAGAAAGAAGGGGTATCTGGAGTAATCTAGATTTCAGCAAAACTCAGGAAACCTTGGTTGGAAGTTTGTGCTTAATAGTTTGTACCTTTTGTTGACAGTAGACATGGAAAACTGATACTAAATCAACCAAAATAAACATCACAGCAGGGCAAAGGATAATACAAGAATGTTTCAAAGGAAACAAATCTCCAAAGAGCAGGAAATTGAGCAAAAAAACTTCAGACAGAATAAAACGTATTGATTTGCCTGCCCCAAGAAGAAAATCCATAGTTGGCAAATGAATCAAAGAAATATATATACACCCTGTTCAAGCAGTCTAGGTCTTATGTGATGAGGATCAAATGAAGATTGTTTCAACAGTTTGCTAACACTTTGCAAAATGATTGAAGAGAGGGGAAATAAGCCTCTGTGTATAGTTCCTGGCATAATGTTGGATCCTATGCAATTAAAATTTTAAAAAGGGCAGAGTCTGTGATTTTTGTTTGTGTGTTCATTTCTTTTAATGGGAGAACTGATTAGGTTGGGGTTGGAAATAACATTGACAATGAATGCAGCTTGGTCTTGTTTCACTGCATTAGGAATAGAACATATGAAGAACTTTGTTGGAAGTAATTTCATTGACATTTGTTCATTCTGAGTAATTTAGATTTAGGAAAGAAAATAAATATTCAAATACTTTCAAATAGAAAAAATAGAGGAAGGGAAAAAGCAGATAAAACAACAAATACACCCAAAAGATAAAGATAAAGAAGGCACAACTAAAATAGATGAAAAAAACAAGATGACAATATATTCAGAGCAGGGGTGAAATGTAAAATTTGTTACTACCAGTTCTGTGGGCATGGCTTGGTGGTGGTGGTGGGGGTAATGTGACCCAGTCACATTACTCAGGGTGTTTTTGTTTTGTTTTGTTTTGTTTTTAAACTTTTCAAAGCATTTTTTCTAATGCTTTGAAAAGCCCCTGCCAATCAGGCAACTCAGCTGGGATCGTCAGAGATTTTTCAAAGCATTTTTTTACCACCTCTTTAGCCAAGAGGTTGCAGAAAAAAATGCTTTGAAAAGCCTCTGATGATCCCAGCTGAGCCGCGGATCATCAGAGGCTTTTTTAAAATTATTTTAAAAGCATTATTTCGTCGGAAGAGGTTGTAGAAAAAATGCTTTTAAAAGTTTAAAAAAAAAGCCTCTGATGATCATGCATCTTAGCTGGGCAAGGTGGGGTGGGGGGGCAGGAATTTTTGCTACCGGTTCTCCAAACTACCCGCCACCATCGCTACTGGATCGGGTGATCCGGTCCAAACCAGGAGCAATTCACCCCTGATTTAGAGACCCAAAAATTGATTTGAATAAACAGAAAGACATTCTTGAAGTGAGTTCAGAGACACGGTGAAGATATGGTGAAGATTTGGCAGCCAGGGGCACAGGTAGAAGAGTGAAGAAATGAAACAAGGTGACATAAGACTTCTGTTGTGATTCACCGAGGCTTGACAACAAGAATGCTGACTAGGGATTGGCTAGGAGGAGTGGCTAAAGACAAGCGGGAGTTCTGACTGTTCTGATTGGGTAGTTAGCTGACAGCTCGGAGTATAAAAGAGCTGTCATCTACAGACAAGCAGTTCTGTTACGTTACTGTTACTGTTGCTGTTGGTTCCTGTTAATAAATAACGTTAATTCATGCCTCAGTCACCTCGTCCTTGCCTCAGTTATACAACTAACACTGGCGACGAGATATTTGGCTGAGAAATAGGACGGAAGAATGGTGCCGCCTACGTTCACTTCTTTCGACGCACGATCAGAGTCTTGGGATGCCTACATGGAAAGGTTTGAATGCTTCTTGGAGGCAAATGATTTTACTGACCTTTCCAGCAACAAAAAGAAGGCCCATTTCCTTAACTCTTGTGGCCCTGAAGTGTTTGCAACCGCTCGGGCGTTGTTCGCTCCTGTCCTAGTAAATACAGTCTCCTGGGACCTGTTGCGTGAGAAGCTTAAGGGCCACTACTCCCCGGCCCCTTCCCGGATAGCCCGTCATTTTAAGTTGCGACAAGTTTTACAGGAGGAAGGGTAGTCAGTAAACCATTACATGGCTAGGCTGAGAACCGCTGCTCTAGACTGCAAGTACAGGGACTTAGATGATGCTTTGGTGGAGCAGCTAGTATGTGAGGTCAGAGACATTAGACTGCAGAGGCGGCTGCTAGCAAAAAAGACCTTGACCTGCAGACCGCTCTTGAAGAAGCCCAAGCAGCGGAGATGTCCGATAAATCCACCGCGGACATTAGAAAGTTCTACCCTCCAGGGGGGCAGGCGACTACCACTGTTAATTTGCAGGACATTGCCTCTGACAGTGCTACGGATGAGGAAGGGGAGGCAGAGATCAGCCACCTTCAGTCATCGAAACCCCGAGGAAAAGGACCACGGCTGAAGAGGGGCCCTCCAAACTGTTGCCTCAGTTGTGGGGAAGAACACCCGAGGGCGACCTGTCGTTTCAGGTCGGCAATTTGCCGTCGCTGTGGGAAACAAGGCCACATTGCTAGGGTCTGCCGGTCGCTGGCAAAGTCATTTGCTGCTCCAAAACCTTGCCGCCCCGCGAAAGAGGACTGCTTTTCCATCTCTCGTGAAAAATTTTAAAATTTTAAAATTTTAAACTTGTCTTATGAATTTGGGGTGTTTTAAATTTCATTTTCCGGGCCAATTATTTAATTGTATTTTAATGGTTTTTTAACATTTATATTATATGTATTTTATTCTCCTGTTGACCACCCTGAGTCCTTCGGGAGTAGGGTGGTATACAAATTCAATAAATATAATATTAATATATTTCAACACTGAGCTATAAACATTTCCCTTTGTTGGACGGAAATATTTTTATTTTTAGGCTTATGTTGTTAGAATTTAAGTATCTATGGCACATACATACACACACACACACACACACACACACAGAGAGAGAGAGAGAGAGAGAGAGAGAGAGAGAGAGAGAAGCACACCTTTGCAGATGTAGACAAGAAAGTCAAAGAGCATAATCCAAACCCCTTCTTTCTTTAGCCCACAGTATGCTGTCAATAGCAGCATAGGCTAAAAAAGAACAGGAGAGAGAATCCCACAATTTTCCTTCATTTCAGGTCTGACAATTTTTGATAATGTAGCAGGGGAAAACAACAATAACAATACCATCATTCAAGAAAGTTTTTACCCAGATAGAGAAGCTCAAAATCTAGGACACAATGAATGAAGGTCTTCAGAACTGGAAATGAATCTTGATATTTCATTTGTTTGTTTGTTTGTTTGTCAAGCATATATAAGATAATAGATAAAAGTATAAACATGATTATGAATACATGAAATGGATATGAGCAAAAAGGGACATTAGGACAGGGATGGTAGGCACGTTGATGCACTTATTATATTCTGAGAAAATTGTTAATGCATCTTACTTGAGCTAAATGTTTTTTGGTGTTCCACAAATCCATACTTTGGACAACCCAATCTTTATCACTGTTAGAGGTTACCTACTTAATAACAGTTCATGTTATTAAACAAGAACAGTTTGCCTGAGAGAAATTCTCTCTGTAAATGTTGCCTTAAACTCTCCTTCTTTGTGCCTATGGAGATTCTCAATCATCCAAGTCATTGTTGTCCCAAAGATGCTTTTACAAAAGGCAACTGGACTTTCTTGGGGGTTTTTCCTTGAAAACTTTTTGGTTCTCATCCAACTGAAGAAGCTTCTTGGGATGAGAAGCAAAATGTTTTCAAGGAGAAACCAAGAAAGTCCAGTTGCGTTTTGGAAAAGCACCTTTGAATCTCCTTCTTTGTGATATTCTAAAAAATAGTTTATTTGATAAGCACTCATGATTCAATATAGTCTGGAGACAGTCTATTGGTATTGAAACATACATTGTGTTAGAATTTTGTGAGTGCTTTAAAACAAACACCTTTTTTCCAAATGTATTCTACTCCCACTTTGATCATTTATATCAGGCTAGTCACCCTGGCTGATATTCCAGAATAATTAGGCCTTTAACAAACTGTTCTTTTATTCCTCCTTTGCTGCTGACCTGTTCCCCAGAGATGGAGCTGAGCTGAAACACACAGATGGCATCATTTCAGAATAAGCTGCCTGCAATTTATGTTCTTTTGAAAGGCACTATAGAGGGAATTTGTTGGGTGAATCCTATTCATTTTAATGGATCTTAAACTGTTGAAACTGTCAGGTTCAGTCAAATTACAGATTAGCCAGTGGGAAAAATAATATCCCACTCCTAGTGAGGTACTACTTCAATGTGATTATGGGGCTTGCATGCTGAGAGTTATGCCAGAGACGCAACCATATTAGACAGGTGTCATCAAAGGAGCCAGATGAAGAGTGTCTCTCCCATAAACAATATGGTGAGATGTAATTTAAAGAATAGATGTAATCTAACATGGATCAGTCTGGAACAGCACTGCATTAATAAGAGCTGTGACAGATATTGGAATCCCTGGGCATCTAGTAATAAGTGGGCTACAGGACACAGGACTGTTGGTGAAGCAATCAGGGTCGGCATTTGGAAAAAAATGTCAATGGAGATTCTCAATCATCGAGGTTATGGTTGTCCCAAAGATGCTTTTCAAAAGGCAATAGGACAAGAAAGTCTAGTTACCTTTTGAAAAGCATCTTTGGGATCACTGGAAGAAAAAAATCTTACCCCATTGCAAATATGCAAAGACCTAAAACAAAGAGTTCATGATTGATATTACAAATCAAGTCCAATGTAAAAAAAGAGGCTGTCAGAAAAGAATGCACAGAAAGAACGACATCCAGAATGAGAAATAAGAGAAGAGAGGCTAGCAGATCAACATTGATATATAACATGAAATATGAAAAAACCGGAAGTGTCGTGGCAAGACTGGCTGGAAAATAGGCTCTGACTAGCTCCGTGAAAATCCAGCCAGACAAACCGCTGTCGGGGGATCTTCGTACCAGAACCATCCTGTGGAGTGGTGAAGAAGGAGAGGCGCCTCAGACGACCAAGAGGAACAGGCAACTTTGAATTTGAACCTGCGGCAGGGGTGCAGCCATTAAAAACAACCGCTTTGAAGCCTGGGCAACTGGAATAAGATTTTGTGCAGGAGCGGTGTCTGAACGGAGTACTGGTACTGGGTGAGTGATTGGCCAACTCACAGGTAAAAAAGGAATTTTTTAAAAAAAACTTTAAAAGGGGTCCCAGTGAGGAAATGAGTGGCTGATTGGCACTTAGGAATTTTAATTGAGGGAGAAAAGCAAAGAGGAAGTTAAAGGACTAAAGCCCAAAAAAGAAAACTTTATATTTGGATTTAAAATTGGATTTGGAGAAATTAAAACTAATACAAGAAAAAGAAACCTGAGGGTTATGCACTTTTTAATGAGGATTTGAAATATTTTTGACAGTTTTTACATTTGAAGGAAGAACAAAGAGGAGGTCAAAATATTAAAGCCCAAGAAAGGAAATTTTACAACTGGCTATAAAACTGAATTTGGAGATATTAAAAACAATAAAAGGAAAAGAAATCTGAGAGAAAGTAATTTTTATGTGGATTTAAAATACTTTTGTAAGCTTGATACTTTGTTATTCTAAGAATTGTGGATTGGTGAGAGACATCTGCTGGTGGAAAGAAAGCACTACAATGATCGGCCTCAAAATTGAAGGGAATAACAGCAGTGACCTTGACCACTAAAAGAACTATGAGAAACTTTAAGGAGTATTTGTTTCTTCTTAAACTGCTTGGTCTCAACTTTTAAAGGAGGTGAAAAACAGAAAAGCTTCAAATTGGAGTGGATTGGATAAACATTTGAACTGGATATTATCTGGAAATAAAAAAAGAGATTATATGGACTTAAATCTTAATTAAATATAAGTTAAAATATCAATAATTTTTTAAATTGACAATATGGACTCTCGGATGTGTGATGAATTAATTGAGATGCTTAAAAACATGTGTGAATCATTCAAGGGCAATAAAAAGTCAGAAATTTTTTATTTAAACAAATCAGGAAAAAGAGAATATAAATGAGAAGCAAGAAAATAATATTGAAGGAAAAGGAATTGAAGGTAAAAAGTTAGATGATTACACTGAGATTTAAAGTGGCAAAAAAAGAATGGATAGAGGGGAATATTCCCCAAAAAAGAATCAAGCAAAGAAAAGAGAAGGAAATGGAAAAAGATTAGGTAAAAGCTTGGTGAGAATTATGCGAGTAATGGATTCAAAAGTTAAAGAAAGATTCAGGAGAAAAGATACAATAAATATTTTTTAAAAAGAAAGAAAATGAAGAAGATAGGAGAATGGGATGAAGGGAGAAAATTATTAAGAAGTGGAATTTTGGAGAGACCAAGAGAAAATGGTTAAAAGGGAAAAATCATGGAAAGGAGGAAGGGAAATAAGGTATATATTAGTAGATGTAAAGGAACTGTATTAACATTAGTAATTGTGAATGTAAGAAGCAAATATATTGTTTATTGTAAAATGGAGCAGCAGATGAAATATGAAGTGGTAATTTGGTTTAATTATGAAAATAATTGAAATTAAGAGATGAAATTGAAATGTTAAAAAGGGTGATGGGATTTTGAAAAAAATACTTTGTAAATGATGAAACAAAATAATTAATTGATGCTATAGTAAGAAATCAAGAATTAAGGGCGGATAGTGATGTTGCTTATTATGTACTAAGAGATTAAGATAAAATGTGGAAGGTCAGTTAAGTTAAAGGGTTTCAATGTAAGAATTGAATAAGATGAAGTACATTGTTTAGTGCTAAAAAGTGTGATGGGGATTTTAAGAAACATACTTTATAAATGGAGAAATAAGATAAATAATTGAAGCAATGTTAAGTAATTAGGATTTGGAGGACGGATGGTGATATTGATTATATATTATGTATTAAGAAGAGATTAAGATAAGATAAAAAAGTAGGGAAAAAGAATATTATGGCAGAATTGAAATATGTAAATTGTATTTGGAAAAAACAAAAAAGAAGATCGGAATAGAGTATAAAAATCAATATTTAACTATGTTGTAAGTTGTATAAGATGTGACCTGGTCAATACTCTGTTCATAAAATATGTATGTTAAAGAAAAATTTAATAAAACTTGTTTATTAAAAAAAAGATATATAACATAAAATAAAATATTCACAGAAGTATAATTGCAACAGTCTTCCCCAGGGCAAGAAATATAAAATCTTTTGTCAGAATTTTTTCTTTGTTTAGCAACTATCTCGGATAGTAACCATTCATAATTACAATGGCTATAAATATTAATAAATGGTAGTAAAACAAATCATTTCCTGACCAATGCACTCATTTCAAGTACCCGATGCATGCCAGAGTGGCAGTACCGCTGGCAAAGAACCTTGTCTAAAAGGATGGCAGCAAGCAAAGTTCTTTGCAGTTTCTCTCTTTCTGTCGCAACCATTTCATCTGGTGACCATTCTGCTGGATTGAATTGCAAGGACAGACTGCATTGTTTTTATACTTGTTCTCTCACAAGAGTTTCAGGTGGTGTCCACATAAATTCGTTGAAATGAAGGAAGCTGTTTAGTATCAATTGCAGGTAATCCATAACTCACAATCACAACTGAGCCAATGTTCTGCCCCAGCTACGGACTCCAAAGAACGCAGCACGCCCAAAGTCTGTACAAACCTTAGTTTACTAAAATAAAATCAGTTTTTTGTTCTAACAAAGGCTGTTAATTAATTTTCTTAACAGCCTGCAAGAATCCAAAGAATAAATAATCTTAATCTTACTATGGTTGGCAGAAAGCCCAGAAGCAATTTGCAAAGAACTAAGATCAAGGCACGAAGGTATGTGAACTAAGTTGTTCCCTGCAAATTGCTTCAGTCGGGTTCTTCCTTAAATAGGCTAAGGGAGTGGCCAATTAGCCCCAAGCCTTACTCTCGAGGAGACCTCCTCCTGAGGAGCCACTCCTGCCTTTTGGCAGCTCTGCGCACCTGTGCATTGAGAAGAGGCTCCTCCGCTTCATCCTCTTCACTTAAGGGAGCTTCTGGAGGCCCTGGCTGAATCCCCGCCTCTGGCACCACATCTTCTCCAGCCTCTTCATTGTCCGATCCAAGTGCCAGCTGCACAGGCTGTTGGCGCAGCACCACACCAGCCTCCTCGCTGTCTGAATCAGCTACTAGCTGCACAGGCCACGTACAGGGCACAACAGCCCTGTACAGGACAGCAAGACAGCTGTGATGTGAACATTGCCCAATTTTATGACCTTTCTTCCTACTGCAATTAAAAGCGTATCACAGTCATTAAGTGAACCTGTGACTTTGACTTTGCTTTTCAGAAGTCCTCAAAAGGTGATCACATGACTCCAGGACACTGCAACCATCAAAAATATGAACCAGTTGCCAAGCATGGATTTTGATCACATTACCATGGGGATGCCTCGATGGTCATAAATGTGAAAAATGGTCATCAGTCACTTTTTTCAGCATCGTCATAACTTTAAACAGTCACTAAACAAATAGTAGTAAGTCAAAGTCTACCTTTACATGTTTGGGTGAGCTTTAATCAACCACTTACAGTGGTTCTAGATTTCTTTAGTGTTTGATAAGGAATGTAAATGGTAAGCCTGATGTGATATTTCTTGAGTTAATCAAATCAGAATGGCCAAGGATAATCATCTGTTTCTTGAGTTAATCAAATCAGAATGGTCAAGGATAATCATAAAGTACTTAGTTTCGGAAGTTATAGTGGATAAAAAGACAGAGAGGGGTAAGCTAGGTGGCTCAGTGGCTAAGATGCTGAGCTTGTCGATCAGAAAGGTCGGCAGTTCGGTGGTTCGAATCCCTAGTATAGGTCTGTGTGAGCAGGGGGTCCCTTCCAACTCTGTTACTGTTACATATTTTTTTAAACAACCATCATTACCACATTCCATGTGGTAATTTGAATGCTGGATCAGATTTCTCAATTGAACCTATAACTTTTAAAAATAAATGAATAAGAATGTGCCTAGAAAGCTACAAAAATTGTATTCCAGCAAAAGTTATTTCTTATGGTCAGAGGTTCTTCCTAAAATTCAACTGATAAAAAAATCACTGTTGGAATGGAGAAGACTTTTCATTCCATGCCATGGCACAAGAGAACAGGAACTGATGAAAATGAGTTCATAGTAATTGGATGCCTACCCAAAGACATTCAAACCCATTTGTAAACAAGCTCTACTAGTTAGCCAATAGGATGAATTCATTTCAGTTTAAGCACTGGAAAATCAAAGAGAAAGCCCAGTGTTTATGGTGTCTCCAATTTGGCTAATCATTTTTTATGCAGGACAATCAAGGCTGCTAAATTGTCATCTGTGATTTTGCTGCCTTCCTTGTTCTTCGTTATACAAAAAGAGCAATTGGATTATTTAATGCATGGGATAAAAAGAGCTTTAAATTCAAAATACTGGATTTATTTTTCTCCCTTTCAGCTTTCTACCTCAATTATTTAAACTTTCAAGAGTTAAACAGCAAGGATATATGCATAAATGAAACTAATTTTTAAAGAATTGACATACAGTCAAGGGCTAAAATGAAGAAAAACCTCAGCTCTGATCATTTCATCTAACACAAATTGTGCACTTCAGCATGTCTCTCACTGCCCATCCTACACATTATCCATCTATTTTTTAGTAGTCATTCATCATTGACACTGATTTCTTGAAAGAGCCAGGAAAAGATATTTCATCTGTATTTTTCCTGGCTTTTAATTTCTGACATTTTATGAGGGGATGCTTGAACTAAGTTTTGACATACTAACACTAACCATTATGGTGGTTTGATTTTTTATTTTAGTATAGTGTGTGATAGAAAATCACCCTGAAGATTTTAATAGAATATTTTTATTTTAAATAGAATTTAGAGGAATAATTCTTCAGGTATTCTCAAATATCCAGGTCAGATTACAGTTAGCAATGGACACTGCCCATTGTTTTGTCTTTATAGCAACTATAGTTTGGGAAAAGTTTCTTATTTTATTTGATTTCAAGTCTTAAAATTCCTCAGATGTTTTGCCCAGACAGGAATTCCAAATTAGCGGTAAGTAAAAAAGATTGGTATCTATTAATAGCATGATTTGCCATGCTATAAAAAAATAAACAATATAGTGGTATATATACATTTATGTACAATCCCACTGAGAATTTTCTCAATAATTATTCTTCTCAAGAAATCCTTTCCTGCTTCTTTCAAGCAACAGCTTCTTCATTTAAACAAACATTGCATCTTTAGACAAGCTCAGTAGCGGTATAGGATGATGTGACCCATTCAAAAAAGGTGCTTTTTGCTGTTCTTAATATTCCTCATCTAATTCAACCAAGCATGACTTTTTAGAGAGCCTCAAGGTTTAATTTCATAGTGGCATCGTGGAATGATAATGATTTTCAGTGGCCAATTATTCTTGGAACTGAATACTCGGCTTTCTGAACTTGGCATACATGACAAGTGCGTAGACAGTTGCTATCATCAAGAGTCCAAAAGGCAATATTACACAAATGAATACATGCTGCATAGAAAATGTGATACATAAAAAAGTTCAGCATATGAATTTGAGGCTTTTAAAATTATTATTTTATTAGCCAACCATGAATAAACAGTGTCCAATATTCTTTGTAAGATGAAAGAAAGGGCTCAATTTCTCTCATTTGTGTGAACTGCTATAAATGCTGTATAGTTTCCAAATTCTCTGAATATAAACTGGAGTAGGAAAAACATTTTTTTACTGGTTGCCAACAGAAGATAAAAATGCTTCTGTGAAATTTACCTTAGAAAATATGTGCATTGACATAACTTCCATCCAGAGCTCCTTCTTGAGGGAAATGGGCAGACTAGAATTATGAAACATAAATAAATACAGACAGTCCTCGACTTACGACCACAATTGAGCCCAAACTTTCGGTTGGTACATGAAACATTTGTTAAGTTGAGTTTGCCCCATTTTATGACCTTTCTTGGCACAGTTGTTAAGTGAATATCTATAGTAAAATTAGTCAAACTGTTGTTAAGTGAATCTGGCTTCCCCATTGACTTTGCTTGTCCAGAAAGTTGCAAAAGGAGATCATGTGCCAAGCGTCTGAATTTTGATCACATGACCGTGGGGATGCTACTACAGTTGTAAGTGTGAAAACTGGTCATAAGTCACTTTTTTCAGTGCCGTTGCAACTTTGAGCGGTTACTAAATGAACTTTTTTAGGTCGAGGACTACCTGTAAGTGGCCACACTATTGGATTTACACATATACTATGCTGATACATCATGACATCCCAGATTCTTGAGAAGAACTCAACACATATGAATGCCAACAGTAGCTAAAGAACCAGCAATTGTGACTTCACATTGTTGTGAACAGATAATAATATAGCTGAGGGTGTGACCAACCATCATAATATATCCCATTTGCTGTTACATCCATATCAGTGGTGGGTTGCCCCCGATTCAGACCGGTTCGCAAGAACCAGTAGTAAAACTGGTGGGAGGCACGCCCACTGCCCCGGATGTTGTCATCAGTGATCTGCGCATGCGCAGAAGTGCAGTCCTGTTGCGAACCGGTGGTAAAGGTAAGTAAAACCCACCCCTGGTTCATATGCTATCATTCATTTCATTATATTCTAAAAGACTAATTAAAAATGACTCTTCCTCAGTATATTTAACTCCATACAACCGAACTGCCATGACATGGTTTTGTAATAGCAAAATGATACTATTAATTCTTATAAAACATTTGTTTAACTCTGATTTAATTCTGATCTTGTTTAATTCTGAATTAAACATCTGGGCATTTCATTGTGTGAAAATGGAGCAGTATTGATTCCACCTTTTGAATATCATCAGAACCCATCCCAGAGGAAGGTACCTCTTCTTTTCTGCTTTTCTCACTTCCCTTTTACTTGTTGCAGGAAATCCTCTTCAGGTCCTCCAGAGGAGTAAAAGGGTTGCCTCTCACCCTACCGCATCCATAATTTCAGTGGATCAATTTCAGATTTCTACACCTTTCCAATAATACAAAAGCCCTTGTCAATCTCAAGTTTGAAAATGTGCGGATTCGGTTCTGCACAATTATTTACTAAGAAATTTTTTTTAATAATTTTTTAATTTACAAGTCAATGAAGTCAAAGAAATAACTGCTGCTGTTGGTGGTGGCAATGGTGATTTAGCTGTGCTAAGCTTAGAATTATGTGAGAGTGATCATCAAGATATAGCAATAGTATTTAGGCTTATATACCGCTTCACAGTGCATTACAGCTCTCTTTAAGCAGTTTACAGAGTCAGCATATTGCTCCCAACAGTCTGGGTCCTCATTTTACCGACCTCGGAATGATGGAAGGCTGAGTCAACCTTGAGCCAGTGAGATTCGAACTGCCAAACTTCTGGCAGTCAGCAGAAGTAGCCTGCAATACTGCATTCTAACCACTGTGCCACCATGGCTCATGCTTGCTCTATCAACATTCATATATGACCAGAAGACTTGCAAAGGCTTGAAATCTATTGAAGTAGAGATTTAGACTGATACTTGCAACTTTAGGCACTGCACTCCCAACACTTGTGAAATCTGCCAAGTTGGGTAATGTTTCATAGGCAGTCTTCCTCATTAACTGGGTCTTCCACATTTTCCACAGTGACGGACTGCAAATAATGAATGGAAGGATGGCAATTTCCTCTATTTTGTTTTGTATTATCGTGTTACGTACATATGCAGTACATGCACCCTTAAAAATAAGGTAGCGGTGGGGTGTGTTTTTTTCCATTTCAGTGGAACTGATTCCTGGATTAGTGTACATTAATTTTTGCAGGCCTTATTGTCATGGAAGAATAAACTTCAGAAATGTTGCTGAAGTATCAATTATATAAGGAGATCTGTATTTATGTTGACAGAGTTTGACCCATTTACAGTAGACACCTTCCTGAAATGAATAAGCATCTAATAATAAAATGATAATTTATGGGAAAGTTTATGGAAGCTTATGAAAGCTAAGTATAATGGGAAATTAATTCTTTGTACTAAATAACTGGTATATATGGTACTTCATTAAAGTTAATGATGCCAATGAACAAGGGCTATCAAAAGTGCAAATATGCACATGCATATTACATTATTTAATTTGTGACACAAAATGGGAAGAAAGCTGTAGCTTTTTTGCCTTCAATTTAATCCTCTCCCATACATCAATACAAAATCCAGGCCAAGACAGTCAATCCAGCCAAATCAGCTACTATCAGATATGAGTGCATTCAATAAGAGAGTAATACAAAGGTCAGGGTTAACTATCCCATCAAAATCAATGAAACGTAACAGTGCTTAACTGCAGTTAAGCACTTTATTGCATCCAAAGTATTTTAAACAGATTCTTAAAAAATATTGAGAAAAACGTATCATAAAAGCATTTAATAAGTTTGAATTCCATTTTCCAAGACAAAAAAAATCCATAATGATTAACCACAGAGTTAAAAATTTTAGCTCTGAGAAACTTGGCTTAAAGGAATGGTTTGAAGAAACTGGACTGAAGAGACTTAGAGAGATGTTCTGCCCCAGCTACGGACCCCAAAGAACACAGCACACACAAAGTCCGTTCAAACCTTAGTTTACTAAATAAACCAGTTTTTTACAACAATGGCTGTTAATTAACTGCATTAACAGCCTCCAAGAATTCAAAGAATAATACTGAAAGTTTACTGTGGTTAGCAGAATACCCAGAAGCAATTTGCAGGAAGCTGATAAGATAAACAAGACAAGACACGAAGGTATGTGAACGAAGTTGTTCCCTGCAAATTGCTTCAGTCAGAGTTCCTCCTTAAAATAGGCTAAGGGAATGGCCAATTAGCCACAAGCCTTACTCTCGAGGAGACCTCCTCCTGAGGAGCCACTCCTGCCTTTTGGCAACGCTGTGTGCCCGTGCATCGAGAAGAGACTCTTCCTCTTCATCCTCTTCACTTAAGGGAGCTTCTGGAGGTTCTGAAGGCCCTGGCTGAATCCCCGCCTCTGGCACCACATCTTCTCCAGCCTCTCATTGTCTAACTCAAGTGCCAGCTGCATAGGCTGCTGGCGCAGCACCACACCAGCCTCCTCGCTGTCGGAATCAGCTACTAGCTGCAAAGGCTGCTGACGGGCCACAACAAGAGAAGATCTAGAGAGTACATTGAGAAGTGAGGACCATACAAGGTAATCCTAATTCCAGACATGTAGGAAGGGCTGCCATAAGAAGAGTGGAACTGTATATTCTACTGAGTCTATTATGAAGAAAAGGAAATTGAGAACAAAGATGTTCATAAATTAAATCAAAGGTGCACATATCACTCACAAATGTTTTTCCCCCCAATCCTGAAACTCTTCTCAGATATATTGCTAAAAATCAGAAGCCCTGCTTCCTGCCATTGTGATCTGGGAAAATAATAATAATGATAATAATAACTTTATTGTCATTGTACGTGTATACACAGTATACTCATACAACGAAATTAACTTAACACCCAAAGACCAGGTCCAACACATATAATAATCCCCAAACACACTCCCACCCACCACAATTCCCCACCCCTAAACCACCCAAACATTCACACAACAGACCAAGTAATACTGTCTAACAGCTCACTGATGGTGGCCTTTAGCTCATTGTTGAGTGCAATTATAGCTCTGGGATAAAAATTATTCAGAAAACATGTGGTCTGAGTTTTAATTGTTCTGTATCTTCTGCCAGAAGGCAACAGTCCAAAAAGATTGTAAGCAGAATGGGAAGAGTCTCTGAGAATGTTATGCAACTTTCTCAAACAGCGAGATTCGAAGATGTCATCTAGGGCTGGTAGCTGGAGTCCGATGATTTTTAATGGAGTTTTAATGATTCTCTGTAGAGCTTTTTCGTCCGCTACAGAGCTGCTCCCATACCATGCAAGAATGCCGTATGTCAGGACACTCTCAATGGTGCTGCAATAGTAGCACAGAAGTAGATGCTGAGGTAGATTTATCTTCCTGAGCATTCTCAGGAAGTACAGCCTCTTCTGTACTTCACAAGCAAGTTAGTATTCATAGTATTCATAGTCCATGAGAGGTCCTCCGAGATATAAACACCCAGAAATGTAAAACTATCAACCCTCTCCACCTCCTCACCATTTATGTACAATGGTAAATGTACATCTCTCTTCCTCCTGAAGTCAATTATAAGTTATTTAGTTTTTTGGGTGTTAAGTGTAAGATTATTTTCTTTACAACTTGAAACTATTGTGGTAATTCTGAAGTAGGCTTATTACAACTTCCAAAATTCTTCAAAACCCCAGAGAACAGGAAGCAAAAGTCTTGGTTCTGCCATAACACATAATATAACCAAGATTCTTTGCAAGATCAACCATATCACTGAACATCTCAGAGTGCCCAGGTCATCCAACTGATCCTGGTTGGTTCAGTTCAAGGAATCATATCTCAACAAGTACCTTTGAATAGTATCCCCTTAAAGATAAATTGCATAGAAACTTGTTTTAAAATCCATCCATTGATAGCGCAAAGGCCTCATCACTAACACTTCTTTGAAGATTTGAATGTACTGAAATGGCATCTAATCTACAGAACATGTCAAGCATTTGGTATCTTTATCACTTTGAGGATGCCAAATTGTTCTGATGTTCTGCCAATCTGTAAATCACTTTTGAAACAAAGATGTCTCTTAAACCTTTCATTTTGCACAAATCAGTCACTGAGCTGAGCAGAGATTGGTCAAGAAATCTGTGTTGCTATGCAAAAAAAACAAAACAAAAACCCGTTAATGTCAGTTTCTCAGCAGGATGAGCAGAATTTCAGCACTAAGTCTTCCTAATAACATACTAATCCTAGGGTCTTTATTGACAAATGAGTATTATTAAGGAAATGTGGGAAGTTAATTATCTCTTCTCCAGGCTTGTACGTAGAATGCCTTGTAGTTAACCTGTTTTAGAAATGATAGTACTTACCTTAGAAGGGGGGCAGTGTAAGTTTCCTCAAGCAAATTACATTACATTATAGGTTTGCAGAGTCTGCTTATTTTTGCACCATACTTACCTAATTCCTATAGAGAAGCTCATCAGTGTATGATGTAATTCGGAAGGAGGATATTTTTCCTAGATCAGGAGGGCTTTCAAGACAAATTATTCGAGTCTTCGACACCACACAGCTTGACTACTGCAATGTGGTGTACATGATGTATGTGACTGTGAAGACCACGTGAAAGCTTCACCTGGTTCAGAATATAGTGGTGCAGGCACTAAAAAGTATGCTTCAGTATTACACCTCTGCCTTGAAAACTACACTGGTTCAAAGTTTGCTTTTTTTTTTTTTTTTTTTGACTCAAAGTGCTGGTCGCTTCTACATGACATAGGGCCTGGTAACTTGATGGACCACCTATCTCCCATAATATCTACCCAGCCACTCTGAGTTCCTTTAATTAAACAATGCCATATATTAGGTCTTCAGAAGCATGTCATCTCTGTAGCAGCACCTGCCCTCTGGAATGAAGTTCCCCTAAATTCAGATAGCCTCCACCTGATTGGTGTTTCCTAGGGTCTTGAACTGAATCTACCTTCCTCTACTGGCTTTTCTTGTTAGAAGTCAATTGTAGGAAAAGAATAGACAGATCTGGGGTGGGGGTGGAGTTAAGCATGTCACTAGCTTAGAGTCATTACATTGCCATACATGGTCTAAGTCCAATGTTTCTTGGATTCTATTGATCCTTATCTGTCCCAATTTAGTACTGAACTTTAGTTGAATAGATTCTTGTCTATAGGGTAGAGCAATAAATTTTTGCACTGCAACTTAATATATGATCCTGGTCCTTTGTGCCTGATATCAGATGGGAAGGCCACAAATGGCAATCACATGGCCTAGGGATGCTGCAATCATCATAAATACATGTCAATTGTTAAGTGCTGAAACTGTGATCATGTGACTGTCAAAGTTCTTATTGAACAAGCCAACCAAAGTAAGCACAGCTGAGACAATCCAATCTCTTAATGCTAAACTTTATTGAGTACATCATTTCAGCACCGATGAGGGCAAAACCAGATCTGACCATTTCCCATGCAAACCCACATAGTCAAAGTTTAGGGTCTCCCTCCCTCCAATTAGAGCAGGTCACATTGTCCAGTTGAGGGTCCTAGTATTGTATTGTTGTGAGAAAGTCTTACTGGCTCTAAAAAACACCTGCTGAAATGTCCTTGCTTCTCATGGCTGGCATCTTGATGTCTGAAACCTATGTTATATCTCCCCTTTCCCTCTCACCATAGTTTGTTGGCAAGCTAAGAAGCAATAATAGTTGCAACAGCAAAAAGTGGCATTTGAAGCTTGACAGTGACTATGTGGATGCTGTGACAGTTGTAAGTGCAAGGACTGGTTGTAAGTTACTTTTTTCAGTAGCATCGTAACTTCCAATTGTCACTAAATGAATGGTTGTAAGTCAAGGACTACCTGTATAAAACAGAATTTGGAAAATCTGACAAGAGTTTTTCTCTTCCCCTTCTTATGCCAGACAGACTAAAGGTGGGACTATCCTGAGTTTCTTTCTCAACACTTTCTTCTTTCCTAAGACTGTCTCTTATTTTGCCTTAACTATTTTGGAGTATTATCTTGTTAGTTCTGTAAGCACACCTCTGATATAATTTGAGAAGTACAAATAACTATATCTCTTATGAGCTTGAGGAATGACCAGAGAAGAAAATGTACTTGCATTTGTCTCCTTGTTGCTTGTGTACCACTAATATTCTTCTCTCTATCATCAGTGGATAGAATGGATTGCTGATTTCTTGGACAGAACCATTTAATTTTCTTAGCAATAATGTTTTACCATTTTAAATTGTCATGAACTTTACATGGATTATAGATACTAAAATAGTAATAAGAATAAAAAATACATTTTAAAACTTCATTAACAAAAATATAACATGGAATAAGGGAAATATTTATACATGCAATATAGAAATGGTTGCCATTACATTTTTTGGTATGTCTTTTCTATGGTAGCATTTTTTTATTTTTGGAAATTTACTTATGAAATTGCATTTTCCCACCTGCTGCTCTATAGAATTACTGTAAAGTTGCTATTTTTCAATCCAGGAAAAAAAATGCTTGTGAATAGCTTTCATGTTTAAAGTCTACTAGATATTACTTTTGGAACTAATTCACCTATTCTTTGGTGACCACTTGCATCCTTATTGCTTAAATTTATTCCAAGATTTATTTGTAGCTCTCTCTAAATTGAATCACTGCCTCTGTACTTTAACCAGCACCCAATTTATCTCTTGCTTATTCCCTTCCTGTTCCCAAGAGCACTCTGACATGAAAAAACTGTGTTCAAAAGCTTTATTTTATAGTTCAACTGGATGAAATCTAAAGGTGTAGGTTATGCACACAAATGGATGCAAAAAGGATGGATTTTATAAGAACCAATCTATCTATTAGAAAGAATGAAATGTAGTTTGCAATATTCAGATTTTGAAAATTGATGATTATATTTTTAATACATCCACAAATACAGATAGCCAATATAAAGGATAACAATTCTCCAATTTGTTACAAACTTTGAAAAAAACAAAATCCTAAATCCTTTTTCTTTCTGCACTAACATTCAAAACAATTTGCATAAATACTCTGAATAAGCACTATATTGAGCAGAAGATTAAATATAATTTCTTGGCGCTGTCTTACTTTTATTTCTTATGTCTGGAAAGAAAAAGATGAGTGATTTGATTTTACCAATGTGAAAGGAAATTTAGTAGCATAACTCTTTAAATCAGTGCTCTATTTCCCTGAGGAATTACTTTACTCAAAGGCAAAATTCCTAATTCAATAGTAAATTTTATTGCACAAATAAACAAATTATGTTGTAAGCACTCCATCTCTTATGCAATTTCACTGTTTTTATCGTTTGCATTTGTAGTGTGAGACAGATAAATTCTCTGTTTTTCCCTTTACTTATTCTTATTCAGTCTGATCTAATGCAGTTTGCTCTCAAAATTATTTCAAAGGAAAAGAGGATTACAGAGATGTTCTCAAGGATAGAGCTTGGCATCATTGTGCTTATTTGGTGACTGGATGTCAAATAATTTGTGTAATTACCTGGAATTTTATTGTATAGAGTTTCTTGGTTTCCAATAATTCAATTAAATTCCATGGATGACATCACAAGAAAATTCCTTCCCTTGGTATTTTCCAGGATTATTGTCAACATTAAAGGGGTTCTGCCTGTTAGAATTGTTGAAGGGTTTTCTGTAGAAATTAAGGAAATGTTTTTGCCTACAGATTAGGTGTAGAATTTCAAAAAGTCATTCGTGCCCAACTCTACATCCTCAGATCTATGCAGATCTCCAGAATATTTGAGTCCCCTGCTGGATATGTATGCACAGACAAGAGAGTTATGTCTTCTTCAAAATATGAATTAAAATTAATTGACATTAATATATTTAATTAATCCAGATTATGTTATTTAACTTCAGAATGAGTCAAATGAGAAGAAGACCTGAATTGGAACCGTTGAGGTAGAGTAAATTTAATCCTTCTCTTCAACTCCTGTTCTTTTTTTGGGGTGGGGGGAATTATGAAAACAAACAAAAAACTGCATACAGAAATCCATAAAGGGTACTAAATAATTCATCTGGCACCAATAGACTTTTAAAAAGTGATCACAGGGGATATTTGAAAGCAAATCAAGGAGGGCAAAAACTATGAGACCATTTAACATACATGGAAAAATTTTAATCCGGATCAACTCTCCCTTGTTTTGCAATTAAAGCAAAAACAAAAATGAAAAATGGATAAATCACTGGATTACAACCTTAGTGTCATTTGGCTTGCCCCATAATTGCAGTTAATGTGTTCTCTTAATTTTGCAAGTCTTATGCAGAAGTAACCTTTTCTGAAATACAACCCTACAGTGCCCTTCTTGTCTCTCATTATGTAGGTCATGCTTCAGGCATGACCCATCATTAATTCAAACTGGCCAAATATATTTATAACTTTTGTTTCACGAAGAAGACGTGGATCTTATATTTTAAACTATAAATCATATATTGCAGTCCAGCTTCTCTTCCAGTTGCTTTGCTAATAAATGTTTTACTGCCACTCAAACGTCATTACTTTTGGTCTCCAAATGCTACTTTGCCAGCAGTAATGCCCCATTTGCATGATGTTTTAATGACCTGCATGCAGCGAACATGATAGCTAGGCATTTAAAGTTAGATAAATGTCTCAAGTAGATTAGAGTTTGAGCATTTAGTAAGGCAGATAAATGAGCAATAACTAATGGATCTTTTTTGTGCTCAAAACACAAAGAGTGTGCCATCATTTATAAGTGACTTCAAACAAGGCCTAATCTTTATACCATGCAATGTAGATATTCCCTCATATGTTTATTAATTTAATTGTAAATTAAATCGTATCTGGCATCTGTCGTACACCAGACACTATACCCAATTTATGCAAATTTGCATTTCTTCTTCTGAAAAGTTCTACCTATAATCTTTCTGAGACAGGTTCTCCCAAGGTATTCCCATCATGAATTTTAGATCTCAGTTTCATGATAATTTGAAATAGTTTTCTTAGTTCCTCCAAACAAAAACTTTTTTGTGCCTATTCATTGTAACCATGTGGAAAATAATTCTCTCCCCCATCTCATCTTGAGCTCATCTGCAAGATTCATACCAGCTATACTAATTAGGTAGAATTAAGCAAATGAGGTGTGGTTTAATCAGGGCCGGATTTAGATGAAAAGAGGCCCTAGGCTATTCCACTTATGAGGCCCTTTCACCTATAGTGAAAGTGTAATTTTAATTTTGCTAACAATTTGAATGTAGGCCCCTCTTGATCTTGAGGCCCTAGGCTGAAGCCTAGTTAGCCTATAGGAAAATCCGGCCCTGGGTTTAATACTTAAATTTAATACTAGGAGATTTAAACTTGTCACCAGCCACATAAGCTCCATTGTAACTTGAAACTGGTCACTCTTTTTCACAGCCTAACTGTCAGATATATATATTGATGGTCGTGCTCATTTGGTTCTATGAGGAAGTTATTTGGTCAATACAGCTTCAGGTTCAAAAAGTTGTTTTATTATTTACAAAATATATACATGCATACAATAATGAACAGGGTGTCCTGTTGCACCTTTTACCCTAAAATATATCTAACTGTATGACTCAGATGTTGAGAGGAGAGATAAGTTCACGTGTTGTCTTGCTGAGAGATAGATGAGAGAAAGAGAGAAAAAAAACAGGGAAGATGTCCAAGTGGTTTCTGGGTAAGAGTCCAATAAAAGAGTTCATTGGCTGATATAGTCACATGTGATGTCTCTAAAGACTTAACCTCTTCTAGTCTCTGGTACATCATATGCAGGCAATATTCTGACAGACCCCTTCTATTGCCAAGTGTGATGGAACAGTGTTCAAGGATAATAATAAACACAAGTATAAGAAAAAATAAATTATAAGTACAGTCCAACTGATTTGCAGTGGTTCCAATGTGTTTCACAAGGTACAGGTTTAGTTAAGAAATCGGCAATTTGGTCCTTGGTGTCGCAATGAACAAATTCAACAAAACCCTTTTTAACTAAGTCTCTCACATTTTTATAATCAATATGGTGAGATCTGAAGCTGACATCATCCCTGACCGAAGAGGCTATGACGGACTCATTGTCCTCGTGGAGAGTGATAGGTAGTGAAGGTTGTGTCCAAATATCTGAAACTAATTTGTATATCCATGTGAGAAGTGTGCAAGCGTCAGAAGCACTGGCATATTCGGCTTCGGCCATGGAATTAGCAATGAAGTTTTGGCGACAAACGCACCAGTCTCTGGGACAACCATTTAGGAAGTATATAAAGCCTGATGTGCTTTTTCTTGATTTTTCATCCCCTGCCCAATCGGCATTGAATAACAGATAAGTTCTGGGGTGACTCCTTCAACAGGTTCTAATAATAAGACCATATCTTTTGTATTATGCAAATAGCTGAGTAACCTTTTCATAGCAACCCAATGTTGTTCTTTAGGCTCATCTACTTGTCTAGATAAGAGATTTGTACTTAATGATATATCGGGTCTACTCCATCTGCTGATATAAAGGAGTGATCCTATGATGGATTGATATTGAGTTTTATCATGATGCTTGTTACCGTCTAGATAAGCAATTTTATTATAGTCAGTGAGCATGGGTGTATCTGTGGGATTGCAGTCTTCCATGCCACATCTTTGTAACAGGTCTTCAATCTTATCCTTTTGTGAGAAGCAAAAACCTCTATCAGTTTTAAAAATTTGTACCCTGAGATATTGGTCTATATGACCTAAGGTCTTTAAATTAACATGTTCTCTTAATTTGTTTGCAAATTGTTTGCTGGATTGTATGTTGGGCCCGATATAAATCAAATCATCAACATAGATTAAAATAATTTCTTTTCCCCCTTCATAAGGTTTTGTCATTACGCACTGGTCTGATCAAATTTGATTATACCCCATTGATTTTAAAATTTTGGTAAGGCAGTCAAACCAGAGTTTGCCTGACTGTTTTAAGCCATATAACCCTTTGTGTAGCCTCCATGTTTTGCCGAATTCAACTTGGAATCCTGGTGCCCCATTGACATAAATTTCCTCCTTTAATGGTGCATGGAGGTATGTGGTTTGGATGTCAAATTGGTAGACTTCTTGATTTGAGACAATGGCTGAAGTCAGTGCCATTTTTACGCTTTCTGGTTTTACTGTGGGGGAGTGGGTTTCATCGTAATCTTCGGGAAAGCGTTGGGCAAAACCTTGGGCTACGAGGCGTGCTTTGTATAGATATGTGTTGTCAGGGAGTGTTTTAATTTTGTAAACCCATCGAGTGCCAATCGGGTGTTTGTGTTGTGGAGGTGTTGTTTTTGTGAATACTTTTATATTTATTAAACAGTCCATTTCTTTGGACATAGCGTCCCACCATTTTAATTGTTCTGATTCCGGTAATTGGAGCATGTGTTTAAAAATTTTTGGAATGATGGGTATTTGGTTTGTCTCTGTCACATTGTTCACGTCAAATCTTTTAGGTGGGATGCCTTGTGTAATTTGTTTGGATTTTCTGATTGGTAGTTGTGTATCTGTGTTGATTGTTCGTGGTGTAACTTTTGGTGTTGTTGTTTGTACTTGTTGAATTCTCTGTGGTGTAGCTAATGTATTTGTTTCTTGGGTTAATACATATGAGTCATTTGAGTGTATTTTGGTCCAGTTGTGGTTTTCTATGAATGTGGCTGAATGGGAAATTATTACTGTGTTGTTGTTTTTTATGAATCAATATACTTTCGAACCTGGTGCATATCCTACGAAACGTAATTTTTTGGACACCTCATTCCCCTTCCGTCTGAGTGGTTTGGGGATATTGACGTATGCATAGCAGCCAAAAACACGAAGATGTGTGAGGTGTGGTTGAGTGCCATATACAAGAAAGTAGGGCGTTTGGTTAATAACCTTATTCCATGTGCGGTTAAAAGTGTAATTGACATATGCAATGGCTTCTGCCCAATAGTTAGGGGGTACATCAGCATCTAACATGACGCTGAGCATCATGGTCTGTAATATTCCATTTTTTTCTTTCACAAATCCCATTCTGCTGGGGGGGGGTAAAAGGAGATGTTTTGTAGTGTATAATGCCTTTGGAATCAATCCAGTTTTGAAATTGTACAGATGTGAATTCAGCTCCACAATCTGTTTGAATTTTCTTTAATTTGATGTTGTGTTGGTTTTGTATGAGAGTGTAAATTTTTTTTATTTTTTGGAATGCTTAAGATTTTTCAGTAAGGGTATAGATATGTCTGAAACAACTGAAATCATCGACTAAGTTCAAAAAATATTTGCGTTTGCCCAAAGAAAAGGCCTACAATGTCAACGTGTACCAATTCGTATATGTGTTTTGATCATCTGGTGCTGGTGTGGGGAATTGGGGCTGCCTTTGATTTTGCAGCTTTACAAATCTCATAGTCAAGTTGGATAGGGCAATCCTTAGTGTATCTGCCTTGGGAAAAATTTTGAGTATTGTCTACAGCAACAGTATTGGCATGTGCTAAACGTCTGTGTAATAAATGGGCACAATTATCGTGTAAAGGTTCACCTATATGAGTTTGAATTTTTGTTTTTGAGGTTCTTTGGTTTTGTGATGTGGGTGAAGTTGGAGAGAGGTGTAGTGTGGTGTGTTGGTCGTTATGTGATTCGGAAGTGTCATGTGTATTGATATGGTGAGGTGTGGTACCTTCGTGGTGGTGTCGGGGGTACGGTCGGGATGATTGTCAGGGTCAGGTCTCGATGAGGATTGAGGTAGTTGAGTCGTGAGTGAGGAGGATGTAAAGGAATCTGGAATAAGAAAAGGTAAATCATTAATGACAGAAATATTAGCAATAATAGTGTTATCATGTTTGGATTTTATAAAACCGTGTTGATCATCAAGAGATACTTTAAAACCGATTTTACCTAATTTTGAAGTACTCAAAATATTGTGGCCAAAGGTAGGTGTATAGAGCACTTGACTAATTTCCCCTATATCGGGTATAAAGATAGATCCTTCATATTCAACTGTATTGGAAGTACCATTTGCTGCTGTAATTGTAATATTGGTTGGGTGAATATCATCTAATATGGATTTGTCACTGGTGGTATGGTGTATGCTTCCAGAATCGATGACCCATAGGTGCGTGGTGTCATGCAGGTATTGTTGGGTGTTGGGAAAGATGCCAAATGTTTGGGATTCGGAGTTAGAATATATAGATTGTTCAGTATGTTGTCCCCTTCTGTCTTTATAATCTTTGTGTGTGGGACCCTTTCTAATGTAAAATTCAGTGGCCATGGATCTTTTAGGTTCAGTATGTTCTTTGATAGTATGATTTCTTTTGTTAGTCTTGTCTGTAGGGGTGTATCCCCTTGTATCATGAGTGTGGGTGGTGTTGTCACCGTGTGGAGGATGGGAGTTGTAGGTATGATGATGTCCTCTATAGTTACAATAATTAAAATTATTTTGATATTGAGAGGGGTGTTTCTGCCAGTTTTGGTAGAATGGTTTGGGTGAAAAATGTGAAGGATGGGAATCATGTTTAGGGTAAAAAGGGTTGTCAAAAGAAGTAGGGTATGTATCAGTATGATAGAGTCTTCTATCTTTGTCTATTAATTTGGATTTGATTTCAGCGACAGTGTACATGTGGGGGGGGGGGGTAAGGAGTGGAGACTATTAATGAATCCTGACCAACCAGGAATGTGTTTAATAGAATTGAAAATGATACCAATCATGGCAGTTTCAGGTACAGGATGATTGCGTTGAATCAGTTGTTTTTGCATGGATTCGGGGTGGAAAAGATGTTTGGCCATAGATGTGCCAGGTTTATATATGGTGCTATAAAAGTCACCAGCAAGAGTAGCAATAGTTTCAGGCGAGGGTTTGTTGTAATGGTTTTGTAAGTATTGCCATACTTCTTGTGCAGTAAAACCTGTAGGTATAGAATGAACAATATCACTTTCTAAAGTTGACATAAGAGTGGCATAAACACTATTGTGAAGAAAAGTTAAGTCAGATGACCAAGGTTTAGTAGGGGGAGATTCAATTATAAGAAATGTGCCTTCTCTTAAAAGATGTAAATGAGTTTCTTGTTCCCAAGTAGGGAAATTATTACCTGAGGTTTGTAATTTTTTGAAGTTTGGTGATAAAGGTAATGGGCCATGTTGTTTAAAATGTTGCAAAACAGTTTCAATTTCTAAAGATAAATTTACATTAGTAGATAAAGACAAAGAATGATTAGTTTCAATATTTAAATCATTATAGTTTGCAGTAGTAGAAGACTGAAATGAATTACTGTCAGCAGAGATAGGTAATTGAACGTCCGATTGTTGATTGGAGTCGTTTGATGTGAGAGAAGATGTTGCAGGTGATTCAACGATAGGAGGAATAATGGAGGTCGTGGTTGTAGTTTGATTTGGAAGAACTGCTGCGACGGCGTCAGCTGCTGTAGAAGGTAGGTTGGCTTTTGATGCAAAAGCTGCAAAAATCGTGTGAATTTGTTGTTTGGCGGGGCATCTGTAGTGTTGGAAGCGGCAGCAGCAGCAGCAGCGGCAACTTCGGCGATAAGGGGGAGTGAGGCGGCAGCTGCAAAGACTGAATCTTTTTACATTGGAAACAATATTGATATCAGTAGAAATATATGCAGCTGCTGCATCTGCAGCGGTATAGATGGGGAGGTCTTCAGTGGCGGCAAAAATAGAAAAGTTCTGAAAATTTTAAAAAAATTGGGAGGATTCGAACTCAGTGCTCTGGATGAAGAAGGTAGGGAATCAATCTGAATATCTCCAGTTGTGGGGTGGGTAGTAGGATGTATGGGGGTAAGGGGGTTGGATGAGACCTTATGGTCTGAAGTGGTAGATATCATTTTGTTTAAAGTGTGGTCATATAAATTGTCAGCCATTTTGTGGACTTCATGGTGGAGTGTGGGGGTGGCCATTTTGTCGGCCATTTTTGAAGCCATGCTTTTGGGGAAGGTGGAAGCCATATTGGGAGCAATAAATTCAATAGGTGGGGAGGGAAGATTTGTAATAAAATGGGTGTTTAACAGGTCAGTCTGGGAATCTATGGGTTGAAGCAAAAAATTGTTGCTTACCAAGTCTGGTGAGGTTGAAAGGGTGTTCAACAGTTCAAGAGTTCTTTGAGGAGTCCAGCCTGCATTTAGCAGGCCTGTCACATGTAAAGCTTGATATAAATGCTGTTTTGGAGAAGCTTGAGAAAATAAAAGTTGGTCTGAAGTTATAGGGTTGGAACAGACAAGGGATTCAGAAGGTTGAAGTCCTTGATATAGTCATGAGGTGGAGCAGAATTGAGATCGAAGCAAGGTTGTTGTAAGCGTGGTTCTGTTCTTTCAGTGTTCGGGTGAAGATGAGAAAAAAAAATTGGGTCCTTTTGTAAAGAGGTTTGTACTTGCTGCGTAGCTTCAATAGAAAGTTTTTTTAGTCTTTTGGATAATGATTGGTGCTGTTTTGTTAAGGAACTAAGGAGAAACTTCTGAACAGTGGGAACAATTAACCAGTTTGCTTTCATCACTGGAGGCTCTTAAGAAGAGACTGGATAGTCACTTGTTTGAAATGGTATAAGGCAGGGGTGAGCTCCACCTCCCTTTATTACTGGTTTTCAACGGGAGCGTGTGTGCACGCTACTTTTGCTCGAGCGCTTCTGCACACTTCTGCTTGATTAATTTGAAGCAGCCTTGATTAGTTTCCATTCATTGTTTCTTGTTTTGCCTTCTGGTGCTTTGGAAAATAGGTTGACTCCCTTTTCTTTGTGGCAAATATTGAAACAGTGCTTGAGCTCCAGAACAAAAAGTGAATTATAAATTCATAAATTAAAAGAAAAATTGTGAAAGTATGGGAGCAATCTGTCCTAATCCATCTACCTGAGCAGTGTTGTGACTCTGAAATGAGAGTTTGAACATACTTTTTCATTTTCTTTTTTATGTAGATTTATCAAACATCAGTTGAGTGTCTTATTACTGGCAGGGTATATAATGCAATTATACTTGGTTTCTAAATAAAATATGCTCCATTTCCGTTACTTGATGCAGAAAATTCCAGCAAAATTGAAAATAAGAATCTGGTGCAAACAGGTTGGGGTTTGTTAGAAAATGTTAGGGATCTGGTTGCGCGTGGCTATACTTTGGGGTATTTAGAAGTAGAGAAATAGGGTCCTCAGATACCAAAATATGTCAAGGTAGGAAATATGGGAAAAGATGAGTTGCTTCTTGGGAGACAGGGTGAACCCCAGAAAAATGGGGGAACTCCCAGTGAGGAAGTATCTCCTAAATAGAAAAGAAATGGAAAGTTATAAAAAGTTATGGCTGCAAAGAGCGGATATAGACAAACTCACACAGGGACAAACACAAAGAGAGTCAAACAGAAAAGGAAATGGTAGCCTACTAAAAATAGCTTGGGAAAGTAAAGGGAATAAGGAACAAAGTTTTCATGCTAAGGGACAGAGAATGGCATTTCTCCATGGAACATTGTTGTCTATAGTTAGTTAGTTATTTAGTTAGTTAGTTAGTTCTTCCATAGAACTAACAAGGGGGCTGGGCATTATGTGGAGGTTGCAAGGAATTTGTATTGGTTGACATGCTTGGCCAACATGAAGAGAGGAAAGCATGCCAAGCTTTCACCAATGAGCAAATCTCAAAGTTATTGGCTAGGCCCGTGATGGTGAACCTATGGCACGCAGTGTCCTCTCTGTGGGCATGTGAGCCATTGCCCCAGTTCAGCTCTGCCTCCCACTAGCCAGCTGGTCTTCGGGTCTCTACTGTGCATGCATGGGGGACAGACCACTTGCGGGGGGCCATGTGCACATGCGAGGTGGTGAGGCACATGTGGGGGGCCATGTGAGTATGTGTGGGGGCGCATGCATGGGGGCGTGCACATGCACGGGGCAGGGTGCATGCAGGGTGCATGCACATGTGTGGTGGGGGCATGCATGGAGGCTGCACACATTGCATTTTTGGGTTTCGGGCATGCACTTTGAGCACTCGGTCCAGGAAAGGTTAGCCATTACTGAGCCAGGCGCTAGGGGACGCACAAAGTTTGAAGCAGCTGGGAGTTTAGAGAAGACATATGATCTATGACTAAAAAGATAGAAAGCAAATGAGAAAAACTACCACAAAGAGATTGTTGTTACAGTGAGTAGGCTTACCAAGGGTTGGAGGGGATAATTGGTATGTTCTGCATCTTCTATGCTTTTGAAATTTTTGCACCGTTTGCATGTCCCAAAATGTTTTGAGACTGTTCAATCTGTGAGTGACAGAGAAGATGTGTTGCTATTTATTACAGTAGTTGGTCTTTTAGGACACACAGATTCATTCCTTTTAAGTTTGATAATGTTTAATGTTATGTCTTGTAATATTGCCTGTGATCTATATGGTGGTGGTGGTTGTTTTTCCTAATACAGGTGATATCCTTATCTATTCAGAACTAGAAATTTATATTTTTCATATTGGAACCAAAGAAAGACAGAAGGAGGAAATTGCCCCTTAAAGATGAAGAGTTGTCAGAGTAGTCTTATTTAAAGTAAATTGAATGGAAACTAAAGGAATGGTGCTGGGAGATATCCTAGGAAAGCAGCTTCTTAAATTCAGAAACAGCCATTGTTTTAAAACAGGAGCTATATTTCCTTTTTAAAAAAAAATCTTCTAAGCAGATCTGAGTAGGCTTGAAAGCAATGCAAATGTGAAATCCTCTTTCTTATCCTTAGCATAAACTGAGATTTAAAAACAACTTTCCTTGGCTCTACCTGTTTCTAGACATTTAGGCCAGTAAGTAAATCTATATCCTGTGTAGTCCTGTTAGCACTTTGAAGGCATGGAGGAGATTTTACAGCAAGAGCAATAACTCTTAAACTTATATACCACTCCATGGTGTTTTATAGCACTCTCTGTGTGGTTTATAAATGTCACAATATAGTGCCCAATAATCTGGGTTCTCATTTTACTGACCTCAGAAGGATGGATGGTTGAGTCAACCTTGAGCCAGTCAGCATCAAATTCTTGGCTGTGGGCGAAGTTAGCATGCAATACTGTATTTTAACCCCTGTGACATCATGGCTTACTGGGTATTTTCATAAGATCAGTTATTATGATAGATGTGAAAGGAACCTAAACAAATGTGGTTCTTAAGGCCAAGTCATGGGAATTAAAATTAAGATCTTGTCTCATATTACTTAATATCTTGGGAGCTATTATCAATGTTAAAATTTGGGTGGGAATCAAAATTGCTTTCGTGGGGCTTTAAGCTCTGAAGTTCTTGATCATCCTTTCAGATGTGGTAGGAAACACACAGAAGGGATGTCTTAGTTGTGATAAGTCCCATATTGTTTCCAGTTAGATATTAGTCATGACTGCCTTTGTTGGATTGCACCCAGATTATGTTAGATGTGATAACCAGTCTTTAAAGAGCAATTAAAAGAAGATAAGTATTTTCTAAAATGTTGCATGCCATTACATTATTTAAATAATATGTGGTCCTTTGTGTCCATTCAATTTGTTGTCATACCAGCAGAACATTTTTAAAAAAATAAATAAATCTAATTAATTACTTCCTGGGAAATTATTTAATAGATTCATGAAGTCATAAAATACTTTAATTGGAAAAGCAGACCATGATAAAAAATATCGTATCATTAATTAAAACACAAGCAGCCTAATAAGGGAAAAAGCTAGCATGTATATTAGAACTGCAACAAATATCCATAGGGAAATTCCAAATACCTGTACAGGATTTGGAAGGCAGCTTTTAATGTAAAGCTTTTATTTTAATGTAAAATAACACAGAAGGTGTGGCTATAGTAAAGAAAGTTTACTACATGAAAGTCCCAAATTCATTTCCACTGACTCCAGTCAGATGGAGGACAAGGAGAAGTCCATGTCTCAAATTAATTACCGAGTCATGTTTGTTTTATTATCTACACCACAAGAACTGTGATGGTGCAATGGTTAGAATGCAGTATTGCAGGCTAACTGTCAGCAGTTCAATCCTGACTGGCTCAAAGTTGACTCAGCCTTCCATCATTCTGAGGTTGGTAAAATGAGGCCCGGATTGTTGGAGGCAATATGCTGACTTTGTACACCACTTATAGAGGGCTGTAAAGCACCATGAAGCGATATATAAGTCTAACAGCTATTGCTATTGTGGCTGAATCTGAATGAATACAATTACTGTTGCAATATTTTCAGGATCAGACTCAATAATATTAGTAAGAGTTAAAGGTTTAAATATATTTCCTTTTATTTACAATAGGCATTCTATATTCACTGAATATTCACAGATAGAAGCGAGGAAAAGGGTGTAGGTGGCTCCTTATATATACAATGGGTGGAGCTATAAGTGGGAGTGGTGAATTATGAATACATTAAGAAGTGAAGAATAAGTTAACCCCTGATACCCCATTCATATATTATTTACACATTAGAGAATAAGGCATTTACATCTGACAAATCCCCCTCTAAATGCCGATTCGTTATACAACACCAATTACACTCAGATTCAGGACAATACAATACATACAACTTAGAAGTTAAATATTTGTGTTGCTTAGAAGGTAAAGGCTTTGTCAATATGTCAGCTAATTGTTCTGAGGTATCACAATGCACTGCTTTAATAAATCCATCCTGAGATAATTGTCTCACATGTTTAAATTTTATATCTATATGTCTGGACCTTTGTCCAATGGCATCAGATCTAGATATTTCAATGGCTGCTTTATTATCTTCATGCATAACAAAAGGCAAAACAGGTTTTTTCCAAACATCTGAAATTAAATCATTAAACCATACAAGGTTATTTGCAGCTTTGGATAAACAAACATATTCCGCTTCTGTCGTTGAAGTGGCCACTAGTTCTTGTTTACCAGTGTACCAGTAAACTGGACAGTCATTTAAGAGAAATATATAACCAGATGTACTTTTTCTACATGAGGTGTCTCCAGCCCAGTCTGCATCTGCATAACATGTAAGCTTTGGTTCTTTATTGTCTTTAGGTTCTAATATTAAGCAAAAGTCTAGTGTACTTTTCAGATATCTTAAAATTCTTTTAACAGCTTCCCAGTGATACATTGTTGGTTTGCTGACATGTCTGGATAATAGATTGAGTGGTAAGGCGATATCTGGTCTAGTCCAATTAGATATATAAAGAAGTGAACCTATGATTGATCTATAAAATGTGTTATCCTTGAATTCGGGGGAAGATTCATCAGTATTTCTTAGAAAATCAGTTTGCATAGGAGTATCACAAGGTTTGGCATTGTTTAAATTGCATTTATTTAAAAGTTCTACAATCTTATCTCTCTGAGTAAGTTTGAATCCCCTTCTAGTCTTATTAATTTGGACACCAAGATATTTGTTTACTTTACCTAGAGATTTTAACGAGAAATGTTCATTTAGTTTGGTTACAAAGGTTTCTCTTCTCTCTTTATGTTTTCCTATGTATAAAATGTCATCCACATAAATCAATACAAATTCAATGTAATCATCATCCTTTTTGACAAAAAAGCAGTTATCAGCAGTAGTAGCGTTGAAGTCCATGGTTCTAAGTACTTTCACTAAACAATCATACCATCGTTTACCAGATTGTTTTAACCCGTATAAACTCTTGTTTAACAACCAAATTTCATTTTTGTTTGTGTATTGACTGTGAGGTGCTCTTACGTATATTTCCTTATCTAGTTTAGCGTGTAGATACGCAGTCTGTATGTCGTATTGAAATACATCAAGGTTGAGTGCTGATGCTACCACTAGAGCTGTTTTGACACTCTCTGTTCTTACTGTGGGGGAATACGTGTCAGTATAGTCCTCCGGATATTTCTGTGCATAACCTTGTGCAACTAGTCTAGCTTTGTATAGAGTATTGCCTCCCTCTAAGTTCTTAATTTTATATATCCACCTGGTACCAATAATTGTTTTATCCTTAGGTGCAATTGCAGGTGTAAATACATTTAATCCTTGTAAACTTTCCATCTCTTTTTTCATCGCTAATTCCCATTTTTCCTTTTCTTCACGAGGGAGTTTTAACACTTCCTCATATGTATTGGGTGTTGTTGGCTCACCATCCATATGCATTATGTAATCCTTGTATTTATTTGGCATTTGATTTCTGGTGTTTCTAATGGTTTTTTCAGGTTTACTATCGTTATCATGCAAATATCTTGCTTCCTTTTTTGTCAATGTGTCTGTCTTAATTTTGTGTTGGCTATTTGTCCAAATTTTGGTTTTGTTCTTATTTTTGTTGATATTTTGCTTTTCTATGATCCCTTCTTCATGAGATTTTGTACCTTTATATTTATTTGGAAATATTTCATTAAGATGTAATTTAGACCAGTTAGCCTGTTCATGGAACACAGCTGTTCTGGAGACTATAAATTTGTTATTGTTATCAATGAATCTGTACCCTTTAGTACCGGTTTCATATCCCATAAATCTGAGTCTTCTGGATACGTTTTCTCCCTTTCTTCTTAATTGTTTAGGTATGTGTACGTCTGCAGTGACTCCAAATATATGCATGTGTGCTAATTTTGGTTTTCTATTATACATCACTTCATATGGTGTCTTATTTACAATGCTGGACCATGTTCTATTTTGTGTGTAATTTGAATAATGTAAGGCTTCTGACCAGAATTGTTTGCTTAAGCCAGCATCTTCCAATGTGCATCTAATCATGGTTTGTAATGTGGAATTTTTCCTCTCTACAATCCCGTTTTGGAACGCAGAAAATGGACTAGATGTGTAATGTAACATTCCTTTGTCTTTTAACCATTGGGAGAATTCTTTAGACATGAATTCGCATCCCCTATCTGTCATAATTTGTTTTATTTTGATGTTGTGTTGTGTTTCTATGCGTTTGTAAAATTCTTTAAATTTTTGAAATGTTTCATCTTTGTGTTTTAATGTATAAACAAACCCATAGCGGCTATAATCGTCCACTATTGTCAGGAAGTAACGTTTTCTATAAGTGATTGATGGAGTTAATGGACCAACTAAGTCCATGTGTACTAAATCAAAAATTTTGTTAGTTGATCTAGTAGATTTTCTTGGCCTGGGGCTAGTTTTTAGTTTTGTAGATTTACATACTGAGCATTCCAAATAGTTTTCACAATTTTTTATTTTAACACCTTCTGCGTGTTCAGTCATTTTTTGTACTACAGGAAAACTGGCATGTCCTAACTTCCTATGTAAGATGTGAGCACACTCATCATGAATTGGCTTACCTATTTTTGGTTTTTTTTCATTGTGTGCATCTTTGTGATCATGAGATGTTTTACACTCATCATTGTCACTATTGCTAATATTTTCATCATCTACTTCAATACAATCTTCCATATTTGAGTCAATGTTATGCAACCATTTTTCCTTAGTTATCAGATAAGGTAGGCCTCCTTTAATCATCACTGTGCCTATATTTATTTTATTCTTCTCCAAAATCGCTTTTCCTTTTGAAAAAACAATGTTAATGTCAGAATCTCTACTTAGTTTTATAGCACTTAGTATGTTATGAGGTATCTCAGGTATTAGCAATACCCCCTCTATTTTTCCTAGACCAGCCAAGGTTACATTCCCTCTACCTAATACTTGCACCTTTTCTTGGTTAGCTACCTTTATTACAAATTTATCTTCTGCAAATGAAGACAATATATTTTTGTTATTAGTGGTGTGATTAGTTGCTCCAGAATCAATAAGCCAATTATTGTTCTCATTTTGCTGTATGTTAGTGTTGTCTTGTTTATTTAGCCCGTTCAGTGAGCCAGATTTTCTATCCTTTGAATTATCTCTGCCCCCTCTATTCTCTTTGTAATTTGGTGGGCTCCTATATCTATGTCTATCTATGGAAGACTGTCTATAATTGTATTTGTTTCTATATTCTGACCTATGCCTTTCTCTTGAAATTTTGGGACAGTCTCTTCTATTGTGTTCCCTGGATCCACAATTGTGGCATTTAAATGTTTCATTATATTTTTCTTGGAAAGCTACTTTCCTATATGGTTTGTGTTCTGTGTGATTGCTAGAACGATTCCTTCTTGAATTGTCTTCTGCTATCAATTTATTGGATAGACTTTCTATGGATAAATATCCTAGATTGATAGTGTCTAAATGTGACATAAAATTGTCCCATGATGAATCAAGTGAGTTGATAATAACACTTTTCATTGTTTGGTCTGAAATCACCTCCCCCCTCAAATGCAGCTCAGCTCTTATTTTGTTTAAATATATTAAATGCTCACTTATGGAAACCCCTGGTTTTACCCTAGATGAAAAGAAATCTTTAGACATCCTTGTGGTGGTAGCTACACTGTCACTGTGAAACAAATTAAACATGCATTGAATGATTTCTGAAACAGTCAGATTTGGCTTAATGCTATGATACATTGCAGGAGACACACTAGATATTATTAAGAAAAATGCTCTATGGTGTAAACAATCTATTTTTAGAGTCCAAGGTCTTTTTGGGGGACTAGTGATAAAAAATAATAAGTTTTCCTTCATAAAGACAACCTGGAGCTGTTGATACCATTCTTGCAAATTAACGCCATCAACCCTTAGCTTTGGGAAGTCACTGGGTAAATTTCCGACATTATTGTGTCCATTACTTACAACCTGAGGTAGTCCGTGGTCTCGCAAGTGTAGAAAATTGCAAAACGGCATGGGGATGCTCGCAACGAGTCTGCATGGTCTCCTCGCCAGTTCATGTCTTCCCGGACCGTCTGCGTAGTTCTGCGCATGCGCGTTGTCCATTTCTTCTTTGGAGTCGTCGTGGAAGGTTCTCTCCATTGTGGCTCGCTCGTTCTGCTCCTCTTCAGATGAATCGGTCTCTGGTTCGATTTTGGGAGTCTTGACGACGGCGGCTGCTCTTCCTCTTCCCCTGAGGGCTTTGGTGCTTGCTTCGGTCTGTGGCGTAGGGCGGTACCGGCAGGGCTCTCTGGGTTTGGGCGTCGGCGTTCTCGTAGTCAGGATGGGAGCGGGCAGGTCTTGAGGCATCGGCTTGCTCGCTCGCTTCTTCGGTAGCTGTTTGTTAATTTTTAGTTTTGGCCCAAATGCAGCAAAAAGCGTTGCTGATTTTATTTGGGAGTTTGTTGAATCATCTTCACTTTCTGATTCTGATTCTTCTGAGGAGTTTGAATCTTCTTTTTCATTTTCGTTGTTTGATAACGTTTTTCGCGCCAGAAATTTTGAATTGAGCATTTTGATTGGCTCTGCTTCGCTCACCCTGGAGGCCTGTTGAAACCAAGATGGCTGCCATTCAAAATTTCGCGCGGGATCACCGTTTTTCTTCTTCGTAATGACTTTCTCTGCAGTCATATCACTCACTATTTTTGGGTCTTTAGACTTTTCATTAGTGATGTTTTTCTCTCTCGCTGCTCCGCTGTTCTTTAGCATATCTTGGAGTTTCGCGATGAGGCTTTCATCATTCTTCTGGCTCTTTAATAGTTTTAATATCTCTGACCTGAGTTCGTTATTCTCTATTTCGATTTCCTTCTGGTCATCAATTTCATCTATTATTTCTTCGTCTTCAGTGGTGTATTCTTCGGATTCTCTCGAAATTGCGTTTGTGGATTCATTGATTATTTCTTGTTCTGTTTCCATTTCTTTGCTGTAGGCCCTGGTGTTGGGCCTATCTTTCTTAGACATTTTTAAGTTTTTTTTATTGAGTCAATTAACCATCCTCTGCTACCAGCTTGTTGCAATATTTTCAGGATCAGACTCAATAATATTAGTAAGAGTTAAAGGTTTAAATATATTTCCTTTTATTTACAATAGGCATTCTATATTCACTGAATATTCACAGATAGAAGCGAGGAAAAGGGTGTAGGTGGCTCCTTATATATACAATGGGTGGAGCTATAAGTGGGAGTGGTGAATTATGAATACATTAAGAAGTGAAGAATAAGTTAACCCCTGATACCCCGTTCATATATTATTTACACATTAGAGAATAAGGCATTTACATCTGACAATTACTATCTTTGTAATTTGATATGAAAAGCAGTTAACACCATATAAACAATTCAACAAATCTATAAAATAAAAAGTGAAGAGTGGTCCCAAAGTTATTACCAGGGAAAGCAGTCAGAGCATTCAGACCCTAAACATATTTTAACAAGAAAAACCCTAAAAATCTGGAGAGAAGGAACACTTCATATATGAGAAAGTAAGTTATCCAGAGGAGGAGCTAGAGATGAAAAAACACATTTGCTTGTGTAGGTAATTGGGAATTAGTATAGAATTAATTAATCCATGCATATTAAGAAAGATCCGGATTTAAAAATAAAAATATATGTTGGTTGATTTGCTAGGTGGTATGCCATTAATTCCATTTTTTTTAATGTATTAATCTCTGGAGAAAATCTGTCAGTTGATGGCATATAATTATACTGGATTTGATAGTTTGCTTTCTTTCTGTCTGTGGGCATCTAACAAGGATACATGTTCAAGTTACTTTGAAATTAAAACTGATGAGAAATGTTGCAACATTTAGAAAGATGTGCTGAATTAAACGACTTTACATTAACTATCTGCTTGTAGGCTGTGCAATCTAATAATGCCTTCATACAAGTAAGTTCCACTGGGATCTATTATCAACACATACAACAATTTTCCCCAGCTAGATGTTCTTCCTTCCCCCCAAAATGCTGCATTTTGACTTCCTTATTCCCTAACCAGCATGGGTTCTGGGGAATTTTACAATATGAAGTCCAGGCTATAAGCCCATTAACATTTGTTTTTGAAGGCAATGTGACTTACTTATACATATATACAGAAGAGATCCTTCCCCAGTTATTCCTCACCTTCAAAGATATAGTCGATTTGAGGGTGTCATATTGTCCATAAAATACTTTATATCCTGGGAAAACTCACATATTTTGATGCCTGTGTCAAAGACTTATTCCTCTTTTTATGTGCTTTCTTTTTATTGCTTTCATAGTGTATCTTATGATATATAAATTTTGGGGTAATATATCAATCAAATGAATGAGTGGTGCAGTGGCCTAGAGGTGGAGCTCTCGCCTCACAATCAGGAGGCTGTGAGTTCGATCCTATGTAGAGGAAGATATTTCTCTCTCTGGGCACAATGAGAATATATATGCTGAACAAAACTTCGCATTAGCGACAGGAAGAGCATCCAGCCAGTAAACACTCAGCTCCATTTAGTTGCCCAGTTTCCACCCTGCAAGGGATTATGTGGTCATTAAAAGAAGAAGAAGAAGAAGAAGATGATATCAACCACAATGTATACTTTCTGTCTCAGGTATTAGAATACTTTAATTTGGCTGCTTTTTTAAAAGAAAATTATTTTTTTAAAAAAGCTTAGGAATCCATTCTCAAAGTTCTGAACTGACCCTTCCCAACCTTCCCTACCGAGATCTGCTTTTTTCTTACTACGGGCATATACTCTGATACACACACACACACACACACACACAGACACACAGACACACACACACACACACCACATATATCAGTCAGAAGCCAAGATGCAAAGGAGGTTTTTTTTTTAATGGAAATCACACACTGAATAAATATATATTCTATTCTGCTTGCAATAGTAATGTCTTGCCACAAAATGATAAACATACAGTATTTTTGCAAGAATGCTTTCTACTTAATGAGTTATTCTGGGGATGTGCATGGATGTCTTATTACCATAGAGGGTTTGTTTGTTTGTTTGTTTGTTTTATGGCCTAAAGTTACTTTACTCCCCCCAGGAAAAAAAAAAATCAAAACTACCAATACATCTTATTTATTTTTTTAAAGAAACTGTTTCACTCTAGACAGTTAAACAGGAAGGTCCTTAGCAGGGATCCTCTTAGGATCCACTAATTGCCATGTGATTCATATAGCAGTCACACTGAATTGGAGTTTTTATTTTTGTGAGACAGCAAGTACCAATTTTTTAAAACAACACATGAAATTGAGGAAGAAATTAAACCAATTTACAATCCATGCTTCTGACATTTTTTATTAATTTGCAAAAATGCTTCTTCTTGCTGGGTTTCAAATGTGTTCCTTGAAAAAAATCAGAGATACTTTTGAACAATCTCATGGTGGGAATAAAAGTTGTAATTGAGTTTTCTTTTCTTTTGTGAAAAGTTCCCTTCACAAAAGCAGTTACCAGCATGCTTCACTGCCCACTAGCTGGTCATAGAAATACAGGGAATATGCATGCTGAGAAATAACCAACTGCAGAACTATTTTTACAGATAACCACGCTTTCTTCTGGGTCTCCCATCCTTCAGGCACATATGCATATGTGAAGACATGTGTTCCAAATAAGATTCAGTTTGTAGATTGTACAAATGGGAAAAGGGCTGCATCTGCTTGCTTTCTGCTCATTTATTATGTGTGCAAAGAAAAGATTGGACCTGTGAAGAAATCTTAAAATAGATTTGGGCTATGACATTCCCAGTGCAGATTCCTTTCTAGACTGTTAAAGTAAGAATCTTGCCTTCAGGACAATCAAGAACAAAATGGAAAATGTGACTTTGCTGTGCCTCAGAAGGCAAATAATGAAGAACTATCTCATTTTCATTTAAACATAACTTAAACCTAACAAGTTTTCTTTCCAAGTTATCTCTTTAATATCAGCAACATTATTACTGGTCCTTAATAATGACTTTGCAATTGGATTTTTAGGGTTTGTTCACAAATGCAGGATCATTACTCAGGAATCACAATCCAAGCAATAATTCATATGTTTGTAACAACAGAGTGAGGATTTTCTCTCAACTTCAAAGAGCACAAATATATTTGTAACTAGAAGATAGATTTACATGTCATATAACAATAATATGGAATGATTGCTATGTAACATGTAAATCAGGTATGGGAAACTTGCAGCCAAAGTCTTCAATAAACCTCTTACCTGCTCATTTTTTTTCTTTTGCAACCTTCAGTGATTTTCTGTTCTCATTATTAGCAATTTATTTATACTTGTTATACTATCTCAATAGTATTGTAAACCTCATTCTCGGATAGCTGGAGTATTTTCATTTTTATAACCATGGGACAAAGCCATTCTACATTGCCTACTCTATACTAGTTTCATAGAACCATGTGATTATATGTAACAGATTATATGTTTTTTTTCCCCCTCTTTACCAGTATACAAATCATAGAAGTTCATAGAAGTCAATTTAGTGTTGTGGTTAAGGCACCAGGCTAGAAACTGGCGGATGGTGAGTTCTAGTCCTGTCTTATGCACAAAGCCAGTTGGGTGACCTTGGACCAGTCACTGTCTCTTAGCCCTAAGAAGATGGAAGCATTGGCAGACCACTTCTGAAAAAGCTTGCTAAGAAAACTGCAGGATTTAACAGGAGTGAAGACTAACTTGAAATAGGAAGGAAGGCAGGAAAGCTGGCAGGCAGGCAGGCAGGCAGGCAGGCAGGCAGGCAGGCAGGAAGGAAGGAAGGAAGGAAGGGTGGGAAGCCCCCCTCCAGAAGAATGAAATATTTTGGGGAATATTAGAAAGGCAGGATATAATATTTCCCCTAAAGGAGAAATGAAGAAACATGCTCTTAAAGCAGAAAGCAGACTCAGTCTTTCTTGGTAGCTCCCAGCAGATATTTTGTGCCCAGTAAGAAAGATTGATCCATCCTATAGAGAAACAAAAGACCTTCCTCCTCTCTCCTAAGAACAGGACATGACTATTTAGGACATAATAAGATTAACCCACTACCATTTAGCAGAAGACACAGAAATCACTACATTGCACAACTTCCCAAGGGCATTTCAGACATTGCATAACCCTGACCCCTCAAGCAGAATTTCAGAACCTGTATAAAAATCCTGGCACTCATCTAGCTAATTGGTCAGCTGACCCAGAACTGCATGCTGTCTTTGTATGCAGTTATGTTTGTCAATAAACTTTCTTTCCAATCAGCTTCCATGTTGTTTCCAGCATCTTTCTCCCAGATTGGAACTGAACTAGATGGATTTTCCTTCCAACAGAAGAGAGGGAGGGAGGGAGGGAGGGAAGGAAGGAAGGAAGGAAGGAAGGAAGGAAGGAAGGAAGGAAGGAAAATATAAGTACTCAATCTCTTTAACCTCTGAGGTCCTTGACTTATGACCACAACTGAGACCGAAATCAATATTGCTAAGTGAGATATTTGTTAGGTGAATTTTGTCCCAGTTTATGACCTTTTTGCCACAGTTGTTAAGTGAATCATTGCAGTTGTTAAGTTAGTAACACAGTTGTTCAGTGTATCTGGCTTCCCCATTGACTTTGCCTATCAGAAGGTCACAAAAGAGGATCACATGATTTTGGACACTGCAACCATCCTAAATATGAGTCCATTGTCAACTGTCTGAAATTTGATCATGTGACCCTAAATGTGAAAAATGGTGATAAGTCACTTTTTTTCTACTGATGTTGTAACTTTGAACAGTCATTAAATAAACTGTAGAAAATCTAGGACTACCTGTATGTGTTCCATTCTGTCAAAGAAATCAGAGAGTTGATAACAACCATTCTGATTTGAGCATGATACCTGTAAAGACATCTTCTTAACATTCAGAACATTCCTAAATTATATTTTCCTATATAATCTCTTAAAATGCAGACAGAAGACAGGTGCATGCACTATGCAACATCGATATTCTTAAAACTTGGAGATAAAAATAAAGCAATAAAAACAAGCCTTTCAATATTAGATCTTTTAAAATGGACAAACCTATGCCTAAATCATTTAAGGTAAGAGTAAAATGGCAGCCAAATACAGCAATAATGATGTCCTATTTATTTATTTATTTGTAGAGGGATCTATTTTGATTGAAATTTAATCTGAATTTCTGGGAACAAATAGCTATTTGCATTTCATTAACCCAAAGGTGCTCCCATCAAAGCAAAACACTAATTGGTAATTATTTATTTACTAACTTTGCTTTGTGCAGTTCGTGATTGGAAATGTCAAGGTTGTAGATTATGAGAACAATAATGGTAATTAGAAGTAAATAACTGAGTGATGCTCAGAAGCATGTAGTTAGTGGGGAGGCAGGAAGGAATCACTGTATTGTATAGAAAATACCCCTCCCTTATTGTTTTACTGTTGATGTTTTCTAAGGGAAAAAAATGTACTCTGATTTCTCTCTGAAAAGACTCTCATTTTTCATCACACCAATCAGTTTCAAGATTCTGGTCAAGTTGGTACTTCATTAATGTCAAAAGCCAGTGTAGTGGTCAAGGTGCCAGCCTAGAAACCATGAGACCAGTGGTGAAATCCAATTTTTTACTACCGGTTCTGTGGGTGTGGTTTGGTGGGCATGGCAGGGGAAGGATGTTGCAAAATCTCTATTCCCACTCCACTCTGGGGCCAGCCAGAGGTGGTATTTGCCAGTTCTCCAAACTGCTCAAAATTTCCGCTACCGGTTCTCCAAACTGCTCAAAATTTCCGCTACCGGTTCTCCAGAACCTGTCAGAACCTGCTGGATTTCATCCCTGCACGAGACTGACTTCTAGGTATCCCTCAGGCATGAAAGTCAGCTGACTGACTATGGGCAGGTTATTCTCTCTCACTCCAACTCAAATAAAATAGGAGGCAAAAGTATTAGGTATGAGGGTAAAGGTTTGTCCTCTGAACTTGTGGGTTGGTTTCTGAATGTTTGTTACCAGACTAGGTAACATATTCAGCAGAGTTTAGAGCAGGGGTCCCCAACTTCCAATCCATGGACCGGCATCAGTCCATGGCATGTCAGAAACCAGGCCATGCAAATAAGCAAAGCCTCATCTGTGGAATGCAGGCCGCATGTGAAACCACACCCCCTCCAGTCCACAGAGAAATTTATCTCCAAGGAACTGGTCTCTGGTGCCCAAAAGATTGGGAGCCACTGGTTTAGGGGATGTAAATGTCAGTGTTCCTCTGTTTATAAAGCTTTGTGTGGTCAGTAGGTCTTGTGATGGTGAGCTCACGTCAGGTGAAGGTCACATTAGGTCAGGGCCCTGTGATGGGTCAGGTGTGGGTCATGAGTGAGGGTCTTGTGTGTAGGTATTGAGTATATTTGCTGCTCTATATATGTGTTTGTTTGTGTGTGTATGCATGTAGAGAGAGAGAAAGAGGAGGAGGAGCTATCACTGCAATTCCAAAACATCCAGAGTAACACTTGAATAACATTGGCATTGACAAAAACACCATCACACCTTACATATTGCATTAATACATTTAACACCATCAAACACTATCTGCCTATCACAGGTCCTGGAAAGGACTTGATAAGTGGACAAAAATATCAAATCCAAATCTAGGCCCATCTATATCTTATATAATGGGCATTCTTAAAGCCAGTAGCTCCATTTTCCAGGTTTATGAGTGTGCATTAATTTTTGAGTCAACTTGTAAAGATCTCCACAACAATTCCTCAGAACTACTTTTCTTTAGCTTACATCCATTAATTTGCAATTACATCAAATATTTCAACTTTTGCTTACTTGAGTGTGACACAGCATAATGGGATGCCTAGCTTCATACATTTGCTACTGGGACCATTTCTTGATGACATAGATCAAGTCGGCTTTTTTGAACCATGTTATACTGGGGAGAGGAACAATTCAGACTTCCATCCCTAATTAGGAATAACCTCATCTCCAGTCTCAGCTCAGAAATATTTTAATTTTTTTCCAGTTCTTCCTGAAATAAGGAGCCCATTCTCCACACACTCACATGTAAATGCAACATTGTCTCTTTGCTACATTGACTAATAATCAGGCCAGCATGAACATTAGCCCCAGATTTCATTCCCAAAGAGATCAGAAGATTAGCAACATCTTCCATTTGTTTCTTAAATATTTAATACTGCCGCAAAGAACTACATCGTTATGTTAAAATTAGAGGGAAAATATCTGAGTCCATCCTTTTCTGTGTAACATTTGACTGCACAGCTTCACAGCTAAATTGTCATGGGTTCCCTCTCTCCCTCTGAACACTTCTAATGTTTCCAAGAATTATATTCAATAGCAATCTACTTGTGATTATAGACCATGAGTTTTTTTAAAAAAACACTTATTGAAATAAGCTTCTCCAACTTGTGATGCACAGTATTATCACGTACAAAGCTATTTGTGTAATTTCAATAGATGAATGAATGAATTGGATGTAGGGGAACCTTTCCCCTAGTGATCTTGTTATAACAGAGACTGGACTGCCTGGTTTACAAAAAGGAAGCACTGAGCAGGTCAAACGTAGCTGGAACCTGGAAAGCAAAACCTCTTCTTGCCTGATAATTGCATCAATTTCATTACAGTAATAGTATTTTTTTCAGTGCTTCTTCCATTATAAGCCCTGCAGCTGAACACAAGAAATGTAAAATAGGCTGTAATAACCTTTCATTTTTGGCACTTAAGATGCTTGTGCATTCAGAAAACAGGCTAAGAGTGCTGCAGTCAAGGAAAAAAATGATATTTATTGACAAGTGGCAAAAAGAGCCAATACCAGCATTTGGAAGAGGACATCAGCTTTCTCAGAGATCAATTTATAGGGTCTGTCTAATAACATCAGGAAGCCAATCTATGGCCCTAGATCATTGGCTGTCTCACCTCATTTTTGAGTGGACTACAGACTCCTTACCCATTTGTGATTTGCCAAAAGCCCTGAAAGAATGGAAAAATGAAAGTGATTTTAAGACAGAGTTAAAATCATTCATATATACATCTGTTTACATGTGTAAACTGTAAGATTTTGACTCTTTTTACATTATACAATCTGTTTAAAAGCACAGAAAGTTATTCCTATCTTTATACTTTTTTAAATTGGAGAATCTCATCAGAAAATATAGACAAATGTGATTTTTAAAGGATAAGGGTCTTTTTGGTAGGCATCATGTTTTGAAAATGAAATTGGCATAGTTAATATAAAAGAAAGGTAATATTTCCTTCATTTCTAGTAACCAAGTTGAACTTACACTGTACAAAGAGCTAAAAAAGTAGAAGAAACATTACATTAGCTTGAAGGAGATAAGGGCCACATTTTTAATCCATGTAAGTAAGAAAGGCATTGCTAGAACAGAAGATGATCACAAAAGGTGGCATTAATCTTGCTGTCACCAGTTTTCTTTTCTTTTTTTTTTTTAAAAAAAACTTTTTTTATTTTATACACAAACAAACATTTAATACATCAGTCATTCCTTCCATGCGACATCTCGGTGTTTTCTCCATGACTTCATCTTTTTGTAGCTTCTTCTGTCTTAATTTATCACTGAATCTATTACAACATATCTCCAAATATCCTAATTATACCATTTTTTTACATCTATTAATTTACATGTCTATATCTCTTTTCTAACCAATGATAAAATTGATCCCATATCTTAAAATATTCTGAATCCTCTCTTTCTTTAATCATCAAAGTTAATCTATTCATTTCTGCAGTCTAAATTTCTTTTTAATTACTTCTCCTTTCAAAGGTATTTTCTCTGCTTTCCAATTTTCTGCAAAAACAATCCTTGCAGCTGTTATTACATGTATAATCAAACAAATATTTTCTTTACCAATTTTCTCAGGGAGGATACCCAGTAGGAACAGCTCTGGTTTTAAATTAATACGTTGTTGTGTCATTTCTTCCAACCATGTCTTGATTTTATTCCAATAGTTTTTAGCTTCAGGACATGTCCATCACATATACCAGCTTTCTTCATGCGTATAACAATAGTGTTCATGCACAATTATAGGCCTAGTTAATGCACTGCAATTAGCCCAAATGCAGGATTTATGAGAACAAGTCCAACATGTAATATATTTTGGGGTCCTCTGCGTTTCATTGTTGAAAGACGGTGAAGTTGGAAATAGGATAAGTCATTTTAGCAGAATGTAGAGGAGAAGGAATGAAAAACAGTTAGTTTGATTTGAATATATTTTCTCTTATGTCTTTCATTACGTTTCTCTGCTGTATTCTGTTAGCTAAACCTGATTTACATTGGCCTATCTGAATAAAAAATTAATTAGAAAACAGAAAATTAAGGAGTCCAGAAGCTGTTCTTCCTTCTCTTTTATTTTTTTAGATTTCCTTTTAGTGCTTTCGGCAACTAAAAAGCATGGCGCCTACTGTGCTAGTTGTAAATATTTGTGAAAATCTTCTTGAAATTAGATATACATTAAGTTAGTTTCTTGCTAACTACCTGTGTGTATAATTATAGGTGTAGAATATAAAGAGTGTTACACTACACCAATGGGAATAACCTTTTTTTAAAGTAATATGATACTGAGATACTTTTCTTAGAAAAAGGCTGATCTTTTTCTAAATAAAACTTAGACATTATAGATAGGAAAAGTAATACTAATAGGTACATAGGTATATGAACATATTTATATATGAACATACTTATATAGGTAGTCCTCCACTTACAACAGTTCGTTTAATAACCATTCAAACTTACAATGGCACTGAAAAAACATATGATCATTTTTCACACTTATGACTGATGCAGCATTCCTATGGTCACATCATCAAAATTCAAATACATGGCAAGTGACTCATATTTATGACGGTCACAGTGTCCCTGGATCACATGATCCCCTTTTGCAATCTTCTGACAAACAAAGTCATTGGGGGAGCCAGATTCACTTAACTGTGTTACTAATTTAACAATTGCAATGATTCATGAAACAACTGTGGCAAAAAAAAAAAAAAAAAAAAAGGTCGTAAAATGAGATAAAACTCATTTGGCAAATTTCTCACTTAGCAACATAAATTTTGGTCGTAAATCGAGGACTACCTGCATATAAAATAATGAAGGTGGGATATGAAAAACCTGTATACTTATATGTGCTGGAAATACTGTATATGTATATATATTAAAAATAGCTATGATAGATAGTTTAGCAATTTCAATGGATTGTATTACTATTTTAATTGGCATACTCATTAAGTGTGACAGTTCTCATTATATTATTACATACTGCATTTGAAAATGTTTCAACCTACCATAAACACAGTTTATCTTCCCTTAGTTGTTAAGGTGGTACTAATGATTATATACTTATATATTTAACAATTAAGGGGATTTGAGAGAGACCCCACAATTATTCTTATTATTCCCCAGAAAACTTTTTATGAGAGTATGTCCAGATATATATATTCAGTCAAATTAAAACTATATGCAGAAGAAAAAATATATGTATAAAAAAACTTACTCTGAACAGGTAGTATGTAGCAAACTGCTTTTATCTCTTTAGCAATTAGAGTTATGTAAGAATTATAACCTCAGGTAATTTTGGAAGGCTGCATCTGTTGCCTTTTTGGTTCCTCTGCTAATTAGTAAAAGTTCTAAACTTCTAATGGTTACATGCATTTTACTTGGAAGTTTCAAGTTTCTTTTAGAAGTTTTAATGAAAATATGCACATAATATACGTACTCTGTATACACACTTATACTGACAGTGACATCAATGTTAGATGTTAATGCACATGACCACTGGCAAGGGAAGAGTTGATGGGGTACCAAAGCAAAAAATTCTGTGCCACTAATCTTTTGAATCCTGTGATCTGGTCTTCAGAGAGAACAAAAGCAGTACAAAGTTATTAGAGTTACAGAGTGATGATCAACTGTGTTAAAAGAATTTTCTATAATGGCAAGAACTTTCCCAAACAGAAGGATATTTTCCATTAACTAATTCCTTCCAACAATGCGGGTAAATGAAATTCAATAGAAATTGAATAAACAAACAGATAGACTTTGTATCCAGCCTATCAAATGATATTGAATCTTCTCCAGCAGATCAAGAAAAAAGAGCCAAGGATATTGTCAGATGAAACAAGGCATGAATAAGGAGAGAAAGTATTTAAAAAGATCAAATGTAAGTAGGCCAGCAGGTTGTGCTGAATTGGGACAAGTAGCTCAAACAGGCAGGGAAAGTGCTGGATAGTTCAGGAATAGATGCTGGTAGAATATGCTTAACTGGAACAGCAGAGGGGAGAAACTGGGCATGTGCACCAGTCATATCCTTCTTGTTTGTCCAAATTTTGATATGTCTGGATTTTGATTTGTGTCAGGCTTGTCTCGACTTGGATATTTAGGAAAGAAGGACCCTCGAACCATTCTTTGAAGTGAAAGGTTCTTTTACTAAAGTCAAGCAGTTACGTCATAAGCAAAGCTGGATCAGAGTCTTTCCATGCAAACTTTGCATTTTTCCCCTTTCCCTGGACCTCCCCTCCCCATCAGTGTCCAATAGCATTCAATTTTGAGGTTTTGGGAATGGCTTTGAGATGTGGCACCTCTTTGGTATAGTTTTGCATTCTGTTCTGAGGCTTTGTCCTTGATTGCTAGTTTATGCCAGATTGACACTGTTGTGGCCCACCAGCAGCCAGCAGAGCTGGCAGCAGAGTCAGACAGTGAGGAGGTTGGGGAGGAACATGGGCCAGTCCTACGGGCTGGGGAAAGCTTGGACGAGGACTCTGCATCACAGGCAGAGAGGGAGATAGACAGCAGTGAGACAGAGGAACAGCTGGAGCCCATTCCCAGTGTGTGCAGAAGACAAAAACAACTCAGAAAGCAGAGTCGATTTGGGAGTAAAGCCACACCTTGGAGATGATTGGCCCCTCCCATTGGAAACAAAAGAGGAGCGAAAAAGGTGGCTTTTGCAGGAAACAATTTGTTCATTCGGTAGTTTCAGAGTGAAAAGTTCTGTTCATGATTCTAAGAGACTCCGTGCCAAGTTTTGCCTTCCTCTGCGCTTGGAAACAAGTTACCTGGCAGCTTGCCAAGTGAGATAAGGTGTGTTGAGAAATATTCCTTTGAAAAACTGTTTGAACAAACCTTGAATTACAAACGTAATTCACGGTTGTGTAAATAAAAAAGGTTTTGCTGGGACCAATTCCTGCTTTCCTCCTCCCTTGTATTTTATGGCAGGATGCCAACAAAGCAAAGTATGCTGAAGATGCCAGGCCTGGCAGTTTGGCTGATCCAGAATGATTTGGCAGAATCCACAGACTGCAGTGTTTCTTCCAACTTTCTTTCCCCCATTTTGTGCATGCTCCTGTGTTATAACAAATGTGGCATGAAGTTGAAATAGGTCCAAACATGTCCAGTTGGACAATTATCTGACCAGTAGACATTTTTAAAAGAAAAGAAAAAGTGCTGCTTCTTTTCTTCCTGCTGCTCAATTATTTTTAATTCTGCAAGTTGAAGACCAAATCATTTGCTAAGATTCCAGTTTGGACAATATCACATCTGAAGAGGATGTTCTACCAGAGTGGCCATGAGTGATAGAACATAGTAAAGAGTGGATTCCCAGGAAGGAGGGGGGGAGTGTATTTTAGACAAATAAGGGATAATTCAGTCCAAATGTGAGACAAAGAAAGTGAAAACATCCCCTCCAGTGGTGGGATTCAAATTTTTTTACTATTGGTTCTGTAGACGTGGCTTGGTGGGCATGGCATGGCTTGGTGGCTGTGGCTTGGTGGGTTTGGCAGGGGAAGGATACTATAAAATCTCCATTCCCACTGCACTCCAGGGGAAGGTTACTGCAAAATCCCCATTTCCTCCCAATCAGCTGTGACTCGGGAGGCAGAGAATAGATTGGGGCAGGGCAGCGGTGGGTTCTAATTTTTTTTACTACCGGTTCTGTGGATGTGGCTTATTTTGTGGGTGTGGCTTGATGGTCATGTGACAATTATTTAGGATTTAGCAGAGGTACTGGTCTACCAGGCTTTTAATTGCTTGCAGAGCTGTACCACTCTACTCATTTGTTTTAGGAGGCACTGGTTTACTCATTTGTTTTTGCAGGCACTGGTCTACCCATTTATTTTTGCAGGCATTGGTCTACTCATTTGTTTTTGGAGGCACCGGTCTACCAGCACACTGCCTTTTAACACTGATCAGCTGTACGGTGGCCCCATGGCAAGAGTTTAAAGAGTTTTTTCCTTCTAGCCGATCAGCTGGGACTCAGGAGGCAGCAATTGATTGGGGGTGGGGCCAAATAAAAGGTAAGAATAATGCGGGGGGGGGCACAGGGGGGCACGGGGGGCACCGCTACCGGCTCGGTGGAACCGGGACAAACTGGGACGAACCCACCACTGGGGCAGGGGCAGTCAGAGGGGGTATTTACCGGTTCTCCGAACTACTCAAAATTTCCGCTACCAGTTCTCCAGAACTGGTCAGAACCTGCTGAATGCCACCTCTGATCACCTCCCTAATGGTTCACAGAATACATTGTAGATGCAGAGAGTAGATTCCTGTTCTGTCCCTGTCTCACTCACACAAACAGTCAGCCAGGAATTAATAAAACCAGCAGTCAGGAATTCCTTTGAGATAACAGAATTGGCAGCAACCCAGTAGCTGCCTGCCAAAGACTTTACTCACAAAGGTAGGTTTTTCTCTTCTGTCCGATACACCAACATAAGTCCACAAAGCCAAAGAATTGTCAAGTTCAGTCCATAATAAATCCAAGGAGGGCATATAATGAAGTTCCAGAAACGCAGTATGACTTGCTAGCTTTTCAGTTTTGTCCGTCATAAGGCCTGAATGGCCACCACACCCCCTTTTATCCCCTGTGGGGTGTGGTCCAGTGACTCAGCTTAATCTCTGGCATGCCTCTTTCTCTGTTGCACGCGCTTATCTTTCCGACGCTGTTGGGGATCCAGCCAAGACTCATCTCCGTCGCTGTCTAACTGCGACTGCTCAGAAGTGCCTGGCTCCTGGCCTATCTCTTGGCCTTCGGAGGACACCTGAGGCATTGCCAGAGAGGAGGGTCCTGGAGAGGGAGACCTTGCCAACTCCTCTCCTTCATTTTCGAAATCTTCTCCCTCTGATAAGACAGGCTCAGGGGTCGGAGTCACAACAACTCCTAAGTCTAGCAAGATTTTGTCTATAGGTGTGAAACAATAATAAACTCCACTTGGAAGAATTATCACTTGTCATTCTTGGTTTGGAGCCTGATAATGAGGTTTTAATTCTTTCTTTTCTAAAAAGAGGAGTTTTTTTTAAAAAAAAACATATTTTGCCATTTTAATATACCTTTAAGAAATGTCTTTCTCTCATGCTTTATGTATTTCATGTATATCCAACATAAACTGGTAATCCATTGGCTTTATATCAGTAGAGAGACCAATTAAATTGGTATTTGTCATTCTTTCTGGAGTTTCCTTCTGAGATTCTCCCAGATATACTCACTTATAAAATCATTGTATAATAACTAAATAAAGAAAATCTAAGAGTTTGCTTTTCCCATTTAAAAACTTATTTATTATTTATTTAGATTTTATACTTCTTAACTGCCCCTCTTACTCTTCTTATCAGTGAGCTTGTAATAAGTTAAATTGAGCAGGTATATCTCTAAGTAAAATTTATTCATCCTGAAGTAACATTCCACTTTTCATTTAACTTTTATCATTAAACTCAAAGGAATGTTTAACTCTCTATTTACAATCTTTATCTGTAAATCTAGGATAAAACAGAATAAACAAGGTAAAAAATTTTTACCCTGGGATAAATATTCCCAAATATTTAAAAGAATTTAAGATTAATTTCTTTCAAATTTCCATAGAAACATTAAAACATATAGAAAGTGTATAGGACTTGCTCCAATTAACTGAAGAACCCAATAAATTATCCTATGCTATCACATTGCTATAAAAATACTTACCTACAATAACTATCAATAACAGATTATTTGGGTTTCCAAATAAGTGTTTATGCTCTGTTTCAGCTAAATGTACTCTATCTAATAAAGCAAATAATATAACATTACACATGAGAGATAACCCTGAGAAGTTTTGTGTGATATCTTCATGGATGAAGAAATAATTCCATTTGTAGCAAACATAGTGGAAAGAGCAGAATATTATATTTTGATCCAGTTAATAAAAACCAGAGGAAATCAATATTCAAGCAAAATTTGTTTCAGAAGTGTCTACTGTGCTAAAATATCCAACCAATCACTACAACTGTTTGGATTTTTCTGAATGTATAGGCAAGATATCAATTAATTATATTATCATATCAGATGAGATAAATTTTACCACGTTTAAGGAAAAAAAAAGAAAAAATAATAATTACATTTAAAAAGTAAACATTAAAAACATGAAGGAGCCAGAAAATAAAAACAACAAAATAATATATAAGAAACTAATCGATAGCATCAGATGTTTTTATTTGGATTATTAAGTTAAGTTTTTATCTCAAGGATATATCACGGAATAGAACACTCAGGCCTTTCATAGCCTTTAAGACAATGCTATATCTATATCTTTCTTTCTGTGTTTATATATATATATATATATATATATATATATATATATATATATATATATATATATACATACATGTCTATCTATCAATCATCTATCCATCCATCTGTCCATCCATCCATCCATCCATCCATCCATCCATCCATCCATCGGTCTGTCCATCCATCGGTCTGTCCATCCATCTAGCTGTCTAGCTATCTAGCTATCTAGCTATCTAGCTATCTAGCTATCTAGCTATCTAGCTATCTAGCTATTTAGCTACATAGCTTCCATCCATCCATTCATCCCATCCACCCAACCATCCAAAACCAGAGAAGAGAGACCAAGGCAGTGAGCAAGAGAGAAATGGCTGGGTATTTCTAATAGGTAGTGAGCTGGAATAATTAGGTATTAGGTATTGTTGACAGGAAGACCATATCTTTCCTAGATCTACCTAATGGTTGATGTCCTTTATCCCCTGCTTCAAGATTTGCTTCACCTGATTCATATTCCATCTCAAGAACCATAGGAAGGGAAGAAATCCAGATATAGGACTGTTTAGATTTTATAACTTTAATCCAGATAGATTAATAGTTATCCTGGAGAATTAATGGTGCTAAACCTCTAGGATTAAACTTAAGCTTTAGCCAAAGATTTATTGAAGTGTGACACACTCTTGCCTCAACTTTTATCATGCTTGTCTCCAGCCACAGATCAGTATATGAGACTTACAGGCAATATTTAACAATTTACAAAGATGTTCATATGCTGTTTTGGCAATAAAAAAAACTTGTTAGTTTCCTCATAATTTTGTTCTTGTATTTTCATTTAGAATCTGTAGAGGTATTTTCTTTTGCAGTTGTGTTGAGGTTGATTTCACTTTCCCCCGTTACATTATTTTATTTAAAAGAACATAAAAAAGGAAAAAATAATGATACAGGAAAAAAAATAAATGGAGCAAAAAGGGATGGCTTAAAATGGTACCTAGATTGCTAGTTAGATTGAAATGTAAATTAACCCACTTGTCTGTCATCCTTACATCCTTTCAGTAGCAAACTTATATATACTTTAAAGTTGACTCAGTCAAGTAAGCTTTGATAAGTGGTGATTTTTATTATTATTATTTTTATTAGGCATCTGTTTTAACTACGGCTTATCCTACAATATTGTGTTGCTAGTTGTCTTGAGCACTATGTTTAGATGAGTTGAAGTATATCAGTTTAATTAATACATTATAATTAAGTATTTATAATAAATTACAATTATTAATAATGGAGAGTGGTGAAGTAGAGGTGAGGCTGTTAGTCTGTAGGATTCCAAAGGGCCCATTTGATGGTGCTTTATTAAAGTGCAGTGTAGTTGCAATGTAGTGTGTACATTAGCTTCACAGCAAGATTTCATATGAGAACTTATTGTGGGGATGTGAGCAGCTGGATTGCTGTACTGGTTTCAATATGGGGCTTATACATTATCCAAACTGAAGAATATTGAGGAAAGAGATTTTATTTGAGAGTAAAAGAAAACTTTTACTTGTTGCACTTTAAGAGAGCACCATCAAGTGGGCCATTTTCAACCCTACAAACTGACAACCTCTCCTCTACTACACCTCTCTGCATTGTAAATACATTATAATTTATTATATTTACAATTCCCAAACACTAGTGAATTTCTGTAATCCAGGGACTCAGACAAATCAGCCATCAACAAGCAAATAGACATAAACAACACCTATATACCATTCAAAAGAGACAATCAACAAGCCAAAAAGGGACCTAGAACAGCTCCTCACCAGCGATCAATACCCAGATGAGCAGAGATTAACACCAAGATTAATTTAGGCCAACAATCAAGAAGCAAAAACTGCAAGGAACTGCAAAACAACTAACAGTAAACAACAGCCAAACCAAAGAACCAATGACCACTCCTACCAACACTGACAGGGCAAGACACTAGTATATAAAATGAGAGCAGTCCTTTCTATCACTGATAATGTTATCTAGTTTGGTAATGAAATGTCTGCAAGAAAACTGCCAAGCTCAGAGAGCATTAAGGATCTCACAGTTTAACCCTGAGCTACAAATATTCTTATCTAACAGGTATTTTATTTCTCTGGTAAAAGTTTAACTAAAAGGATGAAAAACAATCCAAACAAGCAAAATATTGAGATAATACAAAGAACTGCTGTCAGCAGACTTTGATACCACTTACCAAACCTACATAAATCCCAAAACTTCATGTTTTAAATTATATTCTCTGCCAATATTTGATCTTACTGAAATGAGTACAACTTAAAACTTTAGCAAGAGGAGCACTTAAATGTGCCTTTCACTCTTTCTGCGTCTTTCAGTGCCTGATCAGTACCTACTTTTTAAAAAATAATCTAAACCTCTTTAAAAAACTATAAAAGGGGGTAAAATATCACATCATCCAGCTGATGACCTGTGCCTCAAACCAGCTTTAATGAATATTTGACTTGTTAGTTAAGACTGTTTTGTATTACAATAGATTCAGAGGAGAACAATAACTTTCTTTCAAGTAATTAGGCTAGTCTATATCAAAAGATTACCTTCATCCCGGGGAGCTTAGTACATTTGGATTCTTTCAGAATAGCCTGACTATTAAAATCAGTGCTCCCACAAGTTCCGCTAACCGGAGCTTTGCTGGAAACTGTTATCATCTCTATTCACCAAGGAGTTTATTTATTCAAATATACCATATGCTGACAGCACTGCTTCTCTGTGTGAAATTGCTATCTAGGTCTGGCATTTTGTTAATGGTGCCTTTTTCAAGTTAACTGCTTACTGGTTAGGCTGACTACAGCGCAGATAAAAGCTCTGAGCCACCATATTCTGGAAATGCCACTTAGAACAGCAGGTGATTACACTACTGTTAGCAATAAGGAGGCCTATTCTCCTAAAACTGAAACAAGCAATTCATTCTGACAATAGCTTTTAGGAGCAGCAAAACGATCAGCTCCCATTGGCTGAAAGACTTTTCAATTTTCTTCTTTTATTATATATTTAGACATCCATCTTTATTGCCTAGAAAGCAAATGTTGCAAAGTGAATGCATATATCTGTTTTGGAGAGAGAGAATTTTATTACTGTCCCAGACCAGAGTTACAAATACATACTGTATGTTTCTGAGAAGAAGGGGCTGGTTTAAGTTGTAAGCAGGAATGCAAAGAAAGATGTTTTCTTAAAGAACTGGATAATATTTTTTTTAAAGTTAAAAGGGAATTGTTGTTGCATTTTATCCAGTATCTTTTTCCTTTGCAGGATGGTAATATATTTCTCCAGGTTAGGAGTTTTGAAAATGTGAGGGGTGCTTGCAATGGTAGAATTCAATTTTTTTTACTACTGGTTTTGTGGGAGTGGCTTGGTGGGTGTGGTGTAGTGTGGCTTGGTGGGCGTGGCTTGGTGGGCGTAGTGTGGTGTGGCTTGGTGCGCATGGCAGGGGAAGGATATTGTAAAATCTCCATTCCCACCCTACTCTGGGGCCAGCCAGAGGTGGTATTTGCCGGTTTTCCAAACTACTCAAAATTTCCGCTACCGGTTCTCCAGAACCTGTCAGAACCTGCTGAATAGCACCCCTGGATGCTTGATACCTGAAGAATTTCAGCACTGAATGAAGAGGATCTTCAAAAAAAAGTGGGGTGTCTTTTCACAAATATATTGTTTAATGTCCATACTTTAATGGGCTGGCACTAATTCATGTTGGTTGCATCTGTGAGCGTATGTTTCCTCACCCCATCTGATGGCTCATTAATTGTTTGAAAGTTCCTTAGGCAAAAATAAAATAAAACAACTAGTGAAGTAGGTTGTGTTCCACTATAAAAATAGAAGACTCCTTGAAGTCCTCCTTTTCAAACTTCCTTTTAATTTTCTGGGTGATAATATCAAAATAGTTTGCAACTGCCTTCTTCCAGGATGTTTTTTTTTTAATTATTATTATTAATATTTCTCAGTTTCACAGAGAACTTTTGCATTTCTGATGATGTTCCAATCAAATATTTAACCTAAGTGAACTGATTCAGTTTTTAACTTTCAGGTAAGGAGATCTTTTCACTTTTTCTGATGCATTTTATTATTTTAGTTTAAAAATGCTTTTATAAGGGCAGTATTTGATCATCTGGATTTGGAGTAACTGTCTTCAAAGTATTGCCTGCGCCCTTTCAAAGCTTGGTTTCAATTTTAGAGCTGCAGAAAAGTTTTGGAGATGTTAAACATATATAATTCACGTTGCCTATGGACAATATGAACCTGACAAATTTGTACGCACGACCAAAACTATTATCCTGTGATCTCATTCCTCTAATGAAAATGCTGCAAAATTGTTCATAATTTACTACTGTGCTCATGTTGGACTATCAGAGATCTAGTGGTATGGAAACAGGAGACCAGGCATCAAAATCTCCATTGAATCATCTTTTACTAATGCAGATTATTATTAGATAGTAGAAGGGAGAGAACAATGAAAAAAGGATGAAATTAAAAAATATTTAAAAATTATTAGTCTGAGGGGCAGATCAGATTATAGAATAGTGGCAATGTTTTCATTCATTTGAACATAAGGCTGTATGTTCAACCTACAGATACGGATGATGATCCTCTGTAACTGAGAAATCACTATCTGAAATTAGAAATGTTGCACAATCTTGGCTACAGCAAACATTTTAATAACATCCAATGTAAACATTTTGCTCAGGGGCAACATCTGAAGAATAACATAGACTTATATACCACTTCACAGTGCTTTTACAGCCCTCTCTAAGTGGTTTACAGAGTCAGCATATTGCCGTCAACAATCCGGGTCCTCATTTTACCCACCTTGGAAGGATGGAAGCCAGAGTTAACCTTGAGCTTGGTGAGATTCAAACTGCCAAATTTCAGGCAGCTGGCACTCAGCAGAAATAGTCTGCAGGACTGCACTCTAACCACTGTGTCACCGTGGCTCTTCAATGGATATAGATAATATTCAAAAGAATATTTTTTGGATGAGGTGCCTGTAATTTTAAGGACTCTCCTTGTAGTCTCTTTCTCTCCTTCACACATGTTGTCTTTAAAGAGGGAGAATAATGGTGCCAATAAATGATTAACATTTTCTCTCTGCTGCTGTATAAATCAAAATGAGTAGGGAAGAAGCAAAAGCAAAAATCACAAAAAAGGAACAAATATTTAAAGCACATTATTTAGGTAAAGCTGCCTTTTAAATGCCAAAATACCAAACTGATTCAGACTAGTTTCATCCATTTCCTATGTAATGTATATTTTCCTTTCACAGGATACTGATAACCAGGCCAAAAGTAACCCTAACAGCTAAAATTCCCTATGCTATACTCATTGAAGTGCAAGGACTGTGAGCCCACTAAAAGATTGAATATCCTCTCTTTCCTTTCCTCTCCATCTCTCTATATCCACCCATACATACACCATACCAGAGGTGATATTTAGCAGGTTCTGACCAGTTCTGGAGAACCGGTAGCAGAAATTTTGAGTAGTTTGGAGAACTGGTAAATACCACCTCTGACTGGCCCCGCCCCCATCTATTCTCTGCTCCCCAAGTCCCAGCTGATCAGGAATGGGGGTTTTGCAGTAACCTTCCCCTGCCACACCCACCAAGCCACGTGACACCCACCAAGCCACACCCACAGAACCATTAGTAAAAAAATTTGAATCCCACCACTGTACCATACTCCTGACATATATAGGCTATATGTATCTGATGAGTTCCAACAGAATGGAGCTGGTTGTATTCTCCTACTAGTAATCAGTAGTGAATTTAACCTGTATAATTTATCATTCCCTTAAGGCATGCTTGTCCCTCTGCAATTATAAATAGATGTAGCAGTATTCATGGGGGAATTTTAAAAAATCAAGTTAGTGTTATAAACCATTTTTTTTGAAGATACCTATCCACCCCATCCCACCTCACATTTTGATGTCATTTGCATGACAAATGTTTTTTTTTTAATTAATCTAGTTTGGGGGGAAAATAATGAGCTCAAGCACAGTTCAGCTTGAAATTGTTAGCGGTCAGATTGGTTCCTAGAGACTCTACTCAATGCATACTTGCTATCAACATTGCAATTCAAGTACAAAAGGGTATACTTCATACTGTTATGCCACAATGATTGTTCCATCATTCTCTGCAAGTGCCTACGATACTGATAGTTAAGCAGGCATGGGCTGATTGTTTTTTCCCATAGCTATATGCAACTCATGGATTAGAACATGTTCTTAAAAGCAAAATCTGAGATGTTCTTATCCTTTAAATATATGGGACAAGAAGAGGTTAGGTATTAACAAATCCATTTCTTAAAAGATGAGACTGATAATTTCAAGAGGAGGATATACTTGTTATCTTTAATAAAAGTACTTTTTCCCCTCCTTCAGCTGTCTGTTTTGCCATTTTTTGTGTCCCCCCCTCCAAACGGTTGCCAAAAGAAGAAAAGAGATAAGTTTCAACATAAGAAGTTAATAAAAGGTAACAAAAATAGGATAAACATTGCTCAGCTTTGTAGAAAGCAACATAGTGATAGGGTGCTTTCATGGATTAATTCCAAATTGTGATGGCTTTCATGCATTCATCTGGAACAGATACAGGTATTATATGGTTTGGAAAGGGGAATTATGTCTTTTCCTCTTTTATCAAACTGACTTACTAGAGCCAGCCAAAATCAGAAATTGTCAAAGATTTTCATATGCTCTTCAGAATATAAATAAATTGCAATAAACTATTGTAGCCTGGCTGCATTTTGACAAAATGTTTCAGCTATTGTCCTGATAAATACATGGTTCCAAATCCCTTTATTTCTAACATTGGCTTGCAACTTTATTCCTTCGTAGATCCTCTCTCTTTGTTCTTCTTTTGGTATTTTACTGTTTAATATGTATACTTTCAATCCTTTTAAGGGAACAAGATATTTTAAATTTTAATGTTCTCAACACTGTAAAAAAGAGCAACAAAGATGGACTGGAGACTAAAACATATGAAGAATGGTTACAGGAACTGGGCATGGCTAGTCTAGTAAAGAGAAGGACCAAGGGAGACATGATAGCAGTGTTTTAGTATTTGAGGGACTGTCAACCCTCAAGGGGTCAACCCTCAAGAGGAGGAGTTAACCTGTTTTCCAAAGCACCTGAAGGTCACACAAGGAATAATGGATGGAAACTGATCAAGGAGAGATTCAACCTAGAAAGGAGAAATTTTCTGACAGTGAGAACAATCAATTAGTGGAACAGCTTGCCTTCAGAAGTTATGGGAGCTTCATCACTGGCAGCTTTCAAGAAGAGACTGGACTGCCATCTGTCAGAAATGGTGTAGCGTCTCCTGTTTGGACAGAGTTAGGGTTAGGGGTTGGACTAGATGACCTACAAGGTCCCTTCCAACCAGGGGTGGGTTCTACTTACCTTTACTATCGGTTTGCAACAGGGCCGTGTGCACACTTCTGTGCAGAAGCTTCCTGATGACATTGGGGTTGATGAGCGGAGCCTCCCGCCGGTTTTACTACTAGTTCTATAGAACCGGTCCGAACCGGGGGCAACCCACCACTGCTTCCAAATCTGTTAATCTGTTTAATCTGTTGCTTGACTTGGGAGTCAATGCAGCACAGAATTTTACCCCACCTATTGAAATTGCCTATCTAACTCTTGTCTGTGTGAATGCTTATAAAAGATTGTCCCTAATATACTTTCTGCATGTTAACATGCTACTCAGCCCAGTTGAATATTTTATGTGTTTTATAGTCCAAATGTTGATGATTTTAATTTGACAAGTAAAATAGACACACTTAGCATATAGGGAGGGATGGGAAGTACAAGCAATAGGCTGTAGATTTGCTTGCAGAATATCATTAGTTAAATCGGTGCATCTCCAAGCAGGGCTGAGAAAGCCTTTAGACATTTAGTCTGACAATCAGTATCAACAATTCTGGATAAATCTGATTTGGCAGTAGGTTTGCCACATCATACTAAATCATTGAATATCATAGAGCCAGCCCTCATTTAATGACCACAATTTAATCATTAAGCAAACTGAAACTGCAATTGTGCTTATGATCTTACTTCAACTTTCTTTTGCTTTATAGAAATAGCACTTAGACTTATATTCTGCTTCAGAATGCTTTATAGCTCTCTCTAAGCAGTTTACAGAGTCAACATATTGCTCCCAATAATATGGGCCCTCATTTTACCGACCTTGGAAGGATGGAAGGCTGAGTCAACCTTGAGCTGGTGAGATTCAAACTGCTGACAGCTGGCAGTCAGCAGAAGTAGCCTGCAGTACTGCATTGTAACCACTGTGCCACCACGGCTCTTAGAAACCTGAAAAAGTCATATTTTCCCTGCTTTGCTTACCTACTACGCACAGCAAAATAATCAATTTGTGATGTGAAAAGAGGTTTATCTTCAGCCAGATCTTTGGAGAACCTGCTCTGGGTGTGACAGAAAGTGACTGACTCAAAAATACCCTGTGGCTTCCATCACTAAGGAAAAACTACGGCCAAGTTTCCTCAGCCACCATATGAACCATTACACCAGCTCTCATTTGTAGTGCTCTGCTCTCTTCCCTCCCCCCTTTCACACATTCTCTCAATTTTATCATTTTTCAGAATCCATTGACCTTAATTATAATTCTTGTACATATTTTGTTTTGCAGAATAGCTCATTATAGCTAACAGATTCAACAGATCCTCCAGATTTCGTGTTTAGTTTGAGCAGAAATTGTGTCTTGATGACCTTTTGCAGGGTTCCAAAAGCTTCTATACATAATGAAGCATGGGCATACATAAGAATACACATTTGATTTCACACAACTCATGATCCAGTTTGAAAATGCATGAGAGTCACTGGGAGTCGAGTGACATATGAACTTATTTTTATTTTTTTATTGCACCATTGTTGATTTAAAAAATGTTTAAACTAAATGGGCTTAAATTCTTGAGTATTTTATACTAAGGTCAATTTAAAAGTTATTTCTGAATTTGACAAAGGTAAAATGTTTAGTGACTGCATCAACAGTGAGCAGGGATAAAGCAGGAATTAGACAAGTGATTTCCTCTTTGTTATTTATTATCATGAACATGAAGGAAAAACAATGAATTCTTGTGCAGATATAGGTGTGTTGGCTAGAGATGAGAATGTATTGTATTTTTGTGGGCAAGTATTGCCATGAACACTTGAATGATTTGCAGCAAAATGTTATACAGATTACATGATGCCACTATGAGTTGGATTCTGAAAATTAGTTTATCAGAGACCAAGATAGTCATATTTAATAGAGAAAATGCAGTGAATGATTATTAGTTATATATAATGATAGATAAAGCAAGTAGATGAATCTGTGTACCTTGGTTTACCTTGGTTATCTGGTATTAAGGAAATAGGAAAGTTAAAAAATAAAAATAAAAATAAAATTTACAAATGCCAATAGAAAGATTGTGTACTGTATAGTATATAGTCTGAGAAAGGAAAGATTGTTGGAAGAAGATAAAATGTCTGTGCATAAGAAGAAAATAAAATACTTGTATATAAGCTTTCCTCTCCACTTTGTTAAATATAATTTGTTAAATGAGTTGTGTGTGGCAGAAAAAAGAAACATAAGCAAGCTAATGCAGTGGGAAGGAATCTGTGTAATAAAACAACAACTGCACACATAAAAAAGGAAGGATCAAGAATGAACTATCCTAACTGTACCAGATAGGATAGCTAAAATGTTCCCTGGATCCTCGGACAAATGTTGGAAGTGTAATTCAGCCAGGGGTACTTTCTTTCACCAATGGTGGACCTGCCCTCAGATCAGGAAATTTTGGGAAAAGATTAAAAAATGGTTGAATGAGATAACAGGTGCAAGTTTCCCCCTAACTCCAGATTCTTACTTACTTGGAATAAAACTAAAAGACGTGTGCAAACAAGACTGGCACCTATTCATCCATATTACAACAGCAGCGAGAATGGCACTTGCCCAGCATTGGAAAAATGCAAATACACCATCAGATCAACTTATATAAGATATTGAATTGTGTCGAATTGGACAAACTAACGTATATCCTAAGAGAGAGAAAAGAATCCATGTACTACAGTAACTGGGAACGCTGGTATATATGGCTAAAGAAGAGGACAAACATAGAATAAATAACATATTATTAAATATACTGCTCAAAAAAATAAAGGGAACACAAGCAGAAGACATCCGAGATCTGAATGAATGAAATAGCCTTATTAAATACTTTGTCTTTACATACAGTAGTTTATACACTGCTCAAACAACTAAAGGGAACACAAAACTACTGTATGTAACGAACAAAGTATTTAATAAGGCTATTTCATTCATTCAGATCTCAGATGTCTTCTGCTTGTGTTCCCTTTATTTTTTTGAGCAGTGTATATACTTAGTTATAATGAGATAGCGTTTGGTATTTAAAATAGTCAACACTATTTGAACAAAAGGATTTACCGGAATGCAACTATGAATAAGTATCTGGGGGGTTCGATATGACCCCCGGTTAGTCCTTCTTTGTGGTTGTCTTTATGTGTTGTGTTGTGTACCTATATATAACTGATATCTGTTTTAAAATTACATTATATGTTTTTTTATTTATAAATAATTAATAAAGATCTATTTTTTTAAAAAAAAGAATGAACTGTATTAAATGACTGCAGATTGACTACCAATGTCCATGAACACAGAAAAAAAAAAATAGTACATTTAAGTGATTTGGTCATGTAGAGAGAATGAATGAGTACTGAATCTTAAACAAATAAATGAAGAAAGAGTGAATGCGTAAAGGGACCATTGAGAAACGTGTGACTGGATGAAGTTGATGAGATCCTGAAGAAGGGGAAAATAAACAAAAGACCACAAAAGTAATAATAATAGCAGTAACAGAGTTGGAAGGGACCTTGGAGGTCAACTAGTCCAATCCCCTGCTCACGCAGGACACCTATACTAGGGATTCGAACCGCCAAACTGCCGACCTTTCTGATTGACAAGCTCAGCCTCTTAGCCGCTGAGCCACCTAGCCAGGCAAAAGACACCACAAAAGTGGTGAATGGACAATGGTAAAAATAAGTACGGTGGTGTGATATGTCATTACAGAAATCATATTGAGTACAGACATAATCAGTTCCCTTGTAAAGTTAAGGATCCTGGTAGTTATCATACAGGAAGATGTAGACATTTTTGAACACTTCTAAGTAAGGTGCATTACTGGATTGCCTAGTGACACATATAAGGAAAAAAGCTATTCAGAACTTAAAACTTTAAAGAGGACCTATCTTGATTAAATGCTGAGACTTATCAGAAATCTAAAGAGTGCAGAGGGGGGACATTAACATTTAATCAAGCAGACATTCTATATCCAACTGAGACTCTAATGTCAGTTCCGACTGAAGGAGGATTCCAATAGTTCTGTGATTTGTACACAGAATTAAACATGCCTATTTAAATCAATGTAATTTAAAATTAATGTTAAGCCATCAAATCCAATTAGTTTGAATAGAACCCACAAAGATACCTGCTTGAATCATTCCAGGTTACCAATAAATTCTCCTAGGGTTGTAATGAACGAATCTCTTGTGTGTTCTTCTTGAACAGAACGGCTGCATAGTTTGATAGCTAAGCTTGCCAAATTCAGGTTCTAATTGCAGCTGATATTCAAATCTTCATGTAAAAGAAAATTTGCAGCTCATGTTTATCACCCCCCTCTAATTCAATGATTTATGAATTTTTGTATATTTCTAATATCCAATGCCACTGTTGCAGACCTCAGAATCTTCCTAAAAACTGCCATCCCGTTAACATTTGATGGAACTTAGAAGTCCTTCAATTTTTCCATTTTTTATAGATAATTCTTCAGATCCTGCCTTACATTATTGTTATTCTGCCCCTGAAATGGAGTGAATGAAGGACCTTGAGGGGTTGGGAAGGGAAGAAATGCTGCCTAAGAAACAGCCAGACATGACAGGTGGGAGTCCTTTGCCATCCAATGGTCAGAGAAAAAAACTTACAGGACCCAACCTCATGGATCAAATAATTAAAGTGGAGATGGAACTTTGTCCAGAGATATTTCATGAGAACAGTCCTCCATTCCTCTGCTCACAACAGAATAGAATACCTTATGCCACCAGGTTTGAAATTTTGGGCTTAGACAACGTAGAACTATGCTGACCTAAACGTAGTACACAAAATTATCTGCTACAACATCCTACCTGTCAATGTCTACTTCAGCTTCAACCGCAACAATACATGAGCACACAATAGATACAAATTTAAGGTAAACCGCTCCAAACTCGATTGCAGAAAATATGACTTCAGCAACAGAGTGGTCAATGCCTGGAATGCACTACCTGACTCTCTGTTTTCTTCCCCAAACTCCCATAACTTTAACCTTAGACTGACTACTGTTGACCTCACCCCATTCCTAAGAGGTATGTAAGGGGTGTGCATAAGCGCACCAATGTGCCTACCGTCCCTGTCCTACTGTCCCCATTTACTTGTATCCTTATCCTGCATTCATGTTTATACTTATATCTGTTATCTTATGTGTTTGACAAATAATAATAATAAAAATTTGTGCCTTGAGGCTTACAAGATTGATGTCAACCCTCTCAGGTAAACCAGACAGGAGACATGACACGATTAACTAATTCTACTTTATTGCAAGGCCACATTAACAGAATTTTGCAAGTTTCTTTTTCTGACTTTCAAGCAACTTTAGACTCCTGCCCTTCTGACTGTTTCTTAGGCAGCTCTCTTCCCCGCTTTCCCCAAAGTCATTTGTACATTCCATTAGAGCCTTATAGCAGGACATAGACTATAAGCATAACAGGAAAGTAGAACTAACACATAAAAGGTAATGAATAGTAAATGTTATATGTAGGAGCTCTATCAATAGCAATTAATTAAAGTGCTTTTGTTATGTTTATCATAAATACGTTAATAATTCATGGGATAAGAAAAGATAACATATGTCCTTTTAAGGATGGATAACTTGTTATGGAAGGGAAAGCTGAAATCAATGAGCAATTGTCATAATGGAGAGACCTGAATAAGTGGATATCGCCAAGGATCTCTCTGCTGATCTTTAATATCTTTGTCAATGACCTGGAACTATGATTGAAAAGCAAGGTGATGAAGTTTGTCCTCACATTATTTTGGGTAATTAATAGAAAAAAAAATTATGAGGACCTCAAAAAAAAAAAAAGGTCGTGAAGGAATGAACATTAAAATAGCATATGCATTTCAGATTATTTATCTAATCTGCAATTCATTACAGGGAAAGATGATTTAACTCTGTGTATATGCAGATGGAGGGGATGTGGTGGCTCAGTGGCTAAGACACTGAGCTTGTCGATCAGAAAGGTCGGCAGTTTGGTGGTTCGAATCCCTAGCATCACATAATGGACTGAGCTCCTGTTATTTGTCCCAGCTTCTGCCAACCTAGCAGTTCAAAAGCATGTAAAAAATGAAGTAGAAAAATAGGGACCACCTTGGTGGGAAGGTAATAGCGCTCCATGCACCTTTGGCATTTAGTCATGCCAGCCACATGACCACGGAATTGTTTTCAGACAGTGCTGGTGTCAGGTTTCGGTGCTATCTTGAATAAACTTCATTCTCAAGTGCAAACTGTCTAATGAATCATTTTTATTTTAAGAATAGCAATATCCGACATTTCTGATTCAAATTGCAGCCAAACTGGTCCCTCCTTCCAACCCCCTCCTCTTCCGCTCTCCAACCCCAATGTCCCATTGGCCATCATACAGATCCATCTCTACATCCCGGCACGTTCTTTTCACAGGAATGTAGCCCCCATCCTCGTCTCCCAGGAAACACTATCTGTAACATACAAAACTAGGTAAAAGTTCATCTTGTTATGTCAGCGCTGGAAGAAAGCCTAATTTGGAACGCTGACAGCCCCTCCCTAGCTGTGCACCCCCCCTCCCGGCTTTCCCGGGTGGTCTGCATGGAATTTTGCTATAAGGCGATCAGCTTGAATGTTTGCGCTCTTCACCCAGGAAGCCTCTGACAATGGGTAACCCTTCCATTTAATTAAGTACTGAAGGCGCCCCCTGTGCCATCTTGAATCAAGAATCCGCTGCACTTCGTAGTGCGTTTGGCCCCCAACAACCAGGGGCCCAGGGGGTTCATGTGGCGTTGGCCTTAAAGTAGACCCTACTACAGGTTTTAGAAGGCTACTGTGAAAAACGGGGTGAATTTTCCCCAAAAGCCGTGGCAACTGCAATTGCACTGTAATGGGGTTGATTATTTTTATTATAGGAAATGGTCCTATAAATTTTGGGCCCAATTTCCTGCTCGGGAGTCTAAGTCTCAAGTACTTGGTGGAGAGGTAAACTTTCTCTCCCAGCTGAAATGGTCTTTGGGGAGTTCGGTGCTTGTCTGCTTGTTCCTTATAAGATTGAACCGCCTTTGCCAGCGCCCTCTTAACATTTTCCCAAGTTTGTCTCAACATTGCCATCCAGTCGGTCAAACTGACTGAGGAAGGGGGCTCCCTCGGGTATTCTGGCATGGGAACAAAATCCATGCCACTCACTATTTTGAACGGGGTTAGCCCCGTACCACTGTGAACAGCATTATTATATGCAACCTCCGCAAAAGATAGGAGGTCTGCCCAATTGGACTGCTGGTAGTCGACGTAGCATCTTAAATACTGTTCTATCATAGCGTTCAGTCTTTCTGCCCCCCCCATTGGTGCTCGGGTGAAATGCTGAGCTGAGCCCTTGGGATGAACCTATGGATCGTAGGAACTCCCTCCAGAACTTTGCTGTGAACTGGACCCCTCTGTCGGAAATGATTCTCCTGGGGACTCCATGTAGGCGGTAAATGTGTTTCAGGAACAGTTTGGATAACTGACGGGCTGAAGGCAGTCCACTACAAGGAATGAAGTGTGCCTGTTTGGAGAATAAGTCTATTACAGTCCAGATCACTGTATTTCCACTGCTCCTCGGTAGGTCTACTATAAAGTCCATTACAATCTCCTCCCATGGTCTTGTTGGCTCAGCTACTGGTTGCAACAATCCAGGTGGGCACCCTGGCCTTGTCTTCATCATGGCACAAATGGTGCAGCTTTTTACATAACTGTCTACGTCCTTTCTCATGTGTGGCCACCAGAAATGCCTTTGTACTAGGTGCAGAGTCTTTAGGAACCCAAAGTGTCCTGCTGGTTTAACGTCGTGGCTCCTCTTGAGAATCAGGATGCGTAAACTCTGTGGGACATAGAGCTTTGTCCCCCTCCATGCTAGTTCATCTCTTTTTGTCAAGAGATGTTGATTGTCCCGATACCAGGGGTTGGTCAGTGTTTCATTTTTTAATTTTGCAGTTAAGTCACTTGCAAGTTGGCCTTGCTGGTCACGTCGTTGCCGTCTGGTGATCACTTGGGCCGCAGCTTGGGTGGAGGGGATGATGGCATTCACTACCTGCTCCCGCTCACTGTTGTATTGGGGCATCCGGGAGAGGGCATCAGCTAGGAAATTTCTCCCTCCTGGGATGTGCTTAAGCTCGAAATTGAAACGATTGAAGTATTGTGCCCACCGCACTTGCCTGGGCGACAGTTTTCGTGGGGTTTTTAGAGCCTCTAGGTTTTTATGATCAGTCCAGACTTCAAATGGTTTCTGGCCTCCCTCTAGAAGGTGCCGCCAGGTCAACAAGGCCCACCTTACTGTAAACACTTCCTTCTCCCACGCTGCCCATCGCCTCTCCGTATCGGTGAGTTTGCGGGAGGTGTAGGCGCAGGGTTGTAGATCACCTTGGTTGTTCTTTTGGAGTAACACGGCTCCTACTGCCACATCACTTGCGTCTGCTTGGATGACAAAAGGCTGTTCCGGATCCGGGTGTTTAAAGACAGGTTCTTTCGCGAACAGTCCTTTTAGCATCTCAAATGCCTGTTGGCAGGTCAGGTCCCACTGTAGGGGTTGTCCCAGGCGAGGTTTCATCGCTGGGCTTCCTGTCTTTAGGAGGTCCATCAAAGGTTTGGCAATCTTCGCGAACGAGGGGATGAATTGTCTGTAGAAATTCGCAAAGCCTAGAAAACTTTGCAGTTGTCTGCGGGTGCGAGGGGGCTGCCATTGTAGAACTGATTGGACCTTGGCTGGGTCCATCTCTATCCCCTCATTTGATACTCGGTAGCCCAGGTAGTCTAGCCATGATTGGTGGAAATCGCATTTTGGCAGTTTGACATATAGGTTTGCCCGTAGCAGTTTTTTCAGTACTTGGCGGACGAGGGGTATGTGTTCGTCTATGGTCTCCGTGTAGATAAGAATATCATCCAGGTAGACGAGGACCCCTTTGTAAAGGTGTTCATGTAAGACTTCGTTTATTAACTGCATGAATACTGCCGGGGCTCCTTGCAATCCAAAAGGCATTACTTTAAACTGGAAACTACCCAGGGGGCAGTTGAATGCTGTTTTCCATTCATCTCCTGCCTTTATGCGTACTCAGTAATAAGCTTCTCGAAGGTCTAGTTTGGTGAAAACCTTCCCTTTAGCTAGGTGGGCTAACATGTCTTTCATGAGGGGGAGGGGGTACAAGTTGTGTACGCAAACAGCGTTGATACTTTGAAAGTCAACCACCAGTCTCATGGAGCCGTCCTTTTTCTCTTTAAACATGACCGGCGCCGCTACCCTTGGTTTCACTGGCTCAATAAATCCCCTTTGTAAGTTTTTGTCTATGTAGTCCCGCATTTCCTGCATTTCTCGGGGCATCATGGCATACATTTTAGGTTTGGGTAGTTTCGCTCCTGGGATAATCTCGATGGCACAATCGGTCTCGCGGTGGGGGGGCAGAATGTCACACTCGGCCTCGCTGAATACCCCCGCAAGGTCTTGGTACTCCCTTGGGATCTGGTTTGTGTTACAAGCGGTGGTGGGTGCGGCTGCCAATTGCTTTGCTGCACCTTCTGGGAGGGACCCTTGTGTTGGTGGTGTTTTCTTCTGTAGTGGAGGGCTGCTTTGGGGTTTCAGCGTGGGAGGGAATTCTTCTGGTCGGGGCGGCAGGGGTTGGGGCCCCTTTGCTATTCTCAGCCTGTGGGTTCCCTCTTGCCACCAAATGATTGGGCCCCATTTGTCGAGCCATGAGAGTCCCAATATGACTGGTTCTGTCATCTTGGGGGCTATTATGAAGCGGATCGTCTCCCAGTGATCTGCGAGTTCTAGTCTCACGGGTTCAGTCAAGTGTGTGGCGTACGTTCCTCCCACTAGGGACCCATCAACTTGCTCAAAGCGAATTGGTTGTTTGAGCTGTTTAGCTCGGATTCCCAATTTTAGAACTGTGGGTAGGTTGATTAGGCACTGTGTGCTACCCGAGTCTATTAGGGCTTGGAAAGTCTCTTGGGCCCCTGTTTTGGGGGCTGTTAGGCGTATGGGGAAAAGAAAAGGATGGACGGGTCCACTCACCATCGGGTCATCCTCGCCTTCGTCTTCCGTGTCATAGGGTTCGGGGGACTGATCTCCCTCCTCTGGGATTCCTCTGGTTTCGGTCAGATGAGCGAAAAACTCAGGGATTTGGGGAGCTTCCCGCGGTACGTGGGTGACGCGCTTGGGCCCTTGTTCCGGTCATGCTTTGGGCAATGGAGCTGGTCCCGGTCTAGGCGTTCCACATCTTGCTGCTATGTGGCCGCTTCCTCCACATCTGTAGCATTTCAGTGGGCTCCGTGGGGCAGTTGGTCTGTAGGAGGGCTGTGATGTTAGGGTTTCTCGTCTGTTGAGTGGCCCCTGGTCTGGTCGGCCTCTCTCCTTTTCCTCTGGTGGTTTTGATGTGTCACTCGCCCGCAGCCCTCTGTCGACTTTTATCGCTACCCGGAACCATTCAGCGAGTCGGTTTGGGATATCACGATAGGCAGTCACTTGGGAAATTCTTTTATCTAGGCTTGTTCTAAAAAAATACACCAGCAATCGCTCTGGTAGGGGAGGCAGTGTCCCAATGACTCTCCTGAATTCACGGATATGCTCTCTGATGGGCTTCCCCCTCTGCATTAGGTTTCTGAGCTCGTCTTCCACATAGGGGTCCTCCTCCTCCTCCTCATAACGGGCTCTCAATAGTTGCAAGAACCCATCCGCATCTTGTAGCTGGGGGGCCCTGTATTTGTAGAGTGATGCTGACTACCTCTTTGCTTCTCCCTCCAGCCCTTCCGAGATAGCATTCACTAGGGCTCTGGGGAAAGGGTAGAGGTGTCCGAACCGCTCTATGTATATCTCAGCTGAATCGAGGAATTGGGCGAGGTTGTCTGGGTCACCATCGAACTTCCCTCTGAACTGGGGTGGCTCCTCCCTCTCTGCCCTCTCCTCTCTGTGCTGAGCTCTGGAGGGCCGGCCTTGGTGTTGATAGTCCTCTGCCTCGTCTCTCATCCTAGGGTGGGGAGGTGCTGCCTTGTCTGGGCTTCGCTGCCATTCCCATCCCCAGCTCGCCCTTCCCAATTCACTTAGGGGTTTTTCTTTATCTTTTAAATTTGCAAAAGAAAATTCCGCCTCTAAGGCTTTTGGCACAGTCCCCGGGTACTTATCTGCCTCACGTTTCTTTGCTTGAAGTTCTGCGGGGAGGGAAGGCGGAGAAAGTTGAACCTTTGTATTTTCCAAGTTGGCTGGAATCACAACCGCTTCTGCTCCTCCCGTTTCTTGAAGCAGGCTTTCCTCCGAGAGCTTGGCTTCAGCCATAGTCCGTCCGACCAGATGTCTGGGAGGGAACGGGATGATTTAAACTCAGCCAGCCTGGATTTGGAGGAGAGTTTGGCTGTCTGTCAGGTTTCAGTGCTATCTTGAATAAACTTCATTCTCAAGTGCAAACTGTCTAATGAATCATTTTTATTTTAAGAATAGCAATATCCGACATTTCTGATTCAAATTGCAGCCAAACTGGTCCCTCCTTCCAACCCCCTCCTCTTCCGCTCTCCAACCCCAATGTCCCATTGGCCATCATACAGATCCATCTCTACATCCCGGCACGTTCTTTTCACAGGAATGTAGCCCCCATCCTCGTCTCCCAGGAAACACTATCTGTAACATACAAAACTAGGTAAAAGTTCATCTTGTTATGTCAGCGCTGGAAGAAAGCCTAATTTGGAACGCTGACAGCTGGCTGTTTGGCTTAAAAACGGAGATGAGTACCGCCCCCTAGAGTCAAGAATGACTAGCATGTATGTGCGAGAGGAACCTTTATCTTTATATGCAGATGGAATCAGAGTTGTCAGCAGTACAGGACAGAATTTTGGGTTTGTGGCATACCTGGATGACAAGTAGGATTTATGTGAGTACAGCTATTGTGAAGAAGGGAAATTTAACATTGGACTTCATTAGATAAAGTGTTGGAAATGAAGCTCCAAGAATACTACATCTGTAATGCAATCATACTTTGGATAGTGATTGGGCTAACTCAAAGATGGAAATGAACAATTGCCCTATAAATAAAAGCATTTGGATTTATTTATTTTTTACCTTAGAAAAAGGTTAGGAGAGTGTGACAATATTGGATAAAGTTACAGATAGATAAAGATAAAGCCTCATAATTCCTAGAACCTCTGGTTATCTAATGAAGCTGAGTATGCCAGATTCAGAACAGATAAAGGATATAGCTCACACAGTATGCAGTTAAACTGTGAGATTTCGTGCTTTCAAATGAGTTGGTGATCACTTGGTTAGATTATTTTAATAGAAAGTTTAAATTCATGGAGCATCAAATTCTTAATGGTTTCTAAAGCTTGATATCTTGGTTATACATTATCCTATTGATTCTAAATAAAAGCAGCTGGATAAATGCAAACAAGAAAATGTAATTTACCATATAGATTTTTGATCGGCCTCTGTAGAAGAAAAATACTGAGATGCAAGGTATACAATGGCATTTGCTGTTCTCTCCTGCTGAGGGAGTAGTTAGTATTAGTGGCATGAGCCATAAATCCCAAACTTGCTCTTGCAGTATTGCGAATGCCAGCTTGGGTGCAGTGCAAGTCACTGTTGAATTGCAATACTGTTTATTTATCTTTGAATTGTCAAAACAAAACAAAACAAAAAAAAACCTATCCTGAGAGGAAAAGAGCAGTCTTGCTGATCTCGATCCAGCCATTATTTCAGTCATTGCTGGTCATCTGATTTTCTTCCAGAATCAGGGTGACAAAGTCAACCCCATTTACTTTGAGGTTGGTCTTGGACAGTGTTGGAGTAAGGGGAAAAAAAGATACGTTTGTAAGGATGCTGAATTCTGTTTCATTCATTGACTGGAGATGAAATGAAGACAATGTCATGAAAACACTGCAACAAAAAAAGTTGCCCAGTCATGTTAGACTGTAATGGAGAAAAGCTCACTTTGCATCTTTTCTGCTCAGATTAGATACTGGGTTATCCTGTAATGAGAAGAAAATTAAATTACACCAGCAGTTTATAGTGACAAAATGCCTTGTAAGCAGTGGTGGGATTCTGTCAGAATGTTCACAGTGTGGCTATTTGAGACAACCCAGGAGCAAAATACAGTAAACAGAGGTTTGTACTTCAAATAAATAGTGGTTTATCTACAAGGAATATACATGTACTAGGCAAAGTCAGGCAATAAATCAACAACTATAGCACGGAAGCACACATGGAGAGAGATACACCCTTACAGGACCTCTTTTATATATACAGTCTCTTAAAGTGATACCAGTTAAATAACTTTGCTGACTCATTCTCATTGCATCATCATTTCAGTATTACAGCATTACAGCATTACAACTTTACAGCAGCTGGTCAGTTATTAAATCATCATTACCCTGACAGATTCAAATAATTTAACAACCAGTTCACCCAGGGGCAGGTTGGCTGTCACGGGAGGCATGGCCCATCTCCATCTTCCAGCTCTGCTGCACATGCAGGACGAGCCTCCTGCGATGACCAACCTGACCCTGGGTGAACCTGTTGTTAAATTACCCTCCCCCCACTATCAAGGTGGATCCTGGATGCTGTGCTGCAATGGAGAAACAGGAAATAGAGAGGCCGGCATGAGGGAATGAGGAGTAGCAGGGAGAAGAAAGAGGAAAAGTGGCCTTCTTCTTCCCTCATGCCAGCCGCAGTGCAGTGTAGCACCCAGGATCCACTTTAATAGCAGGGAGTAGGTAATTTAACAACCAATTTGTCCAAACCCATGCAAACCTGCTGAATCCCACCACTGTTTGAAAGTATGGATGAATGATGAAAATTTGTAATGACATATCTGAAAATATGTCATTATTCATATTAATAAACAAAACAATAAAACATTGAATATTTAAATTACACAGACTGTAATCTGAACATCAAAAATGTGTACATTAAGGTTCTTTTTTAAATTTTCCTTTTGTTTTTGTTTGAAATCCTGTTACAACTTCAGTTTCACAGCCACGTCACTGCTAGCCACTTCAATTTCTGGATTACAAATTATAGAGTTAACAAACAGCAGCATAAAAAATGACAAAACTCTACATTGAACAAATTGAAAAATAATGAACTGTCCATTACCAGTTGATGTTGAATTTCTGGGTCTTATTATGTGTCTCTAAAGCCCATGGAAAGCAATATACAGCTGGATCTGTTTCAAGAAGTTTGCTGAGGTTTTTGAAGCATGTTATTTCATTTTTAGTTATTTCTCATAATAAATGAAGTCATAAAAAAATAAATGGGCTAATTTGATACATACATTTGAAAATCCTCATTTACAAATTATACTGAAGTTCCAAATAATTACACTGCTCTGACAAGCAGAAGAATATTACTTTCTTTGAGCTTTTATGGATATTCACTATGTGAAAATTTAACCAATATTTGCACTATGCTCCAAAAACATTGTAATCTACAGTACTAGGTTACTTATTCCAAGCATATCCCTAACCATTGTCAGAACCTTGGGAAACTATAGTCTTGGAAAGTGTAATATGAATTCTAAATTCTAATTTCTACCAACCAGAAATGGCCTCTGCACTGAATTTAGATGATACGCATTTTAGCAATGTCAAAGACCATTCCAGAGGTCCTGAAAAATAGAATTGGGATGTCAATGTGCATGATCAAATTGGCAAAGTAGCTTAGCATATTATGAGAGTACATCAGTGTCTTTTCTGAAAAATCTGGAATATTTTCTCTTCAAAGGTACTCTTGATTTCAGTCAAAAATAATTTGTTCTCTATTTATTCTAGAACAGTGTTTCTCAAACTTGGCAGTTTTAAAATGGCTGAACTTCAATTCCCAGGATTCACTAGCTGACATTCAACTTTTGGAAACTGAGTTGCCAAAATTGAAACACTGGTCTAGAGGGTAAGGCAAAAAGGATATTCTGCTATCTGTCCTGGCAATTGGATTTGAATAATTCTGGCATTTGATCACTCTTTCAGATTTTGAAACGGTAGAACTGATAGGGACTTCTTTACTCCATACAGATGCTACATCTTACGATCAGAATTGTTGTCTCCAAAATGACAGAAATAAGTAATGGAGTTAATAACAAAACTATACACAGATCCTGTTCCTGTGAGTTTGTGGAGAGAGAGAGAGAGAGAGAGAGAGAGAGAGAGAGAGAGAGAGAGAGAGAGAGAGAGAGAGAGAGAGAGAGAGAGAGAGAGAGAGAGAGATGTTACAAACAGTCCATTTTGACAGCTCTATGAGATCAGCTTCTAATCACTTCATTTCATGTGAATTCAAACAAAGCTAAATTTCAGCCACCAAAAAACAGTATCAGTATGTTTGAGAAAATCCTGAAGGTTGCAGATAATAAGGCAAACCAGGAAATGTGTTCAATTGTGATGAAGTGTTGAGCATCAGAAAATGCCCTGTTTAAGAGTAAATAGTAAGAGTAAATTGAATAGAGCCATTCCATTTGTACACAAAGACATACTTCAGAATGTTGGAAATGAATTCAACCAACAAGCATGGGTCGATGAAAACAAAGAGACTTTATTAAAAGAAAATAATAAAAACAATTTTGCAAAATAGGGTGGCATCCCAGCAGATCTCAACAAGACGTTTGAGACAGGAAGCCACACTTAAAGTTTCAAAAGCATTACATTTTGTAGTTCCCTATCCCTCATGCCCCTCCTACATCGCATCCAGTGATCGATTACAGCTAATCCAAAGTGCCTTTTAGAGAGAACATCATCTCCTTCTCTAATTACATGTTCATCAACACCTCCTTGAAACTACCTATAAAATATTTTGCAAGCATGGCTCTTTCTTATCTCTATTGCCTTGGCATTAAAGAGTGGACCTTTTTCTAATGGGCCTCAAACAAAAGAAGATCTATTCTAACACAACATTGTTACATATTGGTATGCTTAATATCTTAAAGCAGAATAATGTCTAACAAATTTAACAGAGTAACAGAGCTGGAAGGGACAAGGGCAGGTCATCCAGTCCAACCCCCTGCCTGAGCAAAATTGAATCTTCACTTATATGCATTTCTAACCTATATACCTACATACTATTTTATTTTTGAATTTTCTCATATCCTACAAGAATCACATTGCAACCTCTCTTATATTTGCTTCTCAGATTCAAAGCATGATAGTGAAGAAAAAAAAATTAAAGATGGCTTTTTTTTAAAAAAAAAATAGCCATATATATTTGACTAACATCAGAGTCATTTGAAGTATTATATATATTTAATGTTTCAAAGTTTTGTGCTCCTCCCAATTTTTGCAATACATTTTACCAAATTAGATGCTTTGTACCACCTTGGGAAGTTCAGTTGGCCTTTATTAATGCAATATGAATTTATTCTTTTCTTTCATACAGTTTCTTAAATATTTATTGAGCTGGAATGAGTGAGTCTTTTAATTCCCATAGTTATAAATAATGTGTAACTAATTAAATACAACAACCATATAAAAGTAGTTGGACTACACATTTTGGATACTAAACTGGAGGGACAAAAAGCAGAATCACCTTTTAGGTATTTTTTTAAAAAAATTAGATATTAATGTGGAAAAATTCATCAAGAGTGATATATATTCTAAAACATTTTATCATTTTCACAGAATTTGCAAAAGTATTTTACTCCTTAAAAAGGCCTTAATCCAAATGATAGAATGAGACCTATAAAAGGGGGCAAATTTGTGAAGGATAATTATGTCAGTCAAAATAGCATAAAACAGTGAATTGTAGTTGTGGCTGGATTGACATGAGAAGTTTATTTTAGAATGACCAAGATTTAATTTTATTATTTAATTTCTCCCTCATCTTGTTCTCTGGACTTTTCTGTCCCAAGACCCAGGTGAGTCAAACTGGATTATATCCCATAGAGAGGGATTTAACATGTGATATTCTTCTTATCTGTACAATACCTGTGATAAAAGGTTAATCAGAAGTGGGACCACAGGGGGAGTCATTAACTAATTAACTGATTATCTAATTATGTAGCAGGGAATCAAATGCCTTCTTGTACTCAATCTGAACTATTGTATACTCAAGTTGTTCTTCCTCTGCTTGCAGTTTTCAAAATCATCTTGTCAGGAGCTGATCTATTTCTCCTTTGCTGTTTGGGAAGTATTTCTACTGAAATGGAAAAAGTTTGTTTTCATTTAGTTGCTGTTGGACACCATAAACTAAACCACTATTAGCAATTTCAAAAATTGTTAAGCAGGTAATTGGCCAGTAGTTGCTGGGTGCTGACCTTTTCGTTGGAATTTTCGTTACTAGGTAGGTTTTGCCAGCTGTTAACCAATCTTCAATTTCACTTCCTTGCAGTGTACTGTAAACTACTTGGTAATGAGTAGGTGTAGACCAATCAGAATTTCAATCAAAAAGCATAAAAGTCATTTTCATCTAATGCTAGTCAATTCTTGATATTCCTTGCTATTTTCTCTACCATTTCTGCTGCCATTTCAAATTGTTTCATTTCAGCTTCTTTCTTATTCTTATATACTTCCTTTATCCAAGCTGCATTCTTATTGTATTTCCTTGCATTATTGCATAGCTGTGCTCAGAACTGCACTGTTTCTTCTTTCTCAGGTTTGGCTGATTCATTGCAATCCCTTTGTTGATGGACTGGTAGAAACATTTCAAATTTGACTGAAATTAGAGATTCTGTCTGTGATGTGCAGGATCTTGTGTTTAAACTGTTTTTCTTTCATCTGTTCTAGCTGACTTGCATTTGATCTTAGCATGCTAATTTTCCAACCTGTTCTTTCATTTTGGTGGTGTCTTCTTTGGCTTTGTTTGTTGATTTTGCATCCCAGATCGTAGTTGTGACAGCAGCTGTACTGTGCTGCAGTTGGTTTATTCCTGAAGTGTGTTAATGCTTATATTTGATATTGCAATATTGGCATTCCCTAACACTTGTGCTTGTTATTTCTTTGTAACAACATTCAATGCAGGCAGCCTTATTCTGTTGCTTTTGTGCTGTTCTAAGTGCTCAATTATTTTTCAATTCAATTCCTCTTTTTTATTTAGAGGGCTTTGTTTTTTCTGAAGATAATGCAGAATAAAGGGTTCCTGGTTTGGGAATACAAAATTAATCAGTAGCTATGTGGCTTCCTCTACTGCTGACTCCCCCTTGTTTGCTTCTAAAATCTGAGCTACTTTTGATAAAATTTGGATTTCTTTGCCTGGGGTAGACTTTTGCAAATCATCCAATTCTACCTCTGTGAATACTTTATTTCATGACATGAACCATTGATCTGATAACCTCTGTTCTTGTTGATTCTGAATGCTCTTTCCAGAACTGGTGCATTCTTTTCAAATATTCTTGTTAGGTTTGATTTGTAATACTTCAATAATTCTTTATTTTCAGTTGTCATTGTTAAGGAATTCGCAGAGTAACCCTTGAGTAGCAAGGGTGTGCACATGAAAGCGATTGAGAGTAGTTATGAATAAACACAGCCAACACAGAGATACACTGAGTTTACTTTCAGGAAATAATAAGGCACAGTCTAATAAACAGTCCAGGTCTTACACATATAAAGCAGGAGATAGCAAAATGACAGTCCAGGGATAATTCAATAATAAAGTCTTCTTACCAGTTGTAGTAGTCATTCACAATAAACAGTTCTTCTGGATTTGCAAACAGTAGCATACATAGATATCAGAGAACAAAAACAGCAAAGAGAAAACAAACCATGTTTCTAGCTCCCTCTTAAGGACATTGGCTACAGAGCTAACTAATCAGGACATAGTATGATGCAATACAGCAGTCTTAGAGCTACATTGATGGTTTATATATTGCCAACCCAACAAGTTAGGTAATAATCATTTCCTAACAGTCATATATTTGCAAAAGGTAAACAACTTCTCTTCTGGTAGTCCTTCAGCAGTTGTCTTTGGCTGTTCAGCTAACAGTCCTGAGTCTTGTAGCCCATTTTTCTCTAGATCAGTGGTGGGTTGCTACCAGTTCGGGCACCCCGGTTCGGGCGAACCAGTAACAGTGGCAGTGGGAGGCTCCGCTCACCCGCCTAGATGTCATCAAATACGATCTGCGCATGCGCAGAAGTGTGTGCACAAGCAAAGCAAGCACATGCGATTGAGCGAACCGGTAGCAAAGGTAAGTGAAACCCACCCCTGCTCTAAATGTTTAGTAACTCCAATACTCAGTGTGGTCCTTGTTAACTACAGTGACAACTAATCCAGGATAGATTCACCATATTGATCATAAGAGAGGTAGTCTTCGTTTGGGTTCACTGATGAGACCTTTCCAGGAGGGCTTTAGAACCTTTGGAACAACTCTCATTCTCCTGAAAGCATACAAACCCACAATCACTTCAAGGTAATGCCTCTCTGAGTGATTGTCATTGTTATTTTCCTCTTGAATGGTATCACACTTCAGACACATTACATAAAGACCCAACTCTCTAGAAAAGGCTCTACTACTAAAGGTGAAAGTAAACAGAAGAAAAGAATGACCAGCAGCAAGGCAGAAGGACTCCGTTATAGTAGTGATGATAAGCACAGAAATTGGACATTTTAAAGAACAGGTTACAGATGCTTCATCATGGAGAATAATCTAGGAGTCTAAAATCATTTGGTGGCATATAATTATGGTAACATACCTAAGACACACAAGCAAAAATACAGCATTGTGGTGACTCAGTCACCATATTTTTCTCTTTCCCTTGAACCCATTTACCCCTGGATGCCTATCCATTCTTTACCATTGCACTGTGTTTTCTTTTACTCTTTTGCCCCCTCAATATGTACTTCTATTTTCCTAACCAGACCTAAAATGAAAATATAAGATACAATTAAGAAATAAAAAATAAATAAATATGACAAAAATAACTCTGTTTCAATTAACTTTATAGTATGAAAAGATTGGCACAGCCCTCAAGCTTTTATCTGAATTTTAGGCATGCTTTGAATATTACTGTTTTATTCATGTCCCAAACAGTAGAGTTCTTACTATAATTTCCCAATGTAGCTACCTTGTTGGAATGTTTGCTTCTTTGATCTTCATAAAAATAGGTTGTTGGATCTCAGGGAGAAGGCCTATTTTCTATGCCCTATTGACTTCAAATCACTTGAGGCAGAACGGATGCTAGGTTTACACTGTTCCTAATTCAAAATCTTCCGTAAAGCTTTGCCTCTGGTAGGTAGATTGGGAATTTTACCATGTGTAAAAAAAAAAAAAAAGATGTTAAACAAAAGAAAACAAACTAATAGTGGGCTTGCTTTTGTAAACCCACTTAGTGGAAAAAATGTGCAAGGAAGTTGTTTTAAATAGTGACTGATGGATTCAAAATTATATTTCTGATATAGGCACTTTTTTAAAAAACTCAATTGCACCTTTGTATTTGTTTAAAAATTTAGATATCAACATGTCTTTTCTTTAGTTAGCAAGTTCATTCTCCTTAATGCAACTTGTCAGGCTATAATTCCTGGATCAACCAAAGAGAGTTGGCCTTCTTTCAGATGCAAAGATTTGGTTTGAAGAGGGTTAGGTAACATTTGTATTTTTCAGGGGTGTCAAATTTGTGTTGTCATGGTGGCGTCACATGATATATTCTGACTTTCCCCCCCTTCGCTAAACCGAGTGTGGGCGTGGCCAGCATATGATGCATCTGGCCCGCGGGCCATAAGTTTGACAGCCCTGGTGTTTTTAAAAGATGCTTTACATTTCAAATAATACTATGTCTCAATATTCAAGTGGTGTTTTTAATTCGCAAGAGTGCACATTTGAATCTGAGCCACATAACCCTTTATTTTATTTTTTTAAGTCGCATACATTTCTCCTATTCTCCAAGACTAAAAATGTGCTCTGATTCAGCACAGCATGGAATTCAGGTTGATTTTAAACTTGGGAAGATACAGAGGAATCTACCTATTCCTGTCTCCAAATGAAAATATTCAGTGGAGCTCTAGTATTTTAAGTGTTCTGTATACCTGAAAGAGTAAGGGATTAGGCTTCACACATCAAAAAGGTTGAAAAATAATTCAAAAAATAAGTATTGCACACACACACACACGCGCGCGCGCACACACACACACACACACACACACACACGTGTATATGTATATGTAAAACACAGAGAATGAAAGAGAGAATTTAAATAAATTACACTAATGTTGGAAGCACCAAAGTGCTTCCAGGTTGAAAGGATGCCCAGTTGGGAGTTCCTTTTATATCCCTGGCAGGAGCTGGAGCAAATGACAGAAGCTCATCCCATCCAACAGCAGCATTTGGGTCTCGAATGTGGGCTTGCTGCTTGTCAACTCAGGCAGTCACCATGCTCCTCATTTAAAGAAAATGATAAAACAATAAATACAATTTTACTTCTACTTCATGTGTGGAAGAAGAATAATTGGAATCAGAGATTTATTTATTTATTTATTTATTTATTTATTTATTTATTTATTTATTTATTTATTTATTTATTTATTTATTTATTTATTTATTTATTTATTTATTTATTTATTTATTTATTTTTTTGTCGCATTTCTATGCTGCCCAACTCCCAAGGGAGATCAACAGCCCCAGGCCTGCCGGAAGAGCCAGGTCTTAAATAAAGATGTGAATTTATAAAGTTGGGAGAGAATGGGGACTGATTTGATAGGACGTTAGTTTTTTACTTTAGGTCAGTTATTGACTTTTTAAAAAAAATCATTTTATATGTAAAAGATTATATGCCATTTGTCTGTTGCCACCCACTGGCAGTATTTACAACTAACACATTATTGACTTTTTAATTTTAGTCATAATAATTTTCAGTATTATTAGAAATGATCAGCAAATCTTACAGGATGAAAAAGATTACAATTAGCCTTTATTAGTCATTATAGTTATTGTAATAAAATAAATGAATTTTATTTTAAGGACATAATGGAACAATGATTAGGATAACCTCAGTTTGTCTAAACAATGGGAAACTTTCTTGATGCCCGTAACAAAAATATCAGCGTATCCTAAAATATGGCTTATTCACAAAATAAATGAATAGAAAATAACATTTTGACCTTGTAGCATTTGTGTAAAAAAGGAGTAAACAAACACCGACATTGTTGAATATTCAATGAAAATAATGTTTCATTAAAACAGATGGCTTGGAGTACATCCTAAAGTTATTATATTCTGGAAAGAAGTAATTTCATATGTTCATTTGATCCTGAGACATCATTTCATACATTCTGACATCAATATTCTTTGGAATTACATATTTATTGAATAGAAATAGATTCTTGGAGAAAGGAAACAGATTCTTTACATCCTTTCCATTGTTAAGCGATTACTCTTTCAATCCTGAAAGACAAACAACATGGCTGTAGTTACTCGATGGATTGAAAACTCGATGTTAATTGCAACCTGTGAATGAGTTGCTGGCAGACACTGATGATATATGGACTTTGAAATATGGTAATCTTTTACTGAAACTGTATCAGAGTTTCTTGCAAAAATCAAATCCAGAAAGCACACACAGGTAGACTGATTCAGCAGGATTGATTAAATAAGAAACTTCTTTATATACAAGAATATATATACAATACCAACAGTAGAGTTCTTTCAATGTGGTAATAAGTAGATCAGTTTCCAGTTTCATTTCAGCAGAGCAGACAAGTTCATACATACACACACATACACACATTGGTTTCAGTTTCGTTTCTCAGCACAGCACTCAGAAGCTGCAGACTAAGACGCACCCTGGCTCCAGTCTGTCTCAGCTCCCAATTGGCTGATTTAGTTGCTATGCCTATTCATTGGCTGACCTTGATACCATGTCTCTGCCAGTTCATAAATAATCTGACAAACTGTTCTATAAATTTTCATATAGTTGTATAAGAAGTATATAGACTTCTTATCTATTTTTTTCTTCGTCTTTGCTCTGTTTCATTGAATGAATAGAGAGAAAAGTACAGGTAATCCTCGACACAAAATTTCTGTTGCTAAGCAAAACATTTGTTAAGTGAATTTTGATCCATTTTTCAGCTTTTCTTATCATAGTTGCTAAGTGAATCACTGCAGTTGTTAGATTAGTAACACGGTTGTTAAGTGAATCTGGCTTCTCCATTGACTTTCTTATCAGAATGTCGCAAAAGGTCCCTAGGACACTGCAACCTTCATAAATATGAGCCAGTTGTGGAGAATCTGATTTTTGATCATGGGGTCGTGGGGAGGTTACAATGCTTGTAAGTGTGAAAAATGTTCATAAGTCACTTTTTTTGGTACTGTTGTAACTTCAAATAATCATTAAACAAATGGTTGTAAGTTGAAGACTATCTGTAATGTTTACTAGCATGTTATCCCATTTTCTATTTTTCTTTAACCCACCTGGAGGTTACCTTAAATTTACCCATCAAATACTCTTCTTCCTCCATCACAATTTCTATTTTTAGAAAGTTGATACAAATACAATACACACACACACACACACACACATACATATACATATATACATACACACACACACATTCCTACATTCATACAGTATATATACAATTGACACCTTCTGAGGGAAGGAAGTACACTTAACAAGCATGAATTTCAAAATAATTTTGGATATAATTAATAATAATAATAATAATAATAATAATAATAATAATAATAATAATAATAATAATAATAATAATAATTTTATTTCTATACCGCCCTTCTCCCGAAGGACTCAGGGCGGTGTACAGCCTATTTAAAACACAGAAACAAAACAACAGTTAAAATTTAAAATCATTAAATAATTAGGCTCCAATTAAAATCCCAGAAATTTAAAATACCCTAATTTAAAACGTTATGTTAATAGTCCGGCCTGGCGGAACAACAGGGTCTTCAGAGCGCAGCGAAACACCCGGAGGTCGGAGATCTTACGTATTTCTGGGGGCAGTTCATTCCACAGGGCTGGGGCTCCCACAGAGAAGGCCCTCCCCCTGGGTGTCGCCAGCCGACATAACTTGGCTGATGGCACTCTGAGGAGACCCTCTCTGTGGGAGCAGACTGGTCGGTGGGAGGCTATTGGTGGTAGGAGTCGGTCTCGAAGGTACCCGGGTCCTATGCCATGGAGCGCTTTAAAGGTGGTAACCAATACCTTGAATCGCACCCGGAAGACCACTGGGAGCCAGTGCAGCTCGCGCAGGAGGGGTGTCACGTGGGTGCAACGAGTTGCACCCATGACCACCCGCGCGGCCGCATTCTGGACCAGTTGGAGCCTCCGAGTGCTCTTCAAGGGGAGTTGATTCTTAAATTGAATTGATTCTTAAAGTATTATTTTTCTTTAACATACACTGTCAACCACTTTTATTCCAATATTATCACCTGGAAATCCCATTGTCTCTCTGTTTACAATTCCAACATTAATACCACAGTAATTCACATCTGATAAACTGTATTATTATTTTAAAGAGTTGCAGACATTACTAATTCCAGCCACCTGGCAAAGGACTTAAATTGCAATTCCACAACAACAATTAAAGAGATAGATTCTTCTTTCCTTTAGACTCTTTATTAGTTTCTGTCATTTTCTTAAGCACTCAGATTTGCAAAGTTGGTTACATGCATTTTGATACATAAGATTCAAAGACTCTTTTGCTTGCTTCCCCATCGCCATTCTGATGCTAGAAATGACACTGAGTTTTAGAATGAATTGTTCATTATAATACTAGCCTTTCTGTATGAAAATGCTTAGACAGATTGAATAGGCGGATTTAAGATCCTTATGTGGTCTCATCAATCTTCTGTGAAAACCAGAGAATTATTTGGCTACATTTGGGAAATGTGGTTATTTCTGAATAGCGAAAATGTGAACATTACACGGAGTCCTTGACTTATGACCACAATTGAGAATAATTGTTAGTAACACGGTTGTTAAGTGAATCTGGCTTTGTCAATTAACTTTGCTTGTCAGAAGATCACAAAAAGTGATCACGTGACTTCAGGCACTGCAACTGTCACAAATATGAGTCAGTTTTGCCAAGCGTCTGCATTTTGAGCACGTGACCATGGAGATGCTGCAACGGTCATAAGTGTGGAAAAACTGTCATAAGTTACTTTTTCAGTGCCATTGTAACTTGAACGGTCACTAAATGAACTGTTGTAAGTCGAGGAGTACCTTTATTAGCATTCTTGAAAGTGTATTAGATCCTACACACACACACACCCAACCCCAATGTGCCTTTGCTAGACTTTCTCTAGGATTGACTTTATTGTTTGGACATTTCATCTGAAGACCAGCTACTGCTTTGACATTGACATTTCTATATGACAAGATTCTTCTGTTCTGCAAAACATCATTGGGAGGGAAGCAGCTGGAGCTGTGATAACCTTCCTAATCAGCAAGTAGAACTAAGTCAGTCCTGGAAAAAACTGAGGTAAAAGTTGCTGAATTATTTCTCTAATTTTCTCCCCTGAGAATGGTAAACTGGCAGTTGATAGACTAATGAAATAGCCACTCCTTCTTTTTTTTTTTAAGTTTGTGTGTGACCTTTGCCCTTTAAAGTGTTTGCACACAATTGCTACATTCCCTTTCCTGCATATTTTGATATTCATTTTCTTTCTTCCTTGTTATTTTTATGCAGCAGGGCTGCTTTATTTAGTGGGACTGTGCATATTTTAGAAATGATTTGGAAGAAAGTGCTTGGCATCTCACATTAGCGCGATTCCTCTCTGGTATTCATTAAAAGAGATCAGTTGTCTTCAGGCCTCTGTTTAAGTTTCAAGAAAAATATATTGATGCCTTAAGAAGTCACTCATTAAAGTTAAAGCAACTTTTAGAGGAGCAGCACTTGTTTTTTTTTCAGACACAAAGATTTGACTCCTTTAATGGACGGCAGAGGGTTATACTCATTTCATGTGAGAGGTAAAGCATCTCTTCAAAAGCATGTAGAAAGCATGTTCAGATCAGGGTGAAATGCTCCCAGTTTGGACGGGTTCAGCTGAACCTGTAGCGATGGCGGCCGGTGGTTCAGAGAACTGGTAGCGATGGCAACATGAGGCTCCACCCACCTGCCCTGTTTTTTTCCCTCTGTGCATGAGCAGAAGAGTTTGTGCATGTGCAGTGGGCCCATGCGTGTGCACAGCATGTGCACGTCCGAAGCGGTTGGGAAGGTAAGTAGATTTCACCACAGTTCAGATTCAAATATCATTAAAGCATATCCATTTTAATCCCAGTGGGTACCAGCCTCTAGCCAATGTTGGCGGAACTTGAGGATGCTAAGCTTGATCAGATCTCATTAAAACTTGGATGGAAGGCCATCAAAGATTCTCACAGATGTAGGCTGGGTAGCTAAACATATCCTGAAATTAGTAAGTGTCACTTTCATTTTGGTAATGAAATGAAGGCATTGTCCATATAGTCACAAGGAGTGAAATTCAGCTTAAGAAAAACTTATTTTTGGCTTGAAGCAGTCCTGCATCACAATGTCAGCCAAGGATTCCAGATGCTGCTACACCAGACTGTCAGGACTGTCAGACTATAGGCAGGAATAACCCTTCCCACTTTTTAAAAACATAAAAAATAAAAAGTGGGAAGCTCTAACAATCAACCAGATCTTGAGTATCTCTAAATTTTATAAGCCTTCAGCAGGTAACAAATATTCTGCCTCACTTAAATCACTACTGTTTACAAATCTTTGTGCATTCCAGAATGGTAGATTTTTGGATCTCTAAAAGTTCTAGCCTCAGATACTCACAAATATATGTTTACTTTTTATTTATTTATTACATATATTTATATGGCCACTCAACTAACACACAGAAAATTGATATGTAACTTTCCATCTAGAGCAGTGCTGTCAAACTCCTAGCCCAGGGGCTGGATGCGTCACAAGCTGGCCACGCCCACACCCTGTTTAGCAAAGAGGAAAAAAGTCATGATACATTACATGATGATGACGTGATGATGCAAGTTTGACACCCCTGACCTAAAGTCAGAAGTCTTTATAGCAAGATCTCTAACATATGGCCTCATATAATATACGAGATGTTATAGCGATTCAATTAATGTGAGATATAATACAAAAGAATAATATATTTTTTTTAAATTTATCTTTTCGTTAAATGGATTATTTGATCATCTCTGGGTATATGTCCTACAAATATAGTATTTATTAAATGAAATGTTAGATGAGAGGGGGAAAACTGTTAATGGAAATTATCCATTTTCTCTCACTTTTCAGATGCATTGCACATGAAAACACTGATGGATTTAATAAAATAATGTTGCTGTAATTATTAAAGATACACTACTATATATGTTGGTCCGCTCACAGAACTCCAAATTATTATTCTTCATTTATGGACACATTTCACAGAGAAACAGGGCTAACTTGCCATGACCAATTGTGATTAAACTATTGTGCATTAGAGCAATGATCTGGGATGAACTAAAAAAAAAGTTAGTTTTTTTTCTAATATGCACCTTAATCGTGGACATGCTTATTCTGCCTAGGAGCAAGAGCTCAAAATATGGCAGAGTAAATGCAGATCCAACATTTACCATACAGAATAATACAAGTTTGAGCATCATAATTTGGAAAGTTCACAAGACCAATACCATGTTTCCCTGAAAATAAGACCCTGTCTTATATTTTTTTGAACCCCGAAATAAGTGCTTGACCTTATTTTCAGGGAGGTCTTTTTATTTTGGGGCATGTGGAGGAAACCAGAGAAAATGGCGGGGACTGGCTGTGCATGTGCTTATTTTTTTGGGGGGGGCTTATTTTAGCGCTTGTGCTCAAAAGCCCGATTGGGCTTATTACCAGGGGATGTCTTATTTTCGGGGAAACAGGTTAGATATATTAAAGGCAGCTATATAAATCTTGAGATTAGGGATAAAATACAGTTTCACAGTAAAAGGTTAACACATCAATAAGCCTAGTTTTATGACAAAAAGTAAATACAGTAGAATGTATGCATACAAGTGTAGTGAATTTTTTTTTAAGTTCAAAAAAAAGGAAAAAAGAAATTTTACAAAATGAGCTTCAAATGCAATCCATATTACATGGCATATAAATCTAGTAATGAACATCAAAGATAAATATGTATGGAAATATAATGAAAGGCAATTGTAAGACATCAAAGAAGAACCCAGTATCCTATTAACAGCTGCCAATTTTGTCTCCTTGCTATTTGTCTGAGTAGCTTTCTCATTATTTCAGATAACTGTTCCAAAGTTCTCTTTTAGAATATTTGTATCCCTGAAAATATTCCATTGATCAAGAATTTAAAATATGACAAAAGTGACTTTGAACTAATCACTCACTTTCAGCCCAAACCAACTCACAGTTATTGTGGGGAAAATAGGAGTACGTCAGGAGTATTATATGTGTTCACTGCCTTATAACCTTATTACTTATAAAGTAATAAATGTAGGATAAAAATCAAACAAAAATACTTTATACATAAAAATCCATATTATTGAAACACACACCCACACACATATTGGAAGGCTATGTTTATTTTTTCTTTCCTGATATCACTATTCCCCCACTCACACACAGAGAGAGATACAGTTTATTAAAAAGATCCAATTAAAACTATTTTTTACTGAATTTTTACTAAGCTCTTGGATCTGCATGATGAAGATGTCTGGAGATAGTTATAAAAAACATCAGATTTCCCAGATTTACTGGGATTTCCAATAACAGTGTGTTCTCCTTTTTATATCAGTAATTTACTAAAATAAAACCTGGTTACATTAACACATATTTGCATTATCTGCCATGCACACCTTGACCTTTAGGTTTCTAATTAGACAAAGGATTAAAAGTTATCTCGACTAACTAAAACCAAATGAATAACTAAAAAGAGAGGAGAAGTACACGGTGTCAATCAGCAACTAGAAGAATCAAAATGACAAACTTGACTGTGTCAAGCTCAGAAAATAGTACAGATATATGATATGATGAGCAGATTCAGTTATATTCGCATTAAACAAATTGAAATGGCAAGATATGCTGAATAGTTCTAATATTAACATATATTGAATTGTTAGGAGGATTTGAAAAAACATGCTGTATTCCAATTCTTATTCATTGTAATCTGTTTTGGATTTTCTTTTGTCTCTCAAATTGTTAAACTATTTTCTATAAAATGTAATTTGGCAAATCATGTAAACCAGAAATCACTGTCTTTGTAAATGCTTCCCAGTCTAATTTGTATTCATTTGCTCTTCTTTCCCTTGCTGACCCAACTTTTAACTAATTACACACATGAAATCACAACCTATTACACACATGAGAACACTGTGGGCATGTTTATCATCCCCCAAGACCAGGTCATTCTATTAAAGTACTGGCCAAGGTTCAAGCATTAAACCTTCACATTCTGGAGTAGAACAGCTTGCCAATTTGATATGGACCTTTAATTCTTGGTTGGGCTAAAAGTTTATTTTGACAAGTCACTGAGACTTTTGGGAGTTTACGTTCCAGCTGTTCTACACCCACTGTATACAACGTGATCCAAAAGAGATATTAATTTACACATGAATAATCAAATGTGAATTATATCTAGCTCTTTCTTGGCTCTGGACATCATATTCCTTTCAAACTATCACATTTTCTGCAAGTTCTCCCCGTTTCAGAAACAATTCGTGAAACACATTTGAAACAGGGCTCAGACCCACTAGCAGTTCTACCATCAGAAGGGTAAAAAGATCATTTTCAACAGTTCTCATTTCAGTTCTTAATACTATTCATTGTGCTGCAAGTTAATGTTTGAAAAGGCTTCTTCATAATGAACATGTTTTTAATCATTTCAGATATACTGTATTGTTTCCTCATTATGCTTTTATGCTGTGTGTGAAATTATTTCCTCATCAAACTAAATTAATGCATGACTGCCAAGTAATAGATTTCTTTACCTATCAGTTTGGAAGAGAGAACAGAGTAATTTTTTCTTCTTTTATCCACATCTCCTATTCCACCTAAAACTTAATGAATGAAAGAAATCTCCAGCCTTCTCAAAACAGGCTAATGCCATTTCCATTGCTATTGCTTCCTACATGACTATCAGGTAAACTCTAATCAAATATTCAGGTTAAGATAATCACTGGATGGCACCAAAGTTAGATTTTTTTTCTGAATCTTTTTACTGACATTTACTATTCAATCAAATTTGTAGCCCAGCAACTCAAATATTCATACAAACACAATTAGTAAGAAACACCAAAATTATTTTTCACTTGGTAGCTGATGTGACCATCCTGCTATTCATACTGCTGTTGTTGGTCAACCCATTGGTTGTTCTCCTAGAAATGGAGGATTTTTTGTACTGAATACTTCTTGCCAAACCCAGGATGTCTGTTCACCCTAGATATACAAACTTAACTTAGCCAATGTCACTAGGGTTTCCTTAAGGAAAAAAATTATATATATTTTTACTGTAGTTGTTAATGATGCCATCAGACTACCTTGAAGGCAAAGTTTATAAACTCTCTATAGTGCAGCATTTCTGCCCTTATGGTCAGGGACAAAAAAGGATCTTCAACATTATTTATTATGCTTCCCTGTCTATGAAACAATAACATTAAATGAAAAAACTGGGTGAAACAATTGACAAATTCAAAGGTTCAGAAGCAAAATTGTTTCCTAAGTGCCTTCAGTTCTTATATTAATAGATCAAATCTCATTTAAAAATAAATCTTAGGAAAGATTCTCCTTCGGACAGATATAGGACAAAAGAGTAGTTTTAGGACTAGACCTATATTACTTATAGAATTTACTAGCTAATAACTTCCTAACTGGCATTTTTGTTGTTTTTACATACTATAGTTTAAATCTCATGTTAGTCAATGTTATATGTTGTTACTTTTACTGTTATAACAATAAATTGCTTCTAAGTTTATTCCTGGCTTCTTCTCCCTTGAAAATTACTTTTTAGAAAACCAGATTGTTTTTGACTTTGAGGATTGCAGGTTGTATGATTACAAAACTTTTCAAGCCTTTTGTTGTGAATCAAATCTGTGCACAATTTGTGCACAATTAATTAAGTACATCATTTACTTAATGAAATAGAATGTTATACCTTCTCTTGATCTTTGCAGCTTTCTGCAGCTTTCAGTCAGATATTGACAAAAGGGGACTATTTTTCCTATGTATTAGAATAAAATAGCTGAGAATACCATACAAAATCAATTTTAGTAATATTTTAGATATTACAATGTCTATATTTTAGATATTACTCAGAACAGTGTAAAGTCAACCACTGTTTTGTGGTTAACTTTCAGCCCAGTTGTGCATGATAATATTGAATAATGTGATTTGGAGGCTGGTCCATATATATATATATATATATTCTTTTTTCATAGGCTTTTATGTGCATATTCTTTCTAGCCAGGTTTTACCTATGTAAACTTAGTTGTTCTTCAGCCCTAGGTTCTGTGAAATCTCATTCACAAGTTCTTGGGCCCTTTTTCTGCTGACAAACTGCAACTCTGTGTTGCTTCCTGGGAGACCCAGATAGCTATTTCTACCTCTTAAGGCGTCCTCAGTGGGCCACACCCACTTCCCAATTATCCTCCCTGTAAAGATACATTATGCCTTTACAGGGAGGATAATTGGGAAGTGGGTGTGGCCCACTGAGGACACCTTAAGAGGTAGAAATAGCTATCTGGGTCTCCCAGGAAGCAACACAGAGTTGCAGTTTGTCAGCAGAAAAAGGGCCCAAGAACTTGTGAATGAGATTTCACAGAACCTAGGGCTGAAGAACAACTAAGTTTACATAGGTAAAACCTGGCTAGAAAGAATATGCATATATATATATATATATATATACATTCAAAAATGCATCACAAATACCTACTGGTGCTAATGGCCGATACGGGTTGCTGCCAGCGTCCTAGGTATCAAACAAGTACCTTCTTAAAATGTATGATGTCTCAAGTAGCGCAGTTTTTTGCAGTTCCTCTGGTGTTATTGCAGGAAGCTGCAATTTGCTGATGTATCTTATAAAATTCTTGGACATGGTACCAAGTGTCCCGATGATAATGGGTATCACTGTTACATGTTTCATCCATAGCCACATAGTTTTGATGGCCAAGTTGCAATATTTCATGATTTTTTCCAGTTCTTTTTCTTCGACTCTGGCATCTCCTGGTACTGCAATGTCAATAAATTGTACATTATTATTATTATTATTATTATTATTATTATTATTATTATTATTACTATTATTGTCGTCGTCATCATCATCACAGTCAGCCAGATGTTCAGACTGGGTTTGGCATTTTTGTGTACCGATCAAGTCCTTACCAAGGACCTGGGATGATGATGATGATGACGACAACGATGATGATGGTGGTGATGATTTCTGCATGATAGGCAGAACTATGAATCAGTGAAATAATTTAATTGGGTAATCTAGCATAGCTCTCCATCTAACATGCAACTCTCTGAATAGGAAGTGCACCAACATTTAAATCATTTATTTCTTTTTAAAAAGTTTTTACCATCAAAAGGAGGATATTCAACATTCTTCCATAGGTGACAAATGGATGCACACCCAGTATGATCCATATCCCATCTGAGATACCACCTAAAAGGATACTACAACAGTTATTCTTTGGGAGTATTTGATGAGATAGTGACCTCCAGTTCCTATGTCGTATTTCCCATTCCATAAGCAGATATTGGAACCTATCACTGTTAGTGGCTTGCACAGATTTTAGTGGCAAACTCAGCTAGAAGTGTCTTCTCACCCACACTGTTATTTCCACCACTATCATCTTCCACTATCATCTCCACTACAGCCTGTCCTCTACACATCTGTTCTCTCAAAATCCTAACATCAATAAAAAATCTTTAACCCACTTAACCTACTCTTCCCATAACAAACAATCTTCTACCATCATTTGCCTTACTTAGATTATCATTCTCTAATTACCAGCTCCTTGGCCTATTTTAAGAAGTAATAGTGAGAATCCTGTTTTGATATCCTACCATGTTTTCCCCAAAAAAAGACCCTGTTTTATATTTTTTTGAACCCTGAAATAAGCACTTGGTCTTATTGTGATGCACTCAAAAGCCCGACTGGGCTTATTATCAGGGGATGTCTTATTTTGGGGAAAACAGGGTATTTCAAACTCTTATTGCCCTTGAAATCTTTTGTTAAGGTGGGAATAATTAAGACATTAAGAGTTAGTCTATCTACTTATACCATTTGTGCACTCCAATCTTCTTAATTGTGTCTCTAGATATATCCCGAAGAACAAGCTGCATCAAACACAGACACTAATAAATTGTTCTTACACTCAGAGCTCTAACATTAGGGACATTTAACCTTACAAATATTTCTAAAGAACTTAACGAGAGATAATTTCATTTTAAAAGAAAGCTGAGAAACAGTAAACACTGTTTAAACCTTGCAGCGTAATCTAAGAGATGCAATTTAAATGTTTTCTCATGGGAAAAGAATATACTAACACAATTAAAGTAGATGTGCATTTGGTATTAGGAAAAGATGATGCCTAGAAACATTCTAAACACAAATTACTTTTTTTTTTTAGATTTATTCTCCATTCCATAAAAGTGGTCAATACATATTTTCAGTGAAATCTATAGAAGCAATTATTATTTAATGCAAAGATGTACAGCAAATTTGCTGGAACCAGCTCATGTTATTCTCCCGCTTAAGTGTTATGTTCCTCATTCAGATGAGATTAAATAAACCCATGTTATACCACCAAAGACACTCTTTATGGATTTCTCTAAATCAGGAGTGTCGATTTCACTGAGGACCACATCAGGTTTGTGTTTGACCTTGTGTGTGCTGGGGGGGGGGAAATATGGCCAGGGATGGGCATGGCCAGAAAGATGCCACTTGTGTCAGAGGTGCCTGTTGTGGCTCAAGCACTCTGCCAGCAAAAACGGGCTCCCGAGCTCTGTTTTGGCTGTGCCGGCCTTCTGCAACCCTGTGGCAGTGAAAACGGAGGTCAGAAGGGCCACCTGCATCCCTTGTGAGCTCTGCTTTTGGCTGTGACAGCCTCCTGCAACCCTCTGCCAGTGAAAACAGAGCTCTGTTTTCGCTTGCAGAGGCAACATGAACTGTTCCTTCGCTATTTCCAGGGTGGCCCTTGGGCCAGATTTAAGCACCCAACAGGACGGATCCGGTCCCTCAGCCTTGAGTTTGACATGACTGCTCTAAATAGTTTAAGACTATATGGTGTTGTGTCAAAGCAGAGCCCAGATTCGATTCACACTTTTACATACATACATACATACATACATACATACATACATACATACATGTATATATATATAACTATTTTGTTATTCTCTGATTATTTAATATAGGAGATGATTTTATTGAACTGTGTACTCTTAGCAATGATCAGAAAATTATGTGGTGCTCAGCCTTTGATAGCACATTTAAGCTTGCCATCTGGTATCTAATCTTGTAAGCAGGTGATAAAGATCACATCTAAATCGGTATATAGGATGTATCATAATTTACCATTCAACAAAGAGAGTTCTTGAAGGTGTAATAGAAATTATTTTTCTAGTATAAGAGTTATGTTATGACTACATACATGCACACAATCTAATATATATAAGAATCAGAATTTTAGATATATATTTATCAATATATTTCCAAATTTAGCTATTGTGAAAAAATAAAACTACTTTGCTCCAGATACATGGGAAGAACCCCTATAGGGAAACTTGTTTAGGTTAGGAATGTCTAGATCAATCTAAATTGATTTAGGAATTAAATTCATTTGTGTGTTTGTATCACATACTACATAAGTGATGCAAAGATATTAGATACTCTTGGAAAGATTAGTAGCAGGACTTCCTGATTTTTTTGCCCCAAAATACATATGTATTACCAAGATAGGATAAGGATTGTGAATTATGGAAGGGTGGAAACCTTTTTTCCAGATGAAGTCAGAAGTATAAATAGTCACAAAAATAGTTTACAAAATAAATTATATAAGAGACAATGGCCTGGTAAAATGAACCAATATTTTCCTAACATAGGAGTTTATAGTTAAATTATATAGGTTGGCGTCGTCATCATCATCATCATCATCATCATCATCATCATCATCATCATCATCATCATTTTAGCCATTGTTTATCCACTGCAGATTAAGACTTCCACATTGTTTATGTTCCTGAGCTTTCTTTTGACAATTGGCCCCATAATTCTTCATATAATCCATTTTGTTTTAGGTCTCTTTCATGGATGCTTTTTATCAAGTGAGATCCATTCTATGATTGCCTTGGTCCACCTGCCATCATTTCTTCTTCCTATGTGACCAGCCCATTTCCATTTTTTTAAAATTTGATTTATATGCCGCCCTTCTCCGGAGACTCAGGGCGGCTTACAATGTGCTAAGCATTTCAATTCCTTTACTCTCTTGATGATATGGTATACTTTTGTTTGTTCTCTAATCAATGTGTAGGTTTTCTATCTTGTCTTGTAATGCTAAGCATGTATCTTCCCATGGCTCTTTGCACCAATCATAGCTTTTGTATCAATTGTGAAGTTAGTTTCCATGTTTCACTGGCATATGTTAGAGCAGGTAGCACACACTGATCAAAAACCTTTCTCTTCAGGCATAGGGAGAGGTTATTCTTGAAAATTATGCTTAGCTTGCCAAATGCCTGCCAACCAGGGGTGAAATGCTCCCAGTTCGGACCGGCATGGGCGAGTAGGTAGCGATGGCAGCGGGCAGTTCAGAGAACTGGTAGCAAAAATCCCTGCCCCCGCCCCCCCATGCCCAGCTGAGCCCCATGATCATCAGAGCCTTTTTTTCCCTTTTAAATGGCTGACCAGCCAAGCTCTGACATCTGACATCAGGCAACTCAGCTTGGATCACCAGAGCCATGTAAAAGAAAAAAAGTTTCTTTTTTTTCTCCCCCGTCCCTGCCTCCAGCTTGCTTACCTTAGCTGCTGATTGCATGAGAATCACAATCCATGCATCAGCAAGCAACTGAATCTCCCTGCCTGCAATCAAGCTCATCGGTGAGCAGCTCTTTCTGCCTGCCTGTCTTCCTGCCTAGACTTGTGGACTTCAACTCCCAGCAAAGCTGGCTGAGGAATTCTGGGAGTTGAAGTCCACAAGTCTTAAAGTTGCCAAGGTTGGAGACCCCTGTTCTATTGAGTAAGTTTTTTTCCCCTTTGGGAGCTTTAAAAAAAATAGTTAATTGGGGTTTTTTTTAGTTGTTCTTTTTTTAGACCTAGCCATTTAAAGTTTAGGAAGTTTTAAATTTAGCTGCTTTTATATAAAAATAAAAATAAATTAAAATAAAATAATATTTGTGCAGCTTTCTGAGATTTTGTGTGTTTCTGTAGTGTTTCACTCTAACTACACAAACACACAAAATCTCACAAAGCTGTATGTGGAATTTTGTGTGTGTAAAGTGTGAAAGTTGGTTTTTTGGGCTTTTTGTGGCTGTGTGAGGCTCCTGCTTGTTGCAGGGGCCATTTTGGGTCTAGCACAGCTGCTTTTACATTGTGGGTGAGCCAGTTGTGTTGTGTTGTGTGTGTAAAGTGTGAAAGTTGTTTTTTTTTTGGACTTTTTGTGGCTGTGTGAGGTTCCTGCTTGTTGCGGGGCCATTTTGAGTCTAGCACAGCTGCTTTTACATTGTGGGTGAGGCAGTTGTGTTGTGTTGTGTTTTGTAGGTTAAAAAGGGGCAAAGAAGTTACATTGACTTGGCCATGCCCACCCAGTCACCTTACCACCAAGCCCCGCCCACTAATTAAGCCATGCCCACAGAACCGGTAGCAAAAAATTTTAGATTTCACCCCTGCTGCCAACCACATTTAACACACCATTGAATTTCCTTTATTGTATCACCTTCCATTGAGATCCATTGGCCAAGGTATATGTAGTGGTCTACTACCTCTAGTTCTTCTCCAGATGCAGTTGTTTTTTTCTTTCTTTAGTAAATTTATTAAACGTACCTGGCTCTTTTTCAGATTTATTTTTAAGCCAAATGGTTCTCCTGCTTTATGCAGCTCTTGCATGTGTCTTTGTACCTCTTCTGGGGCTTGTGAGAAAAGAACAACATCATATGCAAATGTTAAGTGAATTAAATAGGTTCCATTGACTTTTATTCTATCTTTTGTCCAGTCTAGTTTGTTTTTAGTTGGATTTGTTCTAGTTGGATTTTTTTTTCCTGAGACATCTCGAATATAGTTTTGCTAGTATCTTGCATAAATTATGACCATCAGCTTTCAGCATTTCAACTGTAGCACAGTCATTTCTTGAAATTTTACCATTTTTCATTGATTTTTATGGCACTTGATACTTACTCCACTAGGATATCTGGCATTTTCTCTTTCATGGGTGTTGTTATTTTTGAGTGATCTTGATCTTTGTATAGTTCTGAATAGAATTTTCCAATTATTTCTAACATCCCCTGTCTTGTTCTACACACAGAGCCAACTTCACATTTTAATGCAAAAACTTCTTTCTTGTATTTATAAGCTTGTATTTTGCTCTATTAATCCCTTTGTTTTCTTCAATTGCCTTTCTTACAAGTTTCATGTTACAGTGATGCATTTCTTCTTGGATACATTTTCTTATTGTCTTGCAAAGTTCAACGTACTCCAGTTTGTTAGTGAAATTTCCAGTATTCTCTATTGTCCATCATTTTCTCATTAAATCAATAGTTCCATCAGAGGTTTTTGATTATACAAAGTGTTTTTTCCAGCAGTGCTATAGATGTAGCAGATTGAAGGATGTTTTTGACTATTTGTTCATTTTGGTCCATAATGTTCATCTCTTTCAAATCTTGCAATAGAGCAAAGTGATTTGATAGATTAATCTCAAAATTGCTATTCTCTTACAGCTTATCATTCTTTATTTTTTTTGATGTCTTTGTCATTTTCATACACTGCTTTTGACAATCTATCTTCAGTTTAGCGCATACCATTCTATGATCATTTCCAACGTTAAAACAATCAATGACAGTACAATTGCAGAATATAGTTTTATCACTTGACATGATATTGTCAATTTTGCTTGTGTACCCAGATGGACTCTTCCATGTCAATTTTCTGCTAGCATTTTTCTTGTAAAATGAGTTCATGATATAAAGTTCCTGTCCTTCAGCAAAATCTATTAGTCTATCACCTCTATTATCTCATTCACCACTTCCATACAGGCCAGTTGCTTTTTTCCAGGTATTGTTCTTCCTATTCTTGCATTAAAGTCACCCATAAGTATTTTGTATCAGCATTTTTCTTTGCCTTGAAGTGCACCACATCCTCATAAAACTCTTAGGCCTCATCATCACTATGGATTATTATTGGTGGGTAAGCTTGGATTATTTGAAGCTTGTATTGTTTCTTCAGTTGAATGATGCATTGGCCTACTCTGTCTGATATACTTTCAATTTTATTACAGAGTCTTTCAGCTTTTGGTTGATGAAAAAACCAACTCTGCCACATTGTCCACCTTCGGTACCTCTAGTGTAGAATAAATGCCCAGTCCTATCAAGGTCAACTAAATTTTCACCTTTTTGCCAATGTTACACATAATACAATGATATCCCAATGCATATTATTGAGTTCAGCCAGCAGTTCTTCTAGTTGAGCATCTGTTTTCTTTATCCAAATATCGACTGTTCCTTTGTCCAAAGTCCAAGAGCAACCTGAATTAACTCAGTGATTCTTAGCATCCTCTGCCTTTGGGCAGGTCTTCCCACTGCCACGGGTTGTTGCCCTAGGGCCTCTGGGGAATGAGGGCCATTTTTGAGGTTGTATTGTCATGTGGATGGAATAGACCATAATCTGCCATGTTGGTGCAATGTGGGTTGGCAGATGTGATCAGTATTAGTCTGGGGTATCTATCATGGTCTGTTTGTCTTGTGGGACCCTCCTGGACATATACATCTCTGACAACATAGGATGACAAAAATTCATCTTATAAATGTTTCTTTAGGCCTATAACTTTATCTGCTCTGTCACAGGATCATCCTCTTACCTTGCCATATATCTAGGGCTAACTCAAGACAATTTTTCTTCCTGTAAAAAATATTGCAGGTACACATTACGCACTAGGCTGGTTTTTTCCACTGAAATAAGGTAAATTGTGTAAGGACTGATTGGCAAGAACCAAATTTAGAATGGAGTTTTTGATGAAAACATAATGTTAAGTTTGCACTTCCTGAATATCATTTGTAAAATAAAGTGGATCTTTTATTTTACTTTTCCATAGGCCTGATATTCACAACTGAGGGAATTTCAAAGGAAAAAAATGCTTAGGAAGTTTGATAAACAAAACTATATACATTATAGAAGAGAACACTTTGAAACAATTTTATTTTTCAGAAAGCAGTGTGCTATCTTTAAAAAAAAGTTCACATTTTTCTCCATAAATTGTAGTACTGGAAGTGGTAATAGTGAAAACTGGTTAAAACAACACTACCAAATATATCCTTCCTTCAAGACACTTCATAATATGTCAAACTTCACAACAAATAAAAGCTGATTCGATTAGAAATTGAACAGTGTGGAAATGGCAATATGGTTTTAGTATTTGAAGATGGAACTTGCTGAACACAATGAGGGTCCTCTCAATCTATGCTGTTCTGAAATAAATCCTTTAGCAGTCTTTCTGCCAAGGACAGTTATGATTCTGAAAATGACATGGCCAGTAACATGGATTAGGAAACCAAAGCTTTGCATGTCTGGGGAACATTCCACCTTTTCTAAGATCAGAAAGACATTTTCTTGCATCCTCAAAAATTCCCCATATCTGGTTAACCTAACTAGAATGTTGATGCCCTATGGCTGTGATAGAGCATTTTATTCAGGCATTGGATTAATTACATTTTTTTTCTTTAATGATCCTGTAATCCCTTGCATCAGGGTGGAGTCAGGATGACTGACCAGAGCTTGAGCATCTACTGGCTGGATCCCCTTCCTGATGCCTACCTTTAGTTTGTGGCAGATAATTACTCATTGCACCGAAAGAGAGAAATATCTGCCACTATTTAGGATTGAACAAAGCCTCCTGATTGTGAGGTGAGAGCTCTACCTCTAGGCCACGGCGCCACTCTCATTGGACTAATTATATAAATATACATATTATACAAAATGAAAATAACTTTTATTGTTGCTAAACTCATTGCTTTCTCCTTTGGAGAAAACATTTTAGAATGCTTCAGGAGCCACTGTATTTGGTCCTATCAAATAATAATTGAACTACCAGTAGGAAATGTCTGACATAGATAAAATTGTTTTGAGGTGAAATGGAGCTGCCTCTGCTGTGTGCACAGTGTGCCCATATTTAATAGGCATTATTTCATATAAAACTACAGTACACATATTTCTGATTTAGCACAAATTGCTTTTTCGGAAACTGGAAAGGCAATGAATTGTTTTTAAAATAAAGAGTTACAAGTGCAAATGCAGACCATTCTGAAGTGAGGCAGGAGGGAAAATGTCAGAGAGGGGAAATCTGAATTTTTGTGAAGACTGAATTCAGGGACAGAATTATGACAAGGGGAAAACATTCAAAATCCTTGGGGGAAGGTAACAGAATGGCCTTACCTTTGCTGGCCGCTTGGCACATAAAAAGATAGGCCTATAAGGCAGCATTTATGTTATTTCTTATATAATTTAGAAATAAAAATAACTGATTTTGATGTCATATACAACTTAGAATAATGTTGTTTATTAGATGGCACTGGTAGGATAATTGGACATTTAGTGAAGCTCAGAGTCAATGTATCATTTTTAAAAGACATTGATGTTTCATGACTGGCACACTGGCAGGCAATTGACCCCAGTTTGGTAGCTGGCCAATTATTTCCTCTCTTTCTCCCATTTTTATTTTTCCCCAAATACCAGACAGCTAAAAAGTTCTGCAATTTTTATCTGGGTTCAATGGGATCAAATTTGTCTCTATCCTATTGAGGACAACTATGACTATTCCAACAAATGACATCTCTGAGAACATGCCAGATTCTGATTGTCATGCCTATAGCTGGAAAACAACAACAAGAACAATCCAATTCCCCTGATAGGATAAATTGACCCACTTGAATTCAAGAAATTGGAAATAAATTTTTGACAATCAAAGCCAAGATGCAGTGGAAAAGAATGGAAGAGGGACAAGATAATGATTTCATAAGATTGTGGATATAGAAAGAAGAGAAAGGAGAGCGCTCATCGTTTGGAAATAGAGAAGCTGACAAAGAGAGTGTCATCTACTGCAACCTTACAGCAGTTCTAACCTCAGTGAGCTATGCTTACCACTTGGCTACAGTAAATTGAATTTCAAATTGGTGATACCTGTGGAAGTGAGAGTGAAATATATCCTGCATTGGGCTGACCTGGCTCAGATCTTAGACAGAGCAGGTTGTCCCAAAGGTGCTTTTTCAAGAGGCAACTGGACTTTCTGGTGTTTTTTTTTTTTTAAGACGTTTCACTTCTCAGCTAAGAAGCTTCTTCAGCTCCGACTGGATGGTGAGGAATGGAAGGATTTATACTCCTTGCAGACAGCTGCACATTTGCATTCTTGAAAAAGCACCTTGGGACAACCTTGACCCGGATGACTGAGAATCTCCATAGACAAATGCATCAAATTCTGATACGGAATACATACAGTCGTCGACTTACGTCTACAACAAAGCCCAAAATTTCCATTGCTAAGGAAGACAATTGTAAAGTGAGTTTTGCTCCTGTCTATGATCTTTCTTGCCACAGTTGTTAAGTGAATCACTGCAGTTGTTAAATTAGTAACAGGGTTGTTAAGTGAATCTGACTTCCCCATTGACTTTCTTTGTTAGAAGGTCCCAAAGGGTGATCATATGGCCCCAGGACACTGCAACCATTATAAATACATGCCAGCTACCAAAAATCCGAATTTTGATTATGTCACCATTGGGATGATGCAATTTCTGTGTGAAAAATGGTCATAAGTCTGTTTTTTTCAGTGCCATTGTAACTAAATGAATCATTGTAAGTGGAGCACTATATGTTTTGACAAAAAGTATTGGAGGGAATCCCCTTATATAATGAACTAAAAAGGGTTCTGGCTAATTATTTATTTCTTTAAAATTCTTTTGGAGCATTTTTAAAAATTGTAACAGTTATAATATTTACAAGACATTGTTATGAGTAATGCATTGATTGTACTTCAAGAAAACATATTTGTTTTTATTATATTTAACCATCTTGTTGGGTATACACAAACATACGCTCTTACTATACTAATATTTCATATTCACCAAAAAAGTCTCTTTAATTTCACTCCTTCATCCAATTTCAACTTTTTATAATGAGCTGAAATGATCTAAAGATATTTTCAAGGGTCACACATCAAATATGTCATGCAGTAGATTAACAGAATAAAAGTATTGTCATAAGAGAAATGGGAATTGGCAAAACAAGCCAAACATTATTTGACCTTTTCTATATTTCTCTGGTAGCTGGCATCTTTTCTTTCATGAAAATTTTGGACACCTTCCTAGAGGCATGTAAGGAAGCCTTTGTAGAAAATAAGCTATGCTCAAAATATGTGCAAATTCATTAATTAGCATATTTGACGGTATTTAATCTTTTCTGAAGCCAAACATTCATATTTAAAGGTCTCAGTTGGCCACAGAATTCATAGTTGGATTTGGGGATCTTCTCCAAGTTTCTTGTGTCAGTTTAATATTCATGACAAGCTGACACCCTGTGACACTAATATTGAAAGGACCACTACATTGGTTTCACAACTATCTAAGGAATTCATGTCTACTGTTTTATGGCTTATCTAGCATGAATATTTTCTGGTCTTGGAGAGATAACAACATTCTGTTGAAGCTATTTAACTGACAACATTCACATAGCCAGGGTCAACATCTAATAATGCAGCCATCCACTAATGAATATGCATACATAGCCCTTAACTAATTCCTTGAAGAGTTGGAAAAATATTCACAAACTATAATTGTCATTATAGTACAATATGAATTGTACGTCAAAAAGTATGTTAGAAATCTACCAAGGGTTTGACAAATCATATGGTTTTGTTCCCACTTGGAATAAGAAAATAAGACATTTTTGACCAATTAGTAGAACATAGGCATTCAGCTTGGATGATACTTTCCTGAATAGCAAATTCAAATACATAAACTTTAGACTTATAGAATTAGATCTTTAATTAATACTGGTAGATGTTTTAGACACAGGTAGTCCTTGACTTACAATAATTAATTTAGTGACTGTTTGAAGTTACAATGGCACTGAAAAAGTGACTTATGACTATTTTTCACACTTATGATCTTTGCAGCATCCCCATGGACACATGATTTACATTTGGATGCTTGACAACATATTTATGATAGTTGCAGTGTTCTGGGGTCAAGTAATCATCTTTTGTGACCTTCTGACAAGCAAAGTCAACTGGCGAGCCAGATTGACTTAACAACCATGTTACTAATTTAACAACTGCAGTTATTTAACAAATATGGCCAGAAAAGTCATAAAATGGGACAGCATTCACTTAATAACTTCCTTACTTAGCAACATAAATTCTCGGCTCAATTTTGGTCATACGTCGAGAACTACCTGTATATAAACAATGAAGGTGGGATATGAAAAACCTTGCAGAGTAAGGCAAGATAAGATAGAATAGAATAGAATAGAATAGAATAGAATAGAATAGAATAGAATAGAATAGAATAGAATAGAATAGAATAGAATAGAATAGAATAGAATAGAATAGAATAGAATTTTTTAAATTGGCCAAGTGTGATTGGACACACAAGGAATTTGTCTTGGTGCATATGCTCTCAGTGTACATAAAATAAAAGATACATTCATCAAGAATCATAAGGCACAACACTTAATGATAGTCATAGGCAGTGGTGGGATTCAGCCAGTTCGCACCACTTCGGGAGAACTGGTTGTTAATCTTCTGAACAGTTTGGCAAACTGGTTGTTGGAAGAAATCATTAGTGCAGAGAACTGGTTGTTAAATTACTTGAATCCCACCATTGGTCATAGGGTACAAATAAGCAATCTGGAACAATATCAATATAAATAGTAAGGATACAAGCAACAAAGTTACAGTCATACAGTCATAAGTGGAAGGAGATGGGTGGTGGAAACGAGAAGATTAATAGTAGTGCAGACTTAGTAAATAGTTTGACTATTTAAAAAGTATTTAAAAATACTATTTATAGTATTTTTACATCATATGTAAAAAGTTACATACAATATGTAGCTGTATTTATAATAGACTAGACTAGACTAGAACAGAACAGAACAGAACAGAATAATTATTTTATTTATTATTTATTTATTATCAGATTTATATACCGCCCTTCTCCCGAAGGACTCAGGGCGGTGCACAGCCAAAGTAAAAACATAAATACAATCATTAAAATACAGTTAAAAAGATATATATGTGTTTGGTCCCATAGTTAAAAAAACAATAACAAACCTATTAAAAACATTTTAAAAAGTGGCTTGCTGAAAAAGAAAGGTCTTAAGGACACGGCGGAAGGCACCGAGGTCTTGGATTCTTCGTATCTCTGGGGGCAGCTGATTCCAGAGGGCAATAACATAGTTGGAAGGGACCTTGGAGGTTTTCTAGTCCGACCCCCTGCTTAGGCAGGAAACCCTACACCACTTCAGACAAATGGTTATCCAGCATCTTCTTAAAAACTTACAGTGTTGGAGCATTCACAACTTCTGGAGGCAAGTTGTTCCACTGATTAATTGTTCTAACTGTCAGGAAATTTCTCCTTAGTTCTAAGTTGCTTCTCTCCTTGATTATTTTCCACCCATTGCTTCTTGTCCTACCCTCAGGTGCTTTGGAGAATAGAATTTATTAGATTTTTTAAAAATCCTACCTTTATTACTTTATAGGTAACTCAAGGTGGCAAATATACATAATATTCCTTCCTCTTCCTGTGTTCTCCACAACAACCCTGAGAGAGTCTCTGATTAATAGTCACATAGCTGGCTTTCATGGCTAAGGTGAGACTGGAACTCACAGTCTCCTGGTTTCTAGCCTTAACCACTTGACCAGACTAGACCAAATATAATTCAGAATCATTGTTGTTTCATGTCGTTCTTCCTGAATCCAGTGGTTTCCAGAGGTATTGGACATCAGCTGTCATAATTTGCAGCTATGCATTCAAGTGCTTCTACAGGAATTGAAGTCCAACATCTATGGAATGTACAGGTGACTCATGTTTAAGGTTGACTAGACTAGGCAAGAAAGAGTTATATGAGCATTGTTAGCTGAGAAGTGGGGAGAAGTGCTTTCTCCATAATTCTAAGAAAATCACTTTATACATGAAGAGGTTCAAAGTCCAAATATCTTAGTTGATTATTGAAATTACAGAAACTGTTAATTTAATGGACTTTGATATAGCAGACTTGGATTTAATGGACAAAACCAACTGATGATTTTCACCAATATTGCTTTTCTTCTCTTCTCTTCTCTTCTCTTCTCTTCTCTTCTCTTCTCTTTTCTTTTCTTTTCTTTTTTTTTTTTTGTAAACAAGTTTTATTAGAATTTTTCTTTCATGATACATATTTTATGAACAGAGTGTTGACCAGGTCACATCTTATACATCTTATACATAATAATCTTTATAATCTATTCTAATCTTTCCATTTTTTCTATATTCATCTCTTTTATATAATCCTTTATCACAAATTAATCATTTTTTCACCATATCTTATTATTTCAACTTCTGCCATGTTGTTCTCTTTTCAAATCCATTTTACACCATATCTCTGTTTCCAATTTCAGCCATAATATTCTCTTTCCATATTTATCTTATCTTATCTTCTTCTTAATACATAAATGGTATTACTAATCACCCTTAATTCCTAATCTCTTACAATAACATCAATTAATTATCTTATTTCTCCATTGCTAGATTTATTTCTAAAATTCCCCATCCCACTTTTTAACATTTCAAATTCATCTCTCAATTTAAATTGTCTTCAAAATTAAACCAAATTGCCATTTCACATTCCATCTCCTGTTCTATTTTACTATGAGCAATATAAATCATCATATTCAAATCTTACATAAAAACCTTTCACTTTTCACAGTTAATAATATTAATACAATTCCCTTAAATCTACTAATACGTACCTTATTATCCTTCTTCCTTTCCACTAATCTTTCCCTCTTTAACCATTTTCTCTTGGTCTCCCAAAAATTCTACTTCTTGATGATTTTTTCCTTTTATCCCATTCTCTTAACTTTTTCTTTTTCTTTTTGTATGTATTGTGTCTTTTCTTCTGAATCCTTTTTCTCACTTTTGAATATATTATTCGAGTAGTTCTCCCCAAGCTTTCTCCTAGTCTCTTCCCACTATTTCTCTCTTTACCCTTTGATAGATTGATTCTTTTTTGTATCAACCTGATATATGACATATAGCAATATAATCTGGACAACTTCTTTCCATTCTTCTCCCATGCAGTGACATCAAAAGATTATCGATATGATACTAAAGGTATCATCTTAGATACAGACTGTTTGCCCACAGTTTACAGTATCATAAGCTTATGATATGATATGTTATTGTTACTGTTATTTTTCCTTCCTTCCTGAAGTTCTTTTTTTTTAAAAAAAAAATCTCTTTGCAGGAGCCCCCTGAATTTCTTGTATTCAGTCATTTCTCTTGTATTCATCCTGCTTTTTATGGAGATAAACAGTGTCTCACATAGCTTAGTTTGAAGCAACAAATATCTCAAATTTTTGGGAAGATATTCAGGGTTTGTTTAGGACTCTTATCTGCTCTGTGTTTCAAGTGGGCAGTCTTTATTGGTTTCCAATATAGGCAGTTCCACTCACAGAATCAACCCATATTGATTCAACGCAGGGCAAATGTCTCTTGATTCACAAACAGTTGTGTCAGAATTGCATCAGTCTTATTGACCAACTATGTCCCGTGGCCTGGCAAAGATTTGATACACACCCACATCCATTGACAGACATCTATCCCCTAGAAACTAATTTTTCTAAACATTGTGGCAAACAAGTACAGTGCAGGTTGCTGGCTCAGTACACAAATAGGATAGAGTTTAATCTGCCCTATTTCAGCAGGAGGAAATAATTAGATATCAACAGAGAAGTAGTGAACTGTAGCTCAACAGAAATGTCATTAATTCCCCTTTCTTCTTATGCTTAATACAATTTTAGATTCAAGTAATTATACTTTGACAAGGTTCTTTGGTTAAAAGTAGATCTGATTATTGGAAACTTAAACTCCTAGGTGCTTTAAAGCAATAACTGATTACAGACCATCACCTTGTGTACTATGCTCTTTTCTAACAAAAGGCCACAGTGGCCCAGCTTTAATTAAACAAACTCCATCATATCAATGAAGAATCCATATACTATTCATCAAAAAGCCCCCTGATAGCAGAGCTTTTAAGGAGCTTTTGTACTGTTACTTTCGTCCTTACTGAAAATGCAACATCATAAAATGCAACGTAATGTAAAATCCAAGGATAAATACCAAGCTAATACTGCAAAGGAGTCACATACTGCAGAGTGATACGATGTTTTTCTGATGGAATATCGAACACATACACTCTTGGTGTAAAATACTTAAAGGCAAACAAGAAAATAAATTATTTCTGGTTGCCTCCAAAGTATAAGCATGGAGCAGCTTAGTCCTAACCATTACAGCAGGGGCGGATTTCAAAACCCGTCACTACTGGTTCTCTTGTGGGCACGCTCATGCTTATGCATGATGCTTCTGTGCATGTGCAGAAGCATCCGGGCGGGTGAGTGGAGCCTCCTACCACCACCGCTACTGGTTCACCCAATCCGGGATGAACTGGTAGCAACCCACCACTGCATTACAGCCACTGATGTCTGAATAGGAATTCCTGTTGCTATCAGGGGTCCAGGTCAGGTATAGCTGTACAATCAGTATTTATTGAATGAATGGATGGATGGATGGATGGATGGATGGATGGATGGATGGATGGATGGATGGATCAATCAATCAATCCTGCTAAAAGAGCCTCCTTACTACCTGTTTTCACCTCATTAGAATTGTTTGCAATCATATGGTTCACTTTCCAGTTTAATTGCCCTAGAGGCTGTATATTACAAGCTTTATTAAAGTCAAAAATTAAACTGAACAGTTTCCAAATTTAAAATGTTAAAATATAGATGAAAACAAAAAGGGCAGATTTCTTCATTCAAATAATTGATTCTGACTGCTTTTTTTTTTTTTTTTTACATCTGAGTCTGAACTTTTTACATCTTCTGATGCTGACTTTTAAAGTTAATGTGCATAATGGTCCATGAACTTTTGTCATTATAGTTCAGTGATGCTTCAGAAACTTGCCTGAAATTCAAGAGGAAAGTAAGAAATGACTTCAAGTCAGGGGTGGGCTGCTGGGGGTTTGCAGGGGTTCAGGAGAAGCTCTAGCTAAGATTCTATAGTTTGGAGAATTCCCAAATCCCATTCCTGGCTGGCCCCACCCCACCCCACCCTGCCCACCCCTCCCCACTCCACCCAGGAGTCCCCACACAGCCCGTTTTGTCCCCACACGGGGACAGCTGATTGTGCGTATTCTGGGAGGCCGATCCACCCGCCAATCAGCTTTTTTCTTATTTTCCTCCCCAAAAACTAAGGTGCATCTCATATTCCAAAAAATATGGTATGTACTGTATGTAGAAAGTAGAACTGATAAATCTCAAATCTTGGAGCCAGCAGCAATAGTCATTCCAGGAATAAATAAAAGGAACCTCGGAGCTGGTTGATTCATCATGTAGGATACCTTTCTATTCTATAAAAGAACACATACAGTAAGTATTGTTATTATGATATGGCCATACGCAAATATATCCATTCCAAGTCAGTTTTGCACATGTTTAATGATACCCCAATTCAGTATTAATCCCCATTTGAAATAAATAAAATTGTCTTTCTTCATATTTTTTCACAAGCACTCATATGTATGTAACATTTATCCTAACATACATATTTGTAGTGATTTAATATTATAATACATAATTACTATATGCATATTATTGTCTTTTTTGAGGGGATGCATGAGTCAAGGGCCATATTAAAGCTTTCCTTGATGTACTAAATCCAAATAATCAACTTGCATTCTTAATTGAAAGAAAGGTGAATCAGTTTACACATAAAGGCAGACAGAACGACTTCTCAACCATGCTTAGTTAATGCTAATGCTGAGCCAAAATATTTTTTGTCCTATTCAGATTGTCCTGACAAGCCTCAAAAGTCTTCTCTGACACCCACAGACACTGTAAATTTATTTCTTAAAAGTCTGTTGTTGAATGTTGCATTACGAAAATAATTGACAGCACAGCTTTGGTTGATGAAAGCGTGCAAAGACTTCCCTATTGCTGAGGTAGCAATTCACTCTATCTTTCTTCCTCTTGAAAAATAAATATAACAACTAATTATTTTCCAGACAATGAAAGCACATGTTTTCTTCTATATTCCCCTCTTTGAAAGGGGTAAAATTTCTTGTTTTAAAAGATTCCTTTGAAATAACACAAGTTAATGAACCAGCTTTGCAGCCTTATTACATTTCTCTATTGAAGTCTAGGCTGATAAATGTGTCACAACTAGATCTCAGTGGTGCACTGAGAGTCATCAAACAGCTGACAAGCACTGTAGGTGTAAAGGCTCAGGTCTGCTTTCAACCAGCTTGCAAAATTCCAGAAAATTCAATGATCAGGTCTCAGGATATAAGCTATCTCTAATATACTATTGACCCCCAACAAACATTTTTCTCACTTAAAAGGCCAAATGAAACAAAACAGAACAGAACAAAGTAAAATAAAACAAAGAAGTTGATTTGACTTGAGTTTTGGCTTGCAATCTAACCTTGAATATATACAAGGTCAGGTTTTTAGGCTTGCAGAATCTTCTTTCTCTACATCCTCTCCAATTTTTCCTAGACTCAAAGCCTCATATACACAGCTTGAATTCCAAGTTTAAATAAACATGAATGAAGGCATGTATCATAATAATGATGGTATGCCATCAAGTCAGTTGTCAACTCTTAGTGACCTTCTTTGGTGTCCCCAACCTGGCTATTTAGACCTTCCAACAATATACTGGTTGCCAGGGAAATCATCTTTTCTTTCCCTCTTTTTTTTTCCCATCTCAAGGGATATGGAACTTTGAAAGATACAGGTATGCCTGAAATATGACAATCTGAGCTTGGTCATTTGTGCCTTGAATGAGAACTCTGGATTGATTTTATTCTTATTATCTATTAGCTGGATCCCCATGCTTTGCTATGAAACTATGTGATCGGGCTTGATAAATCGACACTTATAGCTTGAATCCTCCCCTATCCTATCCCCTTCTCGCTCTCAGGTTTTCTAGTCCCTTCTCTCCATGAGGCTTGCCCCACAGAAGCCTGTCCTATGCTATCCCATTCTCTCCAGAGTTATTTTCAAGTTGGGAGGGGGAGTAGAACATCTAACTAATTAGCATCAGAGTGTGTTATAATAATATACTAATACTCTGACGGTCATTTCGAAAAATCCTTTCTTAGTGAGCACCTAGAAGCTAAGAGGAACATATGTGGCAAATTTCAAGTTTGTAGGCTTTATGGTTCTGGAGATTTTGTGATTAATGCATGAGTATTTTTCGCCTTTATATAGAGAGATTTATTCTTTCTTATTTGTGGCATTTTCAGAAGCTTTGTCGAACACCAATGTTGAAAAGCATCAATATTATTTCTATTCTACTTCTATAAAGTCTAATGTTTTGCTTCCATTGAGTGTCGTAGGGAAAACCATTGTCCACATAATTCTGATCATTTCAGAATAAACATGTCATAGCATTTGAATATTTTTTTAAAGCAGCGGTTCTCAACCTGGGGGTCGCGACCCCTTTGGGGGTCAAAGGGGTCGCCAAAGCCCTCTCTTGCCCCCCCCCACACCTTCACTCACCCTCACCCTCTGCCTTTGTTGGATCGCCAGTCACCATTCGCTTACCTCGCCCACTCCCAATCTATTGCTGCCTCCGGAGCTCCAGCTGATGGCTAGAGGGAAAAAAACTTTAAATTCTTGCCGCGGGGCTTCAAAGGGCTGCCCTACAGCTGATCAGTGTTAAAAGAAAACAAATGAATAGACTGGTGCCTGCAAAAATAGAAAAAACAGCCCCTTTCAGCTTCAGCATAGGTTAATTACCATAAATTGATTTGATCAGCCTCTCCACTCTCAGCTGATTTGCTCTCAGCTGTTTTGCGGAGGGCTCTGTTGCTAGCTAGCTGCAAAGAGGTAAATTCCTGGAGCAGATTTTTTTTCCCCTAACTGCTGAAAAAGCGAAATTGAAAGTAAAGCAGGGTCTTTGCTGCAACGTGACAAAATGAGGCAGAGAGAGATTTTTTTCTTTTTCTTTTTCCTCACCAAAAAAGGTAAGCGCAAAACTGCAAACAATGGGAAATTTAGGGCAAAAGAGGAGGTTTAAGATTTTAAAACACAAAAGAAAAAAAGCTCTATTTAACTAGGGAATTGTAATAATTGAGATACTATTAATTGTATATTGTGTTGAAAGCAGAAATGGTTAAGTTGTGGTTTGGAGGAATATATGGGGGAAATTATTTGGTTTATTATTATTGGTAAATATAATTAATGGATTTGTAAGAAATTGGATTGCATGGGAATAATTGGAATATTCATGTTCATATTGATTAATATACAAAAAAGATAGTTATATAACTAATTGATTTATATTAAAATGTTGAATTTGTATTAAACAACTGTATTACATAATTACATAATTAACCAATGTGAGGATGGATATAAAAATAGATGACAATGTGAAGGGGTATAATATAGAATAGAAGGGAAAAATTGAATTTGATTAAGATTAGAGATGAGGATGAAGGGTAATATTGGTTTTTCAAAAAAATAGATGAGGAATAAATATGGTAAAAAGGAAATATAGAAATTGTAAATTTAATTGAAATGACTAAACACTGTGTTGGAAGAAATATCCTTCTGGATTCTGCTCCAAGTGGGGAAAAAGACACTGGAAACATGGAGATTGCTTGGAAAGATGGTTTAATGGTGGACAGGATCACATGGCTTGAGTTCCTGAACAGAAAAGGGGCAGATATAGTAAATCCTCAGGTTTTTATGCTCTCTCTGGCTTTGCATTTCTTGGGGCCCCGAAAGAGTATCCTGATTGGTTGTCAGACTCCCAGGGGGTGGGGGTCTTAGCTAGCCTTGCTGGCTGATGGTCACATGTGCTTCCCAGGTCACATGCTTCCCAGGTCACATGTGGTGAGCTTCGGTTGCTAGATGGGGGCCATTGTGTTAGTTTCTGTTGCTATTGTGTTGCAAATGTCCTTTGACAAAGGATTGACTTTCTGCCTCTGGCCCATTAACAAAGGGTGGGGGGCAGGAAGGTGGGAGCTGCTTTGTCTGTAAAATATGCTTCTCCATTTCTCATCCAGGTAAATATAATATTCTGCCTTTTTAATATTTCCCAAAATATTTCATTCTTCTCGGAAAGGGGTGGATGCTAACCTCCTACAACTGTTTAAATTTGTGAACCGGCCAAATACTCTGTTCAAAGAAAATATGTTGGATGTTTGTATGTGTGTTTCTAATTATTGCTATTTATTCCTATTTGTTCTCTTTTATTCTTTAAAGTTTAACAATTCATTCTTTATCTTAATATCTTTATATTTGTTTGGGGTTGGCTTTCTTCCCTTTCATCTTTTTTATTGTACAGCAATCTTTCTCCTCAAACCTACCACCTCTGTCTTTTCTTTCCTTCTTACTTTCTCTTCCCCCCCTTTTTTTCTTCTCCCTACTTCCTCTTCCTTTCTCCTTCTCCTCCTCTCTTCCTCCCTCTCTTACCCTCACTCCTACTCTAATTTCCCTTCCCTTCCTTCATCCCTCTCTATTGCTGTATCCTTTTATGCATATGGACTACTCAGAGGGCTGAAAAAGTTATTTTTGACTGGTCCTCGCACTTTTGACCAGTCCTCGAACTTACAACTGTCCTCACAATTTACATTTTTGCCCTATCTTGTCACCATGGTGAAGAGAAGCAGTTGTGAAATGAATGACACGGTTGTTAAGAATGCTACAATGGGCATAAAGATGACCAGTCATAACTGCGAAGACCGGTCAAAAGTGTGAGGACCTGTCAGAAATCACTTTTTTCAGCCCTCTGAATAGTCCTTTTGTGCACAGGGACTACTCAGAGGGCTGAAAAAGTTATTTTTGACTGATCCTCACACTTTTGACCAGTCCTCGAATTTACGACTGTCCTCATATTTTACGTTTTTTGCCCTATCTTATCACTATGTTGAAGAGAAGCGTTGTGAAATGAGTGACATGGTTGTTAAGAATGCTGCACAGGCATAAATGTGAGGATGGTCATAAGTGTGAGGACCGGTCAAAAGTGCGAGGACCTGTCAGAAATGACTTTTTTCAGCCCTCTGAGTAGTCCCTATACACATAGCCATGGCCACCCGGTCACATGACCAGCTAGACACGCCCACCCAGTCACATGACCTCCAAGCCACACCCACAAAATAAGCCACGCCCACAGAACCAGTAGTAAAAAAAATTAGAACCCACCCCTGGTTGGGGGTCACCACAACACGAGGAACTGTATTAAAGGGTCGCGGCATTACGAAGGTTGAGAACCACTGTTTTAAAGGCTATCATTTCTACCTTATAAAAGTAAAAAGAGTGCTCACAGGGAAATTAGTCCAAAATTATATATCTGTGTCTTAGTTAATGTCCTCCAGAGAAATCGCTAATTATATCATATTTTGAAGTCAATAGATTTTTAAGGGAAATTAGATGCTTTGTGACAGGGGAATCATAAATTAGGCTTGGTATGCTTGCTATAATAATGGCAATAGTATAGACATATGGACTATTGTGCTGGCAATATGCAATTTGTTTTATGCATAGCATAATGAGCAACAGACACCATTTATTTTCTAATGGGTATTATACCTTCAAGCTATAATTTTACATTGTGAAGAAGAATAAGTTTCTTTCTGATGAGTAACATGAATAGGTCTCCTGCAACTGTCATGGTAGGTTGTCTTTTCCAGTGCAGTGAAATTTCTCTGATAGTAAGTTAATCGAGCAGTGAGATACTTTAATTAGAAAAAGAAAACCAAACAAAGCACATGAGAGCATCTCCTGATAAATGCATTGAGAAAGTTGGGTGGACTGAAGTCTAATTTCAGTAACGCGTTGAAGAAAAGACTCTGAAGGTTTGTATTCAGATTTTTTTTGACTGATCAAAATAAGTATTCTGAAAGTTCCTGCTATGTTAAAAAAAAAGAATAAAAAGCAGATTGGGAGAATTTGGCTGAATATTCTCAAGACATAGAGGAGCTGAAATTCTCCAATAGTTAATGAGCAATTTATAGACATTTTAGAAATGATATGTCAGTGCTTTGAGCAGGCAAGGTTAAAAAGAAAAGCAGCAGGGATTTCAAACTGTTCTTTATACTTGTGGATTAGAATAACAGAATCTTGAAAACCCATCAGGATTTTTCTCTTCTGCTTCTTACACCAAATAAAATCAAGGCATTGTAAGTTTTGTTTCCCAAGACTGAGTAATCTGTTCTCCTTCCTTAGTAGACCACTGCTCCACGGGTGGTTTCTGCTTACCTTTATTACTGGTTTGCATCGCGCCCACGCGTGCGCTCTTCTGCACATGTGCAAATCACCTATTATGATGGAGTGGGCGGAGCCTCCCACCGGTTTTACTACCGGTCCAAACTAGGGGCAACCCACCACTGCACTGCTCCCTTCCCCCATCCAAAGATCAGGTCTACATTCTTCCACATGACTTGTCAAATTTCAACTGAGCTCTAGAGTTCTTGCTGATTATATTAGCATAATATTTATTTATATGCTTGGTTTATTCTCACTCCTTTATCTAAAAATTCTCAGAGAATAGCATAACCATATCAGTAGGAATGGTCACATTTCTGCATCAAGGTTACAGTTTAGAGTGTGACCTACATGGGAGATGGGAGGGATAGAGGAAAATAAGAAATTTGTTCAAATTCTAGTTCTTATCACAGTTGAATGGTATGCAAACAGATACACTAGTTGGGGGAATGGTCACTACCAAGACTAAGGAAAGACCAAAGTAGTACAGTCACTAGAGATGTGATAGAATACTTCTTATTCCTCTCCCTTCATAAATGTCACCTATTAGAATGATTTCTAATTTTAATAATCATATGGTTTTATTAATCCATGTCATGCTGGGATCTCTTGGATTATGTTTATTTATTTGGACATCTTCATATTTACATATTTACAGACCCCTCACATCCTGGATATAAACTGTTTCAACTCCTACCCTCAAAATAATGCTATAGAGCACTGCACACCAGGACAAATAGACACAAGAACAGTTTTCCCCCGAATGCCATCATTCTGCTAAACAAATAATTCTCTCAACACTGTCAAACTATTTACTAAATCTGCACTACTATTAATCTTCTCATCGTTCCCACCACCCATTTCCTCCCACTTATGACTATATGACTATAACCTTGTGGCTTGTACCCTTACAATTTATATTGACTGTTTCCTAATATGATTTGATTGCTTATTTGAACCCTATGACTATCATTAAGTGTTGTACCTTATGATTCTTGACAAATATATCTTTTCTTTTATGTACACTGAGAGCATATGCACCAGACAAATTCCTTGTGTGTCCAATCACACTTGGCCAATAAAGAATTCTGTTCTATTCTATTCTATTCTATTCTATTCTAGTCTAGTCTAGTCTAGTCTAGTCTAGTCTAGTCTAGTCTAGTCTAGTCTAGTCTAGTCTAGTCTATTTTATATGTAAATACCAATATCATAACTCCATATCAGAAACATTGAGGTTATTACAGTCAAAAGGAGTACAGAGAATGATGAAAGAAATTGGCCCAGAGAAGAACAGATTCCTAACAACTAAAACTGAATGGTAGAAACAAATACTGAAATATGGTTTAATTATTTTGGAGCAAGCCTACAGAGCGTATCTAGATTAAATTATAGTTTTTGCCAATTGCTACTACACAAAAGTTGATGCAGCTGTCACAAACAGCTATTTGTCCAGCTTTTTCAAGATGTTTAGAACAATGCAACAATATAATAGATAGTTCCTCAAATATAAGGAAGTGCTTGCTAGAATCCCTAATTATTATTATAATCAATGGCCATATGATTGCCTGTTTTCAAATCACTTAATGCTTGTACAGGTAAACAGTAAATGTTCAAAGTTACAACATCACTGAAAAAAGTAACTTATGACCATTTTTCATAATGCAACTGTTGTAGCATCCCCATGGTCATGTAATCAAAATTCAGACCGTTGGTAACTGTCTCACATTTATGATGGCTGTAGTGTCCTGGGATCATGTGATCACCTTTTGCGATCTTCTGACAAGCAAAATCAACGGGGAAGCCAGATTCACTTAACAACTGTGTTATTAACTTAACAACTGCAATAATTCACTTAACAGCTCTGACAAGAAAGGTCATAAAATGGGGCAAAACCTATTTAACAAATGTCTCACTTAGCAACATAAATTTGGCGGTAAATTGTGGTCGTAGGTTGAGGACTATCTGTAATTGCATGTTCATTTTGATAACCATAGAAAATTGGTTTTTATGTTTACTTTCTATAAACCTGACTCAATTTATTGGTCTGACAGTTGTACGAATGGAAACCAAAATGTATTCTATCTTGACTATTGACTTCTGCCCAGATTTATTTTATATTACCAATATTGTTTAATGCAACTAAACAGCAAAGCTGCTGGCTGGAAGCTCAGATAACAGACAGTATAAATACATTTTATTTTATGGATTGCAGAGATAGAAAAAAAAGAATGCAAGCTTGCATCTGGGGTAGCTTCAGTGATGCTTAAAAGTTTGTTGTAGATTAGATCGCAATCTTTTAGGCACTACTGTATATTTCAATGTAACAAATTATGGCCAATTCATAATCAACAAGAGCTAAGGACTTGACTGTATTTGCAACATAATTATTGGTTCTGCAGATCTGCTCTTCTAAATTATAGGATAAAGAGTTGGGAAGCAGATCACCTCATTATCATTCTAAGCAATTTGATAAACAGTCAACTGCTCTGTTCCTTTAGGAACAGGCTGGAGCAATAATAGTTTTGGAAAATGATGTAGGATAGTGCTCCATCTAGGCACTGGCTTATTAACTCATGGCTTATTGCTGAACTTCTTATAAATGCAAACTAAATTATTTCAGATCATTTTACATTCATCTTCAATGAAATGGTCACTCTACCTATTCAGTATCATGTATTTCATTTCATTATGCCAATTGTGGTCCTAGCATACATTATACATATAAAAGAAAAGTTGCCTTCTTTGGTAAATTATGATTGAAAGCTACTTGCCAGCAATTTTAAGTACTTGGGAGATGCAAAATATTTTCAACCTCCAAATAACTTTTGCAGATATTCTGAAATTATATATATATAATGTATGTTTTGTGATGAGACTCAAATTCTCAAACAGTTTCATATTTGATTCAGATGGAACACAACAGGTTGATTCAATAGACCATTTCTAGCAGGACTGTTTTAAAACATTTTAAGGACATGACATGATTCCCATTTAATGCATAGCTTTCTTCGTCAGTTCTAGACTAATTCTTCTTTAAATCTGATGACAATACTTCACTGTCCTAAAATATCAAATATGTGGAATTCTGGGCAAAATGAGTCTTCAAGTTCTTAAATAAATTCAGGGTGGGCTTTTTTGTGACAACTTCAAGAAATCTTAGCTGGTTTACTTAATTAAGGCTTTTAGAAACTGATTTGTGATTTTTTTTTAATGAAATTGGTTTATAATTAGCATTGTAACAAGCATTATAATAATTTTTAGCATTTTTAACATTTTTTTCTTAACTAAAAAGCAGCACTAACTCTGCTTTGAAGTTTCTCTAGGAATACCATATATATTTTCTTCAACGTAGGACTGCATTTTCTATTTGAGTTCATCTGAAAGAAATGAAGGAAATAACATGATAGTGCAACAAGAATAAGTAAGGTCTATAAGATTTAAGATAGTCAGATAGAAGAAATCAAATAAGAATGGAAATACATTAGTCTCAGATTATTTTTTTAAAAAACCTGAGGAAAAGGAAAAAGCACATTTGCAAACACTGAATGGACAATTCAGAAAGATCATTCTGAACAATGGTCAAACAAAGAGAGGGAGAAATATAAGCCATGTTCTTTACTAAAAAAGTTGTTTAGTATAGGATAAATAAAGGTTTCCAGGATTCATCTGCAATAAAGCAATAAAAGAACACAGGGGTTCAAACACAAACACATGATACATTAGAGAAGAGGAATATATTTGTAATGCTCCCAAGACAGCAGAAAAGAATGCATCCAACTAGGCCAAAGTAATCTTTTACTTTGTGATCTTGTAGGAGAGTGACAGTTGAACGATAGACAGCTAACACACAGTCATTTGAATACTCCTCCTCCCTATGCTTCAATGCTGGGAATCAGACTTGAATTCATTTGAAAATCAATGTCCCAAATATGCCATTAAGGAGTATTTCTACTATAATTAAACTACTGGGCAAAGCCTCTCCCACAAATGTCTTAAGGAGTGGCACTTACCAATTACTTTTTAAAAAGAAAAATCTTAGATGACTTAAAACAATCTCCAAGAATAAAAGGTGACAAACCTTTGGGGGAGGAGGATAACTAAAAATTCACAATATGGTATCAAAGTCTAGCCTCCAAAGAGACTAAACCTGTCTTTAAGCTAAATGAAGCACTTAAAAAACCTCTAGGAACTGCAAAAACAGCTCTAAGGTGTTTTTGAATAGTTTCAAGAGTCTAAAGGTTTTTAGAAGTGCAAACCTGGATATCGTAAAGTAGTTGAATGACAACCTTGGCTATGAAGACCTTAGAAGCTGCAAAGACAAAATAGATCCCTTTTGAATGAAAAAAGGGGGGAAACCCCTTCAGAATAGATGAAGAGTTGTCTGTCTAAGTCATTGAGTCTTATATATCTACTCAGTGGCTTTGGCATAATTTGCCTATTATGAATATTATGAAAATTTAATGCAGAAGCTAGAAATTTAATTATCTCGGTATTTAAAACTAATTTTGCCTCCAAACAAAACATGGGTAAAAGCCTTCAGGGCACATCTTGTCCTCCATGTATGAATACAGACAAGATGGTATCTGTACATGGAAGAGCTGGAACCACTCAGCCTCCAATATAAGGGAATGATTGGGACAGATAAAAGCGATTGCATTGATTAAATGCCTAGAATGTGCAGGGTTAAAAGCAAAAACTTTGTTTTGCTAGATATTTTTGTATCCTATAATGCCATGGGAGAACCACCAGGAAGGTTTCACAGTTTTGTTTTTGGTCAAGGTAGCCCACGGTTGAAAGACACAAGAAGAATTTGGCTAATGTCCAAGAGAAGCCTTGCGATATGCATCCCACAACTTTCCCGTCCCTGGATATGCAATAGCCAATGAAGTTTGGTTCCCTAGGATACTTACCAGTAACTTCTTGAGATGGTAGCCACTATTGTTCCCTCAGAAATTATACAGGCAGCAGCAAATGAAAACAATTCTTTCCACCAGAGTTTGTATATTTAATTTAATTTAATTTAATATTTAAATTTATATACCACCCTTCTCTCAAAGGACTCAGGGCGGTGAATAGCCAGAAGTAAAAAACATCAAATACAAAATTTAAAAACAATTTAAAAATAAATTAAACATTTTGGCCCGACAGTTAAAATCCCCCATTAAAAATCCAAATTAAAATACACAATTGGAGAGATTAGGCCAGCCCGACTTGATGAAATAAAAAGGTTTTGAGGGCCCGACGGAAAGTACGTAAGTCCAGAATCGTCCGTATCTCCAGGGAGAGCTCGTTCCAGAGGGCAGGTGCCCCCACAGAGAAAGCTCTCCCCCTGGGGGCCGCCAGTTGGCATTGTTTGGCCAACGGCACCTGGAGGAGCCCCTCTCTGTGGGAGCATACTGGCCGGTGGGAGGCTCTCGGTGGCAGAAGGCAGTCCCGTAAATATCCAGGCCCTAAGCCATGGAACGCTCTAAAGGTGGTCACCAACACCTTGAATCGCACCTGATTCTTTGTATATCACAAAATAGTTATTTTAGACACTGTATTTTTTTTTAATTTTTTAATTTGGTTTTCAAGAGATGATTATGTTTACTGAAGACTCAATCTGTTGACTTTTTAATGCAAGGCAATGAATGAGATAGTATAAATCAGTAAGACATTTTCTAAACTAGATCAGTATTTTAAATCAAAACATAAAATTCATATACTAGTGAGGTTGGATCTTTAGAAAGTGACACCCACACAAGAACAATTTCCTGTTTTACAATAAAACAATTTTTTTGTTTCTCCATAGAAAAGCTACAGAAATGTAATAATCAGCACCACTAGCAGGCTTCCCAGAAATGTTTCTACCAGACAAATAAAGAAGAGAATTTATTATTTGGTATCTGGGAAGGATTGTGTGAGTACAAAATAGTACAAGGCTAATACTTTACTTCAGGAATAGACACTTGATAGCCTCTAGATAATTTTTGTTTTACATCAGAATCAACCACCATGCTTATCAAATATATACTGTAAGACTTATGGGTCTACAGTTTTTGGAAGTCTTCAATTAATCTATCCTTCCCCTACTTATATTTCAATGAATAGGCAAATTACCTCTTATTCCTTTAAAAATAACACTTAACCAGACCATATAATAAAAAAGGAGGGGGGCATTTGAAGTAGTAAACACATCGATGAAAGTGGAAACAACATCCCATTATCATCATGCCTTTGCTTTTCATCAGTTAGAAGCATGTTATTGTCCTTGACGGTGTATCATTAAAGTAAACTACAACAGAAATACTGTACCTGGAAAAAAATGACCTCCATCCCTGAAGATTGGTTTCTTTCTTTCTTTCTTTCTTTTTTATAAGAGATAGGAAACTAGGAAAGTATTGCTTGGCATAAGTTTGCAAACTACATTTTGGGGTAACAGTGGTTTGATGTATTTTCTGGCTAACAGTCAACTTAGCATTGTCTGTAACTATAATAAGCCATTGTTCATCTACTGCAGCGGTTCTCAACCTGGGGGTCGCGACCCCTTTGGGGGTCAAACGGCCATTTCACAGGGGTCGCCAAAGCCCTCTCTCGCCCCCCCAAGCCTTCACTCACCCTCACCCTCTGCCTCTGTTGGATCGCTGATCGCCGTTTGCCGTTCGCTTACGCCTCCCACCCCCAATCTGAATCCCAGCTGATGGCTAGAGGGAAAAAAAACTGTTTAAATTCTTGCCGCGGGGCTTCAAAGGGCGGCCCTACAGCTGATCAGTGTTAAAAGAAAACAAATGAGAAGATCGGTGCCTGCAAAAATAGAAAAAACAGCCTCTTTCAGCTTTAGCATGGGTTAATTAGCATAAGTTGATTAGCTCGGCCTCCCGACTCTCAGCTGTTTTGTGCAGGCTCCTTTGCAAGCTCTTGTTTTACAAGCTGCAGAGTGCTGGAGCAATTTTTTTTTTCCCTAGCTAAAACGAAACTGAAAGGGTCTTGGCTGCAATGTGATAAAATGAGGCAGGGAGAGAGATTTCTTTTTCTTTTTGCTCACCAAAAAAGGTAGGTGCAAACAATGGGAAATTTAGGGCAAAAGAGGAGAGTTCAAGATTTTAAAACACAAAAGAAAAAAAGCTCTATTTAACTAGGGAATTGTAATAATTGAGATACTATTAATAGTATATTGTGTTGAAAGCAGAAATGGTTAAGTTGTGGTTTGGAGGAATATATGGGGGAAATTATTTGGTTTATTATTATTGGTAAATATAATTAATGGATTTGTAAGAAATTGGATTGCATGGAAATAATTGGAATATTCATGTTCATATTGATTAATATACAAAAAAGATAGTTATATAACTAATTGATTTATATTAAAATGTTGAATTTGTATTAAACAACTGTATTACATAATTACATAATTAACCAATGTGAGGATGGATATAAAAATAGATGACAATGTGAAGGGGTATAATATAGAATAGAAGGGAAAAATTGAATTTGATTAAGATTAGAGATGAGGATGAAGGGTAATATTGGTTTTTTAAAAAAATAGATGAGGAATAAATATGGTAAAAAGGAAATATAGAAATTGTAAATTTAATTGAAATGACTAAACCAGTGGTGAATGAATGAATAAACCCACCCCTGGTTGGGAGTCACCACAACATGAGGAACTGTATTAAAGGGTCGCAGCATTAGGAAGGTTGAGAACCACTGATCTACTGTGCAATAGCAGCAAAGCAGATTTACCATACCTTTTGAAAACCATTATGGGTTCTGATTCTAGGTATCTGCAGGATGGATAAGGGGAGGCAAATGATAATATCTATTTATCTGTCTGTGTACCTGTGAATCTATCTGTCTGTCTATCATCTGTCTTTCTATCTATCTATCTATCTATCTATCTATCTATCTATCTATCTATCTATCTATCTATCTATCTATTTCAGGTCTATAAAATATACCAGAAAATGTGAATAGCTGAAAGTGTCTTCTGTCTAGGAATTGAAAGGTAGTAAGAAAGAGAGCACAGCTACTTCTCCCCAAATGATTGTGCATGGAATTTATAAGAAAATGTTAAAGTATGTATGGCCCATGTGAATTACATAATCTAAAATAATAGAATATTAAGCAATTTATTTTAATTATTATTCTGGTATATGTGGGGATGGGGAATTGGATCAGGGGTGCTATTCAGCACAGATTCTGACAGGTTCTGGAGAACTGGTACAGTGGTGGGTTCCAGCCAGTGTTACCACTGGTTCACTTTATGCATGCGCTTCGCACATGATCGCCGCAAAGAGAACCAGTTCAGTGACGCCACATCATCACAGCTACTGGCTTGGCCGAACCGGGTCGAACCGGGAGCAACCCATTACTGAACCAGTAGCAGAAATTTTGAGTAGTTTGGGGAACCGGCAAAAATCACCTCTGGCTGGCCCCAGAGTTGGGTGGGAATGGAGATTTTGCAATATCCTCTCCTTGGAGTGGGGTGGGAATGGATATTTTGCAGAATCCTTCCCCTGCCATGCCCACCAAACCACACCACGTCCACTAAGCCAAGCCCACAGAACTGGTAGTAAAACAAATTTGAATTCCACCACTGAATTGGATACTTCTTAATGGCTGCAACAACCATCCAAGACAAGTATCCTAGAAAACCTTAGTCCTCCATCATTAAAAGGCATCCACAGGATCTACAAGTTTCACTAGAGCAGTGAAACGACTTTGCTTTTTTTTTTTTTTTAATGAAAGGACCACCAGAAAAAATCAGTATACAAACCCTAATATTGGAATTGGAAACCTAATAGGTTTATCAAATGAACTGAACCAACATTTACAATATACAATATTTACAATATTTCACTGCAGATAGACATGTATTCTCTAACTTATTACAGTATTTGAAGATACAGTATTTCCCTACCGATAAGACTGTTTAAAAATATTATTTAAGATATTATTAGATATTCTTTATTCAAATGTTCTTGATTTAATAAGAAGTGCTAGACCCCTCAACACTTGATATCCAATCAACTTAAAACTAGTCTAGTAGATTCCATTATTTAGTTCTAAAAAACAGGTATAGTACTTTTAAATCTATATATAAATATGGAACTCACTATATACCATGTTTCCCTGAAAATAAGATCTTGTCTTATATTTTTTTGAACCCTGAAATAAACGCTTGGCTTTATCGCCATTGGCTCAAAAGCCCGATTGGGCTTATTATCAGGGGAAATCTTCTTTTAGGGGAAACAGGATAGAAGCCAACATATAGTCTATATTTGCCTTCAACTTAAAAAAAAAAGTGTGTGTGTGTGTGTGCTGTCAAAGTGTATATTATTATTGCTACAATTGATTTTTCAGTTAATTCTACTCCACACATTTGTGCCTGCAGCAAAACCATCAAAGAAATGAAGACTTGCTGTCATATCCTGCAGTAATTAACAAGGAACTGACTAGAACACTAAGGTGTTTTTTTTTTTTTCAAAACCTAGAGAGAATATCGTAATATCTGGGTCAGAGGAAAATCTTTTTTTTTCCCCATAGCACGTATTTAAAGAGTAGTTGTCATCCAGATAATATCCACCAGATTGTTTTACAAACCTTTGGTGGCTGTCTTAGGCAAACTAATGACCCATTTTGGCATTTAAAATAAAATCTTCAGCATGGGTCATTAATTGATAAATGCTGATGCATATAAACCCATTTACATACATAAAATACAGAATTATTCCAACATGCATATATATACCACACTCAAACACACTTTGCCCATGTTGTTCCTTGTATTTCCTTTAAATAATCCATTTCTGAGACCCTTAAGAAATGATCATTTGACTTGAGAATGCTTAGGTTTCTGACTTTAATTGCAACAAGAAACTTGCAACCGATGTCATGTTGGTCAACTGGCTAATGGGAACACAACAGGGCTTGTCATATCTTAAAGGGCCACTTTTTGGGCTAATGGCTGCACAAGATATCCGAGCTTCAGGTTGCTCATTTATGCTATATTCATTCATCTGGACTCCAACTTTACTATTATATCATATGTTTGTGAGCCAATACGGTTAGTTATGAAAACAAATGGAACATGCTAATTGCAAAGCAGCAATCTGGTCATGACCCAGCCAAACCAGACTCATGATTTGTAGGAAGTCACATAATAGTTGCAAAGAGATTTCCCTCCCCCCCACACACACACTTTGGCTTAGCATCCATTTACATTCTTTCATGAACATTTTTAATTTTTTTTTAGAAGAACTATTCTGAAAATTAGCTTTTCATCATTAAACAAGAACTTGAGATAAAACATGCTAAAAAGTTTTTCAAAGCTTTATTTCTTTTCCCTTTTCAGTTCAAGATGCGTTCTATTGCATATTTTGCTAAAGGAGAAGAGGAAAAGGGGTGAAGAATAAGTCACTTTCTTTTCGGGAGACTAACTTCAGACTAACTTCAAAGCTTCTTTATTGTGGCAGAAGGTTCCAGACCTTTTGTACCTTCATCAAAGTGGGAACAAGCTCACGTGAAAGCAAGGGCAAGTTCTTGAATAGAATCTTGAACCACTGATCTTTAAAAATTCCAGGAGGCTTTTAGTCTCAAAGTGAGAAAAAAAAAGAAAGAGAGAGAGAGAGAGACTGAGAGATTTCAAAGGTGAATTCCTCTTGTGAGCACTCATGTGGCCTCTTGGTTTATTTTTATTTTCCTTGCCTTACTAAAAGAGTTAAAGAGTACATTTCCCCTCAAACAAATGGGCAACATAAAAGGGAATATTAGAAATCTAATTTGCAGGACAGGAAAAGTGATATATTGGCTATTTTAAAAAGAGCCACCTCGTGGTGAGATGGGAGGCAAACAAATGTAATAAATAAATAAAAGAAAAAAAGAAAAGATGAAAATAAAAACTGAGAAAAGGCCATAAAAGTTGAACTACCTCTATTTCTTAGTGACAATTGCTGTTTTGTGCTATCTGTCTCTAGATAACCATTGCCCTCATTTAACCTTTCAATGGTGCCTTCTAAAAAAAAAACCTGTTGTATCCCTTTATCTTCTGAGAATTTTGTGTTTAAATAGCTGAATGAGTACTAGATTTAATTTAGCAATAATGCCTATGCCTAATGCTAGAACCTCTATTCTCTATCAGTACCATCCTGTTTTAACACAATCCCCTCCAAGAAATAAATGTCATTGCATGACCTCTAGCATGTTAAAAGAACATGGAAAGGGGTGCACAACTATGCATAACTAGCATGTCAATAAAATGAAGGGTTTAACTGGTTAGATTGATTGCTGGTTTTTTTAAATATTTGTAATTTCTATAGATATGGGATTAAATGTTATGAACATCTCTTAGGTAAGAAAGTCAATAAATAAATAAATGTCAATTGCCAATATGCCCTGGGGTCATAAAACCTCTGAAAATATGGATGCCATGTCTTCCGTTATAATTACTGAACATGTGCATAATCAAAAGAGGGGAAAAAAATCTGATATCAAATAAGTAATTAGCATCATCTTCATTAACTCAAGACTCAGAAAGATCGAAAGCAACAAGGGTGCCCTGACTTAAGATATTCACTGATAAATAATAGTCAAGGTATACATATCACTGTGATGGCAACCTATGGCACGCATGCCGCAGCTGGCACACAGAGCCCTCTCTGTGGGCATGGGAACCATCACCCTGGCCAGCCGATTTTCGGGATGTGCGGGGACCGGGGCGCATGCATGGGGGGTGTCACACGCATGCGTAGAGGGACTGTGCATGCGCTGGGGCAGGGGTTGCACGCGCATGCACATGGGGTGCATTGCATTTTGGGTGCTGACACACACGCATTGTTGTGTGCACACGACTGCTTTCAGCACACGATGAGAAAAACGTTAGCCATCACCAACATATCAAGTTTCTATGCTTCTATAACCTAAAACTAAATTTCCTTGTGAGAAATCTACCTGCTCTGAATCTGTGATATTTCTTTCTTCATTGTGAGCTGCTCTAAGAGTCTTGACACCTATTATCTATCTCTACATGTTGCCCATGCATAAGGATTCTTTTCTCATTTGGTGTATAGATAGCTGGCAGGGTAATGTCTGGCAAATGCTTTGAGAATGGGAAAGGAAGGAGTAAGTGTGATTCCATTTCATTAGCTCAACACCTCTTCCATTAGAGTTGGAATTATTCTACAAGTACAATCGGTCCACTGTAAATTAAACTCTAAAATTCTTAAGGAAGTATGAATTGCAGACACTGAAGTTAATACTGATTAATTGCTAGATTCTGCTTTGCAGCAGAAAGATTAACAGAATTGGGCAGGACTTGGAAGCTGCTAGCTTTTGTTGGAAAGAGCTGGGTTCTGGAAATGGGTTCTTGCATTCTTTGATCTATTTAAACTTAAACTTAAATTTAAGTTTAAAGTATGGCTGTGAAAGTTGGACCATAAGAAAGGCTGAGCACCAAAGAATGGAGGCCTTTGAACTATGGTGCTGGAGAAGACTCCTGTGAGTCCCTTGGACTCAGGGATGGGTTCTACTTACCTTTACTACTGGTTCGCAATGGGGCCGCGTGCACGCACGAGTGAAGCACTCTTCTGCGCAAGCACAATGATGATGTTGGGGTTGGTGGGCGGGGCCTCCCACCGGTTTTACTACTGGTTCTATAGAATCGGTGTGAACCGGGGGCAACCCACCACTGCTTGGACTGCAAGGTGAACAAACAAATCAGACCTAGAGGAAATCAACCCTGATTTAGAAGGCCAGGTCCTGAAGATAAAACTCAAATACTTTGGCCACCTAATGAGAAGGAAGGACTCACTGGAGAAGAGCCTAAAGCTGGGAAAGATTGAGGACAAAAGAAGAAAGGGACGACAGAGAATGAGGTGGCTGGATGGAGTCACTGAAGCAGTAGGCATGAGCTTAAATGGACTCCAGAGGATAGTAGAGGACAGGAAGGCCTGGAGGAACATTGTCCATGGGGTTCGCGATGGGTCGGACACGACTAACAACAACAACATTCTTTAATCAACAAAAGACAGTGGGATTTACTGTGATTTTTGGTTTTTTGGGGGTTTTTTGGTTTTTTTGGTTTTTTTTTTTGATAAACCAACACTATCACAACAAACAGGAATTAGTGATTTTTTTCACATCTGTGATGAAGAGTGAGGATGATCCAGAACAGGAAAACATAGTATTAAGTAAAGATAAACTTCAATTTACAGCAGATCACTTAGTGATTGTTCCAGATGACAAGGGACCTCCCCAGAGCTATTTACGAATCTGGTTTCAAAGTTCCAAAGCCTGCCCCCTCCCCCCACCAAGGTAATGTGATCACTTTTTGGTTGCCTGGCAACCAGACCACATTTATAATAGTTTACAGCATCCCACAATCCTATGACCATGATTTATGATGTTGTTGTGACAAAATTGATGTTTACTTCTAGTTTCTGGCAGAAAACATCCCTTGGCTCAAGTGGGTTGACTTAATGACCAAGGCATTCACTTAATGACTGCCACGTCCACTTAATAACTGCAGTATTTCCTTAGCAACTGCAGCATTTGCTAGATAGTTAGATTACTGCAAAAAAATTCAATTATAAAATTGAATATGATCACTTGCTGACTTGCTTAACAACTGGCACAATGTATGATCGTATTCTAGGCTCAGTAACAAGCATAAGTCAAGGACTACCTGTAATTGGTACTTCCTTATAATTATTACCATTAATATCCCTAAGATTTATTTTTCGCTGTCATTGTCAGTTTACTTGTCCTCTTCCTGCTTTAGTACTTAATATTAATAATATTCCTAGATGCTGCTATTAATAATGTAGCTGCCTTAAACTCCTATATAACAATTGGAATATACATCTAACAAATAACAATTGCATTATTATTTCTGTGAACTAAATTAATATAAACAATTCTAAAGAAAGTCCTCCCTCACATATAGATGAATTTTTATAAGCATTGGAGTAGAATGAGGCTGGAGCTCAGTAAAGTTGAATGTGGATATTTGAGGACTGTTGCCTTTGGGTTGCTGAGAGCTTTCGTTATTGATGTTCTTTGTTTCTACTGTTGTTTTGGGAGCTCACCAGGAGTGTGATATATTGTTACCTACATATATACACTTGGTAAACTGTGTTTGGGTAATGAAATTTCTGCCCTTCAAATAGCTGCCTTTTTTGAGGACTGGGATGCTACTCAACAGTCTTGACAGTCTCCACATTGAAAGAATATTATTGCCATTCCTGTTGGATGTCTCCGAAAATAAGAAAGTGCTTCTTGCTTCACTGGCATGACAAGATTATTTTTCTTGGGACTTCCGGTTTGGTCTTTGCCGCCGCCAGACGGTCTTTTTTTAGACCGCCAGCCCCGCTGTCTGTAAAGAGCCGCTTCGAGAAAGGAGAAGCGGCTCGAAAAACTCCAAATCCGAAAGGAATTGCGAGCAGAGCTGGCAGGATTTGGTTGAGCCCCTGTGAAGCCCCCAGACTGCTTTTTTTTTGCTTCTGGGGGAGGAAACAGGCGCGGCTCCCTCTCCAGCCTGCTGAAGCTCCGGACCTTGGGGACGCTTCTACTTTGTAGAACAAGACGGCGTGACCATCCAAACAAGCGAAAGTAAAGCAAATCTCCTAATTGAACAGGGTGAAATTGGGACTTGAACCTCAAAACCTGCTGTGCTGTACTAGCCCTGTGATTAAACTTAAGTGGGAGATTGAAAGTTTCCTGAAAATGGCGCCCGGCTTCAGTGCAGAGGAATGCTGAAAGTGAAAGTGGATTTGCCTAGTTACTTTAATATGTTTCAAAGTCTCACTCCTTGTAACAACTGAAGAGAAAAGACTAAAAGACTAAAATAAGCAAGCTTGATTTTGACTTAATTTTATTTCTAATCTGATCAAACCTGGGGGAATTCTTTAGAGGACTTTGTGGAGGAAGAAGGGAAAGAAGAACCTCCCTTTTTGAAAAAGTTAGGCTACGTGGCAGAATGGCTTCTAAACAGCCAAAGCAAGATACGAAGGCGGCAGGGGGGGGATCTTCCATCCATAAGCCACAACAACAGCCTTCTGGCCAGCAGAGTCAGAGAAAGGAGATTGATCTTGAAAGTTTGAAAAAGTTTATTGCCCAGGCTTTGATGAAACAAGATGAAAATTTGGATGAGAAGTTTAAAAAATCTCAACAGGAAATTAAGCAGGAGATTAAAGAAATTAAAGAGGTGGTTCAAGAAAAATATGACAAGGTGACTAAAAAGTTAATGACAGTGGTGACTGGTCTTTCAGCTGCAGTTGTGCAAACGGATAAGAAAGTAGAGGAATATAAATCTGAGACGGATGTTAAAATGAAGAAGACAGAACATAAAATTTTCAGTGTTGATAACAAAATGCAAAGGATGGAAAATGAGCTGACAATGATGCAATTCAGGGCTATGGAATTTGCTATAAGACTTAGAGGAATAAAAGAGGACATTAGGGAAGATCTGAGAAAGATTTGTGCTGATGCCCTAGCTGTGTTGTTAAAGACCAGTCCTGATGAGATTTATGGCAAGATGGATAAAGCTTATAGAGTGAACTCCTGGGTGGCTAAACAAAGACAATTGCCTAGAGATGTGGTGATATATTTCACAGACAGAAGAATAAGAAATGATATTTTGCAAAGGACTTTTGTTTCTGCTGTGCAAGTTGATGGAAGAGAAATTGGAGTTTACAAACAGCTGCCACCTAAGATGTTAAAAGATAGAAAGGACTTTGGATTTTTAGTGTCTGAACTAAAGAAACAGCAAATCCTATTTAGATGGGATGCCCCAACTGGTATAATATTTAAATATGAAGGAGAAAGGTACAGATTGAATACAGTTGAGAAAGTGGAAGAATTTTATTCTGCAGTTTTCAAAAAAACAGGTGCAACATCCCCACGCACATCTTCAGTATTGGAGATAAAGGAGACTGATAAGGAGAAGCAGTTTGAACAAGAGACTGAGGAGCAATGCAAACAGTTGGAATGGGAGGCAATGGAAATGCAGGGAGCTACAGGTGGATTTCTAGATGAGCCCTTGTTAGATCCCCCTTTGGAACCATTATTTGGAGTACCCACAAACACAAGAGAAGTGGCTTTGGACCTGGCCCAGATGGCTGAAGCTAAAGAGCAACGTATAACTCGAGCAGTTTATAAGCAATTTAAAGAAAAACAACAACAGGAGAGGTCCAAGCCACAACAAGATAAGAAGGGAACTAAGGGCGCACAAGCACATGAAGCCATGGGGGAGCTAAACCGGAGACTACCAATCTGGAAGAAAGTCTTCAGCAAATGTTCCTATCGCTTCAAGATGTTCCAGATGATAATTAAGTTTTTATCTTGGAATGTGAATGGACTAAATTCACCACAGAAGAGGAGGAAACTTTTTAATTATTTGAAACAGTTTAACAATGATATCATTTGTTTACAAGAAACTCATATTCGAATACAAGATCAAAAATATTTAATAAATTCCAGATTAGGAACACAATTTATAGCTTCTAGCTCGGAAAAAAAGAATGGAGTAGTGATTTATATAAATAAAAGACTATCATCTAAACTTATAGAAGCAGATGACTCTGGGAGGTTTATAACAATTGAACTTTATACAGAAAATGGTCCAATTTTGGTAATTGGAATCTATGCTCCTTTTTTTTTTAACACTTTCCTTTTTTTATTGCATAAACTTAAAATATTTCTAAAACATTATTTTCAAGTAAAGGCTATTTGATACTTTCTAGTTTGATATTTGTTCTGAACATATTCTATCCATCTTTTCCATTCCCATTCATAAGTCTCTTGTGAACAATCTTTTAAGTATGCTGAAATCTTCGCCATCTCCGCAAAACTGGCCATCTTCAAAGTCCATTCCTCAATAGTGGGCAAAGCTTCATTTTTCCAGTATTTACCTATCAACAATCTTGCTGCTGTTATCATATACAGTATCAGTTTTGTTTCACCCGATGTAAAACCCTTAACTATACCCAATAAAAACAATTGTGGAGAGAATTGAATTTTTTTCTTCAACACATTCTGCATGACCCACCAAATTTTTATCCAAAAAGCCTTAACTTTCCTACAGGTCCACCAAACATGATAATACGTAGCATCCAAACATTCACATCTCCAACATTTTGGCTGAACATTAGGGTACATACATGACAACTTTTTGGGATCTAAATGCCATCGATAAAACATTTTATAAAAATTTTCCCTCAGGTTCTGTGACTGTGTAAATTTAACATTCTGAACCCAAATTTTTTCCCATGTTTCCAACATCACTGGTTCTTCAAAATTTTGTGCCCACTTAATCATACAATCTTTAACTAATTCAGTTTCTGAATCCCTTTCTAGCAGAACATTATAAAGCCTTTTGATATGCATTGGACCTTTCTCTTTTATATGTCTAACCAATTCTTCCTCATGCAACATAATACCAGTTTTTTGGTCCTCTTTCTATGCTCCTAATCAACAACAAGAAGACTTTTATAAAATATTATACTCTAAAATACTGCAATGGGACTATAGATCTATTTTAATTATGGGAGATTGGAATGGAGTAATTGATCCTAAAATAGATAAAAAGAGTTCGGCAAAGTCACTGAACAGATTGCCACAGATTTTTTTTTGATATGAAAGAAGATTTGGAACTAAAAGATATTTGGAGAATACATAACCCAAAAGACTTGGACTTTACTTTTTTCTCAGACAGACATAGATCCTTCTCTAGGATTGATTTTATTTTACTATCATCTGATTTACTTACAAAAACAAAAACAAAACACAAAGATTTTCCCAAGGACTCTAACTGACCATAGCCCGGTATGGATAGAAATTGAAATGGGAAAGATTGAGAGAAGATCATGGAGAGTAAATGAAAATCTGTTTAGATATGAAAAAAATGTAAATGAACTTAAAAAGCAAATGAAAGAATTTTTTGAAATGAATTTGAATAAGGGTACCCCTATTGAAATTGTGTGGGATGCGAGTAAGGCGTATATGAGGGGGGTACTTATTCATATGAACTCTAAACATAGATTAAACCGACAAAAGAGAAGATTGGAAATGGAAGCAGAGATAAAGAAGAAAGAGCAGCTACTTATAAAGAATCCAACAGATGAAAGAATACGAGGAGCTATTAAACTTTTGAAAGATCAATTTCATATGCTTATGGCAGAGCAGACAGCAACTAATTTACAATTTGTAAAACATAATACATTTTGTAATGCTAACAAACCAGGCAGATGGCTGGCTTACACATTGAGGAAGCGCCAGAGCACACAGGTTATTGGAAGTATTGACATTGGGGGGAAGGAAAATTTTCAACAAAAATTAATTAAAGAAGCTTTTCTAGATTATTATACTAAATTATATGCTAAAGATGAAATAAAGAGTGGACTTATAGATAAATACTTAGAAGAAAAAAGAGTTATAAAAATTTCAAATGATCAAAAGGAAAGAATGAGTCAACCAATTACAGCTGAGGAGATTATTGTTGCAATTAAACAACTGAAAACAGCTAAAGCACCAGGGACGGATGGTCTAACTGCGGTGTATTATAAAACTTTACAACAAGGGGGTAAAATACCTCCTTCATGGAAAGCAGCTTATATTTCATTGATACCGAAAGAGCAAGCAGGTCTTAAAAAAACTGAGAATTATAGACCAATATCTCTTCTGAACAATGATTATAAAATTTTTGCAAAAGTACTAGCCAACAGATTGATGCCAGTTATTCAAAAGGTGATTCATCATGACCAAGCAGGATTTATAGAAGGTAGATACATGATAGATAATGTAAGGCAAATAATAAACTTATTGGACTATCTTGAGAAGAATAAACAGATATCTGCAGTGCTGGTGTTTTTGGATGTGGAGAAGGCCTTTGATAGAGTGGATTGGAATTTTCTATTAAAGACTCTGAGAAAAATGGATTTTGGGGATCAGTTTATACAGGCAGTCTCAGCAATCTATCAACAGCAAACGGCACAAATTATTATTAATGGAAGTTTGACCACAAATTTTAATATTGAAAAAGGAACAAGACAAGGTTGTCCGCTATCCCCACTGTTATTTATTTTAACATTAGAAGTCTTGCTGAATACTATACGGGACTCAAATTTATTACATGGCATAGCTATTAGGCATGAGGACTACAGGACCAGGGCATTTGCAGATGATCTGGTTGTTACCCTAACACAGCCAATGGAATCAATAATCCAGATGAAAGACATTATAAATGAATATGGTATGATATCAGGATTTAGGTTGAACCAGAAAAAGACTAAGATGATTGTTAAAAATATGACACAAGATCGGAAGCAGGAACTTGAAAGTAAGGCAGGCTTTGACATAGTATCAAAAGTTAAATATCTAGGAGTTCAAGTTGCAGACTCGAACATAAAATTACTTCAAAATAACTATGAGGTGTTGTGGCGAGAGGTACAAAAGGACTTGGAGACTTGGAAAAAACTGCAGCTGTCGTTGCTTGGAAGAATAGCAGCAGTTAAGATGAACGTTTTGCCTAGATTTCTTTTTTTGTTTCAAATGATTCCGGTGCTTAAAAGTGACAAGCAATTGAGAGAATGGCAAAATGGATTGAATAAGTTTATTTGGAATGAGAAAAAGCCGAGAGTTAAACTGAAAATAATGCAAGATGCTCCAGAAAGGGGTGGTCTTAAACTTCCAAATCTACAATTGTATTTTGAAGCAGCAGCTTTGATGCAAACAAGTGATTGGTTTGGAAGGATAAAGACTGGAATATTGAATATAGAAAGTCATGACCTTCAATTTGGATGGCATGCATATTTATTTTATGAGAATAAAGTGGATAAAGTATTCAAAAGCCATATACTTAGAAACTCTTTGATGAGAGTCTGGAAGAAGCACCGATTCAAATGGGATTATAAAATACCGTTATGGCTGGATCTTGGTCATATCATGTGGAATACAAATATAATGTCACTCGGGGGGGGGGTTATACAAAGAAGTTCTTTTTATGGATGGGGGCAGATGGCAATTAAAGACATTAGAAATGCTGTTGGAAGAAGGGATTAATTTAACTTGGTTACAGTATAATCAACTTCAACTGAGATGGAAAGAGGACAAAAAAACTGGTATTATGTTGCATGAGGAAGAATTGGTTAGACATATAAAAGAGAAAGATCCAATGCATATTAAGAGGGTTTATAATGTTTTGCTAGAAAGGGATTCGGAAAATAAATTGGTTAAAGATTGTATGATAAAGTGGGCACAAAATTTTGCAGCACCAGTGATGTTGGAAACATGGGAAAAAAATATGGGTCCAGAATGTTAAATTTACAGAGTCGCAGAATTTGAGGGAAAATTTTTATAAAATGTTTTATAGGTGGCATTTAGATCCTAAGAAGTTATTGTGTATGTATCCTAATGTTCAACCAAAATGCTGGAGATGTGATTGTTTAGATGCTACGTATTATCATATTTGATGGATTTGCAAGAAAGTGAAGGCTTTTTGGATAAAAATTTGGTGGGTTATGCAAAATGTTTTGAAGAAAAAACTTCAGTTTTCTCCACAATTGTTTTTATTGGGTATAGTTAAGGGTTTTACATTGGGTGAAACAAAGTTGATACTGTATATGGTTACAGCAGCGAGATTACTGATAGGTCAATATTGGAAAAACGACGCTATGCCCACCATTGAAGAATGGACTTTGAAGATGGCCAGTTTTGCAGAGATGGCGAAGATCTCAGCATACTTAAAAGACCGAACTCAAGAGACTTATGTATGGGAGTGGAAAAAGTGGATAGATTACGTGCAGAATAAATACCAAACTAAGAAATATCAGACAGCATTTAGTTGAATGAATGTATTATGTAGGGTTAAATTAATTGAGTTTTATGAAGGTATTAACAGTATATAGGGGGTGGAGGGGTTTAAGTTTTATAAGTTTTATAAAATGTATTTTTCAATTAGGATTTTATACTGTGGAAGTCCTGGGGGGGAAAGGGGAGGGTTAGGGAGGGTATGGGGTTTTTTTGGGGGGGGAACTGGGGAGAAAATGTATCTGTAAAACTTTTTAAATAAAAAAAGATTATTTTTCTTGGTGTTTTCCCACAAGTGAAAATAGACAAGGAATACACAGTACTTTTTTTCTTCTTCTATCAATTGAGTTGATCCACTGATTGAGGCAGGAATTGACTGACTAGCTTGTCACTTGAGCTTGATGTTGTGGGCTGAGAGAAAGTGACTAGCCCAAAGTCACCCCCACTGGCTTTCATCCCTAAAGTGGGATTAGAACTCTAGTCTCTTGGCTTCTAGCCTGGTGCCTTAACCAGTAGACCAAACTGCATCTTGTTGGAATGACAAGATTTTGTGATCTAAATGAAGGAAGGTTTAATCAAATCAGTTAAATCAAGTCATTTTATAGCAAGGGGTTTCCTGAGGTGTTTCTCTCTCCAAATTGCACCCATTTGGCTCAGCATTAAACTTTTTCCAAGCCATGAATAAACTAATATTAAACAGAATCAACGTTAACCTGTCCGAACAGATTTGTCCTAATGTGATTCATATATTCTCCCAGTGTTCTGCCCCAGCTATGGGTCCCAAGAAGTGTAGCACACACACACAGCTTCAAAAACTCAGTTTAATACAAACAGACCCCTTTCAAAATGCAGGCTTTAACCACAAATGTCCTTATCAGCCTGCTATGAATTACAGAGATTAAACGAAGTCCAACAAGGGTTGGCAATCAGCCCAGAAACCAAGTTATAACAAAAAACTCATTCTCAAAATGCTCTGCGTAGGACCAAACGTTGTTTCCAGCAACATTTGCTATCTGTGTATGAACTTAAATAGGCTAAGGGAGTGGCCAATTAATCCCAAGCCTTACTCTCGAGGAGACCTCCTCCTGAGTAGCCACTCCTGTCTTTTGGCAGCCCTGCATGCTCGAACATTGAGAAGATGCTCCTCCACTTCACTCTCTTCACTTGAAGGAGCCTCTGGAGGTTCTGAAGGCCCTGGCTGAGTCTCTGCCTCTGGCAACACATCCTCTTCAGCCTCCTCGCTGTCCGACTCGAGCGCCAGCTGCACAGGCTGCTGGCACGACACCAAACCAGTCTCCTCGTCATTGGGATCAGCCACAATCCGTGCAGGCCGCTGGCGGGCCACAACATCCAGCTTCTCCATTTTCATGATGTGTTTATTGCATTGCATTGCATTGTAAAGCCGATTTGGCAGAAGAATATTTGCATTAAGAATACCTGGCATCTTCTTTATACACTTTAACAATCACTTGTGGGAAAATGCTAGAAATTAAAATACGATCAGAGAAAAAGCTATTAACCAAACTCTGTTCAAATTCAGCTCTGTTATAGATATCTTCACATCTTTTGAAATGTGTCTTGTACTTTACATTACACATTTCTTTATTAGTAATTGTTTTGTGCATTAGGATTTACTTTTCTCTATTTTCAGTGAATATATATATCTACAGCATAGCTATCTATCTATCTATCTATCTATCTATCTATCTATCTATCTATCTATCTACCTACCTACCTACCTACCTACCTACCTACCTACCTACCTACCTACCTACCTATCTATCTATCTATCTATCTATCTATCTATCTATCTATCTATCTATAATCTGTGTCCCTATAATGTCCATTTTCTCATTTTACAACAAAAGTTCCTTAAAATAGAACAGGAGACAGCATCAATACAATACAATACAATACAATACAATACAATACAATACAATACAATACAATACAATACAATACAATACAATACAATACAATACCAATCTAGTTCAGTAATACAGTAATATTTAGCCATGATTATAGATGGATACAGGATGTTATTGTGTGATGTCTATGGGGGAGTTTTCAGGAAGTTCTTTTGGGTAAAGGTAGCCTGCAAATTGAAAGGAAAGGATCTGTGCCAGTTTGGCAAAAGCATAAGAGAAGCTTCTTATTGTTAGATTAGAGCCTTGGAAGTAGGCAGCATTTAAATGCCTGAATAAATGAAAAATAAAGAGTGGCACTCCAAAGACATGGACTTAAGTTTCTGCAAGCATTCATGCACACATGCATCATTTGTCACGTCCTTCTATTGTGAAATTCTATCACATCTGTTGTACATATAAATTGTACATATTTTAAGGTTTTATTCTTGACAGATTCTGGATGGTAAACAATAGAACAAAACAATGCAAGGAAAACAAACCCTAGCAAACACAATGCAATTCCTATTAAACTCATCATGACACCCCTGTTCAGTTTGGACAAAAGGCACAATGAAATAAAATTGTTCTAATCTATTTAGGAAATATCAGAAGTATAAGTGTTGCATGAAATACCGCCCCCCCCACCCACGGTGGGGATTATTGCTGAGAACACTTGCTGCCTTCACTGCCTCCATGTCCCTCTCACAATGATTGTTGTTATTAGTCACAAAGTCACATCCAATCCATTGTGACCCCATGGACAACATTCCTCCAGGTATTCTTGTTCTGACAGGTTCTGGAGAACCTATAGTGGAAATTTTGAGCAGTTCGGAGAACCAGCAAATACCACCTCTGGCTGGCCCCAGAATGGGATGGGAATGGAGATTTTGCAATATCCTTCCCCCAGGAGTGGGGAGGGAATGGGATTTTGCAGTATCCTTCCCCTGGAGTGGGATGGGAATGAAGATTTTGTAGTATTCTTCCCCTGGAGTGGGGTGGGAATGGAGGTTTTGCAGTATCCTTCCCCTGCCATGCCCACCAAGCCACACCATGCCTGCCACACTATGCCCACAGAACCGGTAGTAAAAAAAAAAAAATGGATTTCACCACTGCCCATAGTCCATTTAAGCTCACACTGACTGCTTCAATGACTCCATCCAGCCACCTCATTCTCTGTTGTCCCCTTCTTCTTTTGCCTTCAATCATTCCCAGCATTAGGCTCTTCTCCAGTGAGTCCTTCCTTTTCATTAGGTGGCCAAAGTATTTGAATTTCATCTTCAGGATCTGGAGGGTGTATCTGGCTCTTTCAACTCACAATGATAAAGCCAGGCAAAAGCAAGTCTATTCAAGCTAAAGCTTCTCCTTCTGTAAAGATAACAATTGACAGTATCAGCCTCACTTTTTCTGATACTGAAGAATCTTCTCCCCATCTCTGCAGTCCAAGTAGTAGAAAGAGGAGGGATGTAGGAAAGAAATTGCTTTTTTCCTCCACTGTTCAAAACACTTTTTTATGATTTCCTCCACCCTAAGGAAGAATCGACTTTGAGGTAATTTCATTCATTAAATTTAAAATTGTAAAGATGCACCCCTGTTCAGGATATCACTCCGTCCCCATCCCCCCCCCCAAAAAAATCCCTGCTTGGTTGGGAAACTCTTCTCTTTCTCTCTCTTATTCTGATCCTAGAAAAGCTAGTTTCACAACTAGGTCACAATTCTGGGGGGAAATAGTTTTCTCTCTTGGTTTCCTTTTATGCTTTTTCCTGTTTCTTCCCCCAAATATAAACTTCTTTCACACAATTCTTTGTTCCCAGACTAAGCTGCGTTGTGTTGAAGCACACTTGTGTTGAATCTGTGAATGTCTCACATCTTAACTTCTTGCCTTCTTTGCATTAGCATGTCATATTTGCAATGAGTAGAAGCGTTAACATGATATCTTTATTTTTAGGGTTGGTTGTTTTGGGTTTTTTTTTTTACTGATTTCTCTGTATTGAAGAGCTCTGTGTGTTCCACGACAGTGTGGGTTGCTTCTTGAAATACTTGGCTACCACTGGTTTTCATTGAACTCATTCTCTAGTTCTCTTATTGAGTTGAAAATTTCAAATATCATGAGGGCTGGTAACTACTAATACATTTTTTGTGTTAGCCTGGAAACTACAGATTATAACAAATAATTGTTTGACCTATATACCATTAATCTCAAATATCATTTAATCCATGATATTATCATTTAATCAATTGCATTTATTTATTTGTTTGTTTGTTTATTAAGTACAGTTTCAGTTTGTGATTTCCAGAAACATGTTAGTGTGTCATTGGAAAGAAAACTTATGAACAGCCGAGTCCCTTTTCCTTTTTCAGCTGTTTTTGCAGCAAAGTTGATCCTAGTCAGTGCTTTTACTCACTCAAGACCACAAACCCAATATTCAGTTTTAAAAGTTTATTTGTAAAGGTCTGCAGAGCCTGGTCAGTCACACAAAGGGCATGTTAAGCAATGTTTTCAAAGTGAAAGACTCCACCCTCCCACACCCAAATACAAGATATATGGCATCTATTTTATAGGAACAAACAAACATTGGTTACAAGGTTGATGCCAAGCATTTCATATTCAGATGCAGAGGAAATCATGGTAAAATAAACATGTGAATTAGAAAAATATGCACTAAGCCACTATCTCTACTGTGCTATGTGCTACTGCATTATGCCTATGTGGCACTTAACTCCAACTTTTCTATTTTGTCCCCGCACTGTTTAATAATCTGACACGTTCAAGAACCCAACAGAATTGGTGCTTGGGGCCTCAATTCATTACAAAGTGAAATCCATAGAAACTGAATAGCAATCTCATATTTTTGCAGAAAACTGTTAAAAATGGTCATGGAATGCCTCGCTATTGCTGATCAGTAAAATTAAAAGCAACAGTCCTAGAAGTTTTATGTCACTGTTGTACAGCTTAATGAACATCTTCTTTTCATTTTGGAGCCTGCAATAAAGAAACTCTTACAATTCAGAGCCACATTTTCCAGAGTTATCACCAGACAAGCTGTACAGTTATTAGAAACTGAAAGAAAAGGTAACATAAAGTTTTGAGCTCCAATTATTAAAAAAAATAAAGGTGTGTGTTCATACATTCTGGGTAAGCTCCTTCTCACTTGAAGTATCTACAATGATTAAACTAAATATAATTGAATTACAAAGGTAGTAATGGCTTAACATCTCTCTTTTCCTCTCGAAGAATGAGAAATATAAAGATGGAACACTTTTATCCTAATACCAGATACAATCACAGCTACAGCAACTCAGCTCCATCATTTATATATTTTTGGGAAATACTTCTGAGTGGATATAACTAAAATATTTTCTGCCACATTGTTTGGGTACCAGTCATTTAAATGTATTATGGTTTTATTTATTAGATTTATATCTGTCTATAGAGATTCTCAGTTATCCCGGTCATGGTTATCCCAAAGTTGCTTTTTCAAAAGACACACACACACACACACACACACACACACACACACACACACACACACACACACACACACACACACATATATATATATATATATATATATATATATATATATATATATATATATATATATATATATATATATTTGTATACAATTCAAGCAGGTGAACATATCTAATACTCCTTCCTCCAACTGTTTTCCTCACACCAGCCATCCTGTGAGGTGTGTTAGGAGGAGTATGAGTGGCCTAAAGTTACCCAACTGGTTTTTCATGCTTAACATGGTACAAGAATTCTGATTTCTAGGACAGCACTTTAATGATTACACAATAGTTAACAACAATCCTGTGAAGGAGATTAAGCACAAAGCCACACATTTTTCTAGGTGAGAATGGCCTTGAACCTGGATCTCTTAAGCCTTGATTCCACACCTTCATTACTACACTGTAGTTTTTTCCAATAGGTACTGATATGTACATATATTACTATTTAGGCAAACATTTCAAAAATTGACTAGGGCAATCTACAGCACAAAGAAGGGACAAGTAGTCATGGGAAATTAGAGATATGATGACTAGATTTCTTATTATTTCTTATTTCTTATTAAATTTATATACATTAGGAAACACCTTTTCTTGCCAAGAACACCTTCCTGAGTGAAAGTGCATTCTTTTTCTCAAGGATGGTCTTGATGCTCAAGTTACTGACCTTTAAAATTGTGTGTGTATAACTTTCAGGGAATGCCACTGCTTTAGATCTAAATTAATAACCTATCAATTTAATTATTCAAGTAAAAGGCATATGTTGCACTCTGTGGAATACATGATGAAATATATCATTTTTTATTGTAAATGATTTCACTCTTGTTCTTATCTTCTACTTTCCTAGCCCCTAATTCCATTGAATCTCTACTCCTCAAATCAATTTATCAATCTTTGGAAATGGGGTGATCTAAGTCTGAATTTTTAAAATTGCTTCCCCCAAAGTCTTGATCTTTTTTTAACAGCATTTTTAGTAATGTTAAACTAATCAAACAATAAAGTGAGGATTTTATAGTGGTTTAGTGAGGACCTTACACTGTAGTGGTTTAGCAAAAAAAGATTTCATCTTCAAGTACACTTTTCGTTTGTTTCTTTGAAAAAAGCTGAAGCATACAAATCAGAATATTCAAACATGATAAATGATCTTTGTCATTGTGAATATGCTGAAATGTACAAAATGATGGTCATTAAACTTCAAACTTCCTCTGGCACATTGTAAAATAAAGAACATAATAATGCATGAAATGTGTGAAAAAATTACACAGTGGGATGTTCAGTGGAAGTCCTCTTTGGATTTATATCATTTATTAAATGTCAGTGCATGAATATAATGTGAAAAGGTGTAAGCTATCCTCATTAATGATTTTAAATATATATTTGGCTATTTAAGTTAAAAAAAAGTATCTTTTGTCTTTTTTTAAGAGTTACAATCCCTGGAAGCAATGAGCTCAACATTTTCATCTTTTATGTGTTTTGGGGCTTCTGGAGACTTGGGAAAAGGGAATTAATTTAGAGAGGAAAAAAGCACAAAACAAACATTAATATGTGGTAGGCTCCAAAAAGTCACAGAAACAGACCCAGGTGGTTGATATGCATTATATAGGCTAAGTATTGAGCAGATTTCCTGAAGATCAGCAGAGAAGAACCTACTTATTCTTCAGAGGATGATGTGCAATCTGGACCAAACTAGCAAAGTTTCTGTTTCATTTCTTAGCCAATTCTGACTCTGAAAATGATGTAACAATGGAATGGTATTAAGGAATAGGCAAGAGGATAGAGAAGAGATTATCCCTGTCCTAATGTTCCCTTTAATTGTATTCATTTTATGTATTAAATTCATGCTTATACTTATATATATATTATCTAATATAAATAAATAAATAACATCTCTAAGAGAAGAACTTTGTTTGTCAGTAAAAATGAACTTTGAACTATCCTTAGAAAGTAGTGCTACTATAACAGAATTGTGACAATGTGAGGTGTTGGCAACAAATATAGACCTGATTTTTGAAACTGGAAAAGAAATGAATTGGGCTATTAAGAGGGGACTTTCCTCTTACTCATTCTTGGGAAAGAGGGCATTGTGAGAAAGAACCTCAAAATAAATCTACCTTGATTTTGTTTGATATAAGTGTATATGTTGTTACAGAAAAATGTAGGATGTATAATGGGTAATTCATATTGATTCAAGCAGTACAACTCTAACTTAGCCTCTGTGAATTGGAAGAAGTCCAGTGCTCTTTCCTAGCCCCTCATCCCTCCAAAGTTTAGCTAAAAGCTAGTATAGTTGAGAGGTTAAAAAATATATCTCTTCCCCATAAAAGGAAATCCACCTTAAAGTAGAGGTTAATCCTGAGTTGAAGAACTAATTTCCCCAAGAACCCATATGAACTCTCCTCAGCTATTAAGCACTTTCATTTAATTAAAGTCCAGTGCCATGTGTGCTTCCATTCAGAAAGGCTTTGTGGATTAATTTCCTCCCTCTACCAAAAAAATCCAAATAAAATAGAAGGTACATTTTGGTTGTGAAGAGGAAACAGATCTGTTACTAATCTAACAAAATAGCTTTTGGGGAAAATAGGTTTGCTAAGGGAAAAAACAACAACATCTTAAACAATAATAGCATAAGGGGTTAAAGCAGTCCTAAAACTTTTTATTATATTTTATTTATTTATTTTGTCAAGCATGTATAAGATAACAGATATAAGTATAAACATGATTATGAATACATGAAATGGATACAAATGGGGACAGTAGGACAGGGACAGTAGGCACATTGGTGCGCTTATGTACACCTCTTACAGATCTTTTAGGAATGGGATGAGGTCAGCAGTAGTCAGTCTAAGGTTAAAGTTGTGGGGTTTTGGGGATGAAACCACAGAGTCAGGTAGTGCATTCCAAGCATTCACCACTCTGTTGCTGAATTCGTATTTTCTGCAATTGAGTTTGGAGTGGTTTACCTTAAATGTGTATTTATTGTCTGCTCATGTGTTGTTGTGGTTGAAGCTGAAGAAAAGAGTTTCTAAAGCATCATTTTATGGTGTAGATTTAGAATGTTCCTTCAGACTCTTTTTACAGAGTTGTCTTTGGAGCTCAAGTTGGCAGTTTTAAAGGAAGAGTACATATGAAAGGGATAATACAGGCCCAATGAGTAAACAACCCATTGGGCCTGTATCAGAGGTGGGTTTCAGCAGGTTCTGACCAATTCTGGAGAACCGGTAGTAAAAATTCTGACTGGCCCTGCCCCCATCTATTCTCTGCCTCCCAAGTCCCAGCTGATTGGGAGGAAATGGTGATTTTGCATTAACTTTCCTCTGGAGTGGGGAGGGAATGGAGATTTTACAGTATCCTTCCCCTGCCACGCCCACGAAGCAACACCAAGCCCACCAAGCCACACCCACAGAACAGGTAGTAAAAAAATTTGAAACCCACCACTGGCCTGTATGTCATCCTCTAACTCCGAAGTTACTGTTCACAGGCTTTGCTTCACTAGCTTTCGGTATTGTTTCCTTCTCTCTCTGGTCCTATGGCTCAGTTTATCTCTCCTGCTCCCAATCATCTATGCCAGGAGTTTTTAACCATTTTGTGCCATGGGCCCCTTTGAGAGTTTGCTGCAGCTTGCATATCCTTTATCAGAAAAATGCATTTAAAGGCATAAAATAAATTATATACAGATTTCATTGCAAGATTATGCTCAAATGCAGTTATTAAAATATTAATAAATAAATATGTAATATAATACATGTACTTCTTTATTAATCCTTTAAATCACACCATGCAAAACCTTTTTAATAGTAAAGGGAATAATAATTTCAGATAGAGAGATTTACTGACATTAACAAATATATTTGGAATCTAATAGCCTTAAATTATTTGGCTATTTATATGCATTGATGAATGAAAAGCTGAATTTTGGTTACAAGATAGTGAAAACAAAGTGGCAATTTTTTTGCCTAACCAAGTTCAGAAATATTCTGAAATCCACCCTAAAATCTACTAACCACAGGTTACTTGAGGAAGTACCTGTCTCTTAAGATCCGATTCATTCCTGCAGAATTGTTATACTCCAGATTCTTTCAATTAAAGAATGTGTCATTTCTTAGGACCCCAGAAGCATGCCTTCTCTCAGGACCCTTAAAGCCTGCCCCCTGAACTTCTCCAAAATCTAGATGGCCCCCACAATATTGTTCTTCAGAAATGCTGTAAAAACCTGGCTTCTTACCTAGTCTTTGGTGTGTGTGTGAGAGAGAAGGGAGGGGAAGGGAGGGAAGGATGGAAGGAGGGAGGGAGAGAGAGAGAGAGGGAGGGAGGGAGGGAGGGACCCCTTAGTTCATTGTACTTGCCATCTTTTATTTTTATTTTTTAAGGTTTATTTATTTGTAGTTTATTTGCTTGATTGTTGTGAGCCACTAAGAGTCATTGAGAGTCAGGCATACAGGATGAAGAAGGAGAAGGAGAAGGAGAAGGAGAAGGAGAAGGAGAGAAGAGAAGAGAAGAGAAGAGAAGAGAAGAGAAGAGAAGAGAAGAGAAGAGAAGGAGGAGAAGGAGAAGGAGAAGGAGAAGGAGAAGGAGAAGGAGAAGGAGAAGGAGAAGGAGAAGGAGAAGGAGAAGTGGTCATTGCAGTACCCAAAAATATAAAGATCTGTATATACAGGTGAAACTCAAAAAATTAGAATATTGTGCAAAAGTTCATTTATTTCAGTAATGCAACTTAAAAGGTGAAACTAATATATGAGATAGATTCATTACATGCAAAGCGAGATAATTCAAGCCTTGACTTGTCATAATTTTGATGATTATGACTTACAGCTCATGAAAACCCCAAATTCACAATCTCAGAAAATTAGAATATTGTGAAAAGTTTCAATATTCTAGGTTCAAAGTGTCCCACTCTAATCAGCTAATTAAGCCATAACACCTGCAAAGGGTTCCTGAACCTTTAAATGGTCTCTCAGTCTGGTTCAGTAGGAATCACAATCATGGGAAAGACTGCTGACCTGACAGTTGTGCAGAAAACCATCATTGACACCCTCCATAAGGAGGGAAAGCCTCAAAAGGTAATTGCAAAAGAAGTTGGATGTTCCCAAAGTGCTGTATCAAAGCACATTAATAGAAAGTTATGTGGAAGGGAAAAGTGTGGAAGAAAAAGGTGCACAAGCAGCAGGGATGACTGCAGCCTGGAGAGGATTGTCAGGTAAAGGCCATTCAAAAGTGTTGAGGACTTTCACAAGGAGTGGACTGAGGCTAGAGTCAGTGCATCAAGAGCCACCACACACAGATGGATCCTGGACATGGGCTTCAAATGTCGTATTCCTCTTGTCAAGCCGCTCCTGAACAACAAACAACATCAGAAGCATCTTACCTGGGCTAAAGACAAAAAGAACTGGTCTGTTGCTCAGTGGTCCAAAGTCCTCTTTTCTGATGAGAGCAACTTTTGCATCTCATTTGGAAACCAAGGACCCAGAGTCTGGAAGAAGAATGGAGAGGCACACACTGCAAGATGCTTGAAGTCCAGTGTGAAGTTTCCACAGTCTGTGTTGATTTGGGGAGCCATGTCATCTGCTGGTGTTGGTCCACTGTGCTTCATTAAGTCCAGGGTCAACCGAGCCATTTATCAGGAGATTTTGGAGCACTTCATGCTTCCTTCCACAGACGAGCTTTATGGGGATGCTGACTTCATTTTCCAGCAAGACTTGGCACCTGCCCACACTGCCAAAAGTACCAAAACCTGGTTCAATGACCATGGGATTACTGTGCTGGATTGACCAGCAAACCCGCTTGACCTGAACCCCATAGAGAATCTATGGGGCATTGCCAAGAGAAAGATGAGAGACATGAGACTGAACAATGCAGAAGAGCTGAAGGCTGCTATTGAAGCATCCTGGTCTTCCATAACACCTCAACATTACCATAGGCTGATAGCATCCATGCCACGCCGCATTGAGGCAGTAATTGATGCAAAAGGGGCCCAAACCAAGTACTGAGTACATATGCATGCTTATACTTTTCAGAGGTCCGATATTGTTCTATGTACAATCCTTGTTTTATTGATTTCATGTAATATTCTAATTTTCTGAGATTGTGGATTTGGGGTTTTCATGAGTTGTAAGCCATAATCATCAAAATTATGACAAATCAAGGCTTGAACTATCTTGCTTTGGAGGTAATGAGTCTATCTCATATATTAGTTTCACCTTTTAAGTTGCATTACTGAAATAAATGAACTTTTGCACAATAGTCTAATTTTTCGAGTTTCACCTGTAGAAATATTTATTTATTTATTTATTTACCGAAAAATTATATGCCGCCCTTCTCCCTAAGGACTCAGGGTGGCAAACACAAGTAAAAACATACAATAATAAAAGATCAAAATGATTAAAACCCAGTTAAAACAACGACAATCAAAATAAGAAAAAACCAAGGATCAAGGTCAACCCATTTGTTGAAACAGCCAGGTCTTTAAGTCCCGACAGAAGGAGCGGAGATCAGGCGCCATCCGAAGCTCGGTGGGTAACTCATTCCAGAGGACAGGGGTGCCCATGGAGAACACTCTACCCCTGGACATCGCCAGCTGACATTGTCTGGCTGACAGTACCCTGAGGAGGACAACCCTGTGAGATCGAATAGGACAGTGGGAGGCGGGTAGGAGATGGTCCTGCAAATACCCTGGACCTAAGCCATGTAGGGCTTTAAAGATGAGTACCAGCACCTTGAAACGGATCCGGAGGACCACTGGTAGCCAGTGCAGCTCACGTAGAAGAGGGGTTACATGGGAGTAACGGGGAGCTCCCGTAACCACAGCCGCATTCTGAACCAGTTGGAGCCTCCAGGTGCACCTCAAGAGCAGCCCCATGTAGAGGGAGTTACAGTAATCCAAACAAGAAGTAACCAGGACATGAGTGACCGTGCGGAGGGCATCTCTGTCTAGAAAAGGGCGCAACTGGCGCACCAGGCGAACCTGGGCGAAGGCCCCCCCTGGTCATGGCTGTAAGATGGTCTTCCAAAGACAGCTGGGAATCCAGGAGGACACCCAAGTTGCAGGCCCTCTTGACGGGAGGAAGCACTTACCCCCCCCCATCGAAAGTGATGGAACTTCTAGAACACAAGACGCCAGCATCCATAGCCACTCCGTCTTGGAAGGGTTGAGTCTTAGCCTGTTCCTACCCATCTAGGCCCTACCACCTCCAGGCAGCGGGACATCACTGAAAGGGCATCCCCGGGGTGGCCCGGGGTAGAGATATATAACTGTGTATCATCAGCATATTGATGATACCTCACCCCGAAGCCACAAATGATCTCACCCAGCGGCTTCATATAGCTGTTAAAGAGTAGGGGGGAGAGAACCAACCCCTGAGGCACCCCACAAGTTAGGGGCCTCGGGTGGACCTCTGCCCCCCCTGCCCATACAAACTGCGAACGACCTGAGAGGTAGGAGGAGAACCACTGTAAAACAGTGCCTCCTACCCCCAACCCTCCAAGTCGCTGCAGTAAGATACCATGGTCAATGGTATCGAAAGCCACTGAGAGGTCAAGTAGGACCAGGATTGAGGAACAACCTCCATAGAGGTTGCACCAATTATTCTAAATAGAATAACTGGTGCAAAAGAAAGCAAAGATAACATCAATAGTAATAGGTACCCCAACCCCAAAGCAACCACAGCATCACCTGAACCCATTGGCATTGACAAAATCACCATCAATCAATTGTAAAAGTAGGTTTACTTGGAACAGCTTACATCCTGCAATAATATCATCAAACAACAACATCTGCCTATCTTAGGTCCTTGAAAAAAATTTGAGAGAGTGATAAAAATGCTGTATCCAGTCTAAATATATGGCAAACTGTATGACCTGCCATAATAATAATAATAATAATAATAATAATAATAATAATAATAATAATAATAATAATAATAATAATAATAATAATCATCCATTCTTTGTGTTCTGAAAATCCAAAATTCAATCCTGTCATTTTCATAAAAGATACCGATACTTAATGGGCAGAATGGAAAAATATACCTTGGGAAACTTTAACCAGATAAATTGGATTTTACAGGTAGATCAGAAGCTGGAGTCACGCTTGTAGGACCTTCTTATAACATATTTGCACTCAAGGATTTTATTAAATTCCTATATCTTAGTAACACTGTGAATAGTTGTATTTAACACTATGCTTAATTGCTGATTAATAGTTCAGTCTCCTGGCTACTAAAGCTCATCAAATGCTCCCTTTGCTACTAACTTAGGCAGAACAGTTAATTCATACAGTTAAGATTATTATTTGATTTCTGTATTCAAGTTAAAATTGCTGCATAACTTTAGTGCAATTCTCTAGCTTTTGTAAAAATGTATTCATTCATTGGAGTATTACATATTAAAACTACTTAATTCTCCAACCTATTGTTCTATTTAGATCAGCATTTCCCAACCTAGACAAATTTGAGATGTTAAGGGTTCAACTCCCAGAATTCTTAGCAACAGCCATATCGGCTACATACTGTAACATTGGAAGTTGAAATCTACACATCACAAAGTTGACCAGGATGGAAAACACTGGTTTAGGTCTATTTACCAAGTTATAAGATTGTCAGAAGGTAATTTGTAATGAACCATCTTTGAAATAAAGGAAGGCTCTCATGATTACATTTAGGAGCAATATAAAATCCAACTTATGCTAAAAAACAAACAAACAAAAAAAAAAACAGAGGAGATAGTGAATAATAAATGCATCATGAATGACTGCATTATCTGTCCTGAGACAGGAATCATTGGATGCAAGGTGCATTCTGTGTAATCTCTCTGTCTCTCCACCATCAAATGGAAATGTGGTAGCTGCTGCTGCTATAATTATTGTATGGGTGAACTCAAAGGACAATTTATGGATGAAAAATGGAGAGTGATTCCCAAATAACAATTAACATCACAGATATAAGCTACTTTCTAGAATCTGCTTATAAGACATTTAAAAACACCAAGTGTATTGCAACGATAGAATATTGTCAGATACTGATTGAGCCAGTAGCATTAGCAGCAGTTGTAGTAAATCCTGGAGCACTGCAGGACAAAGCCCAAGTAGAAATGTCTTTATTATCCAAGCCAAACAACAACCTTCATTAGAAGCTTTCATACCTGATAAGTCTCATCCAATAGTCTATCATTGTCCAAAAGTCTTACAATAAGCAAAATGGGTAATGTAGTATGTAATTGTGCAAATGTTCTATTTTATTCTTTCTTTCTTTCTTTCTTTCTTTCTTTCTTTCTTTCTTTCTTTCTTTCTTTCTTTCTTTCTATCTATCTATCTATCTATCTATCTATCTATCTATCTATCTATCTACCTACCTACCTACCTACCTACCTACCTACCTACTACTTACCTGCCTACCTATCTCCCACCTTTATTATTTTTATAAATAACTCAAGGTGATGAATGTATCAAACAACCTTCTCCTTCTATTTTCCCCACAACAACAACCCTATAAGGTAAGTTGCAGTAGTGGGTTTCAATTTTGGCTGCTACCGGTTCGCTTGTGGGCATGCATGCGCTTGCGCGCATGTGCACCACTTCTACACATGCACAGAGATGTCCTGGTGGGTGGGTAGAGCTTCCTGCTGCCACTACTGGTTTGCCAGATCCAGGGCGAATCGGTAGCAACCCACCACTGGTGAATTGGGCTGAGAGAGGGTGGCTGGACCAAAATCACTCAGTTGGCTTTCATAAGATAAGACTTAAACTCATGGTTTCATGCTTTCTACGGCAGTGCCTTAGCACAACTAGAACAAACTGGCTCTTAGCTTCTTCTATCACTTTTAAGTTGAGATCCTAGCATAGGGACTAAAGGTAATGAAAACCTGATCCAACTTCAGATCTTAGAATTAGAAATGGAGAAGGATACAACAGTTTATAGAGTAACAATGGAAATAAAAATATGATAAAAGATTGTTGCTGCAGCTAATTTTGGTTCTGTTGGTTAATGTAAAAAAGGCATAGAAGCACCTGGATCCTTCATATTCATTTATATTAATTCATTGGTGTCTGTCTAAAGTAGCTGGAAACTTGAAACAATCTAGTTTAAGCCTCAGTAATATCTAGGCTGAATATGGAACAAATGCATTTTTATTCCACTTTTAAGCTATCAAACAAATAAGGATGAAGTGGAATAGGGTGAGAGGTTGTCAAGATACATTTGGTACCAGCAGATCACAGTTAGTTATCCATGTTTATCACATGAACACCTGCATTTGATTTGATGACACTAGTGAAGATGGATTCAAAGCCTCCACAAGACTCTAATGAATATGAAGAAATGCCTCGTTAATTGAATGATTAAAGATACCAGTAGGGAATGCCAGATTTTATTGTGGTCCTGCAGAATGCTGAATTATGAAAAAACCATGTACAGATTTCTTAAAAAGCCATTAGAGATGTAATCATTTGTCCACAATGCATCTTTTTAATTAGGCAAAGTCAGAAGTTATGGGTGTAAACATACAAAGAACTCTATATAAATTTTATCAAGACCATGATCTTACCTTCTATATATCTGACATTGCAATGGACAGACCACCTAGCAAAGTTAAAACTTTCAAATATTATGAGGTAGTTTTTTAAGCTGAATAACTCACCTGATATATGTATTTTAAAATGCAGACAAATTAGTCTCAGTCAGCCACATTTTTTATTTTGCTTGAGTTACAGTACACAGTTTTTATATTATGAAATTCATCTGTTCTTTGCAGTTAAAATTTGAACATAGCTGTTAAACAGGACTTATTCTAGAACTGTGAACAGGCCTAGAAAAAGACCAAGCAATGTTTCTGACATTGATTGATTGATTGATTGATTTAGCAAATTTATTATAGCCAATTATCTCACTGAAGATGACTCTTGGTGGTACTCAACAATAAGTAAAAAAATATAAAAAACAGCAACTGCAAATATAAAGAACCCATTGTAATAAATATCCTTTAAAAAAAATGAAATACTTTTAAAGTAGAGGGAGAATAAAGAATGGCCCCTTCAACCATGGAGCCATCTATCCAGGTCTCCAGGCCTGGTCACATAACCAGGTTTTAAGGGCCTTAAAAAATGGCAAAGGGGTTGGGGCCTATTCAGGTGGAAGGATGTTTCATAAGTTGAGCACCACAACAGAGAAGGCATCCCTGAGGTCCATTAAAAGTAAATCCCTGGTCAATGGTATCAGCAACATGCTTTCTCTGCAAGATCTGATAGGGCAGGTTGATGTAAATGGGGAAAGGTAGACCCTCAGAAAAGCTCATTCCAACATCATGAAGGGCTTCAAAGGTTACAAACAACACCTTGAATTGGATTCAGAAGCAAACTAGCAACTAGTGCAGCTCATGGAGCCAGAGGTATAACATACACTGTTCTAGGAATGCACATAACTATCTTGAGGCCCTCCAAAACCAAAGCCACTTAGATTTGTCAGGGCTTACCTGAAGCCTGTTGCTCTACATCCAGCCATTCATAGTCTTCAGGTATCAGGATAGGATGGTCATGGAATCACTTAATAGGCCAGGGATAGAGATATACAATTGGGTATATCATCAGCAAAATGAGGTAGGTTTCAGGATTCCTCTTTTCCTTCCACATTTAGATTTCTTGATTTTGGTCCAGAAAGTTATTATCTGGGAAAAAAATCTCAGTGACCTGCATTTGTTTGCATTTGTTTGCCAACCAGCACAAAGTACCATTAAGTAATAGAATTTACACCTATTCCATCACTGCGGAAAATGCGTATTTACTAATCTTTATTTATTAACTAGTTACTATTTACTAGTCTTTATTAATCTGATAATGGCAATGGCTATAAATCTGTGAATTTTTTTAGTGTGAAGTCCTTCCTCCCCTAGAGTCAGAGACTGCCAAAGACGCATATGGAGCGGGGGGGAGGGAGGGAGAGGGAGAGGGAGAGGGAGGGAGGGAGGGAGAGAGGAGGGGGGGAAAGTGTACAATATAAATTGAACATAAAAAGGATCTAAAATTAATAGTTTCTATAATCTAGCAAAACAGACTGGAAATGTGCACCTCTTAACATTAAAAAATATATATTTGGGAGAATCTGAAAAAAAAGAACTATAAATGTCAGTGGAATTATTTCCACTGTTGAATAAAAAAAGTCTCCAAAGAAAGATCTAAACAACTCTGTTTGAAATATGAAAAGTGTCAGAGTAACTGCAGCAAAATAGTGGGGCCACTTTTAATTAAATTGCTTTGAGCAAGGCTTTCTTTCACTTGAGTTATGGTGGATTGGAAATGGGATGTCAAAGGCAGCATAAAATAAAAACTATTATGAATATGGTTATTATTTATATAGCCCTTTCATTCAAAGGGTGATTGTGAACATGTTTTCCAATCTTTCCTATAACAGGTAGAAAATATCACTTTAAATATTTATTCTACATTGAAGGGCTAAGAGAGAAGATGGTTTCTCTGCCAGAAAATACATGTTCAGATTCAGATTGCTATTAGAGTTTGAGAGGAAAAAAGAGAGTTAGAATTTGACCTAACCAGAAGTTGAGAAGTTGGTATTATAGAAATCAAAGGATACAAGACCCTCTAGAGCAGGGGTGTCAAACTCATGTTGTCACAGTGGCATCACATGACATATTGGGACTTTCCCCCCCTTCACTAAACTGGGTGTGGGCGTGACCAGTGCGTGACACATCCAGGCTTGCGGGCCAGGAGTTTGACAGCCCTGCTCCAGAGGGTGGATGTAGCAGAATAAACAGGCTATAGGATAAGAAAGAAGATGTTGCTACTGTCACAAAGAAAGCATAAAATTAACGATTAAGAAACCACAAATTTACCTAGAGGTCAGAACAAAAGAAAAGAAAAAGCTCAAGAAACCTCCATTATTGGATGGACTTTTTTCGAAGGAGTGAAATCCAGGCACAAAGTAAATTGAAACAGAAACTTAAGGAGAGGAAGTGGAAAAGAGGTGACTTATATGGAAGGAGAGAAGCACAGGAGAGTATGTATAACTATGGGCAGCTAAGCAAGGCACCCTTTGCAAGGAAGAGGCAAGGAAAAGAGGAAGCTCAGGAAAAACACTTTAAAGAAAAGACAAGGCTTAGCACAAAAAACAAATAGTGGAAAGAAAATTGTTTAAACGAGTGTATTGGGAGTAAAGAAAGAGATGTAAAAAAGGAATAGAATGTTTTCTTCTCCAGCAACTTTACCTGGCAGTGTTTCCCCTGTCTATAAAATGGGGAGGAGAAAGACCTCGGAGGTCTAGGGAGCAAGATTTTAGATTGGGCAACTTTAGAAAAAATAGCTGAGGGCAAAAGTGACTAAATCAAGGGTTTAAACTTTATTATGGTTGATTCAGTGGTAGGATTCACATTTTTTTGCTACTGGTTCTGTGAGCGTGTCTTGGTGGGCATGACATGGCTTGGTGGGCATGGCTTGGTGGGCATGGCTTGGTGGGCATGGCAGGGGAAGGATACTGTAAAATCTCCATTTCCACCCCACTCCAGGGGAAGGTTACTGCAAAATCGCCATTCCCTCCCGATCAGCTGGGACTCGGGAGGCAGAGAATAGATGGGGGTGGGGCCAGTCAGAGGTGGTATTTACCGGTTCTCTGAACTACTCAAAATTTCCGCTACCGGTTCTCCAGAACTGGTCAGAACTTGCTGAATACCACCTCTGGGTTGGTTGCACAATCACGCAAATGTTCATACTAGATCGGAATTTTCATTTATTTATTGAGTCTTTTCTAAGGACCTGAGATAGGAAGATGTTACTGTGTGATGGTGTTAAAAGTATAGACACAGGATGCAAGCTGTTTCAAATAAAACTGCCTTTTGCACTTGTCAATATTGACAAAATCAAAATCAATGTTCAGGTGATGCTCCAGATATTCTGCTATTGTACCCAAAGCAGCTATTACTGTTGATACTTTATTTGTTTTCTTTGCCAGAGTCATTTTATTATTATTTGCATGTCTCTTCTCTTCTCTTCTCTTCTCTTCTCTTCTCTTCTCTTCTCTTCTCTTCTCTTCTCTTCTCTTCTCTTCTCTTCTCTTCTCTTCTCTTCCCTTCCCTTCCCTTCCCTTCTCCTCTCCTCTCGTCTCCTCCCCTCCCCTCCCCTCCCCTCCTCTCGTCTCCTCTCGTCTCCTCTCCTCACCCCTCTCCTCTCCTCTCCTCACCCCTCTCCTCTTCCTTCACCTCCCCTTCCCTTCCCTTCTCCACATACTGCACATCCACCATCCCAATTTTTTTTCTTTTTTATCAATAATTGTTATAACTAGGGTGTTATGTGGCAGGTGATTGTCTATTTGAATTCTAAAGTCCCAGAGCACTTTAGCTTCTTCATTTTCAATTACTTTGTTTTGTCTTTTACAGGCCAGTTTGGTCTCTCCAGTAAGCCTTCAGTGTATCTTTTTCACTGTCCTTCAGATATTCTCCCAGTGCCCTTTTTTCTTCTTCAACTGTCTGATCGACTTGCAACATTCCACACTCCCTATTTTTCTTGTTAAGTAGAGTCTTTAAATATTGCTGCAGTGAAGAAAGACATGAATCATTAGCATTATTTTTCTGCTCTTTCTATCTAGAGCTTTTAGTTCTGCTTGAGTCCAGTCCACTATTCCAGCTGTGTATTTAATGACTGGAATTGCCTTGGTATTAATTCCCTTTATAGTATTTCTTCCATTGAGTTTGGACTTCAAGATCTTGTTCATTCTCATGGTATATTCACTTCTAATCTTTTTTACTCCAGTATGTTTGATGTTGTCAGCTTGAATGATACCCAGGCATTTGTAGTGATCATTTTCATCTTTATCATTGTCCTTTGGGTCAATCCTGATTTTCTTTTTTAAGATGGAATTTGAATCCTCAATATTACCAATAACAGGAGAGCATCCTGTAATGTCTGTGTACTGATGCAGATGTAATAGATATATTTATTGATCCCAATTTAATGTGTGTGTATGATATGTAGAAGTAGAGTTGAGACAAATCTACTGACTCTGAGGTTTTGATCTTCTCTGTTCAATACTCTTGAAATCTGAGCCTTATTGAAAAAGTGTCTGCATGTTTGTACACAGGCTTCTCTGACAAGTATAGGATTTCAGTGATATTGAAATTGTATTAGGATGAATGTGTGACATGGAAAAATTCAGCATCTTCAAAGCTTCTGGTGATGTATTCTCTCTGAATATAGGATTCAACTATGCAACGGTTGGGTAATTAGGCTATAATAGTCAAGATAACGCTTCTCAGAACATCTAAATGTGCCATTTATATAACAATGACTATTTTTGCTTCTACAAAAAGTGGTGAAGGCTATGTCATTTCTCTAAGTAGGATAATTTGGACAAAATTAATAAGATTAAAGTCTCTTTCTTTTATCTTTTATTTGATTTGTATACCACCCTACTCCTGAAGGACTCAGGGCGGTGAACAGCCAACAGTAAAATACATACATACACAATTTAAAAAGCAGAAATAAAATCGAATTAAATAGTTTGGCCCAGACTATTAAAACCCCAATCAATTTAAAACAAATTTAAACTTTGAGTATTAAAGATATTAAAAATATTAAAATATTAAAATTGTTTAAAAAGAGGGAGAAAGTTAGGCCAGGCCCACCTGGTGAAATAAAAAGGTCTTTAGAGCGCGGCGGAAGGTGCGCAGATCCGGGATCCTCCGTATCTCCGGGGGGAGCTCGTTCCAGATAGTAGTTGCCTCCACAGAGAAGGCTCTCCCCCTGGGGGCCGCCAGTCGACATTGTTTGGCCGACGGCACCCGGAGGAGCCCCTCTCTATGAGAACGTACCGGCCGGTGGGAGGCTATTGGTGGTAGTAGGCGGTCCCACAAGTACCCAGGTCCTGCGCCATGGAGCGTCATGGAGTATCTTTTCAGAGTTGTTTTAAAAGAACTATCTTTCGTTTAAAAAGATATTTTACTAATAATTCAATTTGATTGCATTTTTTTTTTGTAATATTGCAAAGTAAAAACCAGAAAAGAAGAAATATTTAATACTTCAGAAGAAATAAATTGAATCCATATATTGCATAAATAGAAATGTCTGGATGAATATACTAAGGGCAAAACTTAGTATTGATGAAGCTGTTGTTTTTAATAGGGGAGACCCAGTTTTGTCTAGTGGTTAAGGCACCAGGCTAGAAACCAGGAAACTATTAATCTGGATGACTTTGGGGCAGTCACTTTTTCTGAGCCCACATTAGGTTTGGGATGTAAATTGGTCAGTCAATTCCTTTACAACTAATAGATCAAGACTCAGTTGTTCTGAAAAAAATAGACCCAGTATTTACAGGAAAAATGTTAAGAAGAGAAAAAGACATCCTTGTTTTTAATAAGTAAGAATGCTGATCTGAAGTTGCTCAGGAATTCATATTTTCCACTCCTTCTTAAATACCACCCCTTCCCATACATTTTATTATATTCAAATTGGATCATTTTCTTTCTCTTGCTGGATGGAATGGAGGTAGAAAAATTGAAAATAGCTACTTTGTCATAAATAGGCTTTCACCATGTTTCACATGAGCAGAGAACACATTAAAAGAATATGCCCTAGGTGACCATTGGTTCTGATTTTTTTTTTGAGAGAGAGAAACGAATTCCTTTAACACAGAGCAGCATTCCTGTTGAAGCCTTGATCAATCTTTAGAATGGGAAATGGGTAATGGTCTATGCAGGTATAAATCCTCCCTGTGGATATATTAGCTTTTTATTGGTTTAAAGGGCTAGTAGCAATGAAAAGACAGAAGTCACAGTTAATTGAAAAGTCATGATCAGTATGACTGAACACAGTTTAAAATCAATATTAAAGTATAGGTCATGGTGGTGATAGCATCAAAGTTTCATTTTTCCCCCCACCACTGTTGTATCTTTCAGAGCTGTATAATGGAACAGGTGGTTACAGGCCTTTTATAATTTGGTTCATAAGGTATGGGAGAAACTGCTCAGTAGCCTATAGCCAATTTGTGCATCATTTTCCAGACAAAGACTGTTCATTTCTGTTCTAGCCGAGAGAAATACCAATACGTGTACCATTAGCACCTGCTTGTCCAATTAAATTGAACGTGTTTCATTTGATACAACCAGCGGAAGTTATCAGGATGCTTAAAGAAAGGAAATCAACTTCATTTCTTCTCAACTTTTGCCTGTCCTGGCTGATAAGGATGAAGAGAAGTAGTGTGACCAAGTAGAATGATCAATGGAATCACTCTGGAGTAGCTATTATCTTGATTGTGTTAGAAAACCTTACCTAAAGGTGATAAACCCAGAGGACGAACAGATATTGATGACTTTACAGAAATATGCTTCTGTTTCAACACCTATGGGGAAAAAAAATGAAGGGAACATCTGTTAAAACTTGAACAATACATAGAAGACTCTTGAAATATGAGTACATCAACCATAAATCTGTTTTTATCCAAAGTGATATATCACAGCATCACAGCAAATTTAAGGTCCCTTTTCACTTTTTTTGTTTGTTTGTCAATGATGCTGCTATTTGAGAGTTATATGCTATTTGAAAATCTTTTTAAAGGATCTATTACAATAATGGTTAACCTTTTCAGCAGCGAGTGCCGAAAGTGGAGGGCACACACATCGGAGTGCCAGAACCCAGAAGAGAGCAGCTGTCTGCCGCACACGTGCCCACAGAGAGGGCTCTGCATGTCACTTCTGGCACGTGTGCCATAAGTTCGCCATCACGGATCTATTAGTTTCTTTAAAAATCTGTATTGTAGGTCAAGACCTACCAAGTCTATATGTTATTTTTATCTTCCTCCCTACAGTTAAACTAGTGCACCAGTAATAAGCAAAAATTCTCAACCTTAAAGCAATATCATTCATGTTCTTTCACATCTGTAGCAAAACAATTGGATTAAGTCACTTGGGGGCTAGATATCAATTTGCACATTTTCCAAGAAAAGTTTTCATTTGGCCAAATATGTACCTTGGCTATGCAGGATGTGCCTTTGGTATTTCACGATAAAAATATATTTGATAAATGTGTAATTTGGAACTTCATTGTTTCCTTCTCTCCTTCACTTTCCCATAAAGTGATGTCAATAAAAATTCAGTACATCAAGCTCTAAATCCTTCTTAAATTCTTACCCAGAGAAAAGGGGGAAAGATGGAGATATGATTAGTAATAGTTGCTATGGTAAACTATAAGCAGTTTGTTACCTTGGTTGCTTGCTCTTGCTGACAAAATGTGAATTCTCTATTTCTTCAGTTATATAGAAAATGTATAGCGTCCTTCCCACCCACTCCAAAATCAGCACATTGATCCTTATTGTCCAGCATCCCACAGGACTATTAGGAGTAGAAAAAATGTCACAAAGATATAACTGATGATCTAGGGCAATACACTAAGGCATTGCCAAGGAGTAGTATAGCAACAATGACTCCTTCATTGCCTCCCACTGCTCTCATAAACACTGTCTGTCATTCATCTACCTTAAAGAATGAGTCAAGGGACATACATAGGTGTTAATATTGGCAGGAAATACAATAATTCTATTAAGGTGAAATGTAAGACTCATACTAAAAGAATGTTATGAAATGTTCATTATTATTTTAAATTCATAACAAGAACAATAAGGTTGAAATATTACAAATGCAATAAAGACCAAAGGCCAATCTATGAAGCATTACATAAATCAATTTGGGCTAATATTGTCTCTGCAGTTGGCAGTAGTAGATCTTTTTTGGTAGGAAAAGATGGGAATAAAATGAATAAAAATTAAATTAAATTCCAGAATGCTGGGGAAAAAACTTCAGACCAGAGATATCTGAAATTCAGTCAGAAATATATCTTTTTAAACTGCCTTCAAAATATTGGAGGAGAAAGATTGTGTGTGGGGGTGGGGTTGTTTGTTTGTTTCTTGATGTGGAGGTAAACATAATATTGAATAGACTTCTATAATATCCACTGATATTATTTTAATAATAATAATATCAGTGATTATTGATATATCACTGATTTATTTTAACCACATTCTGCACAATAGTCTAAAGCTTTTATTCACACATAAAGCTTTATTCACACATAAAGCTAAGACATGCAATCATTGTGGCTAGGATTAATCATCAACATTAAACCTGCTCCCCAAATTTCTGTATTATAGTCAGTGTGTTACCTGGACTAGAAGGAGTGAGAAAGCCAGGTCCAACTCTACTCTTGGCCAGGGAAAACCAATACCTCGGACCAGTTGCTCTCCCTCAGACCACTGTGTGTGTGTGTGTGTGTGTGTGTGTGTGTGTGTGTGTGTGTGTGTGTGTGTATTGCAGGAATACATATGTTGCAGGAACTGGGCATGAAAGTCATGGACGAGACGAGGAGTGTGGACGTTGGTGACATCTACCCAGGTGAAGTCCTCCAATCCATACCCTTTTCATACCATGAGGTACTGAAACCAGCCCCACAACCTATAGGAATCTCGAATGCTGTCCACTTCATACTTCACCTCTCCACGAGGGGCTACTGGTCCTAGAAGTGGCAGACCCAGCTGATGCAGACTGTCAGTCGATACTGGTTCTAGCAACGACCTGTGGAAGACTGGGTGAATCCTGTCAAATGCCACAGGATTGATCATTGCTTCAACTGGAAATGGTTCCAAGTAGCAGTGATCGAGTTTTTTGATGGCCACGTTGTCAACAGGTACCATGTGGAGAGCCAGACTCAATCGTCCACAGCTAATGGAGAGATGTCTAATGATGCCGGTTTGCAAATTGTTTGTAGTCCTCCTTGGCTTTGGTCCTTGATCATCACCTAAGCTCTGTCTCTCATGTTCACTGCTTAGCCTCTTTTGGTCATCCTGTCCCCTTCCTCCCTGCCTACAAGCTGTCCCAATCCTGAAAGGCCCTAGCCTGACAGAGCCTGCTCCTCCCCATTTTCCTCCCAAGCCAATGAAGCCACCCCCTCGATCTCCGTCGGCTCCGGTTCTGGCTCATCTTCCTCCACAGATTCAGGCTCCAACAGGAGCATGACAAATAGATAGATAGATAGATAGATAGATAGATAGATAGATAGATAGATAGATAGATAGATAGATAGATAGATAGATAGGCAGGCAGGCAGGCAGGCAGGCAGGCAGGCAGGCAGGCAGACTATTATAAGCTATACTTACTAAACCCAGCTTGAATCCTTCCTTTTATTTTTCTTTAAATATATCCCTCCCTATTTCCTCTTTTCTAATAAACAAAATCTTTAATTGGCATCCCACCCAAATCAACAGACCATTTGGCATTATTCATTTTAACTTTGATTGAATAAACCAATTTTATATTCTTTCTCCCAACAATCTTTAGATCTCTCAAAGATCTAATATCTGCATTCTCATGCACTCTTTGTCTTTTCTCTCAAAATCCTTGGCCTCTTTATCAAGATTTTTAAATTTCAGTAGAAAGAAGTTATCCATATCAATGTTCATATTCTCATTGTCTTTTCTCATAAAACATATAGCAATTTCAACAAGTTCCTTTTCTAAATTCTGTGTGGAGAAAATATCCACATCACTCGTCTGGTTTAGTATTTAGATATATTTTAAAATTATTACATCATTATCTCATTTTCTTTGTAAATCCATTATTTCCTTATCTTTCTTATAGGCTATCATTTTTGAGTCCACTTTCAAATTTCTGTTCTATTCAATGGGGCTTGTTCCTTTCCAGTAACATATTTTTGGTAATAGTAAATAACTGTAAAACTTCATGAACACATTCATTGTAGATATCCCTTAAAAGAGCCATTGATGCATTTATTTCCTTCCAGCGTTCTCTAGTGTCCAATCTTCAAAGTCATTCATGTTTCTAATATAAACTTTTTCCCACATTCCCACATTTTCCCACAGGAAAAAATTATTTCAATTAACATCAAAGTCTTAAATCAAATCTAGCTCAGCCCTAAATCCATTAAATTTTTCTAAAGCCAACATTAACAATCCTTCTGATGTATATTATTTTTTTAAAATAAATATTTACACTTGTAGTTAAAACTTCTTTTTAAAAGGACTGAAGAAAACTCACCCAACCCAAAGTTAACCCTGTTGTTGTTCATTTCCCTTGTTTTATTGAGCTCCATTTGTGCTTTGGCTTTTCTGAGTTTCATTCTGCTACTTGATACTTGCTGGCATTCTCATCTTCCATTTCCTAACACATTCCTTCCATTCTAGCACATTAGTCAGAAACTCCTTTTCCCTCCACATTGGTTTTCTATGTTGCCTCCCTATTTTAATCTTATTAGGATAGAACCTGAGGTTGGGGAATCCAACATACAGTAGATATTGATAAGCAAGTATATTCAGTACTTCTATAGAGAAGTAGAGCTGTCTATTATAGCTTGCTAACTATCATGGCTTAAGTATTTCATTTTTCTTGTTTGCCATGTAGACGAGTGATGAAATCCACTTTTTTTACTACCAGTTCTGTGGGCGTGGCTTGGTGGGCATGGTATGGCTTGGTGGGCATGGCTTGGTGGGCATGGCTTGGTGGGCATGGCAGGGGAAGGATACTGCAAAATCTCCATTCCCACCCCATCTGGGGCCAGCCAGAGATGGTATTTGCCGGTTCTCTGAACTACTCAAAATTTCCGCTACCGGTTCTCTGAACTGCTCAAAATTTCCGCTACTAGTTCTTCAGAACCTATCAGAACCTGCTGGATTTCACCCTTATGTAGACCAATGTTAAGAAACTTTGCCTACTTTTAACAGCAAAGCTATCTGTGTGATATTGTTCCTAAGTGTTGGGAATCATATAACACAGTTTAATTAAAGTTTTGTTTCAAAGAGAAATTATCCCTCACATCCTTGAGTGCACAAAAGTCAGTGGCCTTTCTCCATTCACTCCCAGATCACGACAATCTGACTACTCTGTAATAAGGGTAAGTGTCATGACTATACTGCTTTACTTTTTTTTTTATACTTAAAACTGTCAAGAACCGAATCCTCCTTTGCCTATTTGAAAGTACATCAAACTCTTTACTTCATTTCTCCAGATCCCTTTCCGCACTGAATCTAGCTATTTACTGGTTGCCAAGCAACCTGCTGTACTTGCTTTTAAACAACAAACACATCGCCTTGCTGCCTCCGTATTTATTTTCAACACACTGTAATAAACCTTCCAAAAGAATAGCCATAATAATCAGCATCTGGATCTCACAGACAAGAATGTAAAAACTGTTATCTGTGACAACTGAATGACACTTCCCTAGTAAGAGGCAGGACTCTTAATGCAGATGTAGGAAGGCCACTGCATTCAGGGTCCTGTTTCTGGGTTCCAGAACAAATTTTGCATTCTGTTGAAAAAAAATATAACTTAGGATCTGAGGGTTACTTTAGTTTCTTCTAGCAGGATTGTCTTGGGTAGTTTGATTCCTGATAATGAATTCCCTGTCATATGGACATTTTATGTGCCAATATGTGAGTCTAAGGAATCATGCCTGAACTGCCTTTGCCTTTTGACTTCCAAACTATCAACCATCTCATTTTCAAGGTAGCATCAGAATCTTCTCATATTCCACAAAATAGAATATCTAAGATCTTTTATTTGTCCAATAAATGATATCAACACCCTCCTAAAACTTGAAAGTCCCCAAGAAAACAAGAGATGAATTTCGTTTCTGTGCCTGTGCAACATATTCACTAGATACAAATTGTTGCCTGCCAACAATTTGTATCTTTACTGTAGAAGTTGTTGGTAGAAAGAAAGGCATCTTCAGCTACTAGGAAGAAAATGTTTATCACATGATCCTCCCATATTGGGAAAATCATTCCATCCCAAAAGGCTGGAGTCACACTTAACATTAAACCATAAAATCACTTTGTTTGCTGATGGCTCACTGCAAGTGTATGAATTCAGTCACTCAGTGTTAACTATGTGTGGATACAGATCAAGAAAGAAAGAAAAAAGAGAAATATACATAAACAGGAAAGCACAACCTACAGCTTGAGAATGGCTGAGTTAAAGAATGTTGATCACATGTTGATCACTTGTCATAAACAATTTTTATAGTGGTCTTTATTAGAGTTGTATCCTATTTTTCCCCTCTAGGTGGCATATATAGTGGTCACTCCTTTAATAATTTATCCACAATTTTGTATGGTAGGTTGGGCGAAATGGTTGCTCTTTAGGGCTGTGTGAACCACAGGAATGCAGAGATGATGGAAAACTCATTTTACTTTCTGACAAAGGCTAGGAGATGACAGGCCAATGAGGGGGCTTCTAGCCTATGATTTCCAGAAAGAACTTCATGGTAAAGAAGATCAACTTGACCGAGATCAACCCTATTGGCCAAATAAGAGCTTGCTGTTTCAATGCTTGCATAGCACATTTCTTTTATTTAGTATCATTTCTAATATACTGTGAACTTGCAGACAAAATTTTAAAGGTAATTTTAAAATTTTGGTAAATACTTAAGAGTTTGCAGGCACTTTGTAAATATTTGTCAACAATGATATTTTCAATATCATTAATACAAAGACAATTATTTTGAAAAATATACCTATACTGATCTTGCATGACTTATTAGTCAATGCAGCCAAAGTTACATCAGTTTACAGAATGCACCTTAAAATGGTTGATTCCAACTTTACCTTCTTCTAAATTTAATAAATGTATATTTTTATGTATAATGCTACAAGGAGAATTATTTCACCAATCAGTAATAGCATCCATACTATCTTGCTTAATAATGTCCTGGCCATTGTACTGATGTGTCACTGTCCTTTTCATTTGGTTTTGGCAGAAAAGAGATACTGGTGACCTTCTGGCTGGGGTTCAGTTGTCAGATCAAGTGGCAATAAAGATTCCTTGCAGTTGAAACAAGAAACTCTTTCTATTACAAGTTTATTTTCCATATCTGCTCACTTGTGATACTGCAACCATCTGGCATAAAGAATTTACCTCAGGACATACAATAGTGTTAGCAACCATCAAGATTTAGTCATTTTCCTGTTTCCAAGGAGTGGGCATTGATTGCATAAATGAAGCTTACTGATACATAGCTTGTTTTATAGTCCTTGGTTTGCCCTTAACTGTTCTTTGTGCAATAAAGGCCCTCCTAACCCATAGCTTTCATCTTTATTTCCACCCACCCAACCATCTGTGGTGCATATTATCCAAGCATATTAGTATCCTTACTCCCACTCTGTGCAATCAGCTGCAAAGGCTTTATTTCCCCCATGTTTTCCTTTTGTGAAGGCAGAAAATATGGGGTTTCAGAAAGTCATTTTCAGTAATAACATCAGGACTGTGACACCAGGATTCTAGAATTAATGGACAAAGAAAGGCTGAGCAGGTGATTTTGGTATACAGATTAAGATCTGTATCTTAGTCTTAGTCATACTTGACATTTCAGTAGAATATACAATTTTAATGGTTTTGTAGAGTTTCCTTTTTCCTCTATAGAGGATCCTAACAGGATCTTCTATAGGATCCTGTTCTTTATTCTATTATTTTGCTTGATTCCTACTGCATCTTGGCTACATTTAAGGTAGAAAAGTATTTTCCACATTTGAATGAGCAGCTTAACCCTTTTCAATGCCTAATTATAATCCTGTTATAAAATCTCCTAATTCTGTTTTATCACTGCATTATTGTAAATACACTCATAGTGTATAAATCCTTTGTGTAAAACATGAATTATGAAAATCAGTCCAGTTTTGTTCTGCCAAGAATTCAACACACCTTCACTGAACAGAAACCAGAATAATTTTTCCCGTCTCTTATTGCCGCAACCTTAACTTTGCACAGAAATTTGCTAGTGGAATTCTCTTATAGTTTATCAGAAAGCTGAAGTCTGTCTAGGGTTTCCAAAATATTCAATCTGCTAATTTGTTTCTAAAGCTAAAAGTAAAACTTATAAAATGTCCTTCAAATCTGCCAGATCTAAAATTAAATCCATGCAGAGGCATAGAATGGATATGAACAGAATACGGCTCTATTTCAAGATATGTACAAAGCAAAATTATTTTTATGTTAAAATATAGGTCTGGTCAGATCCTTTCAACAGAGACCTGAAAACAGGTACTTTTGAGATATAGCCTGGTTTTCTTCTCATCATATTTTTTGCCTCCATTATTCTTACCTGCAGTGAAGTCAGTATGTAGGGTAATACAGAACAAGGCAATAATTATTGAAATCACACTTTAACTTATTTGTTGTATTGTCTTTGTTATGTATAAAGGTTTGGCAGGAAGTTTGAATAAACTAGCCATCAGCTGATTGGCTGACCACCACAGCTGCAAGGTATATAAGGGGAGCTGTTTCCCCTGGTCAGTTGCTGGATTCTCACTCTAATAAAAAGAGCTGTTGTTACACACCGCCTGGCTTGCTGCGTCCTCATTCACCCCACATAACATTGGCGATGAGGATGGGATTCTGAGGCCAGAAGCCACGGAAGAGCTGAAACACGAATCCAGCCAGGTGAAGTGAGCGGAGCATCGGAGAATCCGTATGATGTCTGCCTACCTGCTGCCAGCGCCTTTCAACCCGGCAAAAGAGAAGTGGGGATCATATATGTCCCGCTTCGACTGTTTCCTGTTGGCCAGTGATCTACAAGAGCTGCCGGACATCCGAAAGAAAGCCATATTCCTGACCCATTGTGGACCCGAGGTGTTCGACATGGGAGAAGCGCTATCAGAACCAAACTCGGTCCACACCGTTTTGTGGCAAATGCTCCAGACGCTGCTGAAGGACCACTATGCCCCAACGCCCTCGAAATATGTCCAGCGGTACGAGTTCCGCCAACGGATGCAGCAGGAGGGAGAATCGATCAACGAGTACATCATGGCCCTGCGTAAGGCCGCAAACCACTGCGAATACCAAGACCTAGATGAGATGCTCCTAGAGCAACTAATCTGTGGAGTGAGAGACATTCGTTTACAGAGGCGGTTGCTCGCAAAGACTAATCTAATGCTTCACATTGCACTAGACGAGGCTAGGGCTCAAGAGTCCTCTACCAAGGCAGCAAAAAAACTACAGAAGATGGTGCAAAACAGGGCGAAGCACCAGCCGGTGCCAGTGCATTGAGAGACCACATACACCAAGAGCGAGGAGGAGTCAGAGGAAGAGGTTTTCCGAACTGAGCAGTATCGACGGGATCAGAGGAGCGACCAAGAAGCTTGTGCAAGCTATGGAGGGTCCCACCAGTGCCAAACCTGCCAGTTCTGAGAGACCATTTGCTGGCAATGCGGAAGGAAGGGTCACCTTGCAAGAGTCTGTAGATCAACACAACCAGTAAGTCACAAGCCGCGGAATGCCGCCAGTCAATCAGAGACGGTGCAGCAAAGGAGAACCAATAAGCCAGAGGACTACAGGAAGGGCAGAAAATCCAAAAATCTCGAGACCTGCACTATCCGAATCGGCCAAGCATTCTCGACCCCCAGGGAGAAAGTCTACACGACAGTGGAGATCGAGGGGCATGAGTGTCGGATGGAGATCGACACAGGATCACCACTGACCATCATGTCATGGAGCAAGCTGAGGAAGGCCATACCCAGTCTGCAGAAACAGCGACTACGCCACCAACGACTCGGACTGCACAATTACCAGGGGAACCGCATCCCCGTAGAAGGAATCAGTGAGTTCCAAGTCGAGTACGGAGAACACTGGAAGAAGCTACCCCTCACCGTGGTCAGCAGAAACCTCCCAAGCCTCCTAGGGATGGACTGGTCCAAGGCCCTAGGCATGGGATTCACCGGAGTCCGAAAAGTGCGGAGCACCCTGAAAGATGACCTGATGCAAAAGTTCCAGGATGTGTTTGACGAGTGACTCGGCAAGTATGTGGGGACCCCTATCTCTTTTAAACTTGACCCCAATATTGCCCCCATTCATCTGAAACCGAGAAGGGTACCCTTCGCCCTTAAACCAAAAATAGACATGGACGTGGACAAGCTCATCAAGCAAGGGGTGTTAGTGCCAGTAGACCACGCAAAATAGGAGACCCCGATTGTGACCCCAGTCAAGCCAAATGGATCTGTGTGCATTTGTGTGGACTATATATGTTCTATCAATAAGGCCCTCCAACAGAGCGCATACCCGGTGCCCATAGTACACCATTTACTTCATTCCCTGGGCCCTGGCAGGATCTTCGCTAAACTTGATCTTGCGCAGGCGTACCAGCAATTGCCGGTAGATAGTGCCACGGCAGAATCACAGACGATCGTTACACACAGAGGTGCCTTTAAGTGTACTCGACTCCAATTTGGACTCAGTGTAGCTCCCGGACTTTTCCAAAGCACCATGGAGCGACTATTGCAGGGGCTGCTTGGGGTGGTCCCATATTTTGATGACATGCTTATCACAGCGGAAGATGAGAAACAACTGGGGGATAGACTACGGCAGGTCTTACAAAAATTCAGTAGTGCAGGACTAAGAGTCAAACGCAAGAAGTGCATGATAGCAGTCCCTTCTGTGGAATTCCTGGGGTATCGGGTAGACAGAACTGGCATTCACCCCACAGAGAGCAAAGTCAGGGCAATCCGAGAGGCCCCCACTCCCAAGGACAAGGCGGAACTACAGGCGTTTCTGGGTCTCCTAAATTTTTATGCAATATTCCTGAAGGACAAGGCAACAGTAGCGGAACCCCTGCACAGACTGTTGGCTAAAAAGTCCACGTGGGTTTGGGGGAAGGCTGAGGCTGCTGCTTTTGCTGCAGTTAAGAAACTCCTATCAGCCGAAAGCTTCCTCATCCAATACAATGCAACGCTTCCCCTTGTGCTAGTCCGCGACGTGTCCCCGTTTGGCATGGGAGCCGTCCTGAGCCATAGACTACCAAACAGTCTAGAGGCGCCAATTGCATACTACTCCCGAACTCTGTCTAGCGCCGAACGCAACTACAGCCAGCTAGACAAGGAGGCCCTTGCAGCCGTCTCGGGAGTCAAAAAATTCCATGAGTACCTGTTCGGCAGGGAGTTTGACCTCATCACGGACCATCGCCCCCTTTTGGGCCTCCTGGCAGGGGACCGGCCCCTGCCTTGTCACCCAGGATGACACGCTGGGCCATCTTTTTAGCAGCCTATTCCTATCGCCTGGTACTTCGACCAGGGGCGAGCATGGGCAACGCCGATGCCCTCAGCCGATGCCCACTGCCGGACATAATAGAAGACCCAACACCCAGAGTTCCAGTTCTGCTTATTGACGTTTTGGACTTGGGGCCTCTTACTTCTGCAGAAGTGGCGAGGGCCTCAACCAAAGATCACATGCTCAAGAAAGTCATGAGTTGGGTCACGAGAGGGTGGCCGGAAAAGACTGAGGGCGGGGAATTCAAACAATTTGCTAACAAAAGGGATGAATTAACGATGCAAGGGGGCTGTCTATTGTGGGGCGATTGGGTCATTGTTCCCTTGTGCCTAAGGGAAAAGGTTTTGAAACTGTTGCACGAGGGGCATCCCTGGGTTGTCAGGATGAAGGGATTAGCTAGGAGCTACGTGTGGTGGCCCCAAATGGACAAAGACATCATGGAGTGAGTGGGGAAGTGTCAGCCCTGCCAAGAGTCTAGGCCAGAACCCCCGACAGCACCAGTAAGGGAGTGGGAGTGACCACAGGGTCCCTGGTCTAGGATCCACATAGACTTTGCAGGCCCCTTTCATGGGCAAATATTCATGGTTGTAGTCGACGCCTTTTCAAAGTGGCTGGAGATTAAGCTAATGAAAGCCACTACCACTGACGCGGTGATCAGGGAGCTAAGGAAGCTATTCGCTACCCACGGGTTACCAGACACCTTGGTCTCCGACAACGGGCCACAGTTCACGGCCACACAATTTGAGGGGTACTTGGCGGAATTGGGGATCAGGCACGTACTCTCTGCCCCATTTCATCCGGCTAGTAACGGATTGGCTGAGAGATTTGTGAGAACGACTAAGGAAGCACTCTCACCACTAGGCCCAGGGGACTGGCAAGCACGGGTGGATAAATTCCTAACAGCCCAACACACCACACTGTGCACTGCCAGAGGCCGGAGCCCGACAGACCTACTAATGGGAAGGAAGCTCCGATGCATCCTGTATAGGCTACACCCCAACTACTCCCCCGACAGTCTCAGAGAAACTGAAAGGAAGCTTTGGGTTTTCACAAGAGGGACTCAGGTCTATGCCAGGAATTATGGGGAGGGGCCCCTCTGGGTAGCAGGGACCATCACAGACATAACCGGTCCCAAATCATATAGAGTGGATATGGGGGACGGGAGGATTTGACGCAGACACATCGACCAATTGCAAAAATGCATAGCCGCCGAACTTAGTTGTAACTATGATGATCCAATCCCTGACTACAATCCGATTCCCGCAGCTAGCTCAAGCCTGATGCAAGCCGAAGATTTAGTTGCAGAAACCAGGGTCCAGCGCCACACACTCGAGACGGAACGGACGGCCGAAGAAGGCAACACCCACAGCGAAGTCCAGGAGGTTCCACTGGCGGAGCGGGGAGAAACGGGAGGTCCCTCCAGCCCACTTAACGCCACACCTCTGACTGAGCTGCGCAGGTCAACTAGAGTGCGGGCACACCCTGGCCATTTGCATGACTACGTATGCTAATGTACACCCCAAGTGACTTCTGGGAAGGGACGGGTATTATGTATAAAGATTTTGGTGGGAAGTTTGAATAAACTAGCCATCAGCTGATTGGCTGACCACCACAGCTGCAAGGTATATAAGGGAAGCTGTTTCCCCTGGTCAGTTGCTGGATTCTCACTCTAATAAAAAGAGCTGTTGTTACACACCCCCTGGCTTGCTGCGTCCTCATTCACCCCACATAACAGTCTTTATGTAAATTATTGATTTAGCCAATCATTTCAAATGCTGAGCTATACTTCGGATAGATTTCACCTCTTGTTCTGCCTCAGCTACGGACCCCAAAGAACGCAGCACACACAAACTCTATACAAAGCTTATTTTACTCAAATAACTTAGTCTTTATCATTCAAAGGCTGTTAATGAACTGTCTTAACAGCCTACCAGAATTCTAAGATAAGGTAATCACAGTCTTACTAGAGTTGGCAGAAAGCCCAGAAGCAATTTTGCAGACACAAAGGAGAATGAACTAAAGTTGTTCTCTACAGCTTGTTGCAAGTGGCGTTCCTTCTTAAATAGGCTAAGGGAGTGGCCAATTAGCCCCAAACCTTACTCTTGAGGAGACCTCCTCCTGAGGAGCCACTCCTGCCTTTTGGCAGCTCTGCGTGCCCGTTCATTGAGAAGAGGCTCCTCCTCTTTGTCCTCTTCACTTAAAGGAGCTTCTGGAGGTTTTGAAGACCCTGGCTGAATCCCTGCCTCTGGCACCACATCTTGTCCAGCCTCCTCACTGTCCGACTCGAGCGCCAGCTGCACAGGTTGCTGACGCAGCACCACACCAGTCTCCTCATTGTCGGAATCAGCTATAATCTGCACAGGCCGCTGACGGGCCACAACACCTCTATGTGTGAAGCCTATGAAAACTGCCTGCTTTGCCCTACTCCCACCTCTTAAAAAAGAGGAATTGGGTCTAGTTCATTCGAATACATAGAAATTTAGATTTAGACATACAAGACTAAAGGATGTTTGAAATTACAGTGACCTTGCAAAATATGCAACAGGAAACAGATTACCCAGAGACCTACTCATTTTCATCTTTTGGCTCTCAGTTGAAGCTTATAAAAACATATCAAAATAAATGTTAGTAATTATTTGTATTTATTAGTAGCCCATATCATTTCTCTCACCAATACTTAGAAATCTAGAGATCTGTACATATTATAATGAGAATTTCCATCAGCATTCATGAGGGTGCGATTCTGGAGAAAATTTCAATAATGACGGCTTTTGTGGAAATAATTCGTAGAAGCAAGATATAATTAAAATTAAATCTATTTTTTTTTTCAACAGGGCGGCATCTGTCTTTACTGGCATCCAGTTCAGGAAAACATCAATATAGTTTGCAATTTCACATATGAAATCACCAACTTCTTCTGCTTCTAAACTTATGTAGGAGAGGTTAAGGTACTCTCCATTGAAAGGACAACCTATTACTGGAGTTTGACTTTCATTTCCTCCTACTGAAAACTCCTGTTCCCATCAGTATTCTTTTTTATGCTTATATGCTCCCAGTTAACAGAAAAGCAGGAAGAATTGCTGTAAACTGAAATCTCAAATGATTTAAGGTGTAGGCATGTTTTGATTAATTTCATTATCATCAGATCAAAGAACAATCTGTTTTCATTTGAATGTCAATAATAAATCCCTTGAATTCACTGAGGACTTTGTCCCTTATAAAGTGAAAAAAGGAATGTATCTTCTGGGATGTTTTGGCATGAAAATACATGAGTGTTAAATGATGTTTATGGGGAATCCAGATGGCTCCCTCATGAAAATGCCTCTCTTGCAGCAATTTTCTAAATACCGTGCTATAAAATCTGGCTTCCAGTTGGAAGTACCTACAAGATCACAGAATACCACAGCACTATCAGGCTTTAGATTACTATCAGTAATTACAGTTAATATTGTACAGTTAATAGTTTAAAACAATTGTGTACTTCTTCCAGGAAAACATTGTGTTTGGAAAGTCTGAAGCCATAGGAAATTATTATGGATGGTCAACTAAGAGGTTTGGACGTAATCAAATATAAAACCATCAGGAAATCCTGGGCCTATGGATACGATTGGGTAATTAAATAAAAATATCCTGAAATTAGAAAATCACCATCCATATGGTTGCCAAGAAAACATTGGAAGAAGTTGTTTGCAGTATAGCAGCTATTTAGATCTGACAGTGTAGGCACCAGCACTCTGATGTCCTTGAGAATTGCTGAGATTCCAGCTTCTATAATTCATGCAATCTGGTAATCTCACAAATGTTAATATTTTCTCTGAATTGTTAAAACTGTGAACTGTTCATTCATTAAATTTCTGCGTGGAACATTGTAAAAGTCATGCTATTGCTCCTAACTCAACACGCATGAGTACTACACCTATGAAGGATAAATCTGAACATAACCCATAGATTTTAACCCATAAATTTTATACTAATTTATTTTGCTTAAACTCCTGCAATTTTCTTTGAAATTCCTACAAATGGCCCAAGTATTACATTAGCCCCTGATATGAACAGAAATGGCAGAGGTATCTACAAGGCACATGGAAAATATGATTTCAAATACTGTTGTCATTATGTTAACATAAATTATGTGTTTGACAATGGTCTCAAGAATTAATGCTTTGAGATCAAACAGGTAAGATGCAGGTTTGAATCATGCAAAATAATGTATTTCCCATTTGAGAGCAGAGTGTTGCAGGAACTGTCCTTCCATTCCTTTATCTTAATTAGGAGTTTTATGGAGGGTTAGCATCTACAAAATTCCAAAAGATTTTGTGAATTATGAGAACATCTGATCATTTTCAAGCTAAACAGAAGGCATTTTCATATTGCACCAGTGCACATCAGGCTTACACTGATTCATGGAACTGATCTTGCCTGAAAAATCAGTTCCACATTATTCAAATGTTGGTCTTATTTAAATTGTTAATTCAAATTAAATCAACATTAATTGTTAATTCAAATTTAAATGGATGAGTCAAATGGAGTTTATTCATTTTAAAAGGCCAATACAATTTGGACAAAATATCCTCCAGCATACAGAAAAACTGAAATGTTAGATCCTTTTGACAAATCAAATATAATTGTTGATTCAAATAATTGAAACATAAATATCCAACTAGGCTTTCTCCTATTAAATAAAAGCTTGGAACTTTCTGAAACAGTTAAATGGGGAGGGGGGCACATTACCCTTTACTCTTTTCCAAGGGTTTGTATACATAAATATACAGTTATGCCATCAACATTTGTTAGCAAAGCAGCCAATTTTCTTTTTGCAAACATGGGTAAAAATGGATGTGATTAGCTCTGCAACTGAAAACTCATTTACTTGACTTATATCCAGCCTTTTATCTCACTTGGGAGCTCAAGGCAACATACATCACCTTTCTTCTCTTATTTTACTTCATAACAACAACTCTGAGTAGTCCAATGTCATCCATAAGCTTTCATTGCTAAGCTTAGACTAGAATGTGGTCTACAGTAGCCCAACATTCAACTCCTATACAATGTTATATCACACCCTTAATCAAAAATTACACAGACATGTTTTTCTTTGCCTCTAGAGATGTCTCTTATGCTTTTCAGAGGCCCAAGCATTGTTTTTTTTAAGTGTGACTTTCAGGTCAAACTCCTGGGAGTGTAGCTAAATTCATTATTTTAGGAAAATACATTCTATTTCCTATACAAAAGGCAGCAGGGTAGAACATTGACATTTTTATGAATCCCACTGCTTTACTCTAAAATCACTGGGTGACTTAAAGTCAGTCAATACCTCTCAGACAAATCTACCTCACAAGATTGTTGAAATGACACAACATAAGCACAATTTTTATGCATTTTGCATAGACGGCTTTATTATGTTTTTAAATGATTTTTTTTCTCTGAGATAATTTTCATCTGGTACTTAGATGTGTTTTGTAAAAAGGAATATAAAAAGGAAAAAAAAACTGATAAATTACGTGATCCAAAATATAGGTAAACTGAACACTGAAGCTGTAGCTATAAGATGTAAATTGTTTGAAGCAAAACTTTATTCAATGAAATTGTAGTGGAGGGATTTGTGAATTGGATTGCAATAACAGCTGGAGAGGTACATGTGAGAGGAAACTGAGGGAAATAAAGAGAGAACCTCAGATTAGTAACAACTTCAAGGGAATTCATTTAAATCCATTTTAGCTTGTTTATAGCAAACCAAAATAACTTGAGAAGGTTCATTCCCATGCATGAAATTTATTTGACCCAGTACATGTCAGATAGCTCAAAGATTCAAATAAATTATTTTTGAAACATTGGAATTAGGTAATAAAACTCCTTTTTAAAAAAAAAAAAATATTTTCCATTATTTTTCTATTTTTTATGAAGTTATAAAAGTTATATAAGTTATTCAGATATTCTATAATAAATTTTATAATTAAAATAAAAGTTTGGGACATGCTTAACTAAAAGGCACCTATTTCATGCACAGGGAGGTCCTTTAAAGGTAATTTAGCAGTTGCTTATATAAAGCATTACAAGTAACCCTGCTTAATGACCCTAATTGGGACTGCAATACCTGTTGCTAAGTGATGTGGTTGCTAGGTGAAACATCAGAAACACCATTTAGCCAGAGCAGTTTTTGTAGGCCTGGTGCAGTTGTTAGGCCAAGATCTTACCCTCACCCTACCCCACTATATTTGTCACTGATTCAATCCCTTCCACCTGCCTATCTCCCCTCCTCCAATCTCTGTCTTCTGGCTGCCTGCACTCTGCCCTGCTCTCCACTATCCTGAAATCTACTGTTCCTGCCACAATTATTTGTGGTCAGAAGCTGCCTGGTGAAGAGTCAGTCTCAGAGGTAATATTCAGCAGGTTCTGACCAGTTCTGGAGAACCAGTAGCAGAAATTTTGAGTAGTTCGGAGAACTGGTAAATACCACCTCTGACTGGCTCCACCCCCATCTGTTTTCTGCCTCCTGAGTCCCAGCTGAATGGGAGGAAATGGGGATTTTGCAGTAACCTTCCCCTGGAGTGGGGTGGGAATGGAGATTTTACAGTATCCTTCCCCTGCCATACCCACCAAGCCACACCCACCAAGTCATGCCACGCCCACCAAGCCATGCCCACAGAATCGGTAGTAAAAAAAAATGGAATCCCATCACTGGTCAGTCTAGCCACATATCAGTAGCAATAGGAGGAATAAGATGTCAAAAGTTAGCTGGAGACAACCAGGGTTGTGCATTGCAGAGTAGCAAGGCAGCAAGACAGAGTGAGATGGTTGGGATATAGCTAGGTGGGGGGGAATCAAAGCATACGCTACAATAATAAATGAGGATTGACTGCCAAGTCCTCAAGTTCTGGTCCTGATGAATATGGGGTTATTGCAGCAGCCATAACGTTGAGGACCAGGTGTCAGTACCATTCATCCAGCACTGTCATTATTTTGAACAGTCACTGAGTGGTCATTAAGTGGGTGCTACCTGTATAATGTTTTTTTCCCCCTCACTTTAGTACAGAATTCTGAAGGTAAAAAAGAAAAAGAAAAAGATGGTGACCCTGGAAGAGGTTTGAGTAAACTAAGGAAGACAGACTTGATTTTTATGCAGGGCAGTTTGTCACTGAGGGAATTGACAAAGCTTTGTGTGCAAAATAAAACAAGCAATCCTGTAGACCAGAAAAGTGTATCTATGCGTATTTGTGCCAACTGAACAAATCCGGGTTTCTTTTTTGTCTCTTTGTTTGCTCTCTATTCTTCAAAGCTTGAGAAACAGTAGGAAGGAAGAGCCTGCTATTTCAAGCAATAATCCAATGGTGCAGATTTTAAAGATGATGGATGGAGTCATGGAGAGGATGAAGAATGTTTGCACCATGTTATATATACACACACAATACACCTTTCTATAGCAGTTTTAAATTATTGTAAAGAACTGTTTTTCACCAGGGGACTAGCTGCTACTGCTGACTACACTTTTGCTTTGTTAAGGCTGCAGCAAGGGCCAAGTGTTTTCTAACAAATGCCACCATTCAACCCAAAGCAGAAAAGCTGAATTGCAAGGGGGAAGGGGAAGGAAGTGAGGGTGAGAAGAATAAACTGAAAGTTGTTTCTAGTTATTGAACCAACATTGTTTTGAACCCTGAATGATTCTGATAAAGGTACATTGCAGAAAACTGGTGAATAATCCTCGAGTTGCCTACCTCATATTATCTTCTAGTACTAAATGAGAAAACTCCCTTATAAACTCCAGATTTTATCTGGAGCTATATAGCTATTGTCAATTCTATTGCCATTTTTAATTGATTTCTTTGTTGAAATGCATACTAAAACACTCTCCCTTCTATTCTTAATCTCAAGTAATTTTGATAGCACCATAACATAGTTTCATAAAAGTATCTTCCACATTTTTTCTTAAGCAAATTCACTTAGAGCAGAATGCTCTATTTATTTAATAATGAGGGGAGAGAATCACCAAGAAACAGTAGATATAAAAAGATTTTGCTTAGTTTTCCATACTTTCCTAAACTGTCATTATTGTTATCATTATTATATTGGGTCAAACAATCA